>NC_000084.6:55192500-55915833 GCF_000001635.26 Mus musculus
TCATTCTCCTCCTCCTCCTCTCCCTCGTTCTTTGTGTAAGTGTCTGTATGCTTGCTGTGCACATGTATGTGTAGGTATTGTCACCATTGTGTATGTGTGAGCATGTGCATGTCACTGTCCATGGTCTTCCTCTGCTGTCTTGTCATGCATCAGGATGTCTCAGTGACCCGAGAGCTCCCGGAATCAGTTTTAGACTGACTACTCAGCCAGTCCTGGGAACACTGTTTCAATAGGATCCTCCCAGCACTAGGCTGCCACGTCACATCTTGATGTGAGCTCTGGAAACCCAGACTCAGGTTCTCACACAGGCACGGCCCACAGTTTAACACTGCACTGTCTGCCCAGATGCTCACTGGTATCTTTCAGTGATCGCCCCATTCCCACTGCCCCTACATTCTTCTTCCTGGCTCTACTTGCCAAATCAAGCCACATTTTGCTCTAGATGGATGCTAGGAATTGTCTTTCTTCCCCTAGAGTCCTGCCCAGTTGCTGCACCTCATACAGGCTCCCCTCTGCGTTTTCAGGAACCTTCACCCCAGTCTTTTCATCTTACCTACATGGGAGCCATCTAAGACTCTTGGCCAAAATAACTTCCCTTGATACCCAGTCCCTAATATTCCTCGGCATCCTAATCCACAAAACTGTTCATTGACTGGGAGAGAAAGTAGGGGCGTGGCAGAATGAAGCTTCATTCATGTCCATGGACAGTGTCATCCATTCTCAGAATAAACTCTCAGAATAAAGGCTGCAAGCCTTTCAAGAATTTTCTGTTCCATGTCTTTCATCTGCTCTTCCGTCTTACCTCTTCGCCCTCCACGGCTGCCCATTACTCCTTCTTGTGTTTTGTTCTCTCTCTATCTAAGCACTCTTATCTGCTAGGACATTCTCTGTCACATACTGTGGGTCTAAAAGGCTTTGTTTTGCAACATTGATAGGATTGAGATCAAACTATCCCAAAACATGGCGCCTCAGTTTACTGAACATTTTCAGCTGAAATAATTTGATAAACAATATGGATGGGAGTTACTGGGATTTTGACCTCACCTTCCATCTTTGTGATCTCTGATAGAAGATCTCAGATATACACAGAACATAATGTAAACAGGTAAGATACTATGAAACACTCTCAGGGATGAGAATGGATAAAACCCAGAGAGACCTTTGAATCAACCTACATCTTAATCATTCAAACGTATATCCCCCTTTCCTGCCCACTCTCCGAGAAATTCACAGGTAACTGCTGCTCTGCTTTCTGCATTCAAACGTAACTGTTCTAGGTATATGAGAAATATGTGCATAACCACACAATGTAGGCTTCTTCATGAATGCCGTATTTTATTTTTATATAATGGTATTGCTGTCAAGGCTCATTCTTGTTTGTGGTGTGTATCGGAATTTCAATTATTTCTTCAGGGCTAAAAATATTCCTCTGTTTATGTATGGTCCCGTGCTAGAATGTTCTTTGAAACCATTTCTTTTTACAAACATGTTTATGTTTGATTTCTGCTAAAAAAAAACAACACATATTAGTTTGAGAACTTTAGGAAAATGCTTTGGATATAGTAGTTTCCTTATGATTAGGGTTTTCTATTTTGGCAAACATGTAGGTTGTCCGTTAGCAGATTCACTGGCTTTGATGTCTTGGATTCCCTATGCTAATGTTTGCTATTAATTTATTTATTTTGAAACAAGGTCTCCTGCAGCTCATGGAGCTTGTTTTAATATCAAGTTATTTATTTTCTTACTAAGGGGTTGTCTGGGCTCCTTCCACATTTGGGGTATTAACTCTATATTGCAAAATGTTCTTCTCTTCTTAGGTTGTTCTTTCCCTCTGTTGATTTTATCTACTGCTCTGCAAATGACTTTTATTTTTATATAGTCCTGTCTGACTCTGCTTTTTTTTTGTCTGCGTTCTTCACAATATCACCCGACAGATAGCAATAGACTCTCTTCCCTTCACTATTTTCACAGGATCAGATCTTATATTTAATTCCATAATCCACTTTGACTTTAATTTGTACATGGAATGAGATAAGAGTCCTGGCATCTGAAGTATGCGGATCTTACCAATAATCCTTTTTAAGTCTTTTTAAAGTGGGTATTCTATATGCTCTTAGTTTTTCTCCTTCTCTGTTGCTGCTATGCCTTAATGGGGCTTGAACCCTCTTTAAGGATTTTGCTATGTGGTTAGCCGGCTGTCTTCAGTCCACCAGAGTCTGTTTGGTTGGTTGGTTGGTTGGTTGGTTTGATGGGGATGGGAAAAAAAGACTGGTCCCCTGTACTCTACCACTTCAGGGACAGCTCCTGCTAGAAGGGCCTGAAGGAAGTATAGTTTCACACTAAGGACTGATTTTGTTTTTTTCTCTGAAAATATAATAACCCAATCTTTAAGAATTGTTTGTTCCTGGCTAACACTGAAGTCATTTCTATTCTTTATGAACCACTGGTGTTCAAAGATAGATCCTGAAATACATAAGGATTTTTTTCCACAATAATCTGATTTTTATAGCAAATTACTAAAGATGATTATTTATAAGTTAAGAAATGGCTTGCAAAATTTTTGAAGTTTAGTACGTAGGGCAGTTCATATGTAGAAAACTAGATCTCTATGTTAACTTTTAGTACGCACACACACATTAATTAATTAATTGGCTAATTAATTAACCCAGGGCCACTAAGACGGCTCAAGCTCGTTGCTAAGCCTGACAGTCTGAGTTTGAGTCTTGGGACTCACATGGTAGAAGGAGAAACTGACTACACGTTAAAACACAATAAAACCACTAAATGTAATGAAAAAGCAAAAAATTTCAGTACTATTAGTATATACATAAAGACAATTTAAGCCTAACTTAAAAATATAAAGTATGTATGCATGTATGTATGTATGTATGTATGTATGTATGCATGTATGTGTGTACAGGCTTCCTAGATGCAGCAAAGAATTCACATTGGATTAAAATGAGCTATCTGGGTCAGGGTAGGTAATTTCAGATTTTGGTCAAAGATAAGACTCATTCAATATTCCTAGAAATAGTAGATTGGAAATGTAGTTCTTTAGTCATCTATGTGGTAAAAGCAAACATCAATAGAGCACACATTCAAAAGAAAGCGTATGAAACAGTACTTGTGTGCCTTTTAGGTTAAGGAATGACTGACCCCCAGAAGGCATTCCCAGAACCATTCCAAGCACCCACATTCTTCAAACATGGCACTCATGGTATCTGTTTAGATTAGAGTGCATCAACTTCACATTAGAAAATGAAATGTTTGCGCATGATAACAATTCTTATTTTCCTCCACTTGGAACTAAACTTGCTTACAAGTCACAGCTAAAGGAAACAAAGAGGGCAGCCTGATTGGCTACCCTTTCTTCTTAGCTGGACATTACACAAGTCTACAGAGTGGTATCTATGTGACCAGTACCCTGTCCCAGCCAGGAAGTGATATTTCAGAACAAGCTTTTTTTTTTTTTTTAAAAAAAGACAATACTCCATTTTCTGGACCCTTTTTTTTTTTTTTTTTTTTTTTTTTTTTTTTTTGCCAAGGCAAAATGTAGGCGTCTTCTGTTTCCTAACTGAACTCTATGATTCATGAAAGCAAGTCAGTAAGCGTCAGTTTACAATGTGACCAGGGCACTGGATTCAACACCACTGCAAAATATTACATTTGACAAGAGGAATGCGGGCCTCCGTGGAACACTTGCCAGCGGCTCCTGCAATTACTAGGCAAGGCAACTGGTAATGAATTCTTTTAAGGTGGAATTCAAGTCTCCCGATTGAATGTTGCCCATTATTGGAGTTCAAAGGCAACTATCTCTAGAATTGTTCTTTTAACGCTTGTTGGATGGTTCTCCTTGTTCTTTTCTTGTAGGCACACAATTGTTGTCTTGATCTTGTGATAAAAAGAGCTTCTGTGGGTCTTTGTAGTAAGCCCAGTTGGCTTGGTAACATGGCTGTAGTCAGAATTCCAAAGTGGGAAAACAAAGACTTAGAAATTACTGGCTGAGAAACAGCTTGTTCAGGACTGTGGGAATCTTTCCCTGGCTTGTGGAACCAATGGAATCTTCATTAGGTCTTCATTCACCCAGAAACAGCTCCTCCCTCCCCGCCTCCCTCCACAATTTCTTGCCCTTTTGTCTTTTTTCCGAACTAGAGCTTTAACCACAAGAAAAATCATGTGGTAAGGTCTTCTGTAATCAGTTCCTACCAAAATTCCCCATGTGCTAGAATCTTCTTCCAGGCAGAGTTCCAAAAGAACAGCCTCGGGTTATTCAGTCTTAGATTTATTTCCATAAAGAGGGTGAGTCAAAGGGTAAGACTTTACTTACAGAGTGGGGAGAGAAACCCAACTGGCTGCCTTTAGGCCTAATTGAATGGTGATTGCTATGTCTTCCTTCTTCCTTTGTGGAGTAGTCTCCCCCTGCCCCTACCCCCAACTTTATTAAACAAACACTGGGCAAAGTGACCATTTTAGACAATTACACCTAAACCATTCAATCTGAACTGGGGCAGAATTTAGTTAGATTTATTTGACTCAGGAAGACCTCATAAACGGAATGAAAAAAAAACAATATTTAAATTTTTCCCCCTTATTGGCACTGAGGGAGTCCTTAGAGCACCATGTCAGGAATTTTCCTTTTGTGTCCCTAAATAATGCAAGATGAACTCAGCAGTGGTTTGTTCTTATAAATACCCCAGAATCCCACTGCAGCTCTCCCATCAGGGAGTCACGGAGAGATGGGGAACCCTGGATAAAATGTTTTAAAAAGCAAAAAACCTTTCAAGTCTAAAAAAAAAAAAAAAAAAAAAAAAAGAAGGCAGGACAGAGCAACAGCAACATCCTGACTGCTGGGTGCTTTCAGAGTGGGACTGAATGGGCGTTCTTTTCCTTTCCCGCAATTGTTTGAGGAGAAATAGAAACTGTGAGAGAGGAAGCTGAGAAATGGGAGGAACTGAAGGATTCTAAGTAGTGCTGAGTGAGAAGAAGTCTAAAGAAAGGACTTGCATGCAGGCTCGCCTGCCCATGAGCCGGGAGTTCTGGAGGCCAAAGAGCCGTTCTTTCCAAAGAGTTTCCACCGTCTTGATTCAAATCTGATGGAAGATTCTAACCAACATTGCCAGCAAGACAGGCAGCTGAGGGTCATTTTGTTTCCTCCATAATCCTTATCACCTCCTAAATTTTCTCCCTGAAATTCACAGACCCTTAATATTGTGTCGCAGAACTTTGATGTGGTGTGGGCTGCAGAGTCACAAGTTACAGCCTGTAAAGAGCAGTTCACGGCTCAGCGCAAGAAGGGAAAGCAATAATGAAGGGGGAAGGGAGAGGGGGGAGGGGAGGGGGGAGGGGGAGGGGGAGGGGGAAGTGGGGAGGCTTGGAAATCTCACTGTTTACCTTTGGTGCATGTGATCCTAATGGCTCTGATGACTGGCAAGGAGCTCAGCGCTCAGTCTAAAGCGGACCGCCACAAACCAGATAAACAGTCTTTGCCACATCTGCCTTCGCTTTTCTACCTCCCTTCCTAGGGAACTTGCATTTGGTTTTAATTGTGTGTATGTACTTGTTAAATTCTGTTTTTATTACTTTCAGAAAATAGGTACCAAGAAAGACATGTCAACATTGCAAGAAAATGCATCACACACTTAAGTTAATTAATTAATTAATTAATATTTGGCTTGTGTTTGTTTCTTGAGACAGGGTATCTTTTTTTCTTTTGGTTTGGTTTTGGAGACAGGGTTTCTCTGTGTTCTCTGCCTGGCTGTTCTGGAACTTGCTCTATAGACCAGGCTGGCTTTGAACTCACAAAGATCTGGCTGCCTATGACTGCCTCATGCTTAGATTAAAGATGAGCACCACCATTGCCTGGCTTGAGGTGTTTTTACGTAGCATATCAGTACAAGAGAAAGAGTGAGAGGGAGGGGGGAAGAAGGAGGAGGAAGAAGGAAGAATAAAAAAAGCAAACATAATAATAATAATAATAATAATAATAATAATAATAATAATAATCAGGCTAGGAAAGCATAGTTGAGTACATTGGATATGAAACCCTAAAGAGTGTGAGGTGCAGACATTGCCTTAGAAGAGGTCCTTTATTCAAGAATCCTGAATCAATATCTACTCTAAGATGCTCTTTATGTTCGCAGACCATGGCCAATTAGGTTTGATGCTCAGTTAGAATTCTCAAATTGAGAAAAATCTTTGGATTTACGAGTCTTAGAAAATAATCGAAATGGATCACTTATATAGTAGAATCAGTCAAAAGTTAAAAAAAAAAACAAAAACTTGTACAAGGAGAAATATTTTGTAGAGCAAGTGTTCTTTGAAGGTCTGATGGGTAATAAGAGGTAGATATATTTTAGCTTAAGCAGCGTGTTCTAATGTTAGTGGGAGGGGAGATAGGTGTGCCTACTATGAAGATACTGTTGAAACCATCCAATGAACTACCCATGTTCCCAAAGATGTGATTTCTGGAGATCTGATGCACAAATGCCCGGGTATGGTAGGAACATAGGAAGATATCCACAGAAGATATGCAGTGTTTAATGACTGGACAGAATAGAGTAAGGCTACAAAAAATCCAACTTAAGACAACCAAATTTCTTGTCACTGACCATACCAGCTATTGCTGTTGAGTACATTTTCACGACCATTCAATGACCAACCATAATGGACAGACAGAAGCTATAACCTCAGGAAGAGACTTTTACCCCTAGGACTGACGGCCACAAGAGGGTCTTGCTCTGACAAGAACCAGGAATGCAACATCACTTGTATTTGTTGCACATGGGTGTTTTAGGTATTGTTGTTCTCCAGTCAGAAGCAACTGGCTAACATGAAATGAAATAGATTTAAATATATTTAATTGTATATTTTTGTATATGCGTTTTGCCTGTATGTATGTATATATGTATATATATGTATGTATGTATGTATGTGTACCAAATACACGCCTGGTTCTCAAAGAGACAGAGGAAACGTACTGAATCTTCAGGAAGTCGAGTTAAAGATGGTTGTGACTGCCATATATATTCTGGGAATTAAATCTAGGTCCTCTGCAAAAGAAGCAAGAGTTCTTAATTCTGAGCCATCTCTCCGGCTCCTTTATAGGTCTTTATGATACACGTTCCTGGGGGTTTTTCTTGATGCAGCCAGGTCTTCATTCTGCATTTCTGAGTTTTAAGTTACAATTTGAAAGTTGATATAGAGAGATTCAAACAGCATCAAAAATAATTGTCTTTGAGGAACACTTTATACAGTATTATTCCAGTTTTCATTTTCTTGTTTGACAGCGTGTCAGCCAGGGTACTTGGATACATGTTAAAGATCATTGCTTGAAATAGATCAAAAGGCTGAAGATAGAACTGGAGGGATCTGGGAATATTTGTTACAGTTCATGGTGGCTAAGTCTTTTGAAAGCCAGATACATGTATTCAGGAGCAGAGGGCATGGCATCTGCTTATGTTCATATCCATTTGGGGATTAGGTACCCACTTATATGATGTGTCTATATGCAGCCAGCATTGTTTATTGTGTAATCCCTTATCGAAAAGGTATTAAATCATGGCACAGTTTAGCTTTGTGTTGTCTATTGATTTTCTCTTTAGTCCTACATTTCAACTTGACCTTCTTCTCTGCTGGAAGGTTTATTAAATGTTAATAGGCTAAGCATGACAAAGACAATGAACCAACTATTAAAATGGGTGTGGGTGAACATGAAGCAAATTTACAAAACCCTCGTGCCAAATGAGCTCAAGAAGTTCTTCTTTCCAGTCTCACCATGGCTACCAGAGGATAACCTCTGTCACAGGCAAGCATGTTTATGGCTGTGCTCCAATGCTTCTTATCTGCTTCACTTATTAGTCACATAAACTATTTTGCAATATTGTACCACAAGGAGATCAACAGATTGGCTTACCTACTCCACACAATACTCAAAGCAGTTCTATTTCAATTCAAATATGTTATTTCCCATGTCTCTGGGTTGGCATGACTCTGAACTCATAGATGGTTAAGCCTAACCTAAGTCTTACAAACACAGTCCTGAAAGTGTGTGTGTGTGTGTGTGTGTGTGTGTGTTTGTGTGTTGTGTTGTGTATATATATATTCTTTGAGTAAAAAAAAAAAAAGCATCAATAATACTGGGTAGTAGCAGCACACACACCCTTAATCACAGAACAAGAACAGGCAGGTACAGCTCTGTGAGTTCCAGGCTAGCCTTGTTTACAGAGTTTCAAGACAGCCAGGGGCTACACAGAGAAAACCTGACTCAAAAAAAAAAAAAAAAGAAAAGAAAAGAAAAGAAAAGAAAAAAAAGAAAGAAGAAAAGACAACAAACAACAAACAAAACAAAACAAAACAAAATGTATCAGTATTTGTCCCTAAGCCCATATCAAACTCCATCTTTTCCACTCAGAATTAAAGGGTCACCAATCCCTTGCATCTCTAATAGGAACATCCACCCTTTCCCACTGAAGGCCCTCAGCAGATGTAGTCACAAACACAAATCAACTGAAGCTTTGCTTCCTGGTGGAGAATGATCTAGAACATGTTTCCCTCGGTCACTGCTTGCTCTTGCAGTCAATTTAATTAGCTAGCTAATGACAATAGCTGTTCACAATCAAAGTCATCAAAAATACCGAGTTTAGTAATTAGACCATATAATTTTTTACAGTTCAGTTTGATAGTGGAAAAGCACTGTGATTTCGGCCAATTTTCTTCAAATAGTGTTCTCCATTCAAAATCAGCAATTTGATGGTGTGTTCTTGTGACATTTCAAAGCTTGAGATGGAGTCTTTAGGTTAGAAAGCATAGTTCCCGCCTGTATTCCATGTGAAATTGCTTGTAAGGCAGACTTGCATTGTAAATCCACTTCCCCACCAACTGTTCTGAGAGTCTGAAGTTCACTCTTTGTCACCAAAGCTCTATTCCCTAAGAGACACCACACAGACTGTAACACAGGGAAGCAATTCATCTCCATTGAGCAATTTTAATGATTCTATAATTATAGAAAACTATGTTACCCTCCTCTATCAACTCAAATACTCATTGGCATTTCAATGCTAAGACAAAAAGGGGGGAAAAAGGGAAGAGATTTTCCTGTATTTTCATTTTAAGAATGTCATATTAACAGAATCTACAAAGCAAACAGAGATAATGTCACTGGTGTGATATGACACATGGTATAACCAGTGGCTGTGCAAAATTCCAGCCCGCAAGCACTAAAATAGGCTAATTTCATCTTTCCCAGCTGCCCGCCTTTCAGTTCTTTATCTCAGCTATCAGGATTGAATAAATTTCATCTCCCACACTACAAGTAATGAGCAGGCAATGACTTATGAAACACAGAGACCGGAGTTAAGACAGAATTAGAATACAATTTTAATGAGGCAGAGCTGCAAAAGTGGAAGTGTTACTCCTTTGACAGACTTGGCAAAATATCCAATATTATTTCAAATACTCTTTCCGTTCTACAAAGAAACTGTCAAATATTAAAATAAAAATGAAAAAAAAACTCCAACATGCAGTGCTCTGAAGAATTCTTTAGGGGTAGATTGTTAAATGTGATTATAAGGTAAAAAGTCATTATTACAGGAGTCATTTAAGAGGTAGAGAAATGTGACTTACTATGTAACCGTGATAAGTGTAAACACTCCTGTTGTGTCTGGCCAGCAGACCACAACCTGGGTTCTAGCCTGGAAAGGCATTTTGGAAACCTGGAAGAGAAGAGGGGCTAGGTGGCGAGAGAAAGGAATGTAGCCAAGACAATTACTCTGATCAAGGCTCAAATTTTATTGTTGCGACACTAGTTATGAAGGAAGGGGGAGGGGACCCGATTCCCGCCGAATAATCTCGGGTCCAGTAGAAAGGTGCACGTGTGTGGCTCCTCAGGTTCCAGCAGTGGGCGTGGCAGAACAAATGAGCAGGAAGCTCCACCCCTGAGCAAGCAGGTTTCAGGCTGGGGGAGGAGAGACTACACACTCCCTGGAAAACAACCATCTTTGGTTTCACTGGAAAGGTAACACTGTTGGGACATATAGAGAATGGAGAAGTGGTTTCTTTGTTCCACTTAGTTGGAAGGCTATAAAAATAATATTACTTTTGGCTTCAACATATCCTCCAAACAAACTGAAATCAGATGGTGTAAAAATAAGATAAACTCCACGTGCTTTCCTTTCTATTATTTTTATTGACTACAGCAGGAAACACCTAGCTGTTGGGGTCTCACAGAGGCTGGTGGTCTTTGGCAAACACAAGTTTGTACCGAAAATAAAAGCATTTATGTTCACGCTAAAAAAACAAACAAACAAACAAACAAACAACAACAACAAAAAAAACCCAAAAAACCCAGCATCCAGGAATGTGGTGGCTCTTGCCTTGTATCCTGGCATTCAGGTGGCAGAGGCAAGTGGATCTCTACGAGTATGAAACCAGCCTGATCTATATAGTGAGTTCCAGGTCAAGTGGGAATACATGGTGAGACACAGTTAAATACATACACAAAATAAAATCACTTGGGGATGGTTAAATGGATGACGGGTAAAGCCACTTGCCACTAAGTGTCAGTAGCTGAGTTCCATTCCCGACGAGAACTGACTCCACAAAGTTGTTCTCTGACATTCACATGGATGGCACTCACACACGTGTACCTCCACCACTCTTAATAACTAAGTAAATAAATGCAAGAATATATATATGTGTGTGTGTGTATACATATGTATACATATATATGTATGTATTTAAAGAAATTATGGGCCACTTGTTCCATAAAATTTGGGAGTCATAAAATCATGACTAGAACACTGGAGTCCAGGCAAGGAGAGCTACTGAACTGAATCACACTCAGCTACTTAGGAAAGCTGCATTTATTCTTTGACTAAGTCCCATTCTTCCAAACATCCCCCATTAGTAAAGAGAGTCTTTTCTTCCTTCTTCTCCCTTCCCCACTTCCTGTCCTTTCCACTCCCCTCCCAGTTTCAGTCTTTCTATTAGTGATTACTTCCTGTTGGTCTTCCTTGTGCATACAACATCTGCGATTTGCTCCAGACCTTAGTATTTATAGAGAGGCTCACAGCAGGTGCCTCTTAGAGAAAAAGCCCCTGTGAGCATGAGTGCCCAAGGGTTATGGGTCATGCTGCACTGGCTGCCTGGTCAGTGTGTACTTAACTGATAAACATTGTTTGTCTGGTTGGCCAAACACTTTATGAAGTGATAGATGTATCTGCTTATCTTTTAAAAGATATTTGTGTGCTTTCAAAGCTGTATGCAGATAACCAATTCTGTAAACAAATCTCCCCCCCGCCCCCACACACACACATCTACTACCTTTTTATGTTGCTAGGCTCTGCCCTGAGGCTCCCAGGCCCCAAATTCGCTTCCCTGACTTTGAAGTCTGGGTCCCTTAAAGTGGCATGAAATTTCCTGGACAACAAATAATGCTGGGAAACCTTTGTTTTTAGAAAACAAACTTGACAGCACGAGACCAGTAAACACAGTTTGCTTTGAGTACCGGTAACGCTGACCAAAAGGAGGTAGGCTGAGTTTCCTCATAAATGCTCCATTCTCGAAATAACACAGAAACCCAGTTGAATGGATTTTAATGGGGCTAATTACAGTTTGTGAACCTCTCCAGCTTTCTCCTTTTCCCAGCCCCCAGAGAGTTATTACACCATTCCCCTGGGACATCAGCATTTGCTCAGTCAGAATCTTCACTATTTTGTGTGTGTGTGTGTGTGTGTGTGTGTGTGTGTGTGTGTGTGTGTCTGTCCACATACCTCCTTCAGCCGTCTACAGTAACTTCCTGTGAAAAAAAAATCAGCTTCTCGAAGCTGAGGACAGACTGGTAGTTTGCAAACTGTTCTCTCAACTGTGGTGAGCTAGTCGCAGTTGGTGTTTTTAAGACAATCCTTTTGTTAGGCCTAATTAAACTGGTTAAAAAATATGTAACATTTATTACATTATATATAAATGACTTGACTTTGGTAGACGAGTTTCCAGTTTATGAAAGAATGGCCAAAGAAAAATGAAATATGAGGGTGCTATTGCCTCCCCTGCTGTTCCCTGACTAACCAGGGCTGGGGAAGCTCACATTATTGGTCTCTGTCCACACAAGATGACTTAAGGCACTGTTTCCTCAGTAATAGGTAATGTAAATGGAAGCAAACTTTCAAAATTGCAGGTACTAGTGAGGGAAGATGAGCTTTGTTACATACTGAAATCTGCTCCTGTTTTAAGACTCTTGTTCACAAAAGTCAGAGGTGAACTTCAGACAGGCTTAGAGGATGGCACAGGGCTTCACCCTTGCTACTTCCCTGCCTGGGACTGTAGGTGACACAAGCCATTCTGCATCAACTCATCCCAGTTCATGTTTCACTTACTTTCCTTTGATTTATTTGAAGTATGGTCTCATGTAGCCCAGCCTGGCCTGGAGCTCAGGGGATAGCCAAGGAATTCGTTGACCTTTTAATTCTTCCGAATGCTGGGACTACAAATGTGTGCCTCCTCACCTGGTTTATGTGGGGTTGGGAGAGAACCAAGGGACTTGTGCACACTAGGAAATCACTGTACTAACACACACACACACACACACACACACACACACACACACACACACACACACACACACACACACACCTGAGCCATTTTAAGTGTGATTCTCCTATTAGACATACTCAGATGGTTGGTGGCAAATTTCCAAACTTTATTTTTAATTCAATAAAGGTGAGATTCTAAACTTTTCTGATTATATTTTTACATATTTAATTTAAAAATGTGTAACTGTTTTTCCTTTTTCTTTCTTTTCTTCTTTCTTTCTTCTTTCTTTCTCCTCCCTTTCTTTCTTTCTTTCTTTCTTTCTTTCTTTCTTTCTTTCTTTCTTTCTTCCTTCCTTCCTTCCTTCCTTCCTTCTTTCCTTCCTTCCTTCCTTCCTTCCTTCCTTCCTTCCTTCCTTTCTTTCTTCCTTTCTTCCTTTCTTTCTTTCTTTCTTTCTTTCTTTCTTTCATTTGTTTCAGACAGGAAAGTGAAGGATGGCCTCAAACTTCTATATAGCCCAGGCTGGACTGGGGGGCCCCTGACCCTTGTACTTAGCCTCCCCATGCTGGGATTATAGGACTGTGCCACCTTGCCTGATTGATGATATTTATAATTGTTAGTTTTGGTCTAGTTTCACATGTGGTGGTATGCATGTGATAATTATTACACATCCTCTATGAAACAACTATTTCTCATCCAAAACACCTATGTTCACAAATGTGGTACATAAAATGCTCATTTTCTGCTACACATAACATTAATGGTGAGTAATCACCCAGAAAATAGGGAGTTTAAAGCCCATTCTCCACTATAAGATGCTGGCCGAATATGTTTAAGCCTTGAGCTCTGATTTGGTTACAGATGGAAGAGGCAGAGTGTCTAAAGATGTTTTTCCAGGAAGCTGGTGATTACGTTAAGGACAACTAGATTACACGCAGTTTGCACACACAGTGACCCCTGCAATACTATCTGGATAATTGGGGTCAAAGTGATTTTTTTGGCATCTAATCTACCACTTCTCTGCCTCATTTGGAATATTTAGATGTAGCCATACTGTCATAGGAGGAAGGCTTATGCTACTTGAGTAAGTTATAACTTAGTACATTAATTGACACGCAACTAGCATGTTTGATGTCACAGTGTCAAAAGGAGTTGACACTGAAGAGAAGGGAAGTTTTCTTTAAGTCCTTGTCTCTGAGATGGGAATAGACCTCCATCGTCCACAGCCACAGCATTGTGAGAACAAACATAGCATAAATCCTTAGTTCTTTGTTCACAAGGCCACAGTCCAGTTCACTTGATAAGTGAATATTCATTTAAGCTATATATAAAAACCAGGGTCTCAGTGCTTGGCATTGCCAATGCTTTTCCTCCTAATGATCACTAAATGCTTTTCTTTCATATTTATTCCCCATGTATAAGTAGAAAAAGGTGTGTGTGTGTGTGTGTGTGTGTGTGTGTAGAGGGTAATGGATATCTGTAGGAGTTGATTCATTCCCTCCAACATATGAGTCCCAGGAATTAAACTCAGGTCACGAAAGCTTGGTAGCAATTGCTTTGACCTACTGAGCCATCTCAGCAGCCCATATTGTGTTTCTTAAAGTCTAATCATTTTGACAAGTGAAGGTCACTTTACTTCAAACCCCCCAAAATGTTCTTGTCCCTAGGAGACTGGGACATGATTAATATTTTGTCAAGAAGAGCTTGTGAAGGATGAAGTCTTCCTCAGATGAAATGAAAGGTATGTTCCACTGTGCACCATGAAAGCGATTATGTGTCCTCCATAGAGTTGACGACCAGCTGCCAGCTTCCTTGCCGTGTGAACTCCTGATTGAAGCATCAGCTGTGATCCAGGGTTTGAAAGCAAGCTTGAAAATGGCTTTCAGAGCTGGCAAAACCAAGCTATAAGAGCGGCAATCACTCTTCACTGGGGCGGATTGTTGTGGGGAATGTCATTCAGAAGAGCAGAAGGGACAAAGGGAGGCTTTCCTGGGATGTGACCAGCAGCCCTGAAGTCAAATGGTAACTCCGTATAGAGAGTGTCTCTTTTATCTTTTGGCTTAAAAACAAATCATGCCCTCAAAAGCGAAACAAATAGAAGAGGATTTCTTTCTAAAGTTAGCTACATCTATGTTAAGCAGATTTTATTTTGGCAGGCAATATTAATTAGACATACCTTTTCAACATTTCTTGTTGTTGAAGGAGTAAGTGTATGACAGAGACCTCTGTGTCACTCACAGTGATGCTGCCCAGCTTTAAATTAAAGAGCCTTTGTTAACTGCTCAGTCATTTCTCTCCTGAGAGAGTGGCCTATTTCCTTTATTAGTCTCAGCTCCTGAACGCTTAAACATTCTTTTTCTATTTATCCCCGTCTGTCTCCCTAACCTTAGTAATTAAGAAAAACTGTGTATAAGGCAATTTTATTGTGTGCTACATTGCAGCAAAGCTGTTGACAGATCCTTAGGAGTCTCTTGGAGGTATACACTCTTGGACATGAAGGCCATTATAAATGTGGCATGATGGGGCCTGAGTTGAATCGTGGACATCAGATAGGCCCTAATAGCTGGCCACTAGACAACAGTCCGTCTGCACACACACTAGCTCCCCAGTCCAGAGGCACCAGCTCAGCACTGTGCGGATTGTGCCATAAAGTCTCAAGCCATTAATGGGACAGTGGTGCTCCATCCCTGATGGAGAGCCAGGCAGAGGGCAACATATTCTCCTCAGCCATTAAGTACATTCATGAACAGATGGCCCCTAGTGGACCCTAAGAGGTTGGGAAGGCCTTTGCTCATAAGTAGTGTTACTTTTGAAAATTCATCTTGCCAAATTCAATGTACTCAGGACCTTCCTTCCTTTTAACCTCAGAGTCACTCACCACGCGCAGGCTAGAAAGTTAAATAGTGTTTATTTAGTGATCTGAGGTGAAAAAGATAAATTTCCGAAGACTCGATCGTTTTAATGAAGATGGGTGGCAGAGCTTGTGATGTGCCTGTCTGTAGGATACTTTTGAGTGAAGTGTGATGTAAGCCAATCTGCTGCCCCTAGTTTCTGCTCCTTTTGAACACGGACGATCATCCACCGCAAGTAGGTTAATGCTCTTTGCGGATTCAGTAGATAGTTCTTTCTGTTAGTTGGTACCTCACAGCACAAGCCTTGCAGGAGGCGGTGGGTCATCATTTATGTTCTGCATCTTGGAGCTTCTGAAGTTTCGGAGCCTCTCGGAAGGATAGGTCTCTTCCCTCCTGCTTCAGCTTTGCTGGCAACTGGCCCGCAAACAGTGCACTGCTCAGCCAAAGATGGAGTGCTAGTCTAGAGGGACTAGAAATGGCTCTGTCATTTTCTAGATGACAGCCCCTATTTTCCACTGGCTTTGGCACATGTGCTATCATTCATCTCTGTCAAGAAGACACTTGTTTATCTGGTGGCTAGAAACAGGCTTTTGTTAGACACACGTGACTGCGGTTCATCAGTCTTCAGAGAGAGTTGTTGATTTTGTTAAACTAAGTTTAAACTCCACTGTGGCTTTCTGGGATGGCATTTATTTTTATTAGATATTGTCATGATTACTTATAGCCTTCGCAAAGCACAGGAAAACTTCAGAAAAAGGCACGTTTATCAGCTGAAGGAGTGCGATAAAAGAAAGGCCATAACCAGTTGGTGAGGGCTTGCTACTTTCATTTTGTTCATGGCCATACTTAATTAAGAAATACATGGCTTGCTAAAAAGGATAGCCATGTAAAATAAAATAAAATTTGATGGGCAGGTAAGATGGCTCAGTGGGTAAAGGCACCTGCTGCTAAGCCAACCCTGGGCACCTGTGTTCTATTCCTTGATCTCACAAGGTGGAAGCAGGGATTCTACTACTGAAGGTTGGTCTCAAAGCTTTCTATGCATGCTGTAGCAAGTGTGTTTTCAAGCTCACACATACCACCCACAGTTTCTCTTTAAATAAATAAGCAAAAAAAAAGGAATAAATAAATACATGTACAAAATGAAAATAGAACACACATACAATGTGTGTTTCACAACAAATGATTGTGTGTTTAAAACTCATAACTCAAGCCCGGACATCTCATATCTCAGGAAGCAGAGGCAGGATGATTGCTCTGAGTATGAGGCCAGCCTATTCTAAATAGTGAGTCCCAGGACAGCCAGTGTTACATAATAAGTTCCTGTCTCAAAAAATAAAGGAAACAAAACAAAAACTATTTTTTATGATGTCTCTCCCCCCCTCCCGCCCCCTTCCGCTGCCTCTGTGTGTATATGTGTGTGTGTATCTGTGTGTCTGTGTGTATGGGAGAGAGAGAGAGATAGATAGGGGGGGAGAATATGTGTGTGTGTGTGTGTGTGTGTGTGTGTGTGTGTGCTTGCACATGTGTAAAGCTTATAAGAATTCAGGAGATAATTATGTGACATTGGTTCTGCAGTTCCACCATTTTCTGAGTCCCAGGGACCGAACCCAGTTCAGCACACTTCCTTGACAACTACATTTACTCCATGAGCCAGCTTGCTGAGCCCATGTAATTTTTATTTACATTTGTAAGAAGGTTTCTTCGTGTTTAGTATGACACGTTTCACATTTTTATTTCTTGTTATTCAATATTTGTATGAGGTACATGTGAATATAGCATGCACATGAAAGGCAAAGGGCCATTTTGAAGCTGTCTCCCTCCTTCCATCATCGTTTGTGGGGATGGAACTTAGGTAGTCAGGCCTGTGTGACAAGACTTAACCTACTGAGCCACTCAGATGACCTACAGTTTTTTTTCTTTGTTTTGCTAGGGAATGAACCCAACACCTCACTGATGTTAGACAAGTGCACCCCACCAGAGCCATCTCCCAGGGCCCAAAGACAATGATCCTAAATGAGGACAAGGAGATCTGTGTCCAGCTGGTCTTTCTCAGCCTTGCCAGCCAGTCAGTGTGAACACATCCCCGTTCTCCCCTCCCCCTTTCTTCCAGTCACAGACTCTAGACTCCTCCTGACAGCTGCTGGGAGTTCACTGGGTGGCCTTATTCATGAACATTTATGTGGGAGGAAGAGAGCCCAAAGGGACATCTCTTGGCAGCTGTGTCCCTTCACCCTTTTAAGCTGAATGGCTATGACAGTCACCAGAGCCACAGCTGGTCAGAGCTGTTTTGAGATTTACCGTCCACCAGGAGTCCTGTGATAGGGATAAAGCACTGACTAAAGCAGAGAGGGTCACACAGACTTCCTGGGGGTCCTATAGGGACTTTGAGTTGTGAAGTGGCTTTGGGTTTAGAACTGTTCCGTCCAGCTATGTTTTACGTGGGTCCACTGTTTCCGCTTCTATTCAGCATACTAGTGAGACGGACACAGAGGAGAGGAGGACATGGTCTGGAATGTCACAGATCTCAGGAAATAAACACAAAACATCACATCTTTAAGAAGACCCAGAAACTGAGCATAGTCATTGAGGGGAGGCGGTGGGCAGGCATCAACAGTAGCCTTCTGAAAGCAAAAAAGTCAGTATGCAAGAGGCCCTAGGTTCGGTTCTCCAGCATCACAGAAAGCCGATGTGCATATCTGTGTAATCCTAGCACCCAGGAGGTGAAAGCAGGCAGATCAGATGTTTAAGGTCAGCCTTGATCAACTAGAGAGTTTGAAACCAGCCTGAGCTATATGAGATGTTATGGAGAGTAGGCAGTAAATTAGATTTAACTGAATTTGTTTTGAAGGGGCTCCTATACCAAAGATAAGGAGCAGGATATCTTGTTTTTATTTATTTAATTTAATTTTTTTTGGAGACAGGGTCTTATTTTGTAGCTATAGCTGGCCTAGAACTAATAGAGACCAGCTTACCTCTGCCTCCCAAATACTGGGCTTAGAGCAGTGACTTGCCACACATAGTGAGGAGTGAAAAAAGAAAAAAAGAAGCAGTTTCAATTAAAGTTACCGGATTCAAACAGCCTTCTCTTCTCTCCTCCAGCCCCCACCTAGAGAGAGGGTTTCTTTCAAGCAGCCTTAAATGAAGGAGAAAGCTGTTACTAAGAGAAGTTATATATCTTTTAAAAAACACTTATAAACAAGATTTTAGTCTTTTAATATCTATGAGCACCTAGGTGAACTTTTTAAAACAAATTTTATGTTATGCATATGCTTTATTTGCTTCCATGTGTGCCTGTGCACCACATGCATGCCTGGTGTCTAATAATGCCAGAAGAGGTGTTGGATCCCTTTGAATTAAATCTACAGAGGGCTGTGAGCTGCCAGGTGGAAGCTGGAAACTGAACCTGGTTCTCTGCAAGAGCAGCAAGTAGTTTTTGTTTTTTGTTTTTTGTTTTTTGTTTTGTTTTGTTTTCTAGTTTGTTTCTTTTTGAGACAGGAATTCTCCATATAGCCCTGGCTGTCCTGAAACTCTCTATGGATCAGGTTGGCTTTGAACTCAGTGACCTGCCTGCCTCTGCCTCTGCCTCTGCCTCTGCCTCTGCCTCTGCCTCTGCCTCTGCCTCTGCCTCTGCCTCTGCCTCTGCCTCTGCCTCTGCCTCTGCCTCTGCCTCTGCCTCTGCCTCTGCCTCTGCCTCTGCCTCTGCCTCTGCCTCTGCCTCTGCCTCTGCCTCTGCCTCTGCCTCTGCCTCTGCCTCTGCCTCTGCCTCTGCCTCTGCCTCTGCCTCTGCCTCTGCCTCTGCCTCTGCCTCTGCCTCCCCAGTGCAGGATGTTCCCACCTCCGTCATCAGCCACAAGCATTCTTGATTGCTGAATCATTTCTTCAGTCCCTCAAAACTGTTTTGAAAAAAGTAGGAGCCTCTTTTTTAGCCTGGATCTTGAAAATAAATAATCAAATTAAAACCCAAACACAATACACATAAACTTCAGCCCTTCTAGTTTAAGAAAGACTTTCCAATGGTAAATCTTTTACAGTGTTATTTATTTGTAATTATTTTTTGAGATGGTCTTCCTTTCTCAAAAATATCCCTATCTGGCCTGGAACTCCAAATGTAAACAAGGCTGGACTTGAACTCACAGAGCTCTGCCTTCTTCTGCCTCCCAAGTGCTGGGACTCAAAGGAGAGCACCACCCGATGCACATGTCTTTGGACATCTGCTGTACCACTTGATTATTCCTTTCAAGGCACTTCTTCAGTCAAATCAGGCACAACAGTGACTGCTGGTAATATTTTGTATGTTTATGCTCTTGCTACATGTTTGTTTCTTAGCTTGGAATAGGGTTTAAAAGGGTTATGACGGGTCATTAGAAGCCAATTGACAGACTCACCATCCCATGGTGCTGAGCCTGGCTTTCTCTCTCCTCACTGCACATATATCAAGTCCTGTTATTATTTAGAAAATATTCCTTTCCTTCTACCTCTTCTCCCCTTTCCTTCTCTATCACTCTTTCATTATTATATAATAGTGGTCCCTGAATAACTGAATAATTTCTACTTAAAATATGCATGATGCTTTGAGAAAAAATTCAGAAATATCAAATAATCAGTAAGAAATATTTTAATTTGTGACCCGTTGTGTGTGCGTGTGTGTGTGTGTGTGTGTGTGTGTGTGTGTGTGTGTAAATACAAGTTGAAGCACACTACCTAGAAACATAGAGGCCCAGGGAAAACAAGTAAACAAAGCCTAGATAAATGTAGTTTCATTGTTTCATAAATGTGTTTCATTAAATTCAATTATGGTAAGTAAGACGGAGCACAGGCATCAAATTAACAGGAAACCATTGAATTTCAGTGGTCGCATTGCCGGGAAGTAATCACAGATCATTGGTGGTAACTTCCTAACAACGTGTCACTAGGGAAGTGATCAGTGCCTTGTGGCAAGTGAACCACACTCGATCCCTAGAGTGGTTGTTCAGATGTCACAGCAGGTGCTGGGGACCAGTGCCACACCAGTAGGCAGCAGCATCTCCAAGTCCAGCTAAAGACTCAGAGCCCGTTCATCATTCTGGAAGATTTCATACTCACATTGTTACATCATTTCAAAAGCCACTAAGGTGAGTTAATAAGTCAATCTTTTAAATTGTACTTATCATCATTTCATATTTGTACGCAATATTTAAACCATACCTACCTCTTACCCTCCTTTTCCCCTCTTCTTAGCCTCTACTTCAGTCCCAACACACTCCACCTAACTTCATGTCCCCTTTCTCTCTCTTTTTTTTTTATTGAATAAACCACTGAAGCCAGTTAGCACCTGGGTGTGGCACATCCACTCAAGTGTGATCATAAGTCATCCTACCTTGGGCCATGAGTGTTTATAAAACTAACCCCTTCCCTAGCAACTATCAACTGCTAAAAGCTCCTTAAGGGTAAGGCTATGAGTTCTTCTCTCATTTTCACAGGACAATTAACTAGCTAGATCTTGTACAGGTCTTGTATAGGCAACCACAGCAGACTGTGAGTTCTCTCTGATCTCCAGCATTTATAATACACTCTCCCCATTGCTCTGTAGTCCCTGAATCTTAAGTGTGTGTGAAATAGATATCTCCTTTAGGGTTCAAAATTCCATAGTCACTTAATTCTCTGCACTTAAACTAGTTGTGAGTCTCTGTATTAGTCAACTTTAGATTCCAAAGCTGTATCGAACCTGTATTGTCTCTTATCTTGGTCGTCAGAAGACTCCAGATAGATATTGTATCTCTAAGAATTAACTAACCCCTTGTCAGGTGCTACCAAAAGAATAGGAGGCAAACGTGTAGTGCTCTGGGATTCTTTTGTGGAACCAGTTACCTCAGCTTTTCAAGTTTTGTGGTTTTGAGAAAACACTTTTCAGGGGCAGCTTGGTTCCCATTGATGCTTTCCCTAGCAAACACTAGTCTTTTAGAAAGCCATAGTTAGTATTTTAGTTATTATTTTCCTCATCAAAGCTTCACTTCCTACTTCATTTAAGCTTGTCCAGGGAGCTGGCTGTTCAGATCCTCCAAGGACAATCTGATGTAGTTAAGTGAGCACTACTGCCTAAGCGTTGCTTCCTCCACACACCAATTTGGCTGCCAGTAGACCTCTTCTTGCTACAGCTGTGGGGTGAATATGTCTGGGTGAATGTGTATTACTTACGTGAGTATAGCCATGACAAGGACCCTAGTGCTTCAGACCGAAGGGAACACCAAGGTTTTCTCCTGACAAGGCTCAGAGGTGTACCAAAGCCTTCCCCTGGTATGCATGTTTATGATGGGTTAATATTAGCTAACGCAGCCTCATCCTTGTTCAGGATGTTTATAATGAACACATGGAGTTTCTGAGTTGCACTTGGTGTACTTCCACCAGTGCACGTGGCCTACTTGGACTTAACATTTCTGTATGTGTCCTGTCGTTATTTATTTCCCAGTCATTCCAGTCATGTCAATCCCCAAATCGTGCAGGTCATGGTAGTCCACTGCCCATGTCTTCCACTTTCTCACATGTGTTGAAGATGAGGTTACAATTTGGGAATCAGCAGCAGGCCCCAAGTGAGTTCTGCTGTCCCAGCATGCCTGGGTGATTGGCATCAAATGCCCAATTTACTATATTTAACCCTTTCATTCACTGATGAAAAGTTTCTTCTTGTCTCTACTCATGAAGATTTAGGCAATTGTCCAGGGCAGGAGTTGTTTTGGTTCTTGAAGAGATTTATAATTCTCTATCCTGATGTTGTGAATTTATTGTAAGATTGAACTTGATTTTGGCAAACATTTTACTGTCACTATGCAATGTTTATGAAAGCTTGGGATTTTCAGTGCTTTTGATCTCAAATGTACATTTGTTCTGCTTTGAATTACAAGTTGTATATGCATGTTGATGTTAATCAGAGCTCTAGTAAACAATTAGTAAGCAATTGGGTAGTTTTTATTTAAACATCCACCACAGAGTGTTTTACCTTTTGTAATTATCATAACTCATAGAAATGTTTATCTAGTTCAGTTTCAAAGAACATTTTGTCGAGGTGTGCTCCACATTGGAAATGTGCATCACGTCGAGGTGATGTCCAACATGAACACGTTAATGAATTTACTTTTTTATCATGTGGATGAAATGGCTATAATAAAATGTACAGGATTTCAAATGAAGTTAATATGCAAACGAAAGTAGTCTAAGGTTTACAAATTTCCTGAAAAAGATTGCAACACACTTCTATTGGATTGTAAGAGTTAAGAACATAGACACTATGTGACTTTGCTTATTCTTTGATGAAATATTTTTATCAAAACATTCATGGGTGAATTTGGTTTTTTTTGTGAACTTATTTCTGAAAAATAAGCTTTTGGTAAATGAGTGAATTGAAATTTTGTGAAAGTGATCATTTTTGTCAGTTGGCTTTCAGAAAATTGACTTTCAGGAAGTTAGGTTTTTCTACATTTTCCTTAAAAATAATGAATAGCAAAGATGATATGGTAAATGGAAAGAGCAATTAGTGGTACAATTAGAAGTGTGCATGCTTGCTAGTGTGTGTGTGTGTTTGTGTGTATATGTGTTTCCTGGGACGGAAGGCTTTAACTATTATCTAAAATCTGAATTTGGGCTATATATTAGTCTTCTTTTCTTATTGCTGTGGCAAAATACCTGCCATCATCAACCTACTGAAGAAGAGCCTAGCTTAGCTGTTGGTTTCTGTGTATTGTCTATGATGATATGAAGTCAGGACAACAGGATCATGAAGCAGCCAGGCATATTGCATCTGTAGTAGAGAAGTAAGATGATGAGCAGTGCTCAGCTCACTATCTCCTCTTTATTCAGTCTAGAATCTCAGATCCCACCATGGTCCCCATCCAGACCTAGAGTGAGTGGTCTCACTGCAATTAAGTGTAGAAACTCCCTCATGGATTTGTTCAGAGTTTGTGTCATCAGTGGTTCTAAATCCTGTTAGGCTGTCAATTAGCATTAATCATCCAAGTTCCGAAGAAGACACTTCCACATGTTATAAAAGTACCACCATTGGTGGATGGTGGGCTTGTCAACGATAAGACCAGCAGTGACTCCATCAACATCTTCAAGCTGCCTTTTCATATACCAATTTGGATTTGGTACATTCTTCATTTGTGTGTGTGTGTGGGGGGGGGGAGATATGCATATGGTATGGATATGAAGGAATCTGGCAGTAAATCAGAGGCTAGAAGAAAACTATCAAGTTGACAGTTTTGATACCAGCATAGTGGGACCCGTATATTCTAACTCTCTGAGAACTTGACTGTAACGAGCCATTCACTCGATGAGCTTGGCTTATCTAGAAGGAATAAAGATGTAGATACATTCAAGGAACATAATTAGTAGAACACTTGCTTGGGGTCTATTCCAGGGGCTGGGTGACCCTCGGGCTCGATGTAAACAGCTTTCAAAGGAACTGGAGAAGAGGATTGGGCTCAAGGGAAGTTTTGTAGATAAGATTTGGCAAGAGGGTAGATAGATACGGAAGCAAGAGATAATGATCTATAGGTTTCTTGCTTGGGTATCCAATGAGAAAGTTAACTGAGAAACTGGAAGCAAAGAACACAGATGGAATAGAAGAAAATACACTTAAGATTGAATTTTGATATGGATGTGAAGGATCATGAAGGGGACAGTGAATGGACATTTTCTCATCTTATCCAGACTTAATAATTAAATATACTATTGGAAAGACACATGTGTCCTCTAGAAATGTTTGTATATACCTATGTGTAGATATATCTATTGTATTTATAGACCCTTGAAGAGCATTGTAGCATTTATAGATCATGCGCTTCATTGAGGCCATGTAACTGTTGAATAGAAGTAGAAGAAAGGCCCAATAAGAGTATAGGATTATGCCCAAGTGAGGAAGATCCTACAAAATATATTTTTGTTTTGACTATTTTTAATTGCTTTGCTGATGATATCACTTTTATTATCATCTTTCTCTTCAATGTAATCATAAGAGATTTATAATGTTTATTTTAAACAACACATTAAGTACATTTTGCTTGAAACAATGATACCCATTTGTGGTAGAAAATTGGGAAATACAGATGAGAATAAAGAAAATGTTTTCAACATAAAGCTTATTAGGAAATATACATAAGAATAAAGACAATGCTTTTTTAACATATAGAAACTTTATTAAGTGAAACTGATGCTTTGTTATGTAGATTATAAAAATTAAAATGTGGTTGAAATGAGTGGGCACTTCTGATGACTACAGACCATCCTAACCTAAGCTCATATGAGTTTGTGTGTGTGCAGTGTGTATTATGTCTATATGTTAGAGGTGATAGTGACATTTTTCTCAACATAACAATGACAGCTCTTGTGGTGTTAGTATGAAAATAGAAAGTGAGAGTGTGTACCAGGTACATGACAGTGTATTATTTTTGTTCAATAGAGACAGATATTAAGCAAGATTGTGTCAGAAATAATCATGATGGAAATATTTTATTACGTGATAGTCTGTGTAAAGATGCAAATTCTTTTTCTTTTTTAAGTTGAAACTCCAACTTCTTTCAGAAAATGGGGATGAAATACATGTATTTAAAAGCACTATGTAACTTAAAACAAATACACATATTTGTTTATAAAATATAAATGTATATATATATACATATAAAATCTAGAGACAATAATTCTATCTACCTATATAAATATAACCAGCTTCTCTTCAGTTTTTGAATCTATTTATTTATTTTTATTTATTTGTATGCATGCCATCCTGAGTATATGTGCATCATGTTTGTGTAGGTATCTTTAAGTGGTCAGAAGGCATCACATTATTGTGAGCTATCTGATAATGGGTGCTAGGAACCAATCCCAAGTCCTTTTCTCTATCACAAGTGCTCTTAAGCCCCAAGTCCTCTCTCTGGCCCCCAATGTGTCTTCGACAGGAGAGTACCTGCAACACAGTGAGCAAAGACAGTTCTTTATCGAATTTAATTACTACTGGGACTGAAGGCTATTTCATTCTCATAAATGAACTTAGACATAGACCTTATTCCCTTTATAAAAATTAACTGAAAATGGATTCTAGACCTAATCATAAAGTACAAAATTATTAAAACCCTGGAAGATAAGGTAGAGGCTGACCTCCATGATGTTGGGTTTGACACTGACTCTTTTATAGAACACCAAAGGTGTGAATGGTGAAATAAACAGTCAGGAAAATGGACTCCAGTATAGTAGAAGTAAAACTTCTGCTCTGGAAAGGACAGTGTCAAGAGACTAGGAAAAAAGTTAGAAGAAAGCATCATTCAAAATATAATAGCTCATGTGTTTATTTATTTTAAAGACAGAACTGAGGCATCACACTTCCCACAGACCCACATTTCCAGCCTGAGAACTCTTCATCCCCAACTAAAATTGAGCCAAAGACTCTCACAGACTCACCAACGAGAACACAGATGGTTAAAAAAAGCATAGGAAAATCCTGTGTATCACAGATTAAAAGGGAAACACAAATTAAGACAACAGTGAGAGACCATGTATCTATGTGAATGACCAAAATACAAACAAACAAAAAACAAACAAACAAACAAACAAACAAAAAATCAAGGATCCGGATTCCAGATGCTAAATCAGTAGATACTCATTCATTACTCTAGGGATGCAAAATGAGACAGATACTCTGCAAGACAATTGGCAGGTTTTTGTTGTTGTGGTTGTTTTGTTTTTATACAAAATGAAATCATGGATACTTAAGAACTGCAATCACATTCCTTGGTATATATCCAAAGGAACTAGAAACCTATGTCCACATAAGAATTTGAAAATGAGTGAGTAGCTGTAACACACTTATTTGTAATTGCTGGAACTTGGATGTAACCAAGATATCCTGTAGTAGATGAACTGATAAACTGATATACCCAGACAATGAAATATTACAGGCTATTCAAAAGCTGCCAGATGATAAGAAATGGGGACCTTAACTATTTAGTGCTAAGTGAATGAAGCTACAATCAGTGGAGTTCAGATGAGTTTAGACCAAAACAAAACAAAACAAAAAAACACTCAGTAGGATGCTATAAAGGTAGATACAGGTCACTGCACAATTACCTAAACACAGGATATACAATACCAGGAGCGAACTGTGATATACACTAAGGACTTGTGAGATAGCACCAGGTCAATATGGGCTCATTGATTAAAATTGGACCACTCTGGTGGGGGTTCCAGATAATAGGGGGGCTGTGCTTGCATTGCAGTGGAGTTCTATGTGGAATCTATTCCTATCAACTTTGCTACTAACCTAAACCTTCTTGAAAAAATAGCACCCCAAATCATGTATCCAGAACACTGTCCATCCATGTCACTTATTCCAACCACGTGGCTATTCTCTTCATTTACTGCTGGGAACACAAATATGGAGGAAGGAGCAGTTAAGATCAATTTAAATAAAGAGAACCTAAGGTTATTATGAAACTGTTCCCCATTCCCCATTTTGTTCCTTCTAATATCCTTAGTAAAATTACCCAGGGAGTTGTTATGTTCATCTTTCTCATTTATATCTCCATATTTAGACAAGCGCAAGCTCTGTGTCCTGACCAATTTGACACAAACTGGAGTCATCTGAAAAGGGAAACCTTAATTGAGAAAATGAGAAAATGAAGAGAAAATGAATGAGAAAATGCCCTACTGCTGGATCAGTAGGGCATTTTCTTAATTAGTGATTGATGTGGGATGGGCCCAGCCCATAGTGGATGGTCCCATCCCTGGGCTGGT
Organism: Mus musculus; assembly: GCF_000001635.26. Classification (NCBI taxonomy): domain Eukaryota; kingdom Metazoa; phylum Chordata; class Mammalia; order Rodentia; family Muridae; genus Mus; species Mus musculus. The sequence goes on from NC_000084.6 coordinate 55,219,638, forward strand.
GATCCTAAGGAAGCAGCTGAACAAAGTGATGAGAGCAAGCCAGTAAGTAGCACCCCACCATGGCCTCTGTATCAGCTCCCTTTCCAGGTTCCTGCCCTCTCTGAGTTCCTGTCCTGACTTCCTTTAATGATGAACAGTGCTGTGGATGTGTTAACCAAATAATCCCTTTCCTTCTTAAGTATTTTTGATCTTGGTGTTTCATCACAGCAATAAAAACCCTAAGAAAATCTTCAATAGTTTCTCTCTCATTATTAAATCATTAACTTTTCAAGGTTTTCAAGTCTGAATGCCTTATGATTAGAATTTCAATCCCGCCCAGATCAATCCAACAATGTACGAACTACGGCTCTGTGAAGGAAGAAGATGTTACGAATGAACATGTATGGATATTTACCATCTGTCTAGCTATGCATCTATCTTAGATCTTGTAGTTTAAAATCTTTAACTCATCCGTAGAGAGTTTTAGTGTTGGGAATGGTGAAGGCAGAGAACCAGTTTTAACATAGCACTTGAAACATATCTTCCTCTTGCTGTAAGAGCCAATGGTTTTGGTGTCCTGCCAGAGGCATCTGAATCCAAACATTGTGGCTTTATAGTAATCTGTGATAATCTCCACGGTAGCCTCAGCCTCCTTTTCTTTTTGCATGGGAAGGCTCACTCCATCCATCTTCGCTTAATGTCTTTTTTCTTTTAAGTGGAGAACTGTGTGCAGAAGGTTTATTGGGTGGCTCTTTTATGAACAAGATCTTGAAAGGAGTGGCCAAGGGAATTCTGAGAATAGTAAGGGCAATGGTTTTAGGGTTTTTTTTTTTTTTTTTAAATAGGGTCTTGGGATTATGGTAGCTTTTTAGATGCATCCAAATTAAGGCAAGGCAAGGGGGGCTTTTATGATCCCCATCTGAAATAGTGAGGAACCTTGCACGAGACATTTCTTGGAGCAGGAGGATTTCTACTAAGGGTCTGAGCTGTGCTCTACCCGGGAGTGATCTTCCTAGCAGCTGTGGGATTTATTGTCAGCGCTGACTTGCCTCTCTGGGTGGGCTACCATAGTATCCACTCCACTGCCAAGGAGAAATGAGCTGCTGATTAATTTTACTGTCATTTTTAGATTTTGTCCTGATGTGGTCCCACTCCAGAGCCTATACTCTGCTTTGCCTGTAAGATTGCAACAGGAATGCCTCGTAACTCTTAGCTATGTTGACCTTTGTAGTCAGTTTCAAAGCTGTTACTTCATCTCTGATTATCTACTGATAAGAACAATTTTTAAAAAAGTTTGGATATTTAATTTCTCAAGAGTTGTTAGAAGAAACAATTGTTCTAGAGTGAAGATCTAGGAGCTAAATGGGGAGACAGTTTCTAGAAATAATTCAGATGTTGGTGTAGTTTATTTAGTAATCATACTGACCATATTCCATGCAGACACCAAGGGCTTGATAAAACAGTATAAGATGTAAGGCGAGGACACTGATCCAAAAGAGACTGGAGAATTATTAGGGATTATAAAAGACCTTTTCCAGTTTTAAAGGACAGAGAAAGAAACCAAACTGGACAAGTAAATTTTGAATTATTGAATAATGTTACTGTAGAGTCTATGGTCAGCTGGATGTAGAGCTTCCAACTCTACAATCTGTATGTAGCACTTTCCATTCTCTGCTCTGGGCTATCACCTGTGTCAGCTTTAACATCTAGCCTACTGTCATGATGGCAGATTTCTGCCATGTTTACTTCTTTTCCCATGAAATGCCCAACATCCTGGGCTTTTTTAATGGACAATTTCTAAAAATGAAATAAAAAATAAAATTGGATTTGAATCTCCTTGACTAAAGGATAAAACATAATGATTAAGTGCCATAGGATTCAGGTTTCACACTTGAAGCATTTAATGTACCTATATGTCCAGAGAGTTAAAAAGGGTGAGTTTTGTCAATGGAAATTAGTGCATGATTGCCACAAAAAAGAGGGAGACAATGCCAGGTTTTAAAAAAAAAGGGACAAATGGATTCCGAAGAGATCCAGAGCTTATATTTATATATTTATTTCATTGATATTGATTGAATATCTCCTATATCCTTTCCACTGCATGAGATGCTGGGGTAGCATGCTGAACGAGATAAACTCTTTTCTTTCAAGAACTTCAACTACAGTGGTAGTAGAAACAATAGCTTAAGAGGTAAGTATGGGCTGGAGAGATGCTTTAGTGGCTGAAAGCACTCACTGGTCTCCCAGAAGACCCAGGTTCAATTCTCAGCACCTACGTGGTGGCTCACAACAGTTGGTCACCCATGAGTGTGATGCAAAGACCTATGCTGACAAAACACCAATATGCGTAAAATAAATAAAAATTCAAAAAGACATAACTATGTAAGGTGTTTAAACTATCAATTTATTGTTTCTCCAAACCCTCCCTTCTTTGTTCTGCTTTAAGCACTGGAGCAAGAATACATTCTTCTATGTCAATTCACAGAGTGTTCTGCAACAATAAGAAACATGGGACAAAGCGATAGAAGCAGGTTAGAAGTTGCTTTCAGTGACCAATTCTTCCAGTTTCAGAATTCATAGAGGAGGCTCAGCCATGTATGCAACATGAAGCCCCATGCTTCAAGTCTATTTTTCACCAGCGTCACGTTTCCATGCTCTCTAACAATAACTTGCTGGACTGATCCCACCTTTCAGCCATGATGGACCAGTTCTAGAGGCCAGCTCTGATTGTCTACCATCTTTCAACGTAAGCTCATTGCTGCTAACGACTTGTGGTAGCCTATACCCATTGGCAAATTTATTTCCTCCATCCAGACTCCTTGTGCCTATCTATGGTAGCCATGTGTACTGGCTAGTTTTGTGTCAACTTGACACAGCTGGAGTTATCACAGAGAAAGGAACTTCATTTGAGGAAATGCCTCCATGAGATCCAACTGTAAGGCATTTTCTCAGTTAGTGATCAAGGGGGAAAGGCCCCTTGTGGGTGGGACCATCTCTGGGCTGGTAGTCTTGGTTCTATAAGAGAGCAGGCTGAGCAAGCCAGAGGAGGCAAGCCAGTAAAGAACATCCCTCCATGGCCTCTGCATCGGCTCCTGCTTTCTGACCTGCTTGAGTTCCAGTCCTGACTTCCTTGGTGATGAACAGCAGTATGGAAGTGTAAGCCGAATAAACCCTTTCCTCCCCAACTTGCTTCTTGGTCATGATGTTTGTGCAGGAATAGAAACCCTGACTAAGACAAATTGGTACCAGTGGAGTGGGGTATTCCTGTGACAACCTGACCATGTTTTGGGGAGGACTGTGGAAGGACTTTGGAACTTTGGGCTTGAAGATCCATCCGTTGTTAAGAGCTCTGTCGGATGTTGTGTAGGAGCTTGGAAGATAATGTTGAGAACACTGCAGAAGATGGAGCTCTGGTGTGTGAAATTTCAGAGGGAAAATTAAAGACTCTTTTCAGGGCCATTTCTGTTTTGATTGTGAAGATTATGTAGTTCTGGTTAGCTGGGGCTGAAGAATCAGCTGTGATTAACAAGATACCAGAACTACTAAAGCAAAAACTTTGCATTACTGGGACTATTGATGCTGGTTAGCTGGAGCTAAGAAATTAGCGGTGATTAAGAAGAGACCAGCATCATTGAGGTGACATCTTCTGGGAAGTGTTTTCTGAGAGCACAGTGGCTGTGTTCCAGATATAGCCAAAGTTGTACCTTGTGCTGTGGCTGGACTTGGTAATGTGTAAGGGTCATCCAGGTGGTACTGGTTTTGAAGGCATGAAGGAGTTGAGCAGAGCAGCTGAGGCTTGGCACTATGAGAGGCCATGGAAGGCCATTGGTGAAAGTCCAGCCTCAGTTGCAATTGATGGCCCAGGACTGAAGGGGTCATGCAGTGTTTTGGAGATGCCAGTACCATGAGATGACCACCAAGAGCAGCAGCAGCAGTGGAGTACAGGCATCTGGAGCCTAGAGGATGACGCGTGTGCTACAAAGGGCATGGCTGGAGAAGTGACCCAAGCCCTTGGAGGAGCCCAGAAGATCGTAAGTTGGATCCCAGACATTGGACGGTTGGAGCTTGACTTTTGCTTTTGATTGTGGCTGTGCCCTGATATTTTCCCTCTTGAAGGAAGAAACTGTTTTAGTGGAGCCCACAGTTAAGAGACTTTTAATTGTAAAAAGACTTTGGATTTTAAAAGAGATGGATATTTTAAAGAAATTGAAATTTTAAGAATATGTAAAGACTGTGGGACTTCTAAAGTTATTTAGATCTTGGGGATGAATAAGAATGTAAGGGCTGAGGCTTACTAGTGATGTGTTTGTGTGTCAAGTTGACAAGGGGTCAATTGTACTGGCTAGTTTTGTGTCAACTTGACACAGCTGGAGTTATCACAGAGAAAGGAACTTCATTTGAGGAAATGCCTCCATGAGATCCAACTGTAAGGCATTTTCTCAGTTAGTGATCAAGGGGGAAAGGCCCCTTGTGGGTGGGACCATCTCTGGGCTGGTAGTCTTGGTTCTATAAGAGAGCAGGCTGAGCAAGCCAGAGGAGGCAAGCCAGTAAAGAACATCCCTCCATGGCCTCTGCATCGGCTCCTGCTTTCTGACCTGCTTGAGTTAGAGTCCTGACTTCCTTGGTGATGAACAGCAGTATGGAAGTGTAAGCCGAATAAACCCTTTCCTCCCCAACTTGCTTCTTGGTCATGATGTTTGTGCAGGAATAGAAACCCTGACTAAGACACCATGTCATCTTTGATGAAACCTGAGTCTTAAGTTCAAGGGAGGTGAACTGCCTTGCTTTCTGTGTACTTATTATGCACTCTTTTTCAGCACAGAGCTTACCATTGTCCTTCCACACACATGACATTTAGACCTCCTACTGCCCTGTTCCACACTGGGTAACCATTCCTCACCAGTTAATGATACTTCATATTGAAATTTTGCTGATGAAATGTCTGGTGTGGTTTCTGTCTCATGTTTGTACCCTGACTAATATACACACCATGCAGAGGTGAAGTGATCCAAGGAAACATAGGTCTTGTAAAGGGAAAGGGAGGAATAATTTTGGACATAGTGGTCACTGAATTTGGAGGGGGAATATGAAATTTATAGAGAAGTGTTCTCAATTGAACCCATAGTATATATGAAGGGAACTGTGTAGTATGAATCTTGGTCTTTAAAAACAAAGAAATGCCATATTAATGTGTTTTTATTTTAATCCTAGGTGTGGGATATGGGGCTGCTTCAGATTGTCCACAGCAGTTAACTATGATTTTTCCTGTTCTCTGGCCTGGGTGTGATTTTGGCAGCTGAAAATAGTTTGCATTCGGGATTCTGGGGCTTTTGAGAAAGTACACTAATGCCAGAGCGTCAAGAGGCTGCTGCTATTCCCCCACCCCACCTCCTGCTGCTGAGAGCTGCTGTTATTGCAGTTGTGATCATGAGCAAAGAGAGAAAAAGTTGGCTATCTGGATGAAGATTAAACTTGCTTCAAGGAACTTCATGCCACTAAACAGCAGTAAGTAGTCTAATACGATAGCCGTCTCCTTTCCACTTTAGATTTCTTTCTTTTTCCTAGAGTTGGGTTGCAAGGTCTTGGGGTGGAGAAGAGTGGCAGGTAAAAGAACCCAATAAAGTAGCCAAAACGTATGGGTACAAATGGTACCCAGGCATGGGGCTACTCAGAATGGGAGAATTGGCTTCTAATGGCGAAGAGGAAGTAGCAAGAGAAGAAGGGATGAATATTCTGTTTCAGGACATTAGTAAAAAAAAAAAAAGTTACAGAAATGAAGTTGGGTTGGCCAGTGAGGAGTAGAAATCTGATGAGACTCAGTTGCACGAAAGAAAGAGAAAGCTCCAGGAAAGGAAGCCTGCAGCCAGACATTGTAGGTCCTATACACTCGTCCTAGAGAACTTGGATTCTAATCTTCAAGGGACAGGAAGCCACTGGGTTTTGAACACAGGAACAACATGATCTGACTTCCATTTTTTTTCCCCCAAGAATTATTTTTGACTTCTGTGTGGAAGAATCAAGCACGTAATGGGGCTAGTAAAGTAATTTATGCAAAGCAGAGCTTTGACTTAGATATAGTACCTGAAATGGTGTGAAGTAGTCATTTTCTTATACATTGGAATATTGTGATTTCCATATTGATTAGAAGAAAAAATGCTAGTAACTGAGATAGGAAGGGACATGTTTGAAGTTTCTGGGAGTCAAATATTTAGTTGGAGAGAGTTCTAGAAACAACTACACGTGGGAATTCCACTAACATTATAAACGGGGCTATTTACTAGAAAATTCATTACACGAATTCAAAGGAAACCAGTCTGGAACTGTTTATTTAGGTATGGTCAGTGTACCTTAGTCTTTTCACTAGGTTGTGCTACTATCTACTAGGAATAGGTAGGTAAGTGTACCCCGAGTCTGGAGCTGTGGATCACTTGGGTATTTGGCTATTGAAACAACACTGAAGAACTGGATGGGAGAATCAAAACAAGGTGATGGGAGCTGGACATATGGCTCAGCAGTTAAGAGCCCATACTGGCTTTGCAATGGATCTGAATGTGGTTTTCAGCACACACTGAAGGTCTTACCACTGCCTTGTTATTCCAGATCCAGGGCGATCTTTATTACCTTTTCCTCGGTGTGGACACGGAACTCACATGCTCATAACCCCCACTCTAACCACTTAGTTCGAAAAAAAGTGATATCCTGGAAACAAAGAAGGCTGCAAGAAAGTGTTGGTAATGTTGTCTATGACTTGATTTTGATGGAGTCAAAGAGGCTTGAGGGCAGTTTTATCCCAGGATCCAGCAATATAGAAGTCAATGGTGACCTTGGTGAAAGCTCTTTCAAGGAATAGTAGAGTTCTCATGGATTGGACTTAATGATTCCATGGAGGGAAGCAGAAATGGCAGTTTCAAGAAATGGCAGGAAAGAGTGGAAAGTGAGGTTGCTACGTAGATACATTTAATCATGACAGATTTTTGTAAGAGTTTGCAAGCTAATGGTATTCTACTTGGGAAAACTGAAGATACAAGAAAAAGAATAAACACAGGAGACAGACATGAAAAATGTTTAGGGGAATCCAGAGCACAGCTGTTGGACATGACTCAATTGTAGCAACAATGGTTCACCTTCAGATGTAGTAAATTCTGTGGAGGAAGACAGGAATATTCTTCAGGGAGAATATGTGGGTAGCTTTTCTCTTAACAGCTTCTGCTTCCTTGGAAAAAATAGGAGTGGCACTGAGAGCAAGGAATGGGGAGATACTGAAGTTTACTGGAAGTGTGCGATATGAAAACTATGGGGAAATGGAAGGGTAAGTTGCCTAGAGAAATGTGTGGAATCTGGGCAAATTGAATCCACAACAAAGAGCACCTTCTTAGTAAATGAAAAACTCCAGTGAAGGCAGCCATAACCATTCTCCCATGGTCTCCTTCACTACCCCAAAATGTGTGAAATAGCAAAGGTTCAGACCAAAGCCACTTAGAATAAAGGCAAATGGCTGCCATGAACACACAGCATAGCTAACTAGACTAACCGAGAAGCCTATCTGAAGTTCCTTTCCAGCACCCACCTTTGGCCAATGGATTAATAGACACTTGAAACAAAGGGCTTATGCCAGGTCCACGAGACTCTTTGTACAGGGCCAGCTTTGCAGATGTTGTTTAGACTCCGACTTAACCAGTCCTAAGTTCTTCTCGCAGAGGAACCCAAATGATAGAAAAGTCATTTTGTGCTCCATATAAATTAAAGCATGTGAAGTACTATAAAAATTGTATTTTCAGAAAATAATCACTTTTTCCCGTTGTGGACTGGACTTGTTCACAAATATGAACTGATCTAATATTTGTAATAGAATCTGTTTTTCCCCTCAATATACTTTCCCATTGAAATTGATGGCACTGTCTTCTGGCAAGGTGGTTTTCTTGGCAATGCCCAAAATCCTTAAAGGGACCAACTGAGGTTTTGGGATTTTTGTTTTGTTTTTGTTGTTGTTGTTGTTGTTTTCTTTTCCCCCATAGTAGATTAGATGATGGAATGTGGATTGTTAGAAAAAGGTTTCTTCCTTCCTTCCTTCCTTCCTTCCTTCCTTCCTTCCTTCCTTCCTTCCTTCCTTTTTCCCTCCCTCCCCCTTTCTTTGTTTCTTTGTTTCTTTCTCTCTCTCTCTCTCTCTCTCTCTCTCTCTCTCTCTCTCTCTCTCTCTCCCTCTCTCTCTCTGTTTGTTCTTTCTGTCTTCCATTCTTTCTTGCTTTTTGTGCATGCAGGGAACTTTATTATTGGTATTCAAGAGAGTAGGGAGGGCTCCCTAGGCCCCTCCTGTTATTATGAAGTCTGGGATAGAAATTGTGAGGGAGATGCTCAGTGTTGGGGGCCAAGTTAGGATAGGGACTCCTCAGCAATGGAGGCTCTCTCTCTCTTGCTTTCAGTGTCCTTGCTGGGGTGGGTGATCCAGGGTTTCTTACTCCTTGAAGACCATGTAGGCCATGAGATCCTTCACCCTGTTGCTGTAGCCAAATTCATTGTTGTACCAGGAAATGAGCTTTACGAAGTTGTTATTGAGAGCAATGCCAGTCCCAGCATTAAAGGATGAGGTTTCAGTAGAGCCAGCAGAGTCTTTGGATTATGAGTGGAGGAGACAAGATGTAGAGTGGGGGTTTGGAAATCTAAACTGAGTTTTTGGTAAAACATGCCTGTCTTAGTCATGGTTTCTATTCCTGCACAAACATCATGACCAAGAAGCAAGTTGGGGAGGAAAGGGTTTATTGGGCTTACACTTCCATACTGCTGTTCATCACCAAGGAAGTTAGAACTGGAACTCAAGCATGTCAGAAAACAGGAGCTGATGCAGAGACCGTGGAGGGATGTTCTTACTGGCTTGCTTCCCCTGGCTTGCTCAGCCTGCTCTCTTATAGAACCAAGACTACTAGCCCAGAGATGGTTCCACCCATAAGGGGCCTTTCCCCCTTGATCACTAATTGAGGAAATGCCTTACAGTTGGATCTCATGGAGGCATTTCCTCAACTGAAGCTCCTTTCTCTGTGACAACTCCAGCTGTGTCAAGTTGACACAAAACTAGCCAGTACAATGCCATTACTCTAAGAGATGGAGAATATGACAGGAGAAATAAATGTCAAGATTGAAAATGGATTGAGAGGAAGACATCATAATTGCTATTATTTTGTGTGGGATGAGCTACAAACAGTTCTTACTATAAGACAATAATATATTGGAGGAGAAGAGATCCTCAGAGGTTAATTTTGTTTGGCATTCTTCTAGATAGAGCACTACAGTTTAGTTCCTAGCACCCTCACTGGGCTGCTCACAGTCATGTATAATTCTATTTTTAGAGGATCAGATACCCTCCTTTTGTCTCCATGGATATCCTCACTGAGGCCACACACACACTTATCCACATACACATAGATAAAGGTAAATGCTACAAACAAATTGAAATAGCAGATGCTGAGTAGATTTGTTAATATGGAGCATGGAAAAGTGTCCTAGCTGAACATATGTGTTCCATTTCAAGCCACACAATGTAATCAGATTCTCCAGGGGTCAGGCATTAATATATAATATGATCACAAGAATAGAGACACTAACATTTAGAATCCAGTAAGGAGAAAGAGGAGTCAGAAGAGGAGATAAGATGTAATCACCATGGAAACTCTAGGAAACTGAGGTACTATTGATGGTCAAAGGATTAATAGAGAACCATATTTCAGGAACAAAGTCTATGTTAAGTCCTAAGCTCCATGGACTAGATTCTACAAGGGCTGTCAATAGAATTATATTTTTTGAGATGACTTTGAAAAGACATATTGATAGAGTGGAGAGAGAGAGAGAGAGAGAGAGAGAGAGAGAGAGAGACGGAGACGGAGACAGAGACAGAGACAGAGACAGAGACAGAGACAGAGACAGAGACAGAGACAGAGACAGAGACAGAGAGAGACTAATGGATGAATCTTTCAGGGGAGAAGAACATGAAGGTGGTCATTAGAGATGATGTATGTATGTCATCATGGAAAGGTTTCTTACAATGAGGAGTGTGGACCAATGCTATGTTACTAACTTCAGGAGTACTCAGGACCAGAGAATCGTGTATAGGTATAGCTACACCTACATCTAAATCTATGGCATCCATTCTGATGAACACAGCCAATGTGGCACTTTAAAGGAGAACTGCTCCCATAGGCTCATTTATTTGGATACTTGGTCCTCAGTTGGTGGAACTGTTTGGAAAGAATTTAGAATATGGCCTAGTTGGAGTAGGTGTGACATGATTTTTGAGGTTTCAAAAGGCTTACACCCTTTCCAGTTAACTCTCTTTGTTTCTTAGTAATGTCCCAAGATGTGAGCTCTTGACTGCTGACCTAGTGGCATGTCTGCCTTCCTGATGTCACAATCCACACCGTGATGGACATGGTCTCACTCTCTGAAACCGTAAGCCCCAAACAAATGTTGTCTTTTACAAGTTGCTTGGTCATAGTGCCTTATTACAACAATAAAAATTAATGAGGACAGCCAACATACAACAGGATTACGGTTTGATGAGCACTTTTGCGCAAGCCCATAATCTGTCTTACATGTGAGGTTCTTCTATTTAGACTCTGCATGTAGTACACAGCACTGACAGGCAATATCAACTACAAAGTATTTGCATCCACAGTAGATTATTCCATTATTGTTGTGATTGTTCTGATCTTCAGGAAGCCAGCACAATTTTGCTACAGTGTCCATTATTTTTACCTTCCATATTCATTTCAAGATAGGACTGTGAGTAGACATCATAACTGACATTGGGTTGACAACCCAGAATGTCAGCAAGCAACATAGGTCTTTTTAGGATAAAATCTGGAGAACACAAATTCAAATTAGCTAAGGACAGACAATCTCAAAGCTTAGAATTCTTTATTTCATTACCTGGCCAAGGCATGAGGGTCAAAACATAATCTCTAGCTCTGGATGTTCAAATGAGTTAACTTATTTTTCCCCAAGAGTGATAAAAGCTACATGTTTGCTTCTCTTTGGAATTTCATAGCTCTATTTTCAGCGTCCTTTGCTATAGTAGCCACAGGTACATGTTAAAGCAACTATTCCTGGGCTAGTGCTGTTATAATTCATTCACGGTTGCTTGTCATTTGGAATTGTATTTTGAATATCTTTATTAATGCCTAACCTTTAAATTCAATGCCCCATGTGCCTGTTTTCTGAGATATATTTTCTTCCTTTATAATATTAATTTAAATATTTATGAATTTTAAAAATTCCATTCCACCACATTATTTGGTTGCATGTTGATGACCTTGAATTTGTCAGGGATCCGTGGCTGGTATGCAGCATTGATTTCATTATTGCTTTTGGATCTAATATAGCAGTGGGTGCTAATAATCTAACCTCTACTCTATGATCATGTGGAACTGAAGGACCTGCCAGGTTGCTTCTCCCTTTTCAGTCTCATGGGTAACGGGCAATCAGCAGTTTCATTTCCTATAGTATGAGGTACCACGGGTTTTTTGTGATATGTCAAATGTTTCAATTAGTTTGTAGTGTTTTGATTTCAGGGGAGGAGTAGCACTCACTAATCTTACAAGAGTGTTGTGAAAATTAATTAGTTCATATTCACAAATACTTTGAAGATTAAAATAACCAGTGTAAATGCTCATTATTCTTTTATGCACACCAGGAGCCTAGCTGGTCAGGTGAATGTGACTCCAAGAGATGAAAGGATTGTGTAACATAGAAAATTGGGGGTTAGTGCTGTCAGTGTTGGCAAACAGGTTCCTCAGGATCACAAATGTGGGAATTATTCTCAAAGGAGCACCAGTCTTCCCAGGCCTGGGATTAAGTTATCTTCAACAATCAGGGTTGGTTTCCAAAGTATCCCAGTGAAGATGAATATCATTTAATAGCATTGAGTATGGTGATAAGGCTGACAAATTCTCAGGTAGAGATGAATGTAAGGAGAAGAGATGCTTCCAGGACTCTGAGAAGCTTGTGCAGCTAAAGGACTTTCTCCCAGCATGCCTGGATTCTGGGTCATGGTGGTGGTAGTGGTGGTGGTGGTTGTGGTGGTGGTGGTGGTAGTGGTGGTGGTGGTGGTGGTGGTGGTGGTGGTGGTGGTGGTAGTGGTGGTGGTGGTGGTGGTGGTGGTGGTGGTGATGGTGGTGGTGCCAGTGCTGGTGTTAATGATGATGATGATGGTAGTGAACGCTAGCTGACTGGAATCATGCAGTCACTCTCAACACCCACTGCATAATTTCAGCCAAAATCATGGCTAAGCTATACAATTTGAATGCAGTTGGAAGAATTTAATCAGGACAGTATGCTAGAGAAGGAGAAAATAATGCAGTAGTTTTCATCCAAGAAATTATCATTAGGAATATTTACCTACTTATTCTAATGCAGTTAATACTTGTACAAACTTAAGGGATTATTGAAACATGTTATGATTTATACATAAAATTTAAATATAAAGAAATGACATGCTTTAGATAATTTTTATTAACAAGGTATTTCCAAAGTAGTTTAGGTTGAAGAAAATTGAACTAATTGAAGTGTATTTGCTCTCTATTTTCTTGTTTATCTACCTTCAATGGTCACTGTTATTATAATGAATATAATTATTTATAGAAAAAGAAAACATACATTCCTATCATGTTCAAAGGGACTTGAAGAGAGGAAGAAGGGAGAATCACCATGATTTGGAGGGAGATGGATCAAATTTAGAGTTGCAGAAGGAAAATCAACCAAATTGTAGGTGAGAAGGGATGTGGCCCAAACAAGGGCTCTCCAGAAGCATCTTAAGCAGCAAAGACTAGGGGGCTACACAGAAGGAGCCAGGGCAACAAATATACAGTGGTGGAGCATGACTTTAATACCAGCACTTGGGAGGCAGAGACAGGTGGATTTCTGAGTTCGAGGTCAGCCTGGTCTACAGAGTATGTTCTAGGACAGCCAGGGCTATACAGAGAAACCCTGTCTCAAAACAAAACAAAAACAAAAACAAACAAACAAACAAACAAAAAACCAAAAATAACCCCCCAAAACAAAACAAAACAAATATAAAATATAGAATTAGAGGGCATTAAGCCAGGAGTACTGGAGGCAAATGTGTGTTAGCCATAGGGAAGATCAGAACTGCCCAGCCTTTGAGCTAGTCAAGGCATATTAAAGGAAACTGGTGTGTGTGGGAGGGGGTGTGCGGGGGAGGGGGTCTGTGTGTCTGTGTATATGCCTTTCATTTGTGAATCCAGACACCTCTTGGGCAGTACTTACGTGCAACCCATTGGGAATAAAAAGTGATTTAACTATTTACCACAACAGATGTAGACCTATATGAAGTACTTCCTTGGGGTGATTCCAATCCCTATTTCTCAGGATACCACCCGTCCAGTTTAGTATTGTCAGGATGGCAAACACAAATCAGCAGTAATGGAACAATCTAGCAGAAATGGCCAGACCTCCACAGAATCTGCACGAGTCAGTGGGAGCAACCAGGATCAGCCAAGAAGCCAGGTCTCTCTCAACTAAGTGTAATCAGCATTGTAAAGCTATCTATGCAAGCAAGCTGTCACTGTCCACTGAGTTCTATGTATACTTTCTCCAAACATCATGTGTCCTCCCACAGGTCTTGCCTCAACAAAACACCACATGAGTCTATCTTAGCAAAATGCCATGTGAATATGTATCACCTGACATATCCCAGAACTTCCATTTCAGAAGGCTGCTCAATTGCAGTGTCTGGCAAGCAGCATCTAACCACCCCCTCCATCTGTAAGAACTGCTTTTTTTGGGCTCCTGTTGAGGTTGGCTTCTCAGGGGTCTAAGGAATCCTGCTGAATGAAGAGTCATATTTGTTCCTCTCTCTCTCTCTCTCTGTCAGAGGACAACTTGTGGGCAATAGTTCTCTCTTTCAATGGAGTACTGGGTACTGAGGCTTGAACTCAATCATCAGGCTTGGTGGTAAGCCCCTTTCCTCAGCTGTTTCTCAGCTCCCTCATACCCCCATACATGTTCTTGTTGAACAATCATATCAACTGGCTAAACGTAAGACCTTCAATGTTTCTAAGGAGGATCTTAGAAGACTTTGCATCTGTTACGTGACAAGTTCCCCAGTAGAGTTGATCTGACACTGAAGAATTTTAATTCAGAGTAATTGTGTATCACTCATACACTTGAGTAAAATTAAATAATGAAATCTGCCAGCCTAGTTAGGATAGCATTCCTTTCCACAAGGAAAACAGGTGTTATATCCACAGGGGAAGAAAATCTGAATGGTAGACAACAGAACATAGTGAAACATTTATGAAAACTGAAGGTTTTTTTTGTTGTTTTTTTTTGTTTGTTTTGTTTTGTTTTTTTGTTTTTTTTCCCTTTGCTTGCTGAGCTAGTGAAAAAGAACACAAGCCAAAAAAAAAATCGAGTAAGTATTTTTCTTTATTTATATTGGTGTTTTGCCTGTATCTCCATGTACCAGTTGCATTGACTGGTACTGCTGTATGCTCAGTGGGATTTGAACCTGCACCAGTGCTCTTAACCACTGAGCCATCTCTAGAGTCTCATTTTGTTTTTTCCCAGTAAGAACTACCAAAGCATGGAGCAAGCAAGTTTTCAGCTGAGTGGATTTTGGTCTCAGGTAAGCTGGGTCACAGCCTCCTGGTTTAAATTGAGAGTCTCCTGGAGAGATTTCTCAATTGAGTGGAATGGCATAGCATGCTTATAATTACAGGTGCTTGCAATTTCAACAATTAGAATTCCTTTCTTTCTTCAAATAAAAGCTTTGGGGCCTTTTTATGAGTTACTTATTAACATGCAAATACTCAAGGGAGACATAACAGCGTGGATTCTTTTCAGATAATATGTTGAGGAAGATTCAATTTAATTTAGTTCACTTTAGTTCATTTGGCTTCCGCTGAATTCATCTGATGCCCTACTAAGTGCCAAGCCTTTTGCTAGCTCTTCCCCATGGGGAGAAAAGATGAATCAGGGAAGTTTCAGGGTTTTGCAAATTTCTCATGGGGAGAGATAGTAAATGTCTGGAGTTTTGTAGGCTATGTGGGCCCAGTGCAAAAGTCAACTCTGTAGTTGTAACCAGAAAGCAGCATGTACAACAGCAATCATGGCTGTGTTTCAATAAAATGTGATCAATCAGTCTGTAATTACAGGCTGAGCCCTAGGTGAGAGACAAGTTTTAATAAAACAAGGACTTCCTTGATGTTCTTTAACAGAGTATGCAGAATTTTAAGGTCACTAGACTTGACTAGAAGTCACTGGAATTTTGTGGAAAACTTTAAGTAATAAGCCTGCCTGGGTTGCCTACACAAGACTAGGGATTTTCCTAGAACTTCTCTGGGGTATAATATGGCACTGGAGTCCTTTCTAGGTTTCCAGATGGTACTCAACAAAGTTCAGAGGTACTGAAGTGTGGCCATATGTGGGAAATACTCTTGGGTATATGGCATTCCCTTGGTCAATGTAGGGCTGGCAAGATAAGGAGTTAGGAAAGTGGCTCAGTGGATAAATTGCTTCCCACTGAGGCAAGAGAAAGGGGAGTTTGGATACCCAGCGCTTCCATTAGCATGCCCAAGACCCTAGGTTAATCTCCAGAACCACCAAATGAATGAAGAAATGGATAGATGCACAGATGGATGCATGGATGAATAAATAGCAGGTGGGCTTGGTGGTCTACCTGTATCTAATCCCGGAGCTTGAGAGGCAGACACAGGGCAAACCAAGGGCAAATGGCCAGGTAGACTAGCTGATTACAAAGATTCCAGTTAGAGAGAGCAAGAGCGAGAGAGAGAGGGAGAGAGAGAGAGAGAGAGAGAGAGAGAGAGAGAGAGAGAGAGAGAGAGAGACTACCTCTGAATAAAGTAGAGGATGATTGACAAAAATACTCAAAGTCAACCTCTGGCTTTACCTGTATATCTATATGTATGGACATACAAACACCCAGACATGGAACACTCACACATTCACATGCAAAAATGGCAAGAAATTTCATTTATGGAAAGTTAAATTATTGATTATAAGCTTGATCCTGCTTAAGCCTGAAAACTGTTGCCTCTCCTGTCCCTGGAGTGGTGAGATTTATAATGTCTGTATTCAGATATGATTTGGCCGAGTTTTTAAATAGGGCCATAGAAAAGTACCACAAATGGTGTGATTTTCAGCAAGAGAAGAAACAGACATCGTTCTCCAGGCTAATTAAAAAAAAAGCTTTATGTCAGTAGGGCCCCCATCTCTTTAAAGGTTCCAGGTAAGAATCAATTCTACTCTTTGTTTCTGCCTGCTAAAGGGTACTGGCTACCCTTGGTGTTTCTGCTTTGGGAGTGCGTGTTATTTTAATCTATCTGCCATTATAGGCAATTTTATCCACCCCTATCTCTTTCTGTGTATGTGTATATATGTATGTCTTTCTTTCTAAAAGGACACCAGGAATATTATATTACAAACTCACCCCACTGCAATGAGACTTTGTTTTGATTTATTTCTAATTGCATCTTCAAAGAACTCTTTTCAAATTGCATTCACAGGTCACCCAACTCTAGGTACTGAACCAATTTTTATGGGGAACACATTTCAATCGGAAATATCACCTCATGAAGTTCCCCCACCAGATATGAAGAACAGAAGTAGCACAGAGCAGCCTGAGACCCCAATCCAGGAACAGATCATGGTCTCATCCATGAAACGGAACTCAAAATTGGAAAGCTTATGTTTGGCAGTCATGGGAAAAATCCTTTGAAACAGAAGCATCCTTTCAAGATGAAATGGCTAGAGCAAAGGAAAATTAAACAAAATAAATTTAAAGTGTCGCTATTGTTAATGAGCAATCTAGATTTAATTTAGAGACAAGCCCGCAGCCACATTTGAAGTACATACAGTGTAATGAAATTCTCATATAGAGGTCTGGGTTCTTCTTGTCTCCCTGTCCCAGTACCCATCCCTGTTCCCTTTCCCCTTCTCCATCCTCCCTTTCTCCTTACCTCTCCTCTCTCAGACAGTGTTTCACTACATATCCTAGCCTTGGCTTCTGTAGAACTCAATGTGTGGACGGACCAAGCTTGCCTTGAACTTATAGTGATCAGGATGCTTCTGCCTCCCCAGTGCTGTGGTGAAAGGTGTGTGTCACCGTACCTGGTTGTACTTGTATTTAGTCACAAACTGACAGCACCCTGGGTGTACACCAGTCACCTCAGGAGAAGAATTTTGGATGGAACAAATGTCCCTTTAGTTTCTAAGAAGGCATAAACAATGTATTTTCAGTTTGCCATATTCTGCAGAAGGGTAGATTCTCCAGCCAAGTCGCCTACTAACGTCCAGGTTTTTACCTAATCACTCAGTCACAAACTACTTCAAGTGCAGAGCATGCCTAGTTTCCAGAGGGAAACTTCTCAGAACAATGGAAAGTAGGAGAACTTGTGTTTCAGGTTGGGCGAGCCATTGTGTCCTAGGGTATAAAGTGGTTGTAAGGTGACACCTCTGCTCCAGAGTTAGACTGTGGGAGTTTGCTGAACCAATATGTAAAGAAGACTGTAGCCAAAGACTGATGGTCAAGAAGGCAAAGAAGGCATGGAGAGGTGGGCTTAGCAGTTTAATTCTCTGCAATTCAAAGGTGACTTTAGGACAGGACTTTATCAGGGGAGATGAAAGGGGGGGGAAAGAAACCCTGTGAGGATTCTAAAATGACACTGCCAGGAGCTCAGTCGTGTCCAGGATGGAAGAAAATAAGATGCAGCCAAGACATCACAAAGCCCAGTCTCTTATCTGTCATAGTCTCAAGCAGAAAACCTGTCTCTGATGACCAGCACTGAGGGTCATTGGCAGCAGGCTCTGCTCTAGCAAAGAGCCGTTCTAGAGAACAGGGTGGCAGGTGCTGTCAAGGAGGTCCCTGGTCACCTAGAGCTCAGTTCCATTTAAGAAGAGTTTCTAAGTAGCATATGAACTTCTCTTTAGTGGAGGAACAGCAATAAAGCCAGGGCAGGTAGGCTATTGACTCTTCCTCCACAGAGAATTTCAAATCAGATCAAGGTCGTGCTGGACTTTTCAAGGACAGGGGAAAAAAAAAAGCCCTGTTAAACCATTTTCACTCATTTTTCCCCTCTCCTGACTTTTTCTGAATGCTGCCTTCTTTGTCCCTTTGTTGTGTTGCCTGGCCACACCTCCCAACTAGGCATGAGTTTAGCAGGTGCAAGCAGGGAAATTGAGGAATCAGAGGTCATGGAACTATGTTTTTCATGAAAGTGAGCTTCAGGGCTACACTCAATGAGATGATAGCCAGTTGTTGAGTATACTCATGTCTGGTTACTTGTGTTGTTGTCTTAGTCAGGGTTATTATTGTGATGAAACACCATGGCCAAAGCAACTCGGGGAGAAATGGGTTTCTTTGGCTTCCTTCCCCTTTCACATTACAGTTCGTGTCAAAAGAAATCAGGACAGAAACTCCAAGAACATTGGGAACCTGGTCGCTGGAGCCGATGCAGAGAGGAGGGGGTGCTGCTTACTGGCTTGGTTGCTCAGCCTGTTTTGTTATAGAACTTAGTCCACTTGTCCAGGGATGGCTCCATCCACATAGGGCTGGGCCCTTCCATATCAATAACTAAGTTAAAAATGCCCTCTAGCCTTGCCTATAGCCTGATCCTATGGAGGCATTTTCTCAATTGAGGTTCTTTCTCTTCCGGTGACTCTAGCTTGTGTCACTTTGACATTAAGTAGCCAGCCCAGCACTGTCGATTTAATACACTTGGGAAGAGGAAGCCTCAGTTGAAGAACTGTCTCAATCAGATTGGGCAATACTGTGGCCTGTCTGTGAGGCATTTCAATTGTTCTTCTGTTTGTTTGTTTAAGATTTATTTATTATATGTAAGTACACTGTAGCTGTCTTCAGACACACCAGAAAAGGGCGTCAGATTTCATTACACATGGTTGTGAGCCACCATGTGGTTGCTGGGATTTGAACTCTGGACCTTCAGAAGAGCAGTCAGTGCTCTTAGCCACTGAGCCATCTCTCCAGCCCCAAGGCATTTCAATTGTTAATTAATTAATTAGTTGATGTAGAAGGTCCCACCCAGCCCAAGGGGTGAGGTACCATTCCTAGGCAGGTGGTCCAGGGATGTACAAGACTGGTAGTTGAAATGCCAGAGGAGCAAGCCAGCAAGCAACATTTCTAGGGAGTCTCTGAGTTCTTGCCTCTGAGGCTCCTCCCTTGTTACAGTGAGGACTGTCACCTGTAAACCCCTTCCTCTCCAAGTTACTTTTAGTCATGGTGTTTATCACAACAATAGAAAATCAAACTAGAACAGCCTGCATCTGCATGCACGCATCCATGCATATGTGTGCATTCTGAGGAGATGCTGAGTGTGCTTTGAGGCCTGTTATTAGGCAGAATGAGTCAGGATTTGGGATTCTCACGCAGACACAAATAAGGAGGGTAACCTTGGTTGTGAGGTATGATCATGCCAACCTCTCTCCTCTCCTCTCCTCCTCATCCTACTCTTTCTTGTGAGTTCAACCAGGAGTATATTAACTGCAGGGCAATTAAAATGCCCTGTGTAAAAGGGTGAAATTAAAGGGTCTGTTTCAAAGAAAAGGTGAGCTGTCAGCCCTGAGGAAATCAGTAAAAAATAGAGGCCAAACTGTTGCCAAGCAATGAGGCTTGGTAATTCTCATTTCCTTCTATCTTAAAGTTTGGATGCACACCAGCCTAGAAGAGCAGGAGATGGCGACAAAGGAGACTTATATTTATTTGCTTTTGTTTGGGATTCTCTTATTAACACCTTTGGGGTTGAAAAGAGATAAGTTGTCAGTGAGAAGTGTCACGGAATAAAATGTTGATTCTGAATTGAATGATATTCAGTGAGGTAAATCAAGTCAGAGCTCAGAGTCCAATAGGGAATGGATATTAGTTCCAAGAGGCAGGACTGAGGTCCATAGGATAGGACTAGTGGTCTTCATTGGCTTTATGAAAAACTACCGGTGTGACCAGTACTTGTGACTCAACTCATGAAATATTACAACTGACAGTGCCAACATCTGTGACCCAATCATATAAAGATTGCCCAGGAGTAACAGGGATCTAGGAGCCTAAGAAAGAATGCAAAGAGTTGAGGCTGAAATTATTGAACGAGAGAGAGAGAGAGAGAGAGAGAGAGAGAGAGAGAGAGAGAGAGAGAGAGAGAGAGAGAGAGAGAGAACTTCACTCTCAGGGAAATACTAGGCATTGGGCCTGCTGCACTCCAACACTACTGTAACTTCATCCCTCTGGAACATAGTGAATACTTCCACTGAATGAATACATCTTTAAAAAAATTCAACCAATAAACTAATCCCAGATATTCAAGTATCAACATAAAAACACAATAAATATCAGGGGAAAAAACTCAAGGTAACATGACTCCTCTACAAATTGCTAATCTCACAGTAACAGTTTCAAATGAGAGTGAATTTGATGAAGTTTTATACAGAGACTGCAAACCATGAGTTTAAGTATGATGAAAAAGAAAGGGGTGAAATGATCTTCTCAATGTGTTCCAAAAGAGCCTAAGCACACACATGAATAAATAAGAGAGTAGAAACAAGAATGCATTTAAAAAGCTATAAGAGAAATACAGGATGTTACATATAAAGGCAAATCCATACGAATCATACCAAACTTCTAAACAGAAAGTTTAAAAGCCTAGAGGGCTTGGAAGAATATATTTCAAAATCTGAAAAAACACAGCTGCCAAACCGGAATACTATACCTAGCAAAACTACCTGTCAAAATTAAAGAGGGAACTACTTTCCATAATGAAAACAGATTGAAGGAATTAATGAACTTTAAACCATGTCTACAAAAAATACTTGAAGGAATCCTTTGAAATGAAGCTAAACAGCAGGCAAAGGAGCACTAAGAAAATATCACACAGAAAATAAATTAAACATAAGAATTAATATATAATTATCAATAACTCCACATATAAATTATATCACTTTTATAATCAAAAGGCATAAAATATCAAATTAAAAACAAATGAACACCCCAGATTCTATCTAGTTATTGCTTTCAAAGAGTTTTTTTTTTACCATCAAAGACAAACATAAGAAACAAGTATTGACTATTGTAATACCTCACAAAATAACTTCAAACCAAAATTAATCAAAAAAGATAAAAGTGATCACTTTATAATGGAATAGTCTATTAAAAGGACATAATTCTAAATACATACACTCTAAATATGAAAAATCCAATTTAATAAATACTATACAGATTAACCCAACACAATACTGGTGTGAGATTTAATCTCTCTCAATAATAGATATGCCATTTTTACAAAAAATACATATCAAATTTAAATGGTGTCATAGATCAAATGAACGTGAGTGGCATGTAGGGAACATTCCATCCACATACTACAGAACACAAGGTCTTTTCAGCAGCTCATGAAATCGGTCATAAACTAGGACACAAAACAAGATTTTTAGAGAAAAAGGTATAGGAGCATTGGATAATGTCTACTATTGTTTTTATTGCCATGGAATAAATCTAGAAATGAACAGCAAGAGAAGCTATAGAAAACTCACACACTCAGGAGACTAAGCAGCAGCAATATTGTAGGATGAAGAGCAACTCAAGCAATCAAGAAAGAAATAAAACAAAATGCTGGCAGTGAATGAGAATGCAAATGTATACTCTGCCCTAAAAGCAGCTCTAACAGGGATGTTTATAGCTCTGAGTTCCTACATAAAGCTCAGAGAGAACTCAGACACCCAAGGAAACCGGTGCCCAGTTAGGGCCTTAGAGAACCAAGAACAAGCCAAATCCCAAACCAGTACCTAGAAATACTTAAGGCCAGGGCAGAAATTGGTATTAGTAAACAACACAATGAAGGCTATCGATGAGAAACAGTTCTGACATTATGGTAAATGGGGACGTGTTCCCGGGGTTTCTCCTGAGATTAGTATAAATAAGTGTCTATTCTATCCACTCTTTCAATGCAGTGTTTGAAGTCTTAGCTAGAGCGATATGACAAGAGAAGGAAATAAAATGGATACAGCAGCAAAGCAGGAACTAAGGAGCACTTATTTTCAGATGATATGAAAGACCTTCAGGACTCTACTAGAAAATGCTTAGATTTATTGTATTCTTTTAGCAAAGTGACAGGATACAAAATAAACCCACAAAGCCCAGCAGTTTTATTATATACTAATAGCCAAAATGTTTGAAAGTAAATCTCATTCCCATTTACCCTCAAAAGACAGTAAGACAAATTAAACCCACAATAGAACTTTGAAATGAGTCTTACATAAATCAAGCATGAAAGTCCTCTACAATAAAACTGTAAACCACTATCGAGGGAAATCCAGGAATATACTAGAAGACAGAGTAATCTCAATACTCATAGATTAGAAGCAAAAGGATTGTGAAATTGCTATACTACTAAAAATCTACCAAAATTCAGTGCAAAATTCCAATGCCATTCTTCACAGAAACAGGGGGAAAAAAAAGCTTTAAGTTCATGTGGAAGTATGAAATATTCCAAACTATTCTAGCAAAAGCAGTCCTGAGAAAAATAAATATGCTGGAGGTTTTGCCATGCTTGTCCCCAAGTTACTACAGAGTCACGATAAAGAAAAAAGTGTGATCCTGGTACGAACGCAGACCCCAGATCAGTAGACTAGAGTTCAGGGCTCAGTGGACTGTGACCTGGGATATGGAAGCCAAATATACCCTTTCCTCCTGAAGTTGCTTTTGGTGGTGCTCTTGATCAAAGCAATAGAAACCAAACTAAGATGGTGGATACTTGCTTGTATTTTATTTCAGATTCATTGTTGAGGTGTGTCACAGTTCAGACCATTCTCCTTTCTCAGTCCCAAACTGAGGGGTTGCTTTTCTATTTTTTTTTCTAAACCAAAGTAAATAGTTTTGTGGTATCAAATGGAATCAAATGGCATCTCTAGGATGAGGGTGTGATCTCACAGTGGGGGAGTCCCCCAATGATACAGAACAGTGAGAAGTTTTTCCAAGACTATGGAGGCACGTGAGTTTGCTGTGTTTCCAAATACCTGTTTGTAAGGTCACCTTGAGCTGATGATGCATGTTATCTCAAAAGTTTGAATTCAGAAGCGCTGTGTGGCATATGCTAAAGGCTTGCCTTTTTTCTTTGCCTGTCCTAGGCAGAGGGTGACCTAATGTCCAGTACCAAGTAAAGAACACTGGACACAGGGGTTCTAAAGAGCTTTTCTGGTAGACAGCCCTTCACAGTGTTGTCAGGGCTCAGTGTTACAGGAGTGTGTCCTTGTGATTTCATAGATGTTTTGACCTGGTTTCTGCTGTCTGCATCCTTTTTATCGTCTTCTTTTTAAAAAATGTCCTTTTGATGTAAGTAAGAAACCATAGCCATGATTATAAGTGTCCTGTGAATTCTAGTAAGCTTTCAGATCACATCAAATTAGGGGTTCCTGGGGACCCCTGACACTATATGAATGAGGAAAATTGAGAGCTTCAATTTAACCAGGAAAATGAGATCTTGAAGTGGTCCTCATGTAGATGATACACATTTCCCTTTCACAGCTGTAGTGAGTGGGGCCATATGCCTTTGAAAGTAACAAGGGAGAAAGATTAGGTTACAATTGTCTGCCTGAGTTTTCTGATTACCACTGAAAACCAGAGTCAGCACTTCTGGCCTCCTTCCTAAAGAAACAGAAGGTGAATGTCATGGGAAAGCAAGACACAGGACACAATTTAGAGGAGACAGCTATGTGCACTGGAAACATTCAAGCCCAAAGTCTGCTGAGCTGCCCAGTGACAGGTATGTGAGAGTGACATGTCTGTTGTCAATCCTGTCCCTGTCATTTTCATTTCCCAGCCTCAATCAATACACCAGCAGAATTTTCTCCAGGTTTTCCTTGTGCACTTGGCACCAATCTCCTACAAAAACTCCTCTGACCTTCAGTCCTGCCCCCCTCTGGGCTGCCCACCAACAGAGTTGAATCCACTTTCTTTGCGTGCCAGCTATGTGGTCCTCTCTTACTACATAGTCACTCTGTCTTTCTAGATCCCAAGACTATAACAGAGTTTGTCTTCTAGGACCTCCACCATGGCCACTCCATGCTGCCTTTGACTGGTCATCATGAAAAGGAATATTGAACAGTATCAATGACAATGTTGGTTTTTTTCCATGTCTAATTTCAACATACAAAAAGTACTTCTGAAGTCCTGTGCTGGACATAATACCAAGTGCTGGAGAAAATACCAAGAAAAGTCCAAGGGAGCTGTGGCTGTTTTACCTACATTATTTACCTAAAGACCACACTGTGACTGGGTGGCTTAAATATTAGGAATTAATTTTCTCACAGCTCTTTAGACTAGAAGTCTGAAGTCAATGCTAGAAGATCTTTCCCTGGCTGGGGATCACAGTATTTCTTATGTCTTGGGTGACATTTCTTCTGTGTGTTCTGGGGCTAGGGGTGGGGATATCTGCGATGTCCCTTCTTCTATTTCTAAGGACACTAGTTCTGTTGTACTGAGCTTTGTTCTTAAAGGCTGTACCTCCACCCCAGTAGCATGGCAGGCTGTGTGAGTATTAAAGCATCAACATCCAGGTTTGGGGAATAGCATTGCCCACCTTGGAGAAGTCCAACCACCATGTTTTTGGTTTATTTCCTATAATGATGGGGGTACAGCTGTGTGCAGCAGCACTCTGTCAGTAGGCATCACACCCTGAGTCTTCTATGCTTTCCTTCTTTCAAAAGCCCTCTGAAACTTCTATCTTCTTTTAGTATATATTATTATATGTGTATGCCATATGTGTGTACAAATGTGGTTGTACATGTGTGCATCTGTGTATGTCCATGAGTGTGTTTGAGTGTCTATATTTGGTTGTTTATATGAGTATATATATGTGTGTGTGCATGTGTGTGTATGTGCATGAGTGTATGTATGTATATGTGCATGTCTATGTGCATATGTGTGTATGTGCATGTGTGTTCTTGTGTGTGTGCATGTGTGTATACGTGTATGTATGTGTAAGTGCATGTGTGTGTGCATGTGTGTGTATGTTTGTGTGTGTGCATTTGTGCATACATATGTGCAGGTATATGTGTATGTATGAATGTGCACCTTCCACTGTTATGTCCATCATGTTTCTTACTTCTTAAAGTTTTTTCTTTCTGAAGCTTTTTAATCCAGTACCAACTAGGTTTGTTGCATTGTCATAGCCTTCCGTTTTTTAATCCCTCCCAACTACTTTTTAAAAACTTTAATTAAGAAAACATAAAAAAATGAGAAAAAAAATTTCAAAGGTTGATTTTTTTCCCACGTTATTATGTTATATTCCATCTTTCCATTGCTATCCCCTCCTAAGATTTGTTTTTAAGCAGTTGTGAACTACATACAATTTGAACATAAAGGTATCATAATTTTTTCTTAAATATAATGCCTTACAGAATTATAGCCATAGTTCCATTACCACACCTAACATGATTAACAGCAATCATTTACTATCATTCAACATGCAGAGAGTGCTTAAAACTTGATAGTCTCATAAATCCTTTGATATAGCTAGTGCATTCACATCATGGTCCTAATAAAACCAGAACACGGGCAGGTTTAAAGTACAATTCCAGCATCTTTTGAACTATAGATGCTTCCTGTCTCTCATTATCTTTCTCATGATATTCATTTGTTGAAGGCCACAGCTTGTTTGCTGAAGTCTCTCAAGTTGGGGTTCTGTTGATTGTATTCCCTGATGTCAACTCTGGGAACTAGTAAAAAGATTTGGAGAGACTACAGTAGATTCAAGTTCCTCCTCCTCCTCCTTGCTTCAATCTCAGACTATGATGACATCTGTCGGCCCTACCTTTTGCTTGATCTCAGGCTGTTGCCCCAAATGCCCCCATCTCTAGTCCTTAGTTCTTCTACCTGTGCTGCTTAGGAGCAGTAACCTACCCTTGCATCTTACAGATCATTTCTGAAAGCATATTAGAGAGGTAGTAAGTGTTCCTGAGATGCTCTGATGAAAGAAAACTCAGCCCGGTAAAAGTGAGGCTCTCAACTCCAATACTGAAGGGCAGCTTTTTTTTTTTTTTTGTATTCTTTTTTTCTTTTTTTTTTAATTAGGTATTTTCCTCGTTTACATTTTCAATGCTATCCCAAAAGTCCCCCATACCCACCCCCCCAATCCCCTACCCACCCACTCCCCCTTTTTGGCCCTGGCATTCCCCTGTACTGGGGCATATAAGGTTTGCAAGTCCAATGGGCCTCTCTTTGCAGTGATGGCTGACTAGGCCATCTTTTGATACATATGCAGTTAGAGACAAGAGCTCCGGGGTACTGGTTAGTTCATATTGTTGTTCCACCTATAGGGTTGCAATTCGAAGGGCAGCTTTTTAACAGTGTAATGGTATTCTGGAGAGAAGGGGCAGTGAACAGAAGATAGAGAGAAGGAGAGAAGAGAAAATGTTTTCTAAATGCTGTATACCATGAAACTACCCTGCTTAGGATGACATCTATCCATCTATCTATCTATCTATCTATCTATCTATCTATCTATCTATCTATCTATCTATCTACATTCCTTTCTATCATCTATCATTTGTCTTTCTATCTTTCTTTCTATTTATCATCTACCGTCTATTTATCATCTATCAAGAAATCCAAATTGGTTCTTAGAAATATGAAGGCATGCTTTACTAGCAGAATGAAGAAATATTGACTCTTGGTAAATTTCCAGAAATCCAGCAGGCTTATATTCAGCGGCATTTTAAATCTCTAGCTTTTACATTCTTTTGGCCTTCTCTATTGTTAGCTTTATTCCTTGAGTTAATATTTATTGAATATGCTGTGGGCTCTGTGTTTCAATGACAGACATGCCATGCTTTTGATGCAGGGAAGGGGGGGTTGTGGGGAGTCATCAGTCACACAGACAGATCACAGTGGCCCCATGCTCCACATACACTGGCGCTTGGTGGAAGATACTATGGGAACATGTGGGCAGCTTCATTCTCATTAACCAGGTTGCTCATAAGTCATTTGAGGTTCTTAGGACTTGAGGCGGTTTCTCCTATTTTTCTTCCCACTGTGCAGCCTAAAATAGTGCCAGGGAAAGTGCGTAGTAACATGTCTCTGTGTGTTGAATAATAGAGACTCTAACCCCGCACCTCACACACACACAACAGATGATCTGCCCTTGATCCTGAAGGCTTTCTGCAGCTGTGTTCTAGGAAGCACACATTCTTGACCTTGTGATCTGGGACATGCCCAGCAAACTCTCTCATATTACTTTCTTCCTTCTGTAAGTGAAAAGCCCTAGGATGGAAACTTGGTGAATTTTATTGAAGTTTTGCAGTACTAAGTCTGGGAAGAACAAAATACCATGTGGCCACTTGCCAGAGTTTCCCTTGTGATCACCAAACCAGACGCCACCACACAAGGCCTCCTGCACATCTGGAATGGATTCATCTTGCAGTATGGCAGTGTGCATAGTTTTTGTAAGCAAGAGGAGCTCCAGATTTGGGAACAGAATAAAAATTATTTAATCTCTTCAGGAAAAATTACTCGCAGCTAAGAGGGTCTTCGTTCCAGCTGTGGTCACATAGGAAGTTCACAGATGGTCAAACAATATGCTTATTGGCTTCTCTGACTCCCACTCTAATTGGGAGAGTTCTGTTGTTCTTCAACCCTTGACAGAGTCACAGTCTAAAGTTAGATCAGAGCATGTCCCTGTCCTGGTATAAGAGCCTGAGTGACTTTCGTTCCCAGTATGCAAAGCAATTTGTTATGCCAAATCCTTGAGGCAGAGCAGTGAATCTTACTCTAGATCAAAGGGATTGTCTTAAATGGTTAGCAAGTAGAAGCAACCCAATCCTCACCTTGCATAAAATAAAGATTCTTCTCTTGATAAAACTCAAGGAGGTCTGTATTTGTCTTCATGGTTTGCTTCACAAAACAAATTATTGATATAGTATAATTTCTGAGAGAAATAGAATATAGAATTTCCAGGATCCTTTTGTCTCATCCTTTGCAGCCTCCTAATTTTTTTTGGGGGGGGGGTTGTTTTTTCTTTTTTTGTTTATGTTTTTGTTTGTTTGTTTTTGTTTTTTGTTTTTTGAGACAGGTTTTTCTCTGTGGAGCCTGGCTGTTCTGGAACTGACTCTGTAGACATGGATGGCCTTGAACTCAGAGATCCATCTGCCTCCATCTCCAGAGTGTTGGGATTAAATGCATGCATCATCACAGCCAGCTGATTGATATGACAATACTCATCATTTCTTTTGGCCAAATATATAGCCTGTTGACAAGTAATATTTCATTGTAACAGAGTTTCATAATAAGCTTGAAAGAAAAAAAGAGGAGTTGGCAATACCAGTATTCAACACAGGAGGAAAAAAATAGAGATCTCAATTCCATATGAGTTTTGTAGATGTCACCTCTAGGGACAAGAAGAACTCAAATTTAACTTTTATCTCAGACTTCATTGTCTCTTCTCAGCATACTTCCCTGTGTTTACTGGGTGAGTGTCATTCAAACAGGTGATGCTCACAGTCAGTATGTGAGGGACACTCGAGTGTACTTACCTAAAGGGAATGGAATAATCCCTCAGAAGGACTGACCCAAATAGACACAGCCCTCTGCTGTATGAGCAGCAGGTGAGAATATGGGTGTCAAGCCTAGAATATGTCTCCTCCCAGGCAGATGGGCAGGAATCTCTCTGGAGACTGGCCAGGAGGCCAGAAGGTTTCCCACAGGGGCAAGGGACTGCCAGGAGAAAGCCACAATGATTCTATTTTAGGCTGAAAGTGCATTATGGTCACAACAGGGGTGTGGAGTCCTGGATTCGATGCTGACACATAATCCGACACATGAGTTTCTAATGCAGACAGATGATGTCTTGCTTCGAAGTTCCTTGTTTCAGCTTTCCGTCAAGCCTCACTATAAACTCGTCAGCAGAGCCTGCGGGATGACACATATCTGCAGATCTTTGCTGATGACAGTGGCTGGATAATTAATTTGGGCATAAGTCATGCTTGAATTGTTCTGCCAGGACATGCTAAGATTTTTTCCCCTGACTGATTGTGGTAGAGAGACTGTTAATTTCCTCTCCAATGTGCTTCCCCAGCCATAGAATCATGGTTTTACAGGGGGGGCCAGGGGACAACCTCAGCACCATTTCCTATACTTTTGCCCTATGTTAGCAATGGCTTTGTCGGAGAAATAAAGTGATGTTTTGTGCTTCCATGTATTTTTTTTTTTTTTAAAGAAAATTGACTTGACCTCCTTTTCTGTTGTATGGGATTTAGTTGTGATGTCTGGACTTTAGAAGCCATCTTATGACCTTGGCTGAAGGATGATATCCTGGAACTGGGGTGGAGATGTTGACAGGAAGGAGCTGAAGTCATCAAAAACACAGTGGAGCTTGCTGACAGTGCTGGGCAATTGTCTGCTATACTGACTTTAATTGTGGGAGAAATGAACTGTTATCTTCCTTAAGCCACTCTTGTCCAGGTGCTTTGTTATTCTGCAGTTGAGACCTCACCATCAGTGTTAAATGGATAAGTATCTGGAGGAGAGAAGAGACCTACAAGTGGGTGAAAATGCAGTTGATGAATGCTTTTAAATGTATAAAAGAATAAATAACTCCATGTAGTCTAATAAAAAGGTCATTGAGCAATATTTCACTTTGTGGTCCCCTTAATCTTTCTTTTTTACTTGCTGGCCTCACCACCTATCTACAAAAAATCCAAGGCAAGAGGAATAGAATCATGTTCTTGGTTTCTAAAAGTGTAAGTAACTTATACAAGCATAGAAAAGGCACCCCCCTTTTTTTTAGAATATGGAATATTTTACTGTGTTTTCATTGTCAAAATTTATGGTCTCATAATCTTGCCTTGTACCGGGCCTAAAGAGACTTTTTGACTTCTTTAGCAACCTTAAAGCAGATTCCAGGAACATAACCTACAGCATGACCTTTTTGAACAAATCCAGCAACCAAGACTTCATTGTTTTCTGTAGTGAAGTTCAAGCAGCCATCACTGGGCATAAACACTGTGAATGGTCTTCATGTTTTGCCCAACACACTTCCCGATATGGCTGTTTTGCCTCAAGCTCTACTTTTCCCAGAACAATTCCCATTTCATGAAGAGGGTTTCTCCTCTTCTAAGCTTGACAAATCAATTATAGTGTCATGAAGATTCAACCTTGATTATAAAGAAATACATGGCTTGGAAACTTGTGGACCTCTTTCTGTTCTAGACCAGGTAAAAAGATCTTTACTGCCATTGTTTCCCACCTACATTGTGTGTGTGTGTGTGTGTGTCTGGAAGTTGCTGTGTCATCTACAATGTATAGAGGATTTATTTGTGTTATTTTAAAGATTCTCATGTGTGGATCATCTTGTATTTCTCTCCTGCATGCACACCTTGTTTTCCTATACATACAAACTCCGGATAAAATTTAATTCATAAATTAGACACACCACGAGATTAATAATTACAACAATATATTATAAAATTGCATTTTTGAGTTGATCTGTATATTACAATATTCCTCTGATAACCAAGACAGCTATTGGGAGCAGATGTTAGGAAGATTATATAACTTGTATGATGGACTAGGAAACATGCACTCTCTGGTTGTGAAAGTGTGCAATGAGACAAGATTCTTCTTAGGCTACTCCAAATAAGATTCTGTATAAAACTTATGAATGATTGATTTCTACCATTTTTCATTTTAAAACCAAGAGTAACAGAAACACAAAGGAAGCATGTTTTGTGATCAGTGGATGAGTGTAGCCTACGCCATGTTGTGTTCAGTAGAAACAAACCTCCCTTAAGACCATAAGTAGGGATGGCTTTGGGGAATTCCTTCCTGACTCTTCCACCATGTTGTCACTGGGATTGCTACCCATAGTTCTCTGACTATTTGTATGATCCTTGAGTGGCCACAAGGCCTAAATCAACCAAGAAAATTTTTTCTTCATTTTTAAAAATGTTGTTCTGCATTTATAGTGACTGAGCACTCTTACGTTGGGTAGTAACCTGGGAACATATAACACACTGCTGGGCACATTTTAGCTTTCAGAAAAAAGCTATTAGATAGCAAATGAAGGGAGGAAAAGGCAAGAACATCCAGATTTGGCTCCTGGGCTTTCTAAACGTTATCCTACCACTTTCCTTATGACTGGGATATGCTCAGAAACAAACATGATTTTTGGCATAAACTCTACATAACTAACTTTAAATTGTAACTCAAGGAATATCAGTGAGGCTAGTCAGTAGAATACAAACCTCTCTCTCTCTCTCTCTCTCTCTCTCTCTCTCTCTCTCTCTCTCTCTCTCTCTCACACACACACACACACACACACACACACACACACACACACACACACACACTAAAAACTAAAAGGGAACATGATGTTAGCTATGGATTCCTAGGTGTCCTGAGTATTCCTTACTGAGAGATAGAATGTAGGTCCTTATTTTACTTGAGAAAAAAAAATTAGGTAAATGAAGAACTCCTGTTTTTTTGTTTTTTTGTTTTTTTTCTTACACTTTGTGAATGATTCTTCTGTTTGGCTGTGAAGCCCATGGTGTGCTCATTTCTCAAAGCTTGGCCACTTCGGCATACTGCAATAGACAGCATTCCTTGTGTAAAGATTCTAAGTGTGAAGATTTTTGGGAAACTTCAAACAACTTCATGTCTACAACCAAGGTCAGCAATTCTCCATGGATCCCATCTTAGTCACTTTAAACCTTCTTAAAGGACAGAATTTTGACACAGGGGAGCTGAAACCTCCACTTGGGGGGTACAGAACCCACCATGCTCAAGACCCTCCTGACTGGCTTAACTTCCAGTTTTGTGGGACTATAGCAGAAGAGCACTAGATACTAGTTGTGGCATGATGATGTTAAAAATCTTAGAGTCAGCCTATAACTATCCATCCATGTCTCCAGGTCTCCAGGTGTCTACTATTTGTTTGGTTTGCTTTCTCCAGTAATAGATGTCACACGTTGAACTTAAACTTCAGTCATCAGGAGGCTGAAACACGAAAATCTTCTCCCTGCTCTTTCTACTCATGTTCATGTTCTAGTGTTTGTAATTCCAGCAGCTGGCCATCCCTGACATCAAATGGAGGTCAAGTACCACGCTATTCAGCAAGGCGAGCGTACTTTATAATTACCGAGTACGAAGAACAGAGGAAGGAAAGAGCCTGGGGAGGCACCTCCGTCTAGCAGGGCAGTGGAATTCTGAGCAGTTCCATGCTCTGTGGTCTACTCGGGAAAATGCTGCTGTCATGACATGCTAAGTCATCACTATACATTTTTGTGTTTCCCACATTGGAAAACAATCATGTCTAGCATATAATTTCTCCCTTTTATTATAACATGGGAGAAAGTAGCTAAGACTGGCTAGGTTTAATTATCCCCATCGGGTTATTTTAGATGTTGGTGTCTACAATTCATTCACAAATGGGCAGAGGGAAGAAACACGTTAGTCCAGTAGAGCCAAGTTTGCGTGGAGTGGAAAAGCACAGACTCCCTTCCTCCATGGCCACAATGGCGAGAGAGTGTGTCCTGGGTGTTTGCTTTCTGAGCTCATGGCTTAAGTTTAGAAGGGCCGTCAGCTGACTGGATATTTGGGTCTTTAAATAATCTTCAAAAAAATGTGACCCCATGCAGTATTCGTGTTCCAGCCAGAGCTAATAAGACAGCAGTGCTATAATTGTCCTGAACTCACCATTTGCTCTTGTTAGTTTCCTTGTGGCACCGTGCTGCCCTTGAGTCTGGATGCTCACGTATTCTGATTCGATGACCTCACCTGAATGTGGCAGCTGGACAAGTGGGACTTGTCCTTTTTATATTTTGCTGTGTTTTTATTTGACACACCCTGGACAGTGGATGTGTTCTGAATGCCCTACATTTAGGCATTTATAATAATTAGCATGAAGCTTTAATTAGTAGTTTTATTATAGACACAGATTTATTTTTAAAGAACATAGTATGGGCATGGAATAACCATATGACTGAGTATTCTGATATCAAAACACGAGATGTTTATAAAGTATTAAATTGTATTGTATAACATCATGTCATTTGATTTAGTTGGGTTATGAAAAATATATTCTATAGAATGTGATAGTTCTGGAAATGTTGCTCTTTACAAGCTAGCTGTCATCGTAGCAGAGGCATTAGGCCCTGGGTCAGACGTAAAAGATCCTTTGTGGCTCACAGCAATGACAATAGCCATGATATTAACATTCTCCCTGGTTTCCTAAACCTCAGCTGAGTCTCTGTGGAGCTCCACAGAGAGCACCTGATACCTGCTGTAATAATAGTGGGCTGTGTTATGGGGGAGCACCCTGAGTCTTTTATAATGGGAATTATGTATGGAAAACAGATCAATATTCCCCTTATCCGCGTGGAAGGGAGGTGCTATATTTTCCAAACCTTTCCTATAGAAACATTCTTTTTAAATATTTTTTAAAATTTCTATAAGCATTCTTGAAAATCTAGTTTAGAAAACATGTGGAGGACTGCTCCACTTTCAAAACGTCAGAAGCAGTGAGCGAGCAGTCTCACTGAGTATGGAGACTATGCGTGAATACGGAGCGACGCAGCCACTGAACTCTTTTTCTCTGTTTCTCTGTAATTGAGCTAAACTTAACTTTGTAAGATCTTTTTCTTCCTGGTGTAAAACTTCCACTGCTGAAGGTTGACTGAGTAACTGCATTCAAAATATACTTTAAAATGAAAACATTTATTGATTTTTATTATCATTTTCACACACACACACACACACTAGCATGCGCGAGTGTGTGTGTGTGTGTATGTGTGTGTGTGCAAGTGTAGACATGACACCAGGAACCATACAACAACTTTCAGGAGCTCATTCATTTCACTGTGGCTGACAGGATTTGACCTTAGGTCACTGGGTTTGTGCCACAAGCACTTTTTACCCATTGAACCATCTCATCAGCCCTGAAGTGTATTTCTGATGTTCTAACTTTAGTATTCCTGCCTTTTTCTGTAAATTCCTTTAAGGCAAAGCAATATACCATGGTAGTAGTAAATGTCAAACTGTATTTACACTAGCCATGTGATAATACGCTTAACATTTTATAGAAGTTAACTTAATCATATAAGTGGAACATATGCCATTTCCTATATATATATATATATATATATATATATATATATATATATATGATTCATATATAAGAATATATAAATATATATGTATATATTATTCTATAAAATAAATTATATGTATATTCTTATATCTATATTATATAAACTAAAACACAAGGAAGCCACGTGGCTGTAAGTCACTTTTACAGTTGGTCTGGGATTCTGAGGCAGGAGTCTCTAAGGGAGGATGTTTCCAATCCACACACTCTTTCCTCTCTCATTTCTCAGTCCTCTGGGATCCTTATCACAGAGCGTTCATGTGGCCTCTATGCATCTTATGGTTTGTGATCAGTACTGTGTCTCCTTCCTTCTCTTGTGGTATGTTGTCCCATAGCATTGTTACAGGTTTTGTTCAGTCCATAGCTGGCCTCTTTTCAAACTGTACATGCTCATCCACTGAACAGGTGCTCTCCATGTTCGCTGAGCTCGGAGAGGGTGGAGGGGAAGGGTGGGGAGCATTAGCTATGGGAGGTTTCCCTTCACACGTTACTATGGTTTGGGCACACGGCCCTCAATGCTTAGCTGTAGCATCACTAGCTTGTTTTAGTATTGGGAAGAAGTGGACCCTTTAGTAGGTGGGGCCAAGTGGGAGGAAGTTACATCAGTGGAGGCGTGCCCTTGAGGCACACTCTCAAAGACACTATTGGATATCTCATGTCCTCTTTTGCTTGCTGGCTATGATGATGTAGATAGGCCTCTGTCCCAGGTTGCTTCCATGATATACTGCTTAATTACAGCTATAAAGCAATAGGGCCAAGTAAGCCTTCACTGAAATCACTACCAGCCAGAATCAATCCTTCATCCTTCTCAAGTGATACCTCGGGTATTTAGAGAAGGATGAAGAGATGGAAAGCTGGCTAAAGCCTTCCCCCAACCGGCTTCATTTGGAAAGTGCTATGCTTCAAACACGGCTTAAACCTTACTCCCACCCATGCATTAGGCAATGTGATTTTTCTCTATTTCCATCTCTGCATCTTACCTCTGTACTAGAGATAACTTCCGGGACTTTTCAAAGGACCGACATAAAGATTAAGTGAATTAATTTGCACTCAAAAAAAAATATGGATGTAGTAATAGTAGCAATAAGTAAGACAGAAAGAAAATTTCCCCCATCTTATCTCAAAATGTGTCACCTACTTTATGTAAAATGTTTCAGATGCTTATGAAATTTGGCATGTGTTTTAGAAAACCAGTGTTGCTAGACTATTAAAACTAGTCTTTGGGGTTGAGAATGTAGCTCCATCTGTAAAATCCTTGCCTTGATTCATTTTCTATTTTGTTTTCCATTTTTGTTTTGTTTTGTTTGTTTGTTTCACAGTCAGGATGCTAAGATGAAGTGAGTAAGGCTACTCACACCTTGGGTGCCAAATTTAGAAAATGCCTCCAGATAGGTAATCAAGATAAATCCAATTTTATTGCATATGCATGCACATGTGCATGCATGAACACACACATTCACACACCAAATATATGAATTATAATAAAACCCATAATTTTTCTGTCATCTCTTTGGCTAGTTGTGGCATTGGCTGATTGCAGGACTATTCTCCTTACTGTTATTGAGAGAATGGTTATTGTGTGTGGTGACCGGCCTCCAACAACTGAGCGGGACAGCTAAAGTTCTTTCCTCTCATTTGTGGGGTGTGGTCAGTTTCTGTTCATTTTAGTCCTTCCAAAGAGCAGACATTATCAGTTTTTCTGTGAAGATCTGTTTTCAGTTGAAATCTCTGCAATTTAGAATAATTTTCTTCCTTCCTTCCTTCCTTCCTTCCTTCCTTCCTTCCTTCCTCCCTCCCTCCCTCCCTCCCTCCCTCCCTCCCTCCTTTCCTTTTTCTGTCCCTTCCTCACTCCCTCCCTCCTGTCCTCCTTCTCTCCCTACCTTCCTCCCTCCCTTCCTTTCTTCTTTATCTCTTTCTTTTTCCTTTTTCCATTTTTTTTTTTGAGACAAGGTTTCTCTCTTTGGTCCTGACTGTCCTAGAACTTGCTCTGTAGATCAGACAGTCCTGGAACACAACGATCTATCTGTCTGCCTCTGTCTCCCAAGTGCTGGGATTAAAAAGCACAAGCGACCATTGCTTGGAAAGGATAATTATTTTTTCAGTTTCTATTTATTTTCTGAAGATTATGTAACAAATGTAACTGTTTTTACCCTTTATGGGGGTAGGAATAAAAAGGCTTTCCTTGTAAAGATAGCAAAAATTACAGGACTTTCTTGCTAAGATAGAAAAAACCTGGGCTAAGAACATAGCTCATTGGATAGGAACATTGGGTACTCCAA
Source organism: Mus musculus (assembly GCF_000001635.26). Classification (NCBI taxonomy): domain Eukaryota; kingdom Metazoa; phylum Chordata; class Mammalia; order Rodentia; family Muridae; genus Mus; species Mus musculus. The sequence continues at coordinate 55,256,059 of NC_000084.6, forward strand.
GCAAGAGGATGCGTGTTTGAATCCTCACAATGCATGGGAAAGCCAGGCATTCCTGCATACCTATGGTCCTAGAATTGGATAGCAGCCACAGGGAGATGGTGGGAACCTGCTGGCCAGACACACTAGCTGTAAGAGTGAGCTTTAGGTTCATCAAGAGACCCTATCTCAAAAAGTCAGGTAGAGACAAATAGGGGAAATCATGTTCTTACTTCTTGGTAATTTCCTCTGTCCTCAAGGTACATACATAGGAAGGGACACTCACATACAGGTACGTAGATATATCACACAGGCACATGCACATGTGAGCGCACGCACACACACACACACACACACACACACACACACATGAAAGAAAAAACCAAACTAAGTAAACACTAGAGCATTGTAAGGCCAAGAGCATAATACATGGTAGAAACAGTTGTAGTGACATTCTACCATTTCTTTGAAACTGAAATACGGTCTAGTGCCAACTATGAAAATGTGGCTTCAAGCTGGAGTGGCTCACTGCTCCTTTCTCAGCTTGGGTTCTGTGAGAATACAAAAGAAAATATATCACTTTGGGTCACAAGCAAGAACAAGTAAGGCCAGAAACTGACACACACACACACACACACACACACACACACACACACACACACACACAGGTAAGACTGGTATTATCAAATAGGAAATGACTTTTCTTGTCACCTTGACCTCAAAGGCCAAACCTGAGGGCATCTGGAGGTGTCTTAGGCAAGGGCTTCAGAAAGAGAGTGAGTCACCTCTATATGGCTTCAGTCCTAGCATGGCCTTATTAATCTAAAGGCTCTCTTATGGTCTGCCTGAGAGACAGAGCATAGACCGAGGATAGAGGCTCCTCCCACCTCCCACTTGTTATAAAAAGCACCCCCTCCACACCCCGCACCCCAGTATCATCAGAGACTGCTTTTAAGAGCATTTTGATAGATGGCATTTTCTGAGGCATTCATTGTGGGAGGGGGTGGGGGAGGAGAATCTATTTGCTGCACAGACAGTTTTTGTTGCAGTAACAAGACTCCTCCACCCCCTTCAAACCTGACGCCCCTGGATAGAATACACACGCTGGCTTGTTACCACTCGCCTTCTGCGGCCTGTGGGATTCCTCTCCTCAGCTGGGTTTCCCTATCCTTTGGCTCTCTCCGAGGCAGAAGCACTCAAAGCGGCAGGGCAATGGTAAAGAAACAAGCCTGTGGTGTATCTGGAACACAGGGCGCTAGTGTCCACACGCCCAGGTAGGCACGCTGCCTGCAGGAAAACCTGTCCACTACGGAGATCCTTGCTTTCCAAGCCCCGCCCTCCTGACCCCTCAAAATAGATTACTTAAAGCAAAGGTATCCAAATGCCTGGCCTTGACAAACACAACTCCCCACGAAAGCAAACCTGGAGTGGGATCTCATGATGGAGACGTCAGTGGTTTCCCTCCTCCAACCCCTAACCCCAACCCTGCAGGAAGGGTTTATAAAACACACAATTAAGTCCAAACGCTATGGGAAAAGTTTTTGCTTTTTCTAGGATTCAACTTCTCTTCTTTATTTTTCTCATTCACCAGCGTATTTCAGGGTAACGGAGGTCAGGTTTTTGTGACTGTATTCTCATAATCTAGTTATCTTATCATCATCATCATGTTTTTTGTTGTTGTTGGTTTTTTATTTTTTTATTTTTTTATTTTTTTTTACAAAAAAATGAATGGCCAAGTTCAGTGTGTTTTCTAATTTCAGGCATAAATTTCTTTAGTGCATTTCAAAACGAATTAACACCCTCCAACCCATTGAGAGGGCTCATTTTGAACACCACCTTCCTGTAATACACATGGACACCCTAGCTGAAAGGGTGGCTGTCACATTGTGGATGTATCCTTTTGGTTGCTGAGAACAAACGAAGCTTTTTACTGGCCTATTTGGTGTCCTCTTGCCTTGTGTGTAGAACCAAGAGAATTTTCCCCAAGGTAAGTATGGCTTTTTCTCTCTGCTAGGTTGCCACATACTGTGAGCAATTCACCCAGTGAAGATCTATGCAGTCCTCAGGCCAATCTTGGACAGCTTGGTTCTGAGAAAATGACAGGAAACTCGTGGAGCACTCCCAGCCAAATCATGAGACTGTCATCCGCTCCGAATTTTCTTCTTTTCCTTCCAAGAAGAGATTGATATTCAGAGTGGGACACTTGCTTGAGGTAGCGAGACACTTCTAGAACAGTAGGTTGGAAAGGAAAGAGTTTCCTGCCCTATATTTTAAGAATATTCTCTTTTGGCAGTCTATAATCTCTTAAAAATGATCTTGCTTTCAGATAGCTATAGATATGTCATTTAGTGCTATGGATATGAATGCAAGGCTGATAGATTGAGATACCCAGGATGGATTGCAGGGTTTTCATGACCATAAATCCCTTGTCAAATCCCCAGCATGATAGAAGCTCTTTGGTAGATAACATAAACTCATTAATCACCACGCTCTTAAACTAAGTACCACAGAAGGAATTCTAAATGTTCCATGTTCCGACACCACCCTCCAACCCCCCTTAAAAATGCCCTTCTTTATTAATTCATGCTGTTTGAGATAGCTTAAGTTACCTCCATGAAAAGAGACTGTGTACCAAGGGAAAGAAAGGGCTGGAATCTGGAGGGGGACGGGGAAGGGAGGCAGAAAGATTAAATTCTGTCTCCACTCCAAAGTAGATCACGTGTTAGCCTCCCTGTCCCCATTCTCGGCCCAGAGAATGTTGGCAGACTTCCAGTTTGTTAAAACAACAATCCACAGCTGATCTTCCCTCTGAATACACAAATGCAAAGACATTTTACTCAAACGGAGCTGTTCACAGAAGAATAAAAGCAAGACTGCGTTTTTTAGGAGTGGTTGCTTCTGACCACTGCACAAAAGTAATCTTGATCAGGGGGTAAAAAAAAAAAAAATAGCCACCTTGCTGAGACTCCGACAGCTCAGGCATGGTGGCTGACCCCTGCTCATACTCAACACAGGTAGGCTTTTCTGTTTGAAGGTTTTCCTGCCTGCCAAGCAACAGCATACCAGAAACAGCTTTCTCTCAGGAATGTCCTCCTAACCCCTGAAACAAAATAATGTTTCACAGTGTTGGTTTCAAGCTGGGCTCTCTGCCTACATTTACCATCCAGAGAGAAGCCTCTAAGAAAGACCCAACTTCCTTGGCATACGAAACTGTCGAACTAAAGTTTCTCTGTTCGCACATTCATTGCCAGTACGTGGGTGTTTATAAAGAGAAAACCCTGCATGCCCAGACTTATAAGGAGGACGAGGTGTGTCTTTTGTCGCATAAAATCATATCATTGAAGCACCCCCCCCCCCCCTGCAAGGTTAAAAGTTCTGTTGCGTATCCAAAGGGAAGTGTTAACTGTCAGAACCAGACTTCTCACCAGGAGCCCGGTCTGAAGCCACAGAGGCAGCCTGGGGTGGGAGGTTTGCTAAGAGGCCATTGTTTCCAGGTAGCATTTTGTAAATCCAAATCTTTGATAAGGACACAGTGCAGTGAATAGTTGCTGTGACTGCATAGTTGTTGAACCTTTAAGATATGAGTCGGCTCACGGTGGTGAGAACACAGTACAATACATTAAACACTAGATGGGATTTCAAAGCCCATCAGATAAGCATTAACAAAGGATAGGCAAAGTTGCACTTCTCAAAGAAAAAAGGAATGAAAGAGAGGGGGAGAATTAAGAAGGAAGGAAGGAAAGAAAGATAGGGGAAAAGACAGACAGGAAGAGAGAGAGAGAGAAAGAAAGAAGGAAGGAAAGAAAGAAAGAAAGAAAGAAAGAAAGAAAGAAAGAAAGAAAGAAAGAAAGAAAGAGAAAAGCACATTAAGACAAATGGGTTGATTTGGCTTTGTCTTGCCTGACTGTTATAGGAAAGCCATCTGAATGGGTCAAATTACAACCTAGCCTCCAGATCAAAGGATAACCACTGCCGTGGTAGGTCAAGCTGATCTGAACTGTGTCAGCCAGATCAGCATGAAATCCTAAACTATGGCCCCAGAAAACATGTCTCTCTCAACCAAGGACTGACTGGACCAATTAACCAAAGTATTTGCCTTTTTGCCTCAGAGGAAATCTGAGATGGTTTCATTGGCCAGGCTAGTGTGCTGGGATAAACACACACACACACACACACACACACACACAGAGAGAGAGAGAGAGAGAGAGAGAGAGAGAGACTGAATTCCTGTAGTATAGCTTTTCTGTATGGGCTCATGAGTTTAAAATGTTAACTATCCACGAAAAACATCACCGAAGAAGAGTCTGGAATGTAGGTTGAACACATTATAAAACACACAGAACATACAAAATGGATATCTGGTTGTATGTGGTTTTATCTCGTGGACAGTGTCCTAGCAGAGGAAATGGATGGTAAATGGTATGTGTCTGTCTGTCCGACTGGGCGGTGGTTTCAACACATTAGTTAAGGATGCTTGTGATGTTTGCCCCACCCACCCACCCCCTTTTAAAAAATTTGAATGAGATTAAAAATTTTTATCTGTGAACCTGGAGTAAAACAAACTGCCCTCCTTAATGTGGGTGGGCGTGGATGGGTCTCTTCTAAGCAGGCGAATGCTTTTATAGATGGAAAAACCTTCCCCGAGAATGAAAGGATATTCCCAGCAGATGGCTTCTGGACTGCAGTAGCCGCTCTTCTCAGTCAGTGAGCTTTCCTTTTACCCCTTCAGGGTTTGGATTTGTCAAACTCCATGATGGTTTGAGCCAGCCAATCTCAATCTCTCTCTTAAACACACACACACACACACACACACACACACACACACACACACACACATACACACACACTGACTATATTAAATGCCACAGAATCATTCGCTTTAAAATACTTCATTTATGGTGTGTTATTTCAGTTTTGGTTTTGGTTTTGTTTTGCTTTCTAAGTCTGATGGCATGAGGCTGGTACAATGCCCTCGGTATACAGCCGGCATAGACTGTTCCATCACATATCTAGAGGTTATTGTTACTATTTTTAGCCTGTAGTAACCCCACACATTTAGTCTCAAATGAATAAGACAAAGGAAGGGGGAAGGGTCTCGCCACCACTCTATGAGAGAAGCCTTGTTTCCATGTGATTTCTTGGGGATGCCCCCAAGTACCACCCTGGGTCAAACAGTTTGGAGACACAGAGTTGCTCTATCAGTGCCTGCTGTGTGCTCTCCCTTTGGCGTGGTTTATCTTGTTCAGGCCTGAGCAGCTTAAAGTGCTGGCCACTCCCTTCATTCAGGAACATTCTTGCATCCCTTTCCTGACTGATGGATTTGGCTTCCCCGTGTGCCTATTTAGAATGCAAGAGGTGCCTGCTTTTATGTTAGACTGCACCAGGCGGTGCAAGCATTGATACATTGTCCGTGGGAGCCGATGGCCTAGTTTGAGGGAAATATTCAGCTTTTACTTCATGTTATATCTCTTTTAGGTTGTAAACATTTGCTATCCTTTTTTTTTTTTTCTTCTTCTCTGAGTTATCTTATAGTGAAAAGGTACTTTAGGAAAACCGCAAGTGTCGGAACCCCTGGAGGGACACATGACATAGTCACAATTCAAATAATGAAAAAGAACAACACTCTGGAGTACAGACCATGGGGTTCTCTCGCAGGGCATAACAGCAAACTGTGCCACCTCCGTGCCTCCATAAGCCAGGGCTTCAGAGCTGGTTTCCAGCCTGAGTTCAGGTTTGAAATTCAGTAGCGTCAGGTGAGGGAGAAGGTGAGCGAGGGGACGAATTAATGAGGGGCTGCAGGCCACCCAGACTGCCACGCTGTTCTCCTGAGCAGTAGACCGAGAAGCCACTGATTTCTGCCTCCAGGACTAGACTTTTATAACTTAAAAACAAGCCCCTTTACCAAATCGGCACCAGGCAACATGTCAACACTTCGTTGCTTTCAGTAGAATTCGTTTTCTAAATGTTCTTTTCTGAAGCAATTTTTGTAGTTCAAAATGCATTACAAGGTAACATTATTACTATAGCTTCAGTGAGGGGATCCAGGGTCTGGGGTGGAGGGTTTTAATCAGCACAGCTGCACAATGAATACACATGACATCACCTGACCAACCCCCCCCCCCCCCCCGCCGCCGCCCCACTTCAATATCAATGTTAATAAACCTAGGGACTTAAGGTTATTTTGTTCGGTATTTACTGTAAATAATAGCCTGGGCTTTAATTGTTTCCACCCAAAATGAACATGGCTAAGAGCCTTGCAAGGATGTCTGGGCAGGTTGTGATGTAACAGCCTTACATAACTCAGACTCTTTATATACCCCATGCCAAAGAAACGGTGGGATCATTCTGCTAGCTTTCTGATAATGCGCCAGCACGGGACAAAAGTCAACAAGTCACAAGTCTACACCGGAGGACGGACTTGAATTCAGCTAGACCCAGCCAGAGTTGCTGAAACTCAGTGCTCCCCACTTCTACCTTGTTCTGTGGGTCACCATCCTGGTACCACGAGCCATCCATATGAGCAGCACCAGAGTCTGCCTGGAAAAAACAAACAAGCAAACAACAACAACAACAACAAACGTTTCCTGCCTACTTTTCTCATCAATCCTAGCTTCCTACATACTTGGTTTGTTTGTTGCTTGCCCCTCCCCCACCAATGCCTCTATTAAGGTAATAAAGAACAGAACCTTTCAAGTGCTCTGATCATAAGTGATTATGCGTCCTAATATCAAACCACATTCAACGTGTTTCACCTCTCTGGACATGACCGGAATGCAGGTGGAATTAGTGTCATCAGTACCACTAGTGTTTGCAAAGGGAGCGGGAGCTGTGAGGGGAGAAGAAGCTCCCATGAATACAAGCGAATATGCCCCAGGTGTGCTCTCTTCAACCTGCAAGCAGTGAGTAGTGACAAACGGCCTTGCTCTCACTTCCTCCTGAGAGACTTCTGCTTACCTGTCTGCCTTCTCTTTTACAAGTCTGTAGGATGTAGACAGCATAATGCGAATGGTGAGCATGGGTTTGGGGCCACGTGTGACTAGGCTGAGATCCTAGCCATGTGGCTTCTGCTAGCCGTATACCCTTAAGCTGATGATGTAAATCATCCCAATCTCGGTTTACTTCTCCATAAAATAAGCATAGGGTCCAAATTTTCCATCATTATGAAGGTTTCAGGCAACGGTGCCAACTGCTCAGAAGAGGAGACAAAAACTGCTGGCAGATGTTAGTATTCTTGTGATGATTCCAATGAGAGAGACACTGTGAAACCAACACTGAAGACCGGGTATTTAGTAGGTAGTACGTGAAATCAGAATTTGGTTCCTGTTGGAGCAGATTTCAGACACCTGTTGGGAAAGTGGACAAGCGTGCATCTGATCTCTGTCAAAAGCATCCAGTGCCAGTATCTCCTGGTAGCTACAACTGAATGAAAAGATCAATGTCAACGTGTTCAACCTCAGAGACCCCGGTAGCAGAACAAAAGAGTGATCCAAAACCCTCTTCTGCCTTCGGGAGCAACTGCACACATGTATCTATACAAACAAGTAAAAACAAAATACTTTTTTTTGTAAACATGATTTTAATATTTTCAACTGTTAATACTCAACACAGAATGGTTATTTAAAGATATATTTATTGTTACCTCTCCCTTTTCATTTCTGATTTTATTAATTTGGATACTGTCTCTGTACCCTCTGGTTAGTCTGGCTAAGGGTTTAACTATCTTGTTGATTTTTACCCAAAGAACCAGCTCCTAGTTTTGTTGATTCTTTGTATAGTTATTTTGTTTCTATTTGGTTGATTTCAGCCCTGAGTTTGATTATTTCCTGCCTTCTACTCCTCTTGGGTATATTTGCTTCTTTTTGTTCTAGAGCTTTCAGGTGTGCTGTCAAGCTGCTAGTGTAAGCTCTCTTCAGTTTCTTTTTGGAGGCACTTAGAGCTATGAGTTTTCCTCTTAGGACTGCTTTCATTTTTCCCCATAAGTTTGGGTATGATGTGTCTTCATTTTTATTAAATCTAAAAAGCCTTTAATTTCTTTCTTTAATTCTTCCTTGACCAAGTTATTGAGTAGAACATTGTACAGCTTCCATGTGTGGTATTTAAGATTGTGGTGACCTGATAGGATGCATGGAATTATTTCAATCTTCATGTATCAGTTGAGGCCTGTTTTGTGACCAATTATATGGTCATTTATGGAGAAGGTTCTGTGAGGTGCTGAGAAGAAGGCATATTCTTTTGCTTTAAGATGAAAGGTTCTATAAATATCTGTTATATCCATTTGGTTCATAACTTCTGTTAGTTTTAATGTGTCTCTGTTTAGATTCTGTTTCCAAGATCTGTCCATTTCTGAGAGTGGGGTGTTGAAGTCTCCCACTATTATTGTGTGGGGTGCAATGTGTGCTTTGAGCTTTATTCAAGTTTCTTTTATAAAGGCGGATGCCCTTGCATTTGGAACATAGATGTTCAGAATTGGGAGTTCATCTTGGTAGATTTTTCATTTGACCAGTATGAAGTGTCCTTCCATATATATATATATATGATAACTTTTGGTTGAAAGTTCATTCCATTAGATATTAGAATGGCTACTCCAGCTTGTTTCTTGGGACCATTTGCTTGCAGAATTGTTTTCCAACCTTTTACTCTGAGGTAGTGTCTGCCTTTGTCACTGAGGTGCATTTCCTGGATGCAGTGAAGTGCTGGGTCCTGTTTATGTATCCAGTCTGTTAATCTATGTCTTCTTTGGGGAATTGAGTCCATTGATGTTAAGAGAAAAGTGATTGTTACTTCCTGGATTGTTGTTGTTGTTGTTGTTGTTGTTGTTGTTGTTGTTGTTAGAGATGGAATTATGTTTGTGTGGCTATCTTCTTTTGGGTTTGTTGAAAGATTACTTTTTTGCTTTTTCTAGGGTGTAGCTTCCCTCCTTGTGTTGAGGTTTTCCATCTATTATCCTTTGTAGGGCTGGATTTATGGAAAGATATTGTGCAAATTTGGTTAAGTAATGGAGTATCTTGGTTTCTCTGTCTATGTAATTGAGAGATTTGCTGGTTACAGTAGTCTGGGCTGGCATTTGTGTTGTCTTAGGGTCTGTATGACATATGCCCAGGACCTTCTAGCTTTCATTGTCTCTGGTGAGAAGTCTGGTGTAATTCTGACAGGTCTATCTTTATATATTACTTGACCTTTTCCCCTTACTGCTTTTAATATTCTTTCTTTGTTTAGTGCATTTGGTGTTTTGATTATTATGTGATGGGAGGAATTTCTTTTCTGGTCAAGTCTTTGGAGTTCTGTAGGCTTCTTGTATGTTCATGGGCATCTCTTTCTTTAGGTCAGGGGAGTTTTCTCCTATAATTTTGTGGAAGATATTTACTGGCCCTTTACGTTGGGAATCTTCGCTCTCTTCTATACCTGTTATCCTTTGGTTTACTCTTCTCACTGTGTCCTGGATTTCCTGGATGATTTGGGTTAGGACCTTTTTGCTTTAGTATTTTCTTTGACTGTTGTGTCAATGTTTTCTATGGTATCTTCTGCCCCTGATATTCTCTCTTCTATCTCTTGCATTCTGTTGGTGATGCTTACATCTATGACTTCTGACTTCTTTTCTAGGTTTTCTAACTCCAGGGTTGTCTCCCTTTGTGACTTCTTTATTGTTTCTATTTCCATTTTTAGATCTTGGATGATTTTGTTCATTTCCTTCACCTGTTTGATGTGGTTTTTTTTTTAATTTTTTTTTCTGTAATTCTTTAAGGAATTTTTGTGTTTCCTCTTTAAGGGCTGTTACCTGTTTACCTGTGTTCTCCTGTATTTCTTTAAGGGAGTCATTTATGCCCTTCTTAAAATCCTTGATCATCATCAGGAGAAGTGATTTTAGATCTGAATCTTGCTTTTCCAGTGTGATGGTGTATCTCTGACTTGCTATGGGTTCTGATGATGCCAAGAAACCTTATGTTCTTACTCTTGCCTCCTGCTCCCTGAGTATCTCTCATATTACCTGCCCTAATTATATCTGACTGGAGCTTGTCTTTCCTGTGATCGTGTTTGTGTCAGAACTCTTCAGAGTTCAGCTGTCTCTGTGATCCTGTGATTCTGGCATCCTATGATCCTAAGCCCCTTTGTGTGTCAGAGCTCCTGGGGGTCAAGCTGTCTATGGGACCCTGAGATCCTGGTGGGCCCAAGCTCCTAGCATCCTAGAATCCTGGGATCCTGGGATCCTGTGGACCTGGTTGTGTTATCGTGCCTGGGAGCGAGCTTCTTCTGGGTGTTGTGGGACTGGCTGTGGAATTCATGCCCAAGCATGTTTGCTCAGGGCAACAGCTCAGACCGGTTGGAACCTGTGCCACTGGTCAGGTGGAGTTCCTGGGTACCTGGATCCCGCTGGTATCAGTTACTCCCAGTGTTGGGGCAGATGTTGTGTCCTCCTCATCTCTGATCCTATGAACCTGGGAGTGTTAAAGCTTTTGGGAGTGGGTCTTCCTCTGGGTGTTGAATAAAACAAGTTTTTAAAACAAATTTTTCAGGAAATTAATTCAGTGGCCACTCTCTGTCTTCTATTTAATATTTATTGTTATCTATTTGGGCTAAAGAATTTGATACATAAGTAATGATGGTACATTTGTCCTGAATCCACACCACAGGAAAAGAGACATCTTTCAATTACTCAATACAATATTTCTCACGGTCGAAACTATATTTTGTTATGTTATCACTTAATTTTGTCTTTCTATAGTTGACCCATTTGACTTCCCTAAGATCAGTTTTGAAAAAACCAATAGACCAAATAAAATTTGGGGTGATGTCCTAATGGAGGCTGGGCATGACGTCACACTCCTTGGGTGCCTTCTTGCCTTTCTCAACTTTTCAACACCCTGGGAAGAATGTTGGCAGTGAAATCAGACTTGATTTCCTACTGCCTATACTTTCCTAAATTTGAAGGCAGAGTCCAGCTGTGATGGACAGTATTGGTAACTGGGTAGTTTTGAAGCTAATTTGTAGTGTAGAATAAAACCATATGAATCAGTAAGGTTTAGTTGGATTCATTTAGACTCAGAAGGATCATCTGGCATAGGCAGAATTCTCTATTACTTTCCTCTATCCTTGGGGTTTTTGTTTGTTTGGGTTTTTTTTTTTTTTGACAAAGTCTCACTATTATCTATCTGTCTATCTATCTATCTATCTATCTATCTATCTATCTATCTATCTATTTTATGTTTTCAAGTACACTCTTACTCTCTTCAGATACACCAGAAGATAGTGTCAGATCTCATTACAAATGGTTGTGAGCTACCATGTGCTTGCTGGGAATTGAACTCAGGCCCTTTGGAAGAGCAGTCAGTGCTTTTAATTGATGAGCAATCTTTCCAACCCCAAGTCTCACTATTTTGCTCTGGCTGTCTGGGAACTCTTTGTGTAGACCAGACTGGCTCCCAGAGATTCATTGCCCTTTGCCTCCAGAGTGCTGGGATTAAAGGCATGGGCCTCTGCTTTTTCATTCAGCTAATTCTGTATGATATTTCAAGAAGAAGGTAATTTTGTATGTTTTTTTTTTGGTTTATTTCCTTCCTCCTGTGAAAACTGCTGACATGAATGGTTCTAGGAAGAAAGCAAAGAGCTTTCTTTGGTTTAGGAAAATGGCTCAGTAAAAGCATCAGCAAGAAGGAAGGGAGTTGCTTTTCATAAAAGTAACTGTAGTGATTAAAATGCTAAAGGCCCTAGCCTCTTTGGTTTGATATTCCTAACACCCAGGGGGCTGGGTCTAGGTCAAATGTCTCCTGGAGGCTTTTTTGATCAAATTCTTATTACCAACTTGAGATTTTTTTTCTTGCTCATTAAATACTCACGAGTCTTCCTGAAAAGTTGCTTTTAAGTTAAAGCAAGAGAATTACGTTGGACATTATAGAAGAAGAAGAAGATGAAGAAGAAGAAGAAGAAGAAGAAGAAGAAGAAGAAGAAGAAGAAGAAGAAGAAGAAGAAGAAGAAGAAGAAGAAGAAAGGAGAAGGAGAAGAAGAAAAAGTATAATTATCTACTCTGGTACTCTAAATCCTTTACTCTGTGATCCACTTCTTGTGCAGAACTTCGTGGCCATTCTATCAACAAATTCGCCCCCATCTCTGCCCTCTTCTTTTTTCTCAACAGTAGTCTCTGGACTTATTCACACATTTTCTGCTTCTCCCCATCAAAAATCTATTCTGTCGTGTTTTTGTTCACTGATGAGTCTCTAGCTCCTAGAGCAGAAGCTCCTTTGATACCTTGAGTCCTTGAATGTCAAGGTTTGTTAGATGAATGAGCACACTGGAGATTTGCTGGCTAGAAAAGGCAAAGCTTAGGGAAGGGTCCTAAGTTAAGGGTGGAAAGAACTATTTTGAACCCATTGCAGATTTAACTTAATGTTTTCAATGGAAGTTCCCAAGAGTAGCAAGACTAGGGAGGACACAGTACAGAGTTGATTTTTTTTTCCTTGAGAACTGAGGGAAACCCCTGGCTGGGGATGGGGCATGGGAAATGGTGTCCATGAAGAACCTAGTCTTAAAGAAAGGAATTTATCAGACAGCTCTGTGATTTCATTTAAGAAATTTAAACCAAGAAAATTAACAAAAAACAAAACTATCACTTTCTTGATTTATCCAATGGACCTGACTGGTTAATTGCAGAGCTCATCTTTTTGAAGTCTGCAGTGTCCTTATCTCCCCAAATGCTCTGCACAATGCACCTGCTCTTTGTCCCTACCTTTGTGCTTTTAAACAACTCCAATTGCTCTTATTGGGCTATCAAGGCCAGATGTGACTATTTAATAGAAGCAACTGTTGGAAAACTATACAGTGGAAGAGATAGAGTCTTGAGAGTCTAGAAAAGCATCCTCCTTAGCTCTATGCACTTTTCAGTGTGCTTTAAAATATGACTTGACATTGTTTATGGGTGCTACAGATCTGTCTATCTCTCTGTCTCTCAGTCTCTGTCTCTCCCCATCTCCTTTCTTTCTGTATGTGCTTGTGTAAGTGGAAGGAAGTGACTGGGACAGGAGATCCTGTAGGAGTCTCTTCTCTCAATTCACAACCTGAATCTCAGGGACTGAACTCAGGTCATCACATTTGGCAGCAAGGGTTTTTATTCACCAAGCCACTACCTGAGGACCCAGCTATACCACTCCTGGGCATATACCCAGAAGATGCTCCAACATGTAATAAGGACAAATGTTCCACTATGTTCATAGCAGCCTTATTTATAATAGCCAGAAGTTGGAAAGAACCCAGATGTCCCTCAACAGAGGAACGGATATAGAAAATGTGGTACATTTACAAATTGAGTACTACTCAGCTATTAAAAAATGACAAATTCAGGAAATTCTTAGGCAAATGGATAGAACTTGAGAATATCATCCTGAGTGAGGTAACCCAGTTGCAAAAGAACACACATGATATGCACTCATGATAAGTGGATATTTGCCCAAAGCTCCAAATAACCAAGATACAATTCACAGACCACATGAAGCTCAAGAAGAAGGAAGACCAAAGTTTGGGTGCTTCTGTTCTTCTTACAAGGAGAACAAAATACTCACAGGAGCAAATATGGAGTTAAAGTATAGTGCAGAGACTGAAGGAAAAGGTATCCAGAGGCTGCCCCACCTGGGGATCCATCCCATATACAGTCATCAAACCCAGACACTATTGTGGATGCCAAGAAGTGCATACTGAAAGGAGCCTGATATGGCTGCCTCCTGATCGGCCCTGCCAGAGCCTTTTAAATACAGAGGTGGATGTTTGCAACCAACCATTGGACTGAGCGTGGGGTCCCCAATAAAGGAGTTAGAGAAAGGACCCAAGGAATTGAAGGGGTTTGCAACCCCATAGGAAGAACAATAATATCCACCAACCAGACCTCCCAGAGGAGGAACTAAGTCATCAACAAAGGAGTACACAGCTCCAGTTGCATATGCAGCAGCGGATGACCCTTCCATGCATCAATGGGAGGAGAGGTCCTTGGTCCTATGAAGGCTTGATAGATGCCCCAGTGTAGGGGAATCGGGGGCTTGGAGGTGAGACTGAGTGAGTGGATGGAGGAACACCCTCATAGAAGCAGGGGAAGGAAGGATGGGATAGAGGGTTTCTGAGAAGGGGGAAAACAAGGAAAGGAGATAACATTTGAAATGTAAAGAAAGAAAATATCCAATAAGAAGAAAGAAAGAAAGAAAGAAAGGAAGAAAGAAAGAAAGAAAGAAAGAAAGAAAGAAAGAAAGAAAGAAAGAAAGAAAATACATATAAAACATTTCCAGTGTCTGGGTCTTTTGCATCTTGAACAATGAATTGGATAAGACACAGAGGGACCGACCTGAGTCCATTTACTGAAGGGAGGGTGAATCTGCACAATGTACTCTACAGCATGGGCAAGCCTAACAGCTCTGAGTTATTTGGGGGTTCTATTTATGGGTTTGAGTGGAGTATGGGACTGGTGCTCATGGGCCAGAAATAGTGTAGGTCCTTACTCTGATTGACAGGTGTGTTGTTATAACTTTGGGACATCTATATTGTGCTGGCTGCACATTCCATAATTTTAAGCCCGTGTATGGTTTCTCATGTATACAAATGAAATGATATTTCATGGTTTTACCTTGATGGGTCGCTTGAAGGGCAATCTCTCTCACTGTGCTTCTCAATATTGGTTTAAGTAAGGCTTGTTTCTCTCCCTTTCTTCCAGGAACTATCAAACCCAAAATTCTCCATAGGAATGGAGGTTCTGTATCGTCTTACCAAGAAGGGTCAGACATGCTTTGCCAGGAGAGCTGTCCTGGGTTGTGTCTTATTGCTGAACTATGCAAATCCTTTAGGATGCTTGCTTCAGCCAGTGCTTGAATCCCCTGGAACAGACACAACTATTTTCTACTATTTTTTACCAAGGATACCTTTGCTCGGAAGATTAACCAATTGAATTGAAGCTTATATAGCATAATAGTTAGGCTAAGTTTTATAGCATATTGGCCTTTAGATAGCACCAAGTCACAGAACACAAAGGTAGTAACCCTGCAAGGAGCTGTCAGGATTCATATGTGATGACAGAAATCTATATGTCAAGAGAGGAAGAAAGTGTTAAATATGGTTCTTACTGTGGGACCTGGCAATCAGAAAAACCAAGAAGACAAGGGAATGGGACAGGGTCAGACGATGGGAAACAGAATGCTTTGAGCACAGGTACACTTTGTTTGTGTGCCAGAGGACGAGCCAATATCTGGATGCCATCAATGAAGTCAACATTTTTCTCATCGACGTTGCAACCCTTGTTTTGGTGAGAGGTTGTACCATCACAGGCTGGGAATTTTGGGGGTTTGTTTTCAATTGTGACTTGTCCCATGCTTATCAGATTTTCCTGTCCAAAATGAGGCATCTGTAATTTAAGGATATGAGGAGTCATTCTTCCAAACCAACATCAGATTTAGGAATGTATGATTTTCCAGAGCCTGAGCTCTAACACCCCCCAGATGTGTGTAAGCTGTGGTGGCAAATCCACCCAGATGTCTCTGATTGCATCTAGTTGGTTTTAACATCTTTTCTCATCTTGTGTGTTCCCTTCATTTAATCTGCTGTAAATCAGTACAGCTTTGATTTCTTCTTTATTTTTTTTATTTTTTGAAAAGGAAGTTTGAGGAAATTCTATGATGTGAATGTGGGAAGAGTCAACTTCATAAAGTTATTCTGAGGTCCTAGAATAAATCAGGGAGTACCAGAGAATCAGAGGAAGTTGAAGGCTGACACAATCTTCTAGCTATTCTTTTTCTGCCTCATCCATTATTCTCTTGCAGGGGAGGGATCACTTCTATCAAGTCATAAACAGAATCCTATTTAAATTCTTCCATTTAAAACAAAAACAAATAAAATCTTCACTTAACCCTATGTCTCCTCTACCTACCACCCCGATATTCTGCTCTCTTTTACAGCAAACCCCATTTATTTTATGAATTTTTCCTGGAGCTAAATTTTTTTGGGGTGTCCCTAGTCATTCCTGTGACTTTTATGCCAATTGTATCTTATCTCTTAAACTTTGATACAGACTACTTAGGGGAATTCCTTGAAGCATCTGTCTTCTTGATTTATTCTGTTGGTTATCTCATTTAATACTCTTCTTAAAGTTTAAATTTCAAAAAGGTTAAATCATTACTTTCATGCAATTATATAATGAGAACATGCCCAATATTTATTATACCTATTAATCAAGGAGAGGAGCAATAAGGTATTAAAACTACGTCAAAAGGAACAGTTGAAGAGTCCTATATTTATAGGCACTTCAGGAAAAGAGTATATTGTAGAGTAAAATATTTGCCTGGCCTTTGTCTTTGGTTTGAGAAAGAAAATTCTATGTCTTCTGAATGTCTTGAGTAAAAGGAGAGTCTTTCATATGTCTGATGACTCCTGGGATCACACTTGAATTTCTAGTCAGGAAATGACTCATGTGAAGCTGATAGTAATTTCAAATGGCTGGACCACTAGAAAGATCAACCCTATGATTAGGCTTCAGAGCACATGATACCAGCCCGGCCTGAGCAGAAGGAAGCTGGAAGTTGTGTTCTTGCCTATGTAATAAAACATCAGCAAAACTCTAAACACTGATAGTTAGCTGAGCTTTCCCTGTCATTGACACACACCCATGTACCAAAATGTTGACTCATCTTGAGCTTGGGAGGTGCAATTGCAGTACAATGCACCAAGTAGCCCAGAGTGATGTAGCTCGTATGTCCTTTCATCTTCTTTATAGTTTTCATAAATAATTTTAAGAATGTGTTGAGAACATGTGACCCTAAAACAGAGACAGGTTGGTCAGCCTAACCTAGCCTTTACCAGAAGTGGAATACTGTTTGGAATACAATTCCAAGCCTACTCACCAACCCCCCACTCCCCCCCCCCCCCCCGGACCTCAGTGTGAGGCATGAGACCAACGTAGAGTAGAATTCAGATAAGCTTCCGTCTTGTCTGGACTGGCTTCACGAGCCTTGGAGAACTCTAAGGCTTCTGTGTTCCCTTGCTTCCTATCTGTTAGTAATAAACCTGCTTTATGGAATTTTATGTGACTATTATGTTTCGCTAGATCCCAGCAACTTTGCAAGGGGTGTACAGTGGGCTTGTTTCACACCTAAGGTTCTTTTCCTTTCTTTAGCCCTAAATTATTATGAGAAAGCCATCTTTCATAAGAAAAACGTACTAGTACATAGAATGTTTTCTCTTTTGAACTCCATAGAGCATCTTGGTAAACTATCAAATGTGAGAAGCTACTGGGACTCTGACATTTGTGTTTCAAGCGAGGTGATTCCCAAAAGGACTGTGCTCTGGACCTGTCAAGTCCCTACTGTTTGCATGTGACTTGTGTCTGGTGTCCGAATTGTTTTCAACTGACAGAAATTATTTACCTCACTACCAGAAAAAAAAAATTCTTCAAGTGCGTTCGTGACCACACTACGTCTGGGATCTTAAAATCTCTACGTCCTTTAGGATCATGGTCCTAAGCATGTCTTCTTAGTTTGAATCTCAGTTCCAATCTTTAGACAAGGAAGTGCTAGTTGGTTGTCAAAGAGCATGAAAACAGTCATACTGGAATGAATCCCAGGCTTATTTTTAGCCAATATTCTCCACACACCGTTTTATGCTGCTCTCAATGGCCTATTGATCCTTCCCATGACACATCGTTAGGTCCTTTCTTCCTATTTCATTTCAAATCCCACCTGGCATCAAGTTCTGCTAAAATTCATCCTCAACCTTGGTTGGGTTTCATCATCTCCCCTGCTAACCTTTAGGTCCGATGCATGCTTATCTTCTCATTAGATGAGTGTGTCCAACCTCCAGGGAGTCTCCCTGTGGTTCACACCAGTTAGTATGTTTTCAACACAACAACTATAATGATCCGGTTAAAGCCAATCAGATCAATCAGATCATATCAAGCTCTGCAAAGTCTTCTCATCTCAGCAGAATAAAACCATCAAATCCTCTCAGAGAGGGAGGGCAGCTGACGCTGCTCTTCACCTGGCATCCTGATCTCCAGTCCTGCTGCTCTTTCTTGCCCTTTTAATACCAGTCATTTGGCCCTTTTGATGACTTCACTTTGCCACCTGCTTACAACTAGTGATGTGTTTCTTTCTCTTCACAGTCTGTAATTCCTCTCTTCTCCATCTTTAGCTGTTTCCTAGGGAGATAGTCTCTGGTCAGCCTTCTAGAATTCTATCAATCGCCCCTACCCTCCTGTTCTCATTTCTTGTTCTCAACTTTTACCTTCATAGCACTTATCACCACTGACTATTATTTATGATGTATTTATTTTCTTTATTATTATTTCCATGCATGAGGAGGCAAGTTCTATAGACATAGCATTCTTTTTTCATTTGTTTGTTTTTTAGTTTGTTCTGAAAGAGGGTCTTACTCCATAGCTTAGCTTGGTCTCAGATTCACAATCTCCCTGCCTCAGCATCCCACCTGCTGAGTACTGGGATGCAGGCATGCAGCATCATGTCTGGCTTGGGTGAGCGTTTCTGCTGCTTTTCCCTCCTTTCCTGTCTGTCTTATTCACGGAAGTATTTTAATGCTCAGAAGAAATTTGGACACATAAGAATTTAATAAACATTTATCGGATAATAAGTTGTTATATATTTAAATTGTTGGGAAGTAAAGACACGTATCACTAGTAATTTTGTATGCAAACAAAAGCTGTTGAGCATAGTGTTTTGGTGGCGTGGTAATTATTTCCAGGGTTTAGAATTGATTTAGGAGCCAGCTTGCAAGTCATTAATAATGTCAACTTAATTACTTTACAGTTACAGCTCATTTTGGACCCTAAACTGAATCACCCATCTTGAACACCACCTTATACATCAGGCTTAGCTCCGGTGATGACGATAGTGAAACTACTATTTATTATTTTCTGCAATCTTTTCCCTTAGTCAATAGGTTTTCATTTGCAAGTAGTTCATCCACACTTTAACTATTAACATGATCCTGTTTGCTAACTATGTTAATTTACTTTATGCTTTTGTTGTTGTGTTGTTTCCTTATGCAGTCTAGAAAAGAAGTGTGTAGGCGTTGCTTCCCTTGTCCAGGCATGGATAAATTGCAGGGGCACAGTAGGGTGAATGAGAGATGCAGGAGAGAGGGAGGCAGTGCCCCTGATCAGAGAGTGAAGACATGAAATAAGAGGTGCCAAAAGGGTTTTCTTTCTTTCTTCTTTCTTTCTTTCTTTCTTTCTTTCTTTCTTTCTTTCTTTCTTTCTTTCTTTCTTTCTTCCTTCCTTCCTTCCTTCCTTCCTTCCTTTCTTTCTTTCTTTCTTTCTCTTTCTCTCTCTCTCTTTTTCTCTCCCTCCCTCCCTCCCTCCCCCTCCCTCCCTCCCTCCCTCCCTCCCTCCCTCCCTCCCTCCCTCCCTCCCTCCCTCTCTCTTTCTCTCTCTCTCTTTCTTTCTTTCTTTCTTTCTTTCTTTCTTTCTTTCTTTCTTTCTTTCTGAAAACTAAAGGAATGTCTATACTTGGAGAGCATGGAACACATAATTGCGGTCACTGTGGTGTCCCTCAAGAATATGACTTAGAAAACAATATCTGTGTAGTGCATCATGGGCTGACTTTCAGAGGAAAGATGTGTAATGCAGTGGCTGGCTGAATTCAGTGAAAAGAACAAAGTAGAGTCTCACGAGGAAAGAGAGTTGAGAAATATAACATCTGTCAAGAACCAAGGTGAACGGAGCCACCACCTTTCTCTCTGAAGCTGGATTTTTATTCTCTGTTTGAAGGCTACGTCTGCCTGTTCCAAAAATGAATTCATGTCACTCCACATTCCACAAAGTATGCCTTTCCTAGAGGGAGTCCCCCAAGTCATTCTAGCATTAAGGTTTTTAAATTGCTATTTCTTCTCCTGGGCAGTTGTGAGAAGACACCAAGAAGAAAGATGGCAGAGTGAGTGAATTTGTTCCTGTCACTCTGTCTTGGAAGTGTAGTATCCAGAACCCTGCCATGAATCTTGGAAAGATGAGGTAAGACTCTGTCAGTGCAATGTCAGAGGCTGTGACATTAGCTTGAACGAGGGTGGGTCCTTAATTTGCAAAGAGAAATATGCGCCATGATGATGAGTCATCAAAGATATGAGTCTAACTCCTGTGTGGATGGTTATGTTGACAGAGTGGGAAGTGCTCCTTACAGCTGTGTGGGAAAGGCTAGAAAAATTGAAGCACAAAGCACTTAGGCATCATATCCATATGCAAAGTGCTGTCCCAAGACCCTAAATCCAGACTGTTTTGCAGATCTCTAAGAGAAAGAATGAGTAGACATATCTTCTCTCCTGAAGAACAGCCTTTAGTTCCATGAAGAGGGAGATGAGCTCACCTCTATGATCATAGCAAACACTTAGGTTCCATAAAAATGGATTACAAATGAAAGATTAATATATATCCTAAAGTTCTAAAAAAAATGACCAGTATATAATTTCAAATATGTAGTCAGGTGGATCCATGCAGATGATGGTAAATTATGAAACACAACCAAGCAATAGGAGATCATTATTTTTGTTCTGATTCTGGTAAGCATCTTGGCTAACTTAGGAATTTCTTCTGAAATCTTGTACTTGACTATGAGTGTTAGAATGCCTAATGGAAGATAGTAAACCAGCATGAAATAACCAGAGTGACTTGGATGCCTCTGTGAATCCTTAACAATATAGAATGGGAAATAAGGCAAGCTTGCAAATGATTTTAGAAGTGCTTAATAGCTCAACAAAATAAAATTTTCTAAAATCTTTAGATTCTTAAATTAATTTCCATTTTACCCAATAGCCTAACATATTCTAAGAGAAGAAGAAGAAGAAGAAGAAGAAGAAGAAGAAGAAGAAGAAGAAGAAGAAGAAGAAGAAGAAGACAACATGAAAAATAAGAATGAAGACAAGAAGAAAAAGAGAAGGAGGAAGATGAGGAGGGGGGAAAGGAAGTGGAGGAGGAGGGAGAAGGGAGAGAAGGGGGGAAAGCGGTGGAGGAGTGGGGAGGCCATACAGTGCATGATAAACTCCTGTTTGGGATTCATGATTTT
Source organism: Mus musculus (assembly GCF_000001635.26). Lineage (NCBI taxonomy): Eukaryota > Metazoa > Chordata > Mammalia > Rodentia > Muridae > Mus > Mus musculus. The sequence goes on from NC_000084.6 coordinate 55,277,058, forward strand.
TGCTCTTCCATTATTTTGGTCCTTTCTGATAATGAGACTCTTTATAAAACTCTCACTTTCAAGCCACAGGATCATTTGTTTTTATGATACATAATTTGTTCCTTTGTGAGTACTCCTGTGCCTGGAGGCACAAAATCTCAGATAGCTGTGCATTGCATTACTTCAAAACTAACTCTAGCTAATGCATCTTAACTTAAAAAAAATCATTTATGTGAACATAATGATTCCTCTTGGTGACTTTAATAATTTAACAGGTTAAGGCAACTTTTCCAGAACAAGGGCCCTGGCCAGAACATTGGGAGTGCCAAAGGTACTGAGAAATCATGGAGGGGCACCACCATCAAAGGCCTTGGAGCACTGATTTATACCTGTGTTTTATCTGCAAAGCTGCAACAGCTTATTGCCTTGTCAGGAAGTGATGTGAACAGAGTAGGGGCACATAGCCATCAAAAGACATCATGGATGCCACAAGGAGATAGAGAGGTTTTTTTCCCTCATACATTATTTCTCTTCTCTTCTCTTCTCTTCTCTTCTCTTCTCTTCTCTTCTCTTCTCTTCTCTTCTCTTCTTTCTTTCCTTTTTCTTTCTTTTTTTTTTTTTTTTATTTTGGTTTTGGTTTTCTGAGATAGGGCTTCTCTGTGTATGTAGCCCTGGCTGTCCTGGAACTCACTCTGTAGACCAGGCTGGCCTCAAACTCAGAAAGCCACCTGCCTCTGCCTCCCAAGTGCTGGGATTAAAGGTGTGCACCACCACTGCCCAGCTATTTATTCTTTCTCATGTTTACTTATAGACAGAGGGAAACTGTAATCTACTGTATAAAAAGGATACCTTTGTGTGATCTGGAGATCTCAAGGCCTTGAGGCCTTGAGATCAAGTGTCCTTGCTGTATCCAGCACAGAGCACAGTAAGAAAGTGTCAGTCCAAGCTTGCTCTTTCCAAGTGTGTAGTCTAACAAGAAGAGACAGACAGGGCATGGATTGGTAACCAGAAGTGATGGAATAATGAAGCAGAATATTCATAAGTGATAAGTCTAAAGAGCTTTAGACTGGAGAAAGCATTGGGGATGAAGGCGTTATAAGAGAGTTAAGAGCCAGAATGATGTCATTCTCCTTGCCTTGTGAAGACTGAAGTCTCTGTCCATTTCTCAGCAGAATTATAAAAGATTATAGTTTGAGATATAAAGGGCATACAGTTAATGGGTGATAAGAGTTATCAGTGGAGGACATTATCACAGTGTGATCCGAGAATGGTTACAACACTCATCCGACAGCTCATTTAATGTTCTGTTCCTTGTATCACCAAAAATCACACAAGGGGTCTGAAAAAAAATAGGTCCCCAACAATGAGGCTTTGCATAAGTACATCTACACTCATACTGCAGTTTTATTACATATTATAATATTGTGTAACATTATACCATGAAGTAGTTTCAAAATGTCAAACTCACTCTTCTCTCGGTCACAATGTTTAAGTGGCCAAATGTACCAGTCATCTTATATTTAATGTGTGAGGTATTTTGTCTTTTAGTCTTTCAAAATTCCTTAAGAATATGATCACATGGTATCAATTAAAAGGGCTGCTGCTGTGTTTCAATGTTAAAATGGAAGGCTCTTGTTAAAAGTCAATATCAAGTTGAGAATGAGAATGAATGATTTTGAGTCTGTTAATAGTAAGTTTACTATTTGGATTTACACAAACAACTTATTGTCTGTGGCTCCATTCCAGAACATGTATAGTCTCACAATTATATCTCTATCAAGTTCCTTACCAGTCCTTCCATTTCTTCAAGGTGCCCCCCACTTGCTCATCTTTGTATTTATTGAGGACAGAGTCACATCAGTGTGATCATGGGGCAATTAAATTACAACAGTCTCCGCAGTTATCAGTTAAAAGGAAGAGGATCCTTCTTGTTCAGAAAGCTTCTTTTCTTAAGCTAAAGCAATGCGTTTGAAATAAAAGGATACCCCGGCCTTTGAAGTAAAGTTCCTGGTTTTTCCTTTGAACTTTAAAGGACAAAGGTTCCCCCAAAAAAGCTGAAAAAAAAAGTGTACCAGTCCCCTAAGGAATTCGGATAAGCAGGTGAGCAGAACAAAGTGTCCTCAGAATGGGACAATGTACAAGAGGAGACAATAAACCAGCTGTCTCCAACAGAGGGGATGTTAAAGTCAGGGTTAATATTATTCCATTCTTGCTCAAAGGTATGTCCATTCTAGGGAAATAAATTATATATAGACATAATGACAGGATGTATTCTGAGAAAAGCATCAATAGATGATTTCATCTCTCTCTCTCTCTCTCTCTCTCTCTCTCTCTCTCTCTCTCTCTCACACACACACACACACACACACCTCAACATGTATGCTCTGAAACCTGGAAGGTGCAGGCACCCCACCCTCATCCTGAGCACATAAGTTCACAAAGCTGAATGGTCCAGGCCCCACCAACTTAGATATTACATATTCTAATGGAGCCAATATTACATATGCCATAGGTGGTTAACAGATATATCCTTTCACGGGGTACAGCTTTATGAAATATTTCATGTTTTGTATCTGAGTCCCTTTGTACCCTTTGTTGCATTTTGCTGAAGAAGCTCAGGCATTGCAATGCCTAGGAAAAGACTTTCAGTGTTGAAATAGGATTACTTTCCCTTTAATTTCATTATTGGTGTATGTATGTGTGTGTGTGTGTGTGTGTGTGTGTGTGTGTGTTTGAGTATGAGTGGGTGTATGTGTGTGAGTGGGTGTGTGCATGTGTGTGTGAGAGTGTATGTGTGAGTATGTGTGTGTGAGTGGGTGCGTGAGTGGGTGTGTTTGAGTGTGTGGTGTGTGTGTGTATGTATGTGTATGTATGTGTGTGTGTGTGTGTGTGTGTGTGTGTGTGTGTGTGTGTGTGTGTTAAGTAGATAGATCCAAAGTCAATACATTGCTGTCAAGTTTCTGCTTTCACCTTGTGAGACTCAAGGATAGGACTCAGAAACTCAGACTTGGCTCCAGGCACCACCTCATGGGTCCCAAGAATTCTAATCTTAAAGAATAAATATGGTAGCTACTTCACAAAAAATATCAGGTTCCTCACACGTGTCAGGTAGCACTATTTTGAGGGATTTAAATAAATAAGTGACAAAAATCCAGTCCTGGTAATGGGGCGCTTGTATTGTTTCCCCATTTAGTTTAGTTGGGTTACACACCTTACTTAAGTAATATTTGAAGAAAAAGATACTCAAGCAGGTAAAACAGTTTTGCTTAGGAATTTGTAAATGTTATAAAGGAGAGCATAAATACATTTTTTTCTAAATAAAAGGGTACTTTTGGTTCAGCTTCTGCCCTTCCATCATTCACCTGCCCCACCGTTCCATCCCCCCTATTCTCAGAGGCCAACCTTGTGCTCAAACTAGATGAATTTTTAACAGCCCCTAACAATCCTGTCTCCATCTTTCTTCTGAAATAGCTGTTAGATTGAAACTTTATCCTCCCTCTCCAAAGAGATTATACTCTGCACTCTCTAACTCAATGCCATTTGAGTGCAGTCACCACAGAAACATTCTCTTGGGCAGGCAGGGGCAGGGTTGAAACCTCGGCCACTCTGTGTTCTGGAGAGCTCACTGGAAATATTGCCGGTCTGAGTCAAGAGAAGCCCTCTACAGCCAAGGCTGCTCAGCTTTGTTTTGTTTTGCTTTGTTTTTTTTTTTTTTTTAACCTCTATAAAATGATTTCCCCCATTTTAGTATGAGAAACCTGGCTCAGAATAGCCATGATTGATTCACCTATAGGTTTGTGTCTCCTCTCAGCCTAATCTAATAATGAACAATTAGGATAGAAGAAAGTATTTTGCATTTATTTTGAGTAAATGAGGCATTTGTCTTGAGACACACACACACACACACACACACACACACACACACACACACATATATATATATATGCCTCATAGCCAAGTAGAATGTGATATTATTTTTGATACTTAATTTTGTATAAGAAAATTCACATATACTAAATGAAATGAAGACTTTCCACATTTAATCCATTCGGGGAGAAACTATTCTGTGCGCAGTAGCTTAAGGTCTGGGTGCTTGGCTGAGGCTTAAGAGATTGCTGGTGCCAATTCCAATTTGCTTAGTTCATTTACTTTGCACCTAAGTTGTAAATTAATCATTGCTAGTAACATCAATTTAGTTGTAATTAATCATAGAGGAAGGAGGAAAGCAGTCACACTGGAGCCAGCCATATTAACTGCCTTATCTGATTGCTCTTGTGTAATTTTCCCGCACTTTGATGAATACCCAAGGCAGGAAATACTCTGAGGGCTTTGAGGGAATTGAGAGATGAAACGACGGAGTCAAGCCCAGACTTCTTTTTGGAAATGCATATGAATGCGCTATAAATAGTTGATTATTGTACACACACACATAAACACGCACACACACACATACGGTTGTTGTTACATAGCTAACTTTCACAGGTGTGTGTTGCATATGTAATTTACACACACACACACACACACACACACACACACACACACACACACACACACACACTTGACTTGCATTAGATAAATAGCCTGTGGATGTTTCTACAACAATGAAAATTAAAAATAGAGATTTTATTGGCATTTTGGTAGAATGGCCCAAGTCAAAGCGAAGTAGATCAACACCAAGAATAATCAAAGTCAAACCCCGTTTTGCATAGTTTGAATGTTGAGATGTGTTTCAGGCTGACACAAGGTAATGAGACACAGCCTTGAAGGTAGGTTTTTACATGTGTTCTAAGGCAAACCAAAGCAAGGTCAGTATCATCCTGCCTCCTGGCCCCTTCCTGGTTTATACAGAAAAGTGGCTGCTTCAATCTGGTGCTACTAGCATTCTGGATACTCAGTCAGTTCTTCTGCGCTCCTTCTATTCAAAGCTCCTGCCTTGAGTTTGGCCATGCTTGGTCATAGTTTATGGCTTCCTCATCAATATCCTCATTTCCCTCACATCCTTAGGTTTACTCCCACTTTTCTGGCCTACGCTGAGGATGTATAGGAAGACTTGGATCTTGTACATGCAATGACCAAGCAAGAAGACACCATCATGTTATTGTAAGAATAACCATTAAAACAACAAAACCCCGTTCCTTAGTCAATGGGCAACAATCAGGGGGAGAATTTTTCTAATAGGCCTGAAACTTTTTTAGGCTGTGTTCAGAGAACCCAACCAAAGAAAACAAAACAAACCCAGAAATTGTTCTTGATCCTGTCTGGGGATTTTATAGCTGCACTTGGGGTTCGATCCTGACCCTAAAAGGTGAAAAGGTGAATGACCTTTGATATCTCACTGGTTTCTTCATTTTCTCCTTCTCTACACTTATCCAGACTGAGAATGTCCCTCCTGTCGATTCCTGTCTAGGAGAAATAGTCTCTGAAAAACGTTGTGATGAACTTCCCTACTCTGGAAATTCATATGCAGACGCAATTTCCTTTTAAAATTTGGCAAAAACGTCTGTCACTATTCTCTGAGTCAGACAATAAGTTGAAAGTTGAGCTGTTTTGCAATTTGAATGGGAAATGTCCTCTAGTTTTGGAGGTTGTAACAAGACCTTAGGGGTTGGAGTGGGAGATTATAAGGTAGTTGGTTTCCATGGCTACCTTTGGTTTAATAAAGAAAACTGTAAGCTCTCACTTCTATGGATGGAACCCTACCCAACAGACCTCTGTCATCAGATTGGACTGCATCCCTTTAAACTGTGGACCAAAATGAATCCTTTCTCCTTTAAGTTGCTTCTTTTCATCACGGGTATTTTGTAATTCCCAGGGAAAGGACACTCCAAAAGGTGACAGAAGTGAGGAAAGCAGAAAATTTTAAATCAGTTTAATCCAAGTTAGCCAAAATTTTACGAGTTTTATTGTGACATCGTGATACCACACCCTGCCTCTCCTTCATCTCCCGCTGGATCTCCGGGCTTCTTTCATTTTCTAACTGTTGTGCTACAGTGGACATGATGTGTAAGTATCTCTTTGGTACACTGACTTAGAGTCCTTTGTGTATACACCTAGGATTGGTACAGGCAGGTCATACGGTAAGACTCTCTCTTTTATTCTCCCCGTGTATGTGTGTATGCTGTGCAGCAAGTGGGGAGGGGGGATTGTGTCCTTCTGCCTCCACGTGAAAAGGCCAATTCTGGATCTTTGTTGTCTTCTCCTAGAGCTGACTACTTTATTGTCCTGAACCAAGCAAGGGCTCTTTCTAAACCAGAAGCTTACAGTTTCATCTAGACGGACTTGCCATCAAGCTATCAGATCTGCATGTCTCTGCCTCCCAAGGCTGGGGTGGAAGGAACAAGTGGATTTCTATGTTTGTATGCAGGTGCTGGAGATTTGAACTCAGGCCCTAATGCTTGCAAGGCAAAATTTCTGATCCACTGAGCCACATTCCCAACCCTAATGCTTCTGTTTATAGGTTTTGTTTTGTTTTTGTTTGTTTGTTTTAAGGAGCTTCCATACTAATTTCTATAACAACTGCTCTACTTTACATGACTACCACCAGCATACAAGAGCTTCTCTTTTTCCAGATACCGGCCAGTGTTTATTGTCATTTCTTTTCTTGATGATAATTGTTCTGATCGAGGTGAGAGAGCACCTCCAAACAGTTTTCACTTGTATTTTCCCTACCGGTATTTGGTAGCCATTTATAATTCCTTTTGTCTTCTTTCTTTTTTATTTTATTATATGTTTTGAGATATGGTCTGAACACATAACCAGTACCTCCTGGCTTAGAACTTGCTATATGGACCAAGAAAGCCTTGAATTCCCAGAGATCCATCTGCTTCTACTTCCCCTGAGCTGGGATGAAAGATGTAAACCATCATTAAAGATGTCCACCATCACATCCAGCCTTTGGAGTTAGTATTTCCTATGCAGAGATCTGTCTACTCAACTCGATAGCACATTTATTGACTGGATGATTTTTGGTGTGCAGTGTTTATGGCTGTTTGTATATTCTAGATATTCATGCCCTATCATATAATCATATAATCGTAATCAACACAGACCCCCACACACATACACACACAGGCAGTCTCTCTACTCTGTTGGTTTTTTCCCCTTCCTGGGCAGAAGCTTTAACATATTGTCAAACCTTAGGATTTCATGTGCTACCAGAGTCTCTCGCATGAAGTCCTTGCTTCTACCTTGATGTGCTTGGCTTATGTTTTCCTATGGCAGTATTAGAGTTTCAGGCATTTGACCCATTTTGAGTTAATATTTGTGCAGGATGAGAGACATACAGATCTAAGTTTCGTTCATTTCCATAAGAATGGTTAGTTTCCCAGCATCACTTGTTGCAGAGATGGAAAGGATATGACCTTACCCTGCTTGCCTGTATCTCCTAGGTACTCAGGTACTGCACAGAGAGCATCTTTGTTCCTAATCTCATGGCTTTACTCCCAGAGGTCTTCTAGCATGTATACTCCTGCACAGGAACACTTTTTTCTTTGTAGGAGAATTTGCAGTACTGTACTGTGCTTTCACCATTTATTGATGACACATTTATCAGAGTATATCAGAAGCCATACCATAGAACTGGCCCTGTCTTTAGGATGAAAGCAAAGTGTTCAAATACAAGAAAATAACCTGGCTTATTTAATCACTTCTCCCATTAGGTTTTCTCTCGTATAATTTGTAAACAATGCAATAAATGGCACATATCATATAATCTATTATCATTTAATTTGATGTTTATTTCTGAATAATTAGCTCTGTTAATTTCTGTTCATTGTTTTGACCAGCTTGCATATATGATAGAACTCTAAATATTTACATAATTATGCAAAATTGTGTAAGGTTTAATTTTTGTTCATAGTATTGCATCTTGATCTGAACTGATTTAAAAAAAAATCTCATTAGCTTGAGCAAATCATATTTCTTCCTGAAAGAAAAATTACAAATGACAGCAATATACTTAAAGGATAAAATTATACTATCGGGCCCATAGAAATTAGTCTTGTCTGAATATGTCGCAATTAAATATTAAGCATGACTTACGTCAGAACTCATAAGAACAGGGTGACAAATGTCAGTGTCTCAAGTGACATGTAAGGGGACAGAGACACTGTAACTGGAATGCAGTTTCAACAGATACAATTCTAGAAAGAAGGACATAACTTATACTGATTTTTCTACCTGGTAATATGACTTAACATAGTAGCTTTTAAAGATTAGACTGATGCAGGGGTTAAGTTAATGGAACAACTTAGCACCTATATTAATCCCGTCTGGAAATCAGCCTGAGCCTGAACTTGCAGGTTCAAGTGACTAGGTCAAATTCAGTACAAGATCGCTATATCAGCAAGGTAAGAATAAGGAGGGCTTATGATCTAGAGTAAACAATATTAACACGATAGGCTATCTTGTAATTAGTTCATTTTTATTAGTTCATGTTTTATGGCATTTTTAAGATACAAAATGATATGTACACAAGCAAATTCACAGAGCCTAAATGTGCTTTACAATAAACTGACTGTCCTTCTCAAAGCCAGAACCAGGAGAAGTGCAGCGTGTGCTTCAGAGTATACTGTTCAGAGTGGGCCTTGGCGAGAGCTTTGGCTTTATTTTGGTCTGTTGTGTGTCTTGCTTTTATTACTTCATTTTCAGTGAGTTTCTTCTTGGGTCAATGTATGCCTTGACTCAGTCTTTTTTTAGGAATTGTGTGTCATTTACCATTGGCAATGTTTTCTTTATAAAATGTATTATCATTTTTACAGAAATGAATTTATTTTCAAAACTCAGTTGTACAAAAGTGAAGTTATTGGAATGGAAAATTATTTTGGAAAGTTCCTAGTTGTTAATCATTTCTCAGAAGTTCAAACAGAATATGGAAAAATGGATACCTTCACAGATTTCTCTCTTTCATCAGTTAAGTTTAGACACAACATTCATCTGATCCATCTTAATTTTGAGAATCAATATTGCAGAAATCTGAGTTCCTGAATGACTGCAAGGCATGTGGTCAAAGAATTCGATGAAAAACCTCTTCAGTATGGAGAGAAGGGTGTATTTGCTGCACAATGAACATATCATAGGTAAAAATGATCCAGGATGCTGTGAAGGTTAGAGTGAGAATTTCCTCTAGTAGTTCATACATCTGAACACTTGGCTTTGTTGGTGGTGTTTAGGGAGGTTTAGGAGGCATGTCCATGGTGGAGGAGGTATGTCACTCTGGGGCAGGCTTTGACAATTTAAAGACACATGATACTTCCAGTTCACTAGATTTTATTGTGATCTCTCAGATCCAGTAGCCATACCTGCTGCCTTCTGCCATGTCCTCACTGTCATAGCCTGTAACCCTCTGGAACCATAAACCCCAATCAACTCTTCTGTAAGCTGTCTAGGTTGTGGTATTTTATCACAACACCAGAAAACTAACTAATATACAGATTGAACTGTTTTATAAAAGGTGTATTTGAGTCAGATATGATTGGGACACTGAGACAGGAGGATTGCTACCTCAAGGCTAGTCTGGTAGTGTCTTGCATAGTGAGATTGTGCGATTCAAAAAACAGCAAAACCAATTACCTAGAGAGGAATAAGATATATCTGAGCTAAAGCTTCTGATATTCAAGGGATTTTCAGAATAAACCTTTAAAGGAGAATAACAAGTAGAAATAATGTGGTATAATATAAACTTATTTTTCAAAGAAAGAAAGACTCACCCATATATGCCCATAGGAAAAGAGGTTTAAAAGCACACACAGCCTGATGGTGTTGCCTTTGTCAGCAGGTATGTGATTCACAGTGACACAATCAGGCAATGTGATTACTTTTTTCTTTAGACTGTATGTAACAAGGCACACAATTATGTATTACTGTCATCACTTAGAAAGTGGAATAAAGAACATGTCAAATTGAAGAGCACATGATGGAAAGAACAGATTTTACACAATATACTTTCTTATTGTCCTGTAAGGCTTAATGAACTTAAAAGGAGAGACTTCGAGCATTGGTAATGATGGTTTAAATCTCAGACACAGTAACAATGGGTTGCTGTTAGATGTTGATCAGTAATATGTCATTGCTGTTTTTATTTTCCCCTACAGGAATTTAAACTTTCACTCCAAATGAATTATATTTTCTTCCCCCAAAACTCCAAAACAAAACAAAACAAAACAAAACAACAACAACAACAACAACAACTTACTAAAAGGAGATAAGGAGAAGATCCCGTCTTTATCAGCTGGGTCTACACAGCAGTGGATGACCTCTGCACCCTCCTCCATAGCCATTGACTTTCTTTTTGCCTAATCCATTGAACAGTGGTTCTCAACCTGGAGACCATGACCAAAGAGGTTGTCTAAGACCATCGGAAAACACTGATATTTACATTTCAATTCATAACAGTACCAAAATTACAGTTATGAAGTAGCAACAAAGATAGTTTTATGGTTAGGGGTTAACAGGAGGAACTGTAGTAAAGGGTCCCAGCATTATGGAGGTTGAGAACCATTGTTCTAGAAGCCTAGAGAATAGAATCATAGCAGACTGGCCCTCTCATCTCTTAGGAGATGAGTTTCCTCTAAACTAAGAGGATGAGGGAAGGAAGGAGGGAAACCCTGCTTGTTAGAAGATCAAGGTTAAAAACTAAACACACAAACATAAAGGGCTACCCTTTCAAAATCTGAAGCAACGCTTGGAAAGAGAAGAACATTAGCCTTCAACTACTTTTTTTAAACTTTGGGGATTCATGAAAATAAAAGCCATATTTTTTCCATGCATTTCTGGCTTTCTCAAACCATCTGTGCTTCAAGGAACGTTCAGGCCATGTGTTTTTAGTTAATTTACACTTAACTCATCAAAATGTTGACTTGTTATTCCAGCCATTTGATGTCTCCGAAATCTTATGTGCACTTGAATACACGTTCTAACTTCTTTCCCACATTTGGATGTGAAGTCATCATTAGCGAGTGGTAAACAGTACAGAGCGGAGCTTAAGCCCGATTCTGAATTCAGAAATGAGGATATACCAAGTATTTCTTCCTTCCTTTCTTTTTCTTCTTTTTTTTCTTTTTTTTTCTTTTTCTAAGTTAGCAAACTATTTTCAAACACATGGTCTCAAAATCCTTAAAATGATAAAACAGGAGGAATAACCAAAAGACATTAAAATCATAATGAGAAGTGAAATATTGAGAAAGTGAGTTTCTTAAATGCAGGAACTTCCGAGGCTGTATGAAAGCCCACCCCACTTCCTCAGTCCCCCTCCCCTACACTGGTTGTCTTTCCTGCAAAGAAGCCACTATGCAATTTCCCTCAGGAAGAGGGAAATGGGACAAATGATATTCTCTGAGGTTTTGGTGACACTTTCTTTTAAGGAAGAAATCAAAACAACAGCAAAAAAACAAAACAAAAAAAAAAAAAAAACACCCCACTTAACACATACTAGAAGAAATCTCCTGCGGCTTTGTGTTGGAAGGAAATATTTTATTCTTTCTCATGAAATGTAAGTTTTTGACCAAAATACTTGGCTGAAAGTAGGCAAGCTTAGTGTCTGCTTATACACCATATGACAATAAATCCCTAGGATATATGGCCGCGGACTTCCAAGAGCTGTTTGATCAGGGAGCCTTTTGTGACTGGAAACAGGAAGGAGTTTGAGAGACCAAGAAACAGTGAATGAACTTCTGGGCCAAAACTCATGCTGAGCTGGAAGGAGCCAGTTCATGTCTGAGTGTCGGTTATAAACAGTGGACTCGTGATCCTGAGTCACAGATCAAGTAGGACCTGGAATGGATGCAAGTTAATGGGAAGACAAAGCAAACGAATAAATACAAGTGTGAAGCTGGGGAAACTGAGGCAGCCAGGCAATTACAAAATATTAGTGGTGAAGTGTAGAGACAAAGCTGGAGGTCAGTCACTTTAGAGTGAGTCATGTGACCACAGATTCCCTTAGTCATCTGGGTCGCTTTATTTACTGTTCAGACAGCAGCCTATGAAACACTGTCTCAACATGTGGGTTGAGACCACTTTGGGGGTTGAATATCAGATATCCTAGGTATCATATATATACATTTATTCTAACAGTAGCAAAATTACAGTTAAAAAGTAGCAATGAAAATAATTGTATCGTTGATGGGGGCGGGTCACCACACGGTAAGGGACTGTATTAAAGGATGGCAACATTAGGAGGGTTGAGAACCACTGCTATCAGGTAATGAGATGTCAGAGATAGACGTGTACACCATAATCACTTCGGCCAACACTCCAAATTAGGACCTTGTTCTATTTGTTATTGTTTGTTTTGGTTTTTTGTAAATGTGAGGTTTGTGGCTCAACGTGGAAGAGTAATATGTTCACTCAGCTATACTTTAGCTAGTAGCAAAATGATAAGGAACAACTCTAGAAGACTCTCTGCACTTCCTGCATCCCATCCTTTCCTTGTTCCTTCCTTCTCTCGGATGTTCCTGCTTCCTGGTTTGCTTTTTCTTTGTTTTATTCACTCCTGCTCTAACGCTAACTCTGGATGGAAACAAAAAATGACACAATGTCACCCCCAAAGCTTAACCGGAGTTATTTTTAGAGAGGGTCATGGAGCAGGTTTGTTTTGTGAAGTTTTGGGCTTATTCTTAGCACCAGAGTTCAGCGCTGTGCACCGACCGACCTTGAACCGTGAGCCGTGAGTCAACATGATGGAACCAAATAAAAGGAAAAGCATGCTCTGAAGACTCACTAGTAGGCGGTTCTTGGCTCTTTTCTTCTTTCCTTTCCTTTCTTTTTCTTGTTTTAAAAGAACATTGCAATGAGTTAAGTGTAAATGAATCAGAAACACAAGGATTCTATTTCCCTTGCCACATGCATGAGTTTAAACATTAATAGGAAAAAAATGCTTAGCGCAACGTGTTTTGAATTTTCTATGTCCTTTTCCTCTTATGATCCCTGGAAGATGGAAGTTGAAGAATGTGGAAGACAATGTAATCAAAAGCAAGCACGAGTCTTCCAGGTTTGTGTAGCATCTGTAGCTTTGTTACGCTGGCTGGCACAGAGCTTCCCTTCTGAAAGCCAGACAGTATTTTTAGCCTTTGACCTAATTATATTACTGAAAGAAACTTATGAACAGACTTGGATCTGAATATACAGTGCAAGAAAAGGGCAACAGGCTGTGAGACATCATTTTATATATGAACTTGAGGAAAGTTTGCAACTGGGCAAAGGAACTAAAAAAAAAAAATAGTAAACAGCTTCATTAAAAATGTTAAGACTTAATAAAAATAGCACAGCTTATCTGATTGTATATGACCCTGGGTGTGACCCTACCTTGCATATATCTTGTTTTATAAGTTTAAAGTGATTTACTTTGTAGAGTTTGAATAGAACATTTTTAGAATATTTCTACTAAGAAAATTACAGTCATTTTTAGGATTCCTGGCATCTGGGTTGACTCCCACTCTTGATGGGGAAGCATTTCACATGGCTGATCTTAGTTAAAAATTTCCCTCTAGTTATAGGAGTGCTAATAATTAGCTAAATAAGCCTCAACTATTCTTTCTAGGCTTTGTCTGCAAACACATCTTTCACTCAAACTTGCATCCACTTTCTAGTTTGCCCAGAAGCTTCTAAGAGAGCATGCAAGTTTAAATAAACCCTCTATACGTTACCTGTCGTTTGGCTTTTGGGCATCCTCAAATCACTTAAATCAAACCAGCTCTGATGCTATCATTGATGAACACACAACAAAGCCACCCTGGCAATTTTACTAAAATGATAAGTTGGTTAGAACACAACTACTCAGTTCCACGGACTGCCAAGAGTGTGTCTTTTTAAAATATCCCATCTCCAGTGCTGGTACTGGCCTGTATCACCCAGGAAGAAGACACGAGAGTCACTGTCACATCTGTTGTTAATTTTGGGATCAGTTTTACATGTTGTTCAATGTTATTTTAAATAGAAGGAAAACTGGGCTCCACTTCAAAATCTGAGTATGGTACACGAAAAGGCTGTGCTCACATTTAATTAAATTACCGTCTAGGTGCCATATGTGTAATCAGACGTTACCTCTATCCCAGATGGAGGTGAAGAGTAGGAGTATGGGATAAAGACTCCCTTTCGCCTCCTGACAGCACATGCTGAAATGATTTTCTAAGGAACACCATCCCAGTGACAAACTCCTTTGCCAACTGCTGTGGCTCATTAACTCCCAGTGCTGTAAAGATGGCCCCTGTGAAGAGAGGCGGCATCCTTACCTCCAGAAGGTAAGACTTCAGCTATTTTCTGGTGGTTGGACTCCCCATGGTGCTTGGAGCCCCACCTTTGTAAAAACCCTCCAGCTTAGAAATCAGAAAGGAGCTGCTCGTTCGTTCGTCTCAACATGTAAACTTAGGTTAAGGAAATTTCAATGTAATGACTAATGCGACTTCAACTGAAAACAGTGAACGCCACAGTGGGCTCTCTGATCCTGAAACACAGAATACACTTTGTTCAATCCTGAAGTGTATATGCCTTGGGCAGGAGCTGGGGAGGGAAGAGGCCCCCTTTCCATAAGAAAACCAACACATGTTTTTCTTTCCTCTGCTGCGCTGCAGATTTTTTTTTTTTCTGTATTTTCTGAGTTCACATCTCTAATCAGTTTGGTGGGAGTGTGGATTTAAAGACATTTATTTTGGAAAACATGCTCTGCTAAAATGTTGTAGTAATGTAAGCCGTTTAATTCTAAAATTGGCAGCTGAAAGCGAGCACTGAGTTCGCTTAGGCAGCTACTGAAATGCTTCAGTCAAAAGCATTTGACAGCACAAACGGTTGAGCCATTACTGTTGTTCTTATGTTCTTTCAAAACAGGCTAGAGTGGAGCTGGAACATGGAGTCAGATGCCTTTCTCTCTTTTCCATATTACGGAAGTGATGGGGCAGATGCAACCTGGGAGGAGAGGGGGGATGTGCAAGTGAAAATGGATGGCATTTAGCTAAACCTGAAACTCAGGACTGGCACGCTTCTGGTTAGGTCATGCTTGTCCTGAATCGTTAATACAGAATAACAATCACATAAGACTTACCAACAAGCTGGGCAGGGGTGATGCACGCCTTTAATCCCAGCACTTGGGAGGCAGAGGCAGGCCAGTTTCTGAGTTCGAGGCCAGCCTGGTCTACGGAGTGAGGTCCAGGACAGCCAGGAGCTATATAGAGAACCTCTGTCTTGGAAAAACCAAAAAACAAACAAACAACAACAAAACAAAAACAACAAAAACCCAAAAAACTTAGCAACAGTGTTCTCATAGTTGACAATGACTGTAAACCCATCCCTTCTGAGATGATAAATAGATACCTAAATATCTAAATAGATATCTATGGAGTCTTTTGGGAATAGAATCTGGAGTCCTGGTCTGCATTACCCTCCCCTTCATTTGTTGTGACTCACTTTGCCCTGTCTTGGTATTGTTGTATTTATCCTCACAAACCCTAACAACTGTTTTGCTATACGTGGTCTGCAAAGTCACCCTTCACACTGGAATGCCCCTTTCCAACCCTGCTCAAGTCTTTATTTTCATTTGTGTACTCTGCTCCTAAGTATGCGCTGCATCATACCATCAGTACCTGGGCTTCTCTGAAATGTGAATCTCCCGACTTCTGATCCTTTCCTCATAAGCTGGAACTTATTTCTAGGTTTTTGAAGCTGGGGATTAGGTATAGGGATTTACATAGACAAGCAAGAGTTCTACCTTTGTGCGTTTTATTAGTTCAAATCTTATCCCATAGAGTGCCTCTTGAAATCCTCCAGACACCATAGAATTGATAAAAGACTCACGCACAAGACCTGTGTTGATGTGGCCATGTCTCTCAGTCTCATTTTCTATGACTCCCTTCTCCTGTTTTTGACTCAGGCACATCCACTTTCTGATACTAATCACAGTCTTGCCCCGTGTGTTCTCTGCAAATGCTCTTTAGTCTGACTACAGTGTTATCTCCCAAACCTCTCCCTTCTTCCATCATGTCTCCTTTAACTAATTCACTGTTTCCCTTTGCCTGGGTCAAGGCATCTCTTTATCTATGTCTTCTGTTACCACCCCACTAATCTCTTTCCACATCAAACCACAATGATGCCCTTCTTTCCCATGTTGAAATAAATCCTGTGAGGGCAGAGCTGTGTCTCTCTTGCTTGCTACTTTATATGCATCTCAGAGAATGGTGTTTGTAACATAGTAGATACCAAACGCATCTCTGCTAAGCAGCCCACGAGTAAAGCTCTCTTCTATCAGCTTCCGGTGGAAGAGTACAGTCATCTGAAAACTCTGACAGTAATTCTGCCACCATGTCCTTTTTCTTAAAAGTCCCTAGTGACACAATGGTGAGTTTACTGAATGTACAAATTATGTATACATTGACACTCCCTAGCTATTAGAAAGCAGAATGGCCTCTCATCCTATAAGAATGAATCCTTTTCTTCTAGGCACACTAGGGAGTTCTAAGATGGAGTTAGATGAATCAGCTACCTCTTACTTTGCTCAGGGATCTTTAGAGAAACAGAACCAGCCATATATACTCATGACATTTATAATTTCAAAAGTAAATGTTGTTTTTTACACATACAAAATACTTAGGGGAAGGAATTGACTCGTGTGGTTGTAGAGGCTGAGAGGTCTCACTGTCTGATGTCTGCCAACTGGAGAGCCAGGAACGCTGGTAGTGTAGTTTGAAGGTCTGAGATTCAAGAAATCCATGGTGTAACAACCAGTCTCTACCTAAAGACTCATAAACTATGTGTGTTACGAACAGGAACCAGTAGATGTGCTATTTTTAAACAGTCAAGCAGGAAGTAAATTCCATCTTCCTTTTCATTTTGGTCCATTCAGACCCTGAATGGAATGTACGATGCTCATTCACCAAGGATGGGAAGGACCTCTGGTTTACTCGGCTTACCAATTCAATTGTAGCCCTGTCAACTTTGCTTATAGATGTAATCCTCAACTCTTTATATCCAGGTCTTTGTCTCTGTTGTGTCAGGATCCTAGGGATCGGCAATTCCCATGATCTCTCTAATGTGTAGCTCATTTGCGTGACCACAGTTGCAGTCTCATGGAAGTTATTCAGTGCTGAAGAAACATCACTGACATTTTTGAAGAAATACCACAGATACATTTTCTGTGTCATATTTCACATCTGCCAACATTCTAAGAGAAATATAAAGCTTCAAAGAAATGTAAGTCACTGCAATTGCCAGGCTTTCTGAAATGTTATAAATGAAATTCAATGATTTTTAAAAATTTGCTAGTTATGGTATAAATTGAGATAATATTTCTTTTCTTTTACCACGTTGGGGATCTATTAATGAGGTTTGTGTGGGGGTGTTTCTGTATGAGTGTGTGTGTGTGTGTGTGTGTGGTGTGTTTGCATGCATGTGTATTTGTTTTTACTATGGATGTTTAAAATTAAAGCTTTGTTTAATTAATTTAGCTGTGTGTTTATTATTATTCTTTCTTGTTTTAGATTTATTTATTTTCATTTATCAGTAATGTGTATTTGTGACTGTACGTATGTGTGCCCACATGTGTTGGGGTGACTTTAGAGGCCAGATGAGAGTATCAGTATTCTGGAGTTGACATTGCAGGCATTATGGGCTACCTGAAATGGGGGCTGGGAACTGTACCCCTGATATCTGAGAGATCATTAAGTGCTTCTAACCTGTGAGCCATTTCTCTAGCCCTGTGTTCTTATCCTTTAAGATCACAGCAAAAGACTATTGTACAAATAAGAGAAAGCAAATTACAAATTAGCAACAGAAGACATGGGAAGTACTACACATGAAAATGTTCCCTGATTCAAAAGAAATAATACAATTGAAAATGGAAAACATTAAAATGTTGTGCCTGGATCTGTAAATGGTTTGCCCAATACTTGTAACAGTTAGCATTGTGGCAAGTAACTTGAGAGAAGTAATGTAAAGTTAAAATAATAGATTTTTGGCTCACAGTTTCAAAGTGCGTGGACTTCATTGTTCCTGGGCCTTTGGTGAGTCACAGCATCGTGTCAGATGTTTATGCTGGAGCAGAGGCGATCTTACCATGGCACCCTGGAGAACTGGTGAGCAATAAGCTATATCTTTCAGGAACATGCCCTATGTTCATCCTATTCAAATTATCAATCATTCAGTGGAGTGAAGCCTTGATTCAATTAGACTCCATTATCTCGGGATACATCCTCACACACATACCCAGACGAATGCTTTACTCACCTCCCAGGTACCCCCCCACCCACTCTCATCAAAGTGACCATCTAGATCCTGTAGGGATAATCTCCTGTGTACTGTATGAGAGAATCATCTGTCAATCAAAATCTAATGGCCAATAAGCTGAAGCAGGACTTCTGGCAGGGAAAGAGTCAGATGAGGAGAAGGGGCAGACTAGAAAACCAACCAAGTAGCTGTCTACCGGTGAGAATGAATGGGATAAATAGTTAGGTGGCGATGACCCTAGGCATTTGCTACTAATATTAAGCCTCTGAGTTTTATTCTGGGACTGGGGTGTTGGTAAAGAAGCCTGTAGTTATACGATCCACCATCCCACATGGTGTACAAGTTCTGGTTCTTAGCTATATTAGCCCCAGTATAGCACAAACCTAAACAAGATTGTCCCTTTTTCCCCTGAAGGAAGACAGATGGAATCACCCTGTTAACTTCTAACTTTACCCTTCTGCCTACTGCTGACAAAGCTTTTGTGCCTCTGCTGGGCTTGTCACACCCAGAGTTCTAGTTCAGAATAAACTCTGCTCTACCAACACTTTCAATCTTTTTCTCACACAAAATTGAAGAGGAAAAGTTATTACCATTATTATAAGTGAAAATAGAAAAAAAATGAGACATTTCAGCCTTTTGACTTCCTCTAAGTCTGCATAGCTTCTGGCACGTACAAAACACAGTAAAATTTAAGCAAATCTCTCCAGCTAGTTCTATTGCTGCTATTATAGCCTCTGAGATAGTAGCTTGTGACCCTCTGTAATTGAAACACATAAAGAGAGAATTCTCCGATAATTGGCTTCGCCAAGTCCTGTACATTTGCTGCTAGTGTGTGTGAATTCTGTCCAGATCTCAGAGGTTGGTGGCATCCCATACACTTCTGTTTTCTCTCTTCTAGAGCACTGTGCTAGTCCACCTTCTGGGATCTGATAGGATGATGACTGCTCTTGGATCCTTCCACACCCTCAGCTAGGGTGTGTCAACTCACCTTCTTCTATACCGCTGTGTGCAATGTCTATCAGGAGCTTAAGGCAACACTGGGGGTTAATATTCCTCTGCTGAAGCACCTTCTAGTCCTCACTCACCGGTCTCCAGTAAACAAGCCATTGCTTATTTTTCCTATTTTTGAGGCTTCTTTTAACATTATATGGCACAACTGGTGCTGAGTCATGACCTGGAACATTTTCCATGCTCTCCTCCCAGCCTGGCCGTGCAGAAATTCGCTGTTTGGAAAGCCTTTGGCAGCCAAGCACTGTTTTAGATTTCCTCGTATAGCTCTGTACCACAGTCAGCAGGCTGCTTTCCTCTTCCAAAGTGAGGAAATTTAATTTTATGCCAGCCTTAGGCCTGTGGACATAAACTGTATAACAGCACAGCCTTTTAGAGGCCCTGGGATTGTATGGGTTGCTTTCACTTGAATGTCTACAGCGAGCAGAGGAATACAGATGACCTGGGCAGCAAAGTACAGTATTACTTAGGTAAGAAAGTCCTATGAGGCCCAGCTGATCCCTCTCCTCCCACGGCCAAGACTCCCCACATATTTCTTTCTCTTTCCTCACCCACCATTTCTTACCCTTTATTTTTCTCTGTCTATTTTCTTTTGCTTTTCTCCAGTTTAGGTACAAGCACCAGTCTTTCTCACCCTGCAGAGCCAAGGCTTGCTTACAATCTTAAAACACCTTTGCTACCCTTGTCAATGAAAAACAGTGCACTCACAAGGGAGCCAGGCTACTCCTTTAACAAGGGCCAGTGAGGTGACTCTGAGTCTAAAATTTAAGTGAACATGTCATAATGAACTTGTGGGTAAGTATAATTTTCATGAGGCATGACCCTACTTAGTGAGATAGCAAGGCATTTTCATAAAGAGAACTGAAATTCTGAGTGACACCTCACTGAAGAAGAATTATTAAAACCTTATTTTTCCTGGGGTGGGGAATCATCTTATTTTAAGAGATTGAAACCTAGAATCCCAACCCTTACATGTCCAAATTATCTTTCACGGCCATACGGGTTGAGCAATCAAATTTAAAAGTTATACATAAAGCTCAGTCAAAAAAGTAATTATAATGATAAACATAGTAGGAATTCAAATATTGCCAATCATGGCAGGCCTTGTCATTTCAAGTGGGTCTATGTGGAGTTCTAGCTCATTTCAAACAAAGGTGTTTACTTCTGGCTTTATATGAAAAGATTCTACATTATATTCCCATCCTTGAAAGTTTATTTTTATGTTTTCTCAGTTGGTGGCACATACCCTGAATGCCAGGACTCAGGAGTCAGAGGCATATAGATCTCTTTAAGTTCAAGGCTAGTCATTAAGTCATTGGTGAATAGCCAGGTCTCATTTTGGAGCAACGGATTCCTAGTTATCCCAGAGTGCAGCATATTTCTTAGCAGCACCATCCCTAAATGAGAGAGCTATCCTTGAGATGTAGGAGAGCACATGGCAGCCTGGCAAGTGGGAAAACAACAGATGTCAGGCACCTCACTTTACAAGTGCACCAAACTTGCCTTAAGTCTCTGCTGCATTCTCTGCACTAACAGTGTGCGAATGAGAGACAGAGTAGGTGACCAGGAAGGGACATGGTCACTCAGCAGGAAGGGAGAACACAAAAACAAAAGATGAGGTATCTGTATCTTCAAGACACTCAGAGAAAGAAACTGGGATGAATGCATTGATTCGGGCAGTAAAAACCCAGAGGAAGGTTGGGTCTTTAGATCCGGCGTGTATCCCATGCCAAGGGTATGTTGGATAGAGAAGGAAGAGGAAGGCTTCAAAGGGATATCTGGAATGATGAACCAAATGTGAATGAGTGGACAAGAAAGCAAAATCCTTTAAGGATCTGGTACAATCATGGGAAACTTCCTGGCTTTCATGAGTAGCTAGTTGTCTTAGCTTGGATTTCTTTGCTGGGAAGAGATGCCATTACCCTGGCAGCTTTTATAAAGGAAAACCTTTATTTAGGGCAGGCTTACAGTTCTAGAGGTTTAGTCCATCATCATCATCATGGTGGGGAGCATGGCAGTGTGGAGGTAGACATGGCGCTGGAGAAGTTTTACATCTTGATCTTAAGGCAGCAGAAGGAGGCTACATGGTGACACTGAGTTTTATAGCTAGAGCACAGGAGACCTCAAAGCCTGCCCCCACAGTGATACACTCCCTCCAAGACCACACCTATTCCATCAAGTCTTTCTTCCTAGTAGTGCCACTCCCTATGGGCCAGTTGTTCAAACACGTTAGTCCATGGGGGTCATCTCTGTTCAAACCACATTCTATTTCCTGGCCCTCATAGGATTGTAGTCTGATCCTAATGTAGAAATGCATTCGGTCCTACTTCAAAAGTCCACATAGTCTATAACAGTGTCAAACTTGCTTAAATGTTCAAAGTTCGAAGTCTCTTCTGAGGTTCATGCAATCGCTTAACTGTAATACCCTGTAAAATCAAAATGACAACCCAGATCATATACTTCTAACATACGGTGGCACAGGATCTACAATGCCATTCTAAAAGAGAGCATAGTGAAGAACTACTGTACCAAATCAAGACTGAGAACCAGCTGGGCAAACTCCAAACTCTGCATCTCCAAATCTGATGCCAAAATGCTCTTCTCGTCTCCAGTTCCTTTCAGTTTTATTGACTTCAACGTAATTCTTTCTCTTGGGCAGGTTCCACTCCCTGTTAGCAGCTCTCCTCAGCAGGTATTCCAGGGCTCTGGCATCTCTAACCTCTTGTGGTCTCCAAGGCAATCCAGATTTCACCTTCACAGCTTCACACAGTGGCCTCTCTGCCTTCTTCTGCAGGGCTCTTCCTGCTATATGCCTGGCCACAACAGGTTTCCTTAGTTAAGGAGGGAGATTCTATAATGCCTTTCTCCTGTCCTTGACTCCAAAGCCAGAACCATGTGGCTGAAGCTGCCACATTCTACTGCTTGCTGGGGCGGGGACATGGCGTCCTCATTCAATGACATCTTTACCACCTTTCTGTTTTTGATGGTTTCCTTCACTTTCTAGGTTTGGCTATTCTGTATATTTCTCTGTAGACCCGACTGACTTTGAACTCAGAGATCTGCATGCCTCTGTCTCCTGAGTGCTGGGATTAAAGTTTTGTACCACCACCCCTGGACCTAAACTGTTCTTTAATTCCTTTTCTCAAGATGGAAATTTAGTGGTGGTAACTTGCCCTGAAGTCACCACTCCCCTTATTCCAATTAATGTCCATAATCTATTTATCTCCTAGATCATAGAATTTGTCTCCTTTCTACTTCCTGGAATTCTTTCTCCTTGAATCACTCATTTTTTCCCCCTAAACTTGCTCCTTTTCATCAAAATGGTCTTCAAAAGACTGAGCATGTGTAACCAGATGAGAGGGATTATTCTAGGCTGTTTTGGAATTTCCTTAGCCAACTCACTTAATCAAAAAAGCTTTTCACTTTAGCCTCTGGCACTCTTTTAAGACAAGGGCAAAAATTAGCCACGTTCTTTGCCGAAATATCACAAGAATAGTCTTGAGGCCACATATTAAAATTCTTCTCCTCTGAAACATGAGCCCTACAATTCAAATCACCCTCAAGCACCAATGTCTTCCATGATCCTAGTAGTATGGCTCATTAAGCTATGCTTAAAGCACTCCACTGCTTTCCTAACCCAGTCTCCAAGTCTACATTCCTTCAAACAATAGTGTGGTCAGATCTATCACAGCAGTACACTAGTCCCTGGTACCAACTTCTGCCTTAGTTTGTGTTTTATTGCTGTGAGCATTTAATTGTGATAGGCTTATAGTTTCAGAGGTTTAGTCCACTAACACCATGGTGGGAACATGGCAGCATGCAGGCAGACATGGTGCTGGAAAAGGAGCTGAGAGTTCTACATCTTCATCTGAAGACACAAGAAGTTGGAGACTGTGTGGCACACCAGGTGTAGCTTGAGCACAGGAGGCCTCAAAGCCTGCCTCCACAGTAACACACTTTCTTCAACAAGGCCACTCATACTCCAACAAGGTTCACCTCCTAATAGTGTCATTCCCTATAGACCAAGAATTCAAACACGTGCTTCTATTGCGGGGGGAGTTATTCCTATTCAAAGTGCCATACCTCTATGGGTGAAAGAAGAGAGTTCCTATAGTTCTATTAAGTCATTCTGGGGAGGAAAGCTGGAGTATGATGGCTGGGAAAGAGAATCACTTCATGAGGTGCCCAGATGCCAGCTATATTAGCATAGATACGAACCAATCAGAGCAGCTGATTTGGTACAGAGAATTTGAAGCATATTAGGGAGCTGACAGTGTCAACATGCCTCAGAGGTCAGTACAAAAACTAGAAAATTGCAAAGACTGGGAAGGACATAAGCTGTGGGGCAGGGAAAACAAGTCAATGTTAATGTTTTTGAGAAGTTTCAAATAGACATCACTAGGACTCTGATGAGCAAGTGGAAACAGACAAAAAAGAAAAAAGAAAAAAAAAAAAGAAAAAGGAAAGAAAAAAAAAAGAAAAAAAAAAAGAGGATGATTTGGAATTATCAAGTCCAGGTTTCAGGCCAAACAAGAATCGTTTGGACTGCAGTGACAGGAGACATCATTTCATATTGACCATGTTTTTCTCATCAACAGCATCTCTTACTACACTGTAGGCATTTATATGAGTGTCTTTAGTAATGATGTGGAATTCATCTTTGTCTCCTCAATAACATCGAGTTTGGTGTTCTGCACAGAGGTGATGCAAATTTGTTAACTGAAGTTAATACAGGAAACTGATTCAAGGACTCAGCTTGGCAACTTCCTAATAAGCTTACAGCATGTTTATCTGTTAGGGATAGAATGGCAGTGGGGTGGTACTGTCAATACTGGGCCGCTGCTTCACTATTTAAAAAACAAACAAACAAACAAACAAACAAACAGAAAAACCTTTACTACTGTGTCTCTTTGCCTTAGAACTAAGCATCTTTCTATAAAATGAACTGCATGGCAAAAACATTGGAGGTGACTCTCTCAATATGCTCAGGAAATGTCTTAGAAGAGGGGCTGGAAGATTAAAGAGCCAGAGGCAAGAAAACTACTGGGAAAAACAGTATCCTCTGGACATGTCAGGGCAGCTGCACTCATGAACTCACAGCAGTTGTGGTTGTCTGTGTAAGACCTTCACAAGATCAAGCCAGTCAGCATTCCAGCATAGATGTGGAAGGGCTCTCCAGCTCCAACCCTTAGCTGAAGCATTATGTTAATTAATATGTAATTATTAATTCACTTTGCTTCCTAATGGCAGTTTTTTCTTCCTTTTCTCTCAGGTCCTCCCCACCCACTTCTCCCTTTTTCATCAGAAAAGGGGAGAACTCCCATAGACATCTAAGGGCCTTATTGATTTGCATATAGATTTGTAGTAAGACTAGGTGGATCTCCTATTGAGGCTAGAAGAGGCAGCTCTAGCTGCAGCACTATGGACAATGGATGGCTACTGTGGGAGGGGTGGTTTTCTTTACAGGTGTGGTCCCTGGTAGGTTGACTATGAGCCATGGATGGTCCCACACTTATGTGTATATGGACAGCACAGAATAAACTCCTTGGGTTACTTTTTAAAACAAGACACGAAGATGGAATACAGGTGGGTGGCAAAAGGTAGTTATGAGACGATGTGAGAGAAATGAGTAGGTGGATATATTTCAACTGCATAGCATATGTGTATGAAGTTCTCATTGTTTTAAGAAAAATATATTTTTAGCAATCAAAAGAAGTAAATGTCTACGTTAGTTTTTTATTAACTTGATACAGGATCATCTAAGAAGGGGAAAGTTTAGTTGAGAGAATGTTCTCATCAGATTGGCCTGTAAGCAAGTCTGTAGGTATTTTCTTGATTAGTAATTGCTGTGAGAGTGTCCAGTTTAGTGTGGACAGTTCTTGAGTATATAAGAAAGTAGGTTGAGCAAGGCTTGGGGATCAAGCCAGTAAGTAGTGGTTCTGTCATGACCTTTGCTTCAGTTTCTACCTCTAGGTTTCTGCCCTGTTTGGGCTTCTCTCAGGGATGGACCTTAATCAGAATATGTAAATGAAATAAGTCCATTCTTTCACTTGTTGCTTTTGGTCATGTTGTTTTAACTAAGTCACAAAAGAAAGCAAATAAAGACATGCTCTATCTATCTACCTACCTATCTATCTACTTTTATATCTATATGTTACAGTATCAGAAGCATGTCTCTCTCGCACCCCTTTAAGATTCATGATGTTTTTATTTAGTTTGATCGATTTTTGATTTCTGGGATTATGGAACTCTTCTAAATGACAAGGTTCTCCTAGGTTTTGACTTACTTCCAAAGCAGCGCAAAGACAGACTGGCAATCCCGTAAATGATTAAACGCTCCAACAGTGTTTCTCCCAAACGTGGCCTTCAGTTCACTGTAGTCATCATCACCATCACTTGAGAATTTAAACACACAATTCTTGGGCAGCACTCTGAATCGGTGAAACTAGTGATAATGCTTAGTGGGCAACGTTTCACAAGTCTTCCAGGTGATTCATATGTTCTTATTCTTTTCAGAATCATTAGTGAATGGTGTGGACCCCCTAAATGACTCCCTTGAATATTTAATCATTAGACTTGAGCTTACCTAAGAATCTCCTGGAAGATCTGTTACAGCACTAACTGCTGGCCCCACCCACTGATGCTCCGATTCTTACCTTCCATAGCCAGAGTGTCTTTACTTTTAGTAGTAATTTCTAAGAGGCTCTGGTACCAGTGAAGCAGTTTACGCGACTCACATTCCAAACCCTCAGTGAAGATCCTCTCAAACTGCTCCTGAAATTGCTTGCTAAAAGAGCTGTAAAAATTGTGTCCAGTCTATAGATGTTGGAGGCACAAAGACTCCACGTGATGAAATGTGTAGTCTTGTGAGATATCAAAACCATTTACTGGGTAGTCTTGGTAAAACTAGTCAGAGGGCACCCCACGGAAGAGTTACCCTCCTGCCTGACAAGTGCTGATTCATGGTAAGTTGCAAAATTGAAGCTGAAGCAAAAGTAAGCAAACCAGACTAAAAAAAAAAAACTCTCTTGAATTTCAGATTCAGTTTAATAGGACAGTGCATGTAGCAACACAGTGCTGAAAGTTGCTTCTGGATGCCAATATGTGGGCTGCTGGAGATCACATCAGTGAAGAAACTGTATGTCCTTATCAGAAGAGACTAATTGGAAGCTACAATTAGCCAGGCACTTAATGCCAGGCATTCTGATTCACTGCTGTAAAGTGACTTTCCTTTGACTTCCTAATGCATGGCGATAGTGATAATCGCAGAGAAAAGGAGATGGGGTTCTTTGCCTGCAGTAAATGGGCTCCTTTTGTTCAATCCACACACACACTTTAGTAAAGTTCAGAAATGCTTACGTGGGAGATAGGAGGAAGTCGGTGATGGGGCATGACAGGTGTTTAACCCCCGGCTCTGTTTTTCCACATCCCCATGATTGACTGTTGTGGGTTGGATCACATGCGCCCCTCCCCCAAGGGTCACTGTGTTAAAGGCATCATCTCAGAAGAGTTATCTTGTGAAGTATTTTGAGATTTTGGGAAGTGATGGACACTCCCTGCCCAGGTCCCCAGATAAGTATGAATCCTTAATTCCTCGTGAGAGGTCAGGGCTGGCAGTCATTCCATGTATGGCAGGGAAACTGCAGTGGAGAACATGGATCTCTGGGAGGTTTAAGAACATCTGTGCTGTGATGCATTGTCTTTAAGGGATGCTCTTTTTTTTTTTTTTTTTTAGGGTATCACTGGGGATGAGGAAAGTTGTATTTCAGAAATGCTGTCATAATGGTTTTTAGCCCATTTTACCCTAATTACTGGTGCTATTTTGTAGAAGAAGAATAACCTTGACACATTTGGGGGGCTTTTAAATATAATACACTTTGAAAGAACCTCAGACTTCTATTTTTAAGTGTACCATTTTCCTTGCAACTTTTTTTTTTTTTAAACTGGAGCCATGTCACAAGTATGGGTAAAATTGAGCTTGTTTCAACAACTCGCTGATTTTTACAAAGAAAGACAAAGATACCTAGAGCTCTTTTACCTTTCTGTTTAATTAAGATTGGATTTCTCTATTAAGGAAATAAAATAATTGGTGCAAAGGAAATGAAGGGGAAAGATGTCAGGCACCTTACTCCAAGAATGTAGCAGAATTCGTGTCAACACTGCTTTTACCAGGTACTGGAGGAGAATTAAAACATTTTCACAAAGATTTTACAAGGTGGGAGAGAGGAAAAGATTTGAATTCGTTGTCATAGATACACATTTTATAGGTATCAATAGGAAAAAAACATATACTTAATATTCTCTGCATTCTTAGACATGAAAATTCATAGAAGTCACAAGAATGGCTTTGGTAACAATGGGTTGTCCACCACCCTAGATCCCCCCAGTTAAACTCACTAAGACCTGAGAAAGGCTCATTCAAAGACTCCTCATGGGAACATCACAAACTCTGAGTCAAATTCAATACTTCTGTTGGTAAGACGAGTGTCATAGTTATTTTTGTTGAGATGATGAAGTCTGGTCTACTTGGGATGTAGCTCAGTATTTGATCAGTATACAGGGTCACTGAATTTGTAAACATGACTTAAGTGTCCTGTGTTCCCCCATTCCCCCCCCCCCGCCTCTATTCCTAAACTGTCTTTCAGAGGGTGTCTTCTATGGGGAAATGCTGACTCCCCAGGGTTTACACGGACACTCTCTCATTTGACACTTCTGTGTTATTAGAATGTGATTTATTTGTGTATTTGTTATTCATTTGCTCACACATTTATTCCGCAGAATATTTATGAAGCATTCAATCCATTTCTGGCCCTTTTCACAGGAAGGAAAGGATGCTCCTGTCACTCTCTGATCGTCACACATGGTGGATGCTGTGGTCGTTCTTCAGGCTTGGTGGCTGGTTTTGGTATCTCTGTCTTCTTACCTATATTCTTTTTAAACATAACTTTCCTACTTTTGTGTTCTTGGTCAAAAAATCTGGAGTGCTGTTAAAAGTAGCATAATGTCTGGCTGAAATGATGAATTTTTACCATTTAAAGTTGGAAAAATAAGCTATTTCAAAGTCGCTACTTGTTCTTGCTTCTAATTTCAGAAAACATTTGTTTATATATTTGTCTTTTGTTTCAGCTAAAGTATCAACATGTGTTGGATTTTTTTTTCATTTTTTCAAAAAAGTCATCATTTTTTAAAGCTATTACAGAATGACAATGTCAATCACTCTTCTAGATCCCAAGGATCAATTAGTGAACAAAACTGACAAGATCCTTGCTCTGTCAAAAATCACATTCAAGATAGGGGAGAGAAATCCCACTGATACAGGGGGCAGCGCTTTAGCATCTTCGGAGGTGATGCATAACAAGAATAAAGGGACACAAAGATTGGCAGGGGTCAGAGAGCTGGAGGGCATGTCAGAGTTCTCCGTGCACAGCAAGTAGTCTCACACTGGTTTTGGACAAAATCTGGTGTCTTTCTCACACTAAAAGCAGACATTTTCTCTGAAATGTTATCTGTAGCATAGAAAAGTAGATATTTCTTCAGATACAAAGGCTAGACTGGAATCACTCAGAATGTATCATTTGCTTTTCAGATCCTGCTATTTCTGTAGGAAACATGTCGGTCTTCTTCCTCTGATGAATGGTCTCTGGTGACAGAAAGATGACTTAGTGGTTAAGAGCACTGGTTGTCCTTCCAGAGGAGCAGTGTTTGATTCTCAGCACTTACAAAGAAGCTTATACCTGTCTGTAACACTAGTCCCAAGAGGTCCTATGCCGACTTGGGACCTCCAAGGGTATTGCATGAACTTTGTGCATAAAAATACACACAGCAAAACAACTGTACACATTTAAAAAAAGAAGAAGAAGAAAGGAGGGAGGAAGAGAAATGGAGACTGAGAGGTAGAGAGAGGAAAGGAGGGAGGAAGGGAAAGAGAGGAGAGGAAAGAGGGAGGGAAGGAGGGAGGGAGGGAGGGAGAGAGGGAGGGAGGGAGGGAGGGAGGGAGGGAGGGAGGGAGAGAATGAGACAGGGAGATAGTCAGGACTCTGCATGAACAGGTCACTGGGTCTGGTGTGATTCTGCCAAAAGTCCTGGAGCTTGGGACTGTGGAACTGTGAGTCTGTGGGTCTGTGAGTCTGTGGATCTATGGGTCTGTGGGACTGTGGAACTGTGAGTCTGTGGGTCTGTGAGTCTGTGGATCTATGGGTCTGTGGGACTGTGGAACTGTGAGTCTGTGGATCTATGGGTCTGTGGGACTATGGAACTGTGAGTCTGTGGGTCTGTGAGTCTGTGGATCTATGGGTCTGTGGGACTGTGGAACTGTGAGTCTGTGGGTCTGTGAGTCTGTGGATCTATGGGTCTGTGGGACTGTGGAACTGTGAGTCTGTGGGTCTGTGAGTCTGTGGATCTATGGGTCTGTGGGACTGTGGAACTGTGAGTCTGTGGGTCTGTGAGTCTGTGGATCTATGGGTCTGTGGGACTGTGGAACTGTGAGTCTGTGGGTCTGTGAGTCTGTGGATCTATGGGTCTGTGGGACTGTGGAACTGTGAGTCTGTGGGTCTGTGAGTCTGTGGATCTATGGGTCTGTGGGTCTGTGGAACTGTGAGTCTGTGGGTCTGTGAGCATGTGGATCTATGGGTCTGTGGGTCTGTGGAACTGTGAGTCTGTGGGTCTGTGGGTCTGTGTGTCTGTGGGTCCGTGGATCTGAGCGTCTGGTCTATGGTGCTACAGGGATCCTTTCCATTAGGTGAAGTCGGGATCATTTTTTTCCTTTGAAAAGACTGGAAACTTCTCACTTGCTCAGGAACTGGGAGGGTCTTTCCTCAGTTGGTCGGAAGGGCCATTTTCCTTTCAAGGCAACCAATAGGCAGAGCCAGCAAGTGATATTTCAGGGACACCTTGTTTTCGGTAACGATTATTTCTGAGTGTAAATCTAGCAACAGAAGGGTAGACTTTTCATTTTGCAACAGAACCCAGTTCTAACTGGTGTCAATGTACTAATTAGACACTCGAGAGACTTGGTTTTAACTAGGATAAAGTCTGACTGCTCGTTACATCAGTGTTGCTTGTTAGAACTCTAGAAGTTCTGACCTATACTAATAATACAGAAAACGTGAGAAGAAGTGCAAATATCAGAAGAAAAGATTACTACTTAGAAATGTCAAAACAATCAGCTGAAAGACCTTCATAATTCAGAGCACTCAGCTACACGCGTGAATACTAGGTACCACTTAAAGATCTAAGAAATTATACTATACTAGCGTGCAACTTAAAAATGTATGTACTAAGCAAAAAGAAATTCCACTGGTGAAATAAAAAATCATAAAGCTTTTTAGCAATCAATACACTAAGAAATATTTTGAACTTCTATATTGAAAATATTAAATGCTCGCTATGAAATACTAAACAACTAGGTAGATGGAAATCCAAATTGTACACTGGGGTTTCAGGAAGCGGAGTTGTGGATTATGTGAGTAAATTAGCTCACCTCTCATTATTTTTAGGTGGATAGCAACCATATTTAGGAAATGGCTGTGTTAACATTATTTTTATTGATTTTTTTTTTTTAGTTTTTATTTTATATGTGTTCTTGTTTCATCAGCATGTATATCTGTGCACCACATGCATGCAGTGCCCTGAGAGGCCAGAAGAGGACATCGGATGCCTTGGAACTGTAGTTATAGATGATGTAAGCTGTCATGTGGGTGCTGGGACTCAGTTTCTCTGGGAAAGTTGCCAGTGCCATCTCTCCAGCCCCTGTGTTAACATTTCGTTACCTTTGTAGTACCCAAAACAGTTAAGGATATAAAATAAGAGTTGAAGTCAATGTGAGTTGTTTATAGTTTTATGAGGTAGCAAGTAGGAAGTAAACTATAAAGTGAAGGCATGCATATTTTTCTATACCACACTTGCCCGTTTCTGCTTTTCTTCCATTATCCTTTCCCGCTGGCAATGTCAAACTTACTTTAGCCAGCTCAACCCTCCTTTCTCATAGAGCCTTGGAGCTTCCCTGTGAAATGATGCTGGACTTAGCAGTCCTACAGACATCATTTATTTGATGCCATTTGTGATAACATGCCTTAGCCTGCATTTTTATGACAGCATCTGAAAAATCTTTGCCTGACACATATGAGGTGATGGTGCAGATGTGATAATGACTTAAGAGAATGCTTATGAACGGGGAAGAAGTAGAGAGGACTGGAGTAAGTAGAAAGACATAAATCAGGTTTCGAGTAACACTCGAGTGAAGACCAAGGATTGTTAATCTGCCTTTACTAACGGCAGCCTTATATGTCTTCATTTACAGGCGGTTAGTCAGCAGCTCTTCATATGAAAACCTGTTTTCAACTCTGGCCAAAGCAAAAACATGGAAGTGGCTAAGAAATGGATTAAAAAATCTATTGCAATGATGTCTGGCATAAAGAGCATGTTAGGGAAGCTTCATTACCAATGGACTGATTGCCTCAATTACTAGCTAACATTGAAAAGGCAAAGAATAGGCATCTTTCAAGATTTTGTGAAAAATCTAACTTTGATAAGGCAAATACAAAATTAAATAATTATTTTACAGAGAGACTTAATCACTCCTATGCCTCATTGTCTCTGATGGTGTGCATGGGAAACAGTATTTCCTTTTGCTGTACAAGGTAAAACATTATGGGTAGCACCTTGCTGTGGCTTTTTTTTTTCCATACTCTAAGTCATGAACTCCTCACATGTAACATATACAGTTTGCAAATGCCTGTTATCTCTATACTCAGGAGACTAACTCTGCAAAATCACAAGTTCAAGGCCTGGGTGAGCTAATCAGAGCTAGTCTCAGAAGAAAAAAAGAAAGAAAGAAAGAAAGAAAGAAAGAAAGAAAGAAAGAAAGAAAGAAAGAAAGAAAAGAAAAGAAAGACATGTAACACAACCAAATCCAACTAAACTAAGACACAGAACCAACCAACCGACCAACCAACCAACCAACCAAACAAACATATCCAATCTACTTGGTTGCCAGGAATCGAGGGCAATATCACTAAATAGATAAGAGACAACTTATAATGAAATAGAATTCTAAAGTTCTTGTTTAATACTCTCTAGTAGCTGAAACTTGTATTTATTTAGCACTTTCCATGTGCTTTGTACTGCCTCAGACTCTTTTTTCCGTAGAAAAATATTTGCCTTTGTAACTGTGTGGTAACAAAACCCTCATTTTACCAAGAGACCATTCCTTGTAGAAGTTGAGCACATGTGAGCTTAAATTCAGATTTCAAGCAAGCCTATTTGAAGGTTCTTCTTTTTCTTCCCCACACTGGAGGCAAGCACAGCTTTGGTGATGTAGATTTATTACTGCTTTCATCCCAGACAGAAGTTTTCTGAATGGGAGCTTTCTTTGATCCTGCAAGAATCCGATGCCAACACCTCCCTGATGGGAGGGGTGGAAGGAGAGACAGTTGTAATATTCAATGGTCTGCAACCAATGCACCAGGAGTCACCGTCTTTCATCCAGACTGTGTGGACACATTTTAAAAATGACATCTATTACCACATTAGAAGCAGCCCATAATAGTCTCTTATGGAATGTTTGTCTCAATTGTGGTTATTTAATGGCGTTATACCAAATTTCAAAGGGCTCTTATGGTAAACAGACGTAGTTCTCAAAGTCTGGGTCTGTCTCTCTCTCTCTCTCTCTCTCTCTCTCTCTCTCTCTCTCTCTCTCTCTCTCCCTCCCTCTCTCCATCTTTCCCTCTGTAATTTATTTTCTTCAGTCTCTAGTTTTCTGGTCTTAGGCATTTCCTCTCTAAGGAAGAGCGTTACATAAATTCTATGATTAGCACAACTTAAGACTTAAGTGTTAATGACATTGTTATTATGAAGAGGGAAAAATACATAAATCCATTTGATCCTGGCATCTGTGCAAAAGCGCACTAATGCTCCTCAGGTTAAAACTCCATGTTAAGCTCTGACTCAGGGCAAAATTGAAAGCTGAGCTAAAGCCATGAATAAAGTCAGACTGGAGTTGGTGACAGCCCTCATCTTCAGCCGTACATGTAGGTATTAAGTGGGATGGAACAAGCCTCAGGGGACAGTGACGTGCATGCTGCGGCAGGTCCCAAGCCTTTAGGAGGAGCAGAGGACTATCCTGTTTCACACTGTGGTTACATCTGTGGTTTCTAAGTGTTTCTTTCCCTCCTTTCTCTCTTCTTTGAGCACAGGGCATGGTTATAATGATATGTAAACAAAATAAAAAATAATGAGCAATATCTTTTACGGTTCTAATTTAACATTATTAAAACGACACAATATTGCCTCAGAAGAAAGTGGTAGAGGGCAAATGCTGTTAAACAGAAATTAAATACCAATATGCTGGCATATTATTGTCTACACGCTTGGCTAGATTGCACTTTGTATTGCTGCCACAGGCAAGCTATGCCTATGAGAAGATAAAAGAAATCTAGAAAAATGTCTGACATTTTCTGAACTGTTTTGACACTCTTAAGAGCTGAAAGCAGAAGAATTTCAAGTGCACTGAGCCTTTCCCAAGGCAGACACTCCACATTTGCTGCCCACGATTCCAGGTAAGTGAACCAAACAAAATACCCAAGTGGGTTCTTGAAAGGACCATTCACAGGAACATGAACCAATTCTAAATATTGACAGATGTTGACTTTGGGATTCAGTGTCAAAAACATGTCAGCAACTTCAGCAAAGGAAAGAAAAAAGGAGGAATAAACAAAATAAGCATTATAACAGTCTTGAATATTTGTTGAATCTGGGGCTGTAGGGATTTATTTTCTTATGATTTCTA
Source organism: Mus musculus (assembly GCF_000001635.26). Classification (NCBI taxonomy): domain Eukaryota; kingdom Metazoa; phylum Chordata; class Mammalia; order Rodentia; family Muridae; genus Mus; species Mus musculus. Next base: position 55,311,034 of record NC_000084.6, read on the forward strand.
GTCTGTATGCTTTTGACATTTTTAATGGGAGAGTTCATTTTCAAGACTCATCACTTCAAGAATGGCTTATTTGATGAGTTCTTTGTTATTAGACGCGTTTTCACGACCGGCCAGGAAAGACGCAACAGACCAGAATCTTCTGCGGCAAAGCTTTATTGCTTACATCTTCAGGAGCCAGAGTGCAAGAAGCAAGAGAGAGAGAAAACGAAACCCCGTCCCTATTAAGGAGAATTTTCCTTCGCCTAGGACGTGTCACTCCCTGATTGGCTGCAGCCCATCGGCCGAGTTGACGTCACGAGGAAGGCAGAGCACATGGAGTGAAGAACCACCCTCGGCACATGCGCAGATTATTTGTTTACCACTTAGAACACAGCTGTCAGCGCCATCTTGTAACGGCGAATGTGGGCGCGGCTCCCAACATCTCCCCCTTTCCTTTTAATAAGAGCAAATAGGCCACCCATATTAATGAGAGTGGAGATAGAGGTCAAATCCCCAGTGTGTAGGTAAAGGAGCCATGTACAGGATTAGCTCTTAGGCTCACAGGCTTTTACCCAGAGCAACCCTGACCTGCTCCCGTGTCGTTTTGCCTGGGGGAAGGGAACTAGGACACTGAACCTTCATGAAAGATGACATGTCTCCCTAGAATAGGCTCATATATGCCGCAGAGCCTTTCCATTGCAGTGCTTAGCCGTGCAACTCTCTCGGGCTGCTGAAGCACACTCACTCTATCCCGTGCAATGAGTCTAGCCTCGTGAGATGTAAGAGCTGAGTGGCCAGCGACCTATTGCCTAAGCATAGATAACCATATATCAGGGGGAGCTCCATGTTCTAGTCCTGCAAGCGCCTGGGCAATAACCACCTTGTCTCTCCTAGTTTGGGCCTTAAGCTTACAGACCAATCAAAGAAGCAACACTAATCCACAGCAAAGTGTATCTCCAAATAATATTAATCCCACCCAATTTTTTAAAGAAGGAAAATGCTGAGGAGATCCAATTGGGTAATCCTTTGGTCAGCGACAGGTCCAAGCGCGTGGAGTTGACCTGAAGTCTCAATTCCCGAAGGATCTGTTCAAATTCAGCCATCCAATTCTGTAACATATACTGAAAAAGACTTTTTGACAAATTAGCTGCCCTAGTAAATTTAACATACTGAATGGAAATAACACACAATCCCGGAAACTTTTGTTCACATCCCAGCTGAGTTATTTGTCATAATACATCTAGTTGTATCTGGACAAGATCTATGAGTTGATTAACCAGCATGAGACCTCTCTGTATCTTGACATTAGCTGAGGCCTGTTCATCTATGACTGTAGTCACTGAGGCTGACAAAGTGTTAATGGTGTCAGTCGTCTGGACCTGTCCAGACAGAGCCAAGGCTGTCTGAATCAAGGCCAAACCCAGTTACCATTAGCCACATAGGCACCTATGCCAGTTTTTGATCCATCAGTATATACCACAATCCCATTTTTAAGTGGGTTTCTTACTGTTATTTGTGGAAACACAACAGATTGATTTTGGGCAAACTGTAAGATTGGATGTTTTGGATAATGGTTATCTATTTTTCCTGAAAAGGAGGTAACTAAAACTGCCCAATCATTAGATGTGGCTGCCAAGGTTTGAACCTGTGCAGCGGTATAAGGTACAATTAAAAGATATGGACTTCGCCCAAAGTGGGTGATTGCTGCTTTTAGGCCTTTAAGGGCAAGCTGTGCAATTGCATCAGGATACCAATCTATTATTTTAGCTGGGGATACGTTTGGATGGATCCACAACAATGGCCCATTCTGCCACAAAACTGCAGTTGGCAATTGTGCTGTCTTAAAGACACACAAACTGAAAGGTTGCGAATCCTCAATACGTTGTAATTGTGCATTTTGTAAGGCATTTTCCACTTTTTGTAAGGCCTGGTTAGCAGCTAGAGTAAGAGTCCTAGGGGAGGAGATATGAGGATCTCCTTCTAAAATACTAAACAAAGGCCTTAACTCAGCGGAAGGAATCTTTAAAAAAGGTCTGAGCCAATTAATATCTCCCAACAGCTTTTGAAAATCATTTAAGGTATGGAGGTGATCTCTTCTTATCTCTACCTTTTGGGGCACAATCTTATCTGGGGACACCACAGAGCCCAAGAATTGTCCTGTATCAGAAATTTGGACCTTTTCTGTGGCTATCTGTAAACCCCACTGACTTAAAGTTTTAAGTAGAAAAGGATATGCCTTTTGTAGCATGGTAAGGTCTTTATGGCATAGGAGGATGTCATCCATGTAAAGGAGCAAAATTAAAGAGGGGAATTGTTCCCTCACTGGCAAAAGAGCTTCTTGCACATAAAGTTGGCACATTGTAGGACTATTGGACATTCCCTGTGGTAAGACCTTCCATTGATACCTCTTATCAGGTTCCATGTGATTAATAGAGGGGATGGTAAAGGCAAATCTGGGCCTATCCCTTGGACACAAAGGTATAGAAAAGAAACAATCTTTAATATCTATAATAATTAAATTCCAGCCACGTGGTAAGGCGGAAAGTACAGGGAGACCCCTCTGTACTGGGCCAAATACGTTCATTTGCTCATTAATGGCTCTGAGGTCATGGAGCAGTCTCCACTTTCCTGACTTTTTCTTAATTACAAAAATTGGAGTATTCCAAGGTGAGGTAGATGGCTCAATATGGCCTAGTTTTAATTGTTCCTCTACCAGTTGAATCACAGCTTCCAGTTTTTCAGAGGATAGGGGCCATTGAGGAACCCACACTGGATTCCCCGTTTTCCATGGTATGGGTCGTGCTGCCCCAATGGCCGCTAAGGAAAACCCAGACCCTGTCTGTCTTGGTTTCCATTAGGTGAGATGGGCTCTATCCTTCCCTGTTCTTGATGTCCTAACCCTTTTCCTTCTTTATAACCCATCTTTGCCATGATATTTTTTGCTTTAGCTGAATACCCTCCCGATGGGGCATTTTCATTGGACAAAATAAGGCCCAAATGCTGCATAATATCCCTTCCCCAGAGGTTAACCGGGAGTGGGAGCACATAAGGTATGAATTTCCCTTGCTGCCCTTCAGAGGATTCCCACGTCAAGGCAATGGAGCTTATAGTGGGACATGATTGATAACCTAGGCCCTGTAATGAATGAGATGACTCTGTGGTGGGCCATGCTTTGGGCCACCAATGTGTAGAAATTATACTTTTATCTGCTCCGGTATCAAGGATGCCTTCAAACTCTTTTCCGTTGATCTTAAGGCGGAGCTTAGGTCTATCATTTAAAGATACAACCAAATAGGCAGAATCATTTCCTGAGGAGCCCATCTTCTTTATCTCAGGTCCTGCAGATTTTTCCCTGGTATTATCAGGGAGGAGCAGCAGCTGAGCTATCCTATCTCCTTTACTAATAGAAAAAACGCCCTTAGGGCTTGAGCACAGGACCTGTATTTCAGGGGAATGTTGACAATCCATAACTCCAGGGTGGACTACTAAGCCCTGCAAGGTGAGTGAACCCCGGCCGAGAATAAGGCCCATGGTTCCCGGGGGCAAGGATGGTATAGGCTCCACTGGCACCGGCTGAATACTCATTTGAGGCATTAATAGGAAGTCGGAGGCGGCACGCAGGTCCACCCTTGTGGGTCTTCCTGGGTCGCCTCTCTGACTGCTTCCTGGGTCCTGACAAACCGGTTCCCATATCTTTGAGGGCCCTGGGACCGAGGGCCCGATGACCCGTTTTTTGGCACATCAGTTGATTGACTATCAGGTGGGGGAAGGACTCTGCCCTTTATATCCCTCACAGAGCGACACTGGTCAGCTCTATGATAACCCTTGCCACACTTAGAGCAAAGAGTGAGAGTCCCCCCCTGTTTATCTGGAGCTCTGCAATCTTTCTTAAAATGCCCAGGCTTTCCGCAATTAAAACATGTCCTCTGATCATTTCTGCTCATGGAGCGGTTCTGAGATTGGAGGATGGCGGCCGCTAAGCCTGCATTGGTGAGAGGTCCCCCAAGCTCTCGACAGACCCTGAGCCAGTCTTGTAAGCCTTTGTTCTTTCTTGGGGCTATGGCCGCTCGGCACTCCTTTGTGGCTTGCTCATAGATTAGCTGTTCTACCAGAGGCGCAGCTTGCTCTGACTCTCCAAAAATACGCTCTGCTGCCTCTGTCATTCTGGCCACAAAATCTGAGAAGGATTCCTGAGGTCCCTGGATTATCTTTGTTAACTGACCAGTGGTTTCACCTGCTCGAGAGAGCGCCTTCCAGGCCCTAATAGCCGTGGAAGAAATCTGGGCATAAGCTCCCCAATGGTAGTTTGTCTGATCAGCAGAATAAGCTCCCTGACCCGTTAACAAGTCAAAAGTCCAATCTCTCTGCTCTGGAGTCAAAGCAGCTGCGTTTGCTCGGGCCTGCGCTTGTGCAGCTTCATGCCAAAGAGCTCTCCATTCCATATATTTGCCCATACTAGGGAGAGCGGCTTTTACAACCGTTTGCCAGTCAGCAGGAGTTAGTGCCATGCCGGCGAGCCTGTCTAACTGCACCAAGGTAAAATTAGCATTGGTTCCGTATTTACGGACCGACTCGGCAATTTCTTTAATTTGTAAGTATTCTACCGGAGCGTGGACACGCCCACCCTCGGCTCCTTCAAAGACCGGAAATGCCTGTTGTATTTTCCTTTGTTCCTCTCTGGGAATGAATGAGTCTGCGCACTGCCTCTCTGCGCACTGCCTCTCTGCGCAGGGCTGACGCACTACGCAGGGCGGGGACTCCGCATAGGGCGGACCTTGAAGCCGACTGCCCTGAGGCCAATCAGCAAACTGGCCTTCGCCAGCCGCTTTTGGCTTCCTTAACTGATTAGCTAGCACTTTACCTGGCTGGTACCCTTTTTTCTCATAATGAGCTGCTTCTTCCTCCCAGTCTGTTTCTTCAGAGGAGAATTCTTCATCTGCTTCAGAGCTACTAAGAGCTGGCTCCCTGAGCTCATCTAGTGACGAGTATCTTTCTTTTTTCTTTTCCTTCCTTCTAATCTCTCCCCAGGTATTCTTACCTGACCTAAACTTTTCCTCAGGTTCAAGACCCGTGGAAAGGCCTGTACGCTTATTTTGTGTACCATATTTTCTCTTTGCTCCTACTCTCTCTCCCCACTTTACTTCTGATAGCTTGTCCTGAATTTCATCTAGAATCCTCCCTGCCTTAACCACTTGATAACATGTGAAAAGGAACAAAAGGGCTCCTAACACCAGAAAAAATTCAAGGCCAAACATATTCCACTTTACTTCTGATAGACTGTCTTGAATTTCCTTAGAAAGTTCAAGATCAGACTTACCTCGTAAAGCTGTACTCACTGGTACTCTCGTTCCCCAGCTGAAAAGTTCTGAATTCATACAGTTGAATCCTTCTTAACAGTCTGCTTTACGGGAACCTTTATTGTTGGGAGCCGCGCCCACATTCGCCGTTACAAGATGGCGCTGACAGCTGTGTTCTAAGTGGTAAACAAATAATCTGCGCATATGCCGAGGGTGGTTCTCTACTCTATGTGCTCTGCCTTCCCCGTGACGTCAACTCGGCCGATGGGCTGCAGCCAATCAGGGAGTGACACGTCCTAGGCGAAATATAACTCTCCTAAAAAAGGGACGGGGTTTCGTTTTCTCTCTCTCTTGCTTCTTGCACTCTGGCTCCTGAAGATGTAAGCAATAAAGCTTTGCCGCAGAAGATTCTGGTTTGTTGCGTCTTTCCTGGCCGGTCGTGAGAACGCGTCTAATAACAATTGGTGCCGAATTCCGGGACGAGAAAAAACTCGGGACTGGCGCAAGGAAGATCCCTCATTCCAGAACCAGAACTGCGGGTCGCGGTAATAAAGGTTCCCGTAAAGCAGACTGTTAAGAAGGATTCAACTGTATGAATTCAGAACTTTTCAGCTGGGGAACGAGAGTACCAGTGAGTATAGCTTTACGAGGTAAGCCTGGCCTTGAACTTTCTAAGGAAATTCAAGACAGTCTATCAGAAGTAAAGTGGAAAATGTTTGGCCTTGAATTTTTTCTAATGTTAGAAGCCCTTTTGTTCCTTTTCACATGTTATCAAGTGGTTAAGGCAGGGCGGATTCTGGATGAAATTCAGGGCAATCTATCAGAAGTAAAGCGGGGAGAGAGAGTAGGAGCAAAGAGGAAATATGGTACACAAAATAAGTATACAGGCCTTTCCAAGGGTCTTGAACCCGAGGAAAAGTTAAGGTTAGGTAGGAATACCTGGAGAGAGATTAGAAGAAAAAGAGGAAAAAGGGAAAAGAAGAAAGATCAATTAGCGGAGGTCTCTAGGAAAAGGAGCCTGTGCTCATCGCTGGATGGGCTCGGGGAGCCAGCTCTTGGTAGCTCTGAATCAGATGATGAATTCTCCTCTGAAGAAACAGACTGGGAGGAAGAAGCAGCTCATTATGAGAAAAAAGGGTACCAGCCAGGTAAAGTGCTAGCTAATCAGTTAAGGAAGCCAAAAGCGGCTGGCGAAGGCCAGTTTGCTGATTGGCCTCAGGGCAGTCGGCTTCAAGGTCCGCCCTATGCGGAGCCCCCGCCCTGCGTAGTGCGTCAGCAATGCGCAGAGAGGCAATGCGCAGAGAGATGCGCAGAGAGGCAGTGCGCAGAGAGGCAGTGCGCAGAGAGGCAGTGCGCAGACTCATTCATTCCCAGAGAGGAACAAAGGAAAATACAACAGGCATTTCCGGTCTTTGAAGGAGCCGAGGGTGGGCGTGTCCACGCTCCGGTAGAATACTTACAAATTAAAGAAATTGCCGAGTCGGTCCGTAAATACGGAACCAATGCTAATTTTACCTTGGTGCAGTTAGACAGGCTCGCCGGCATGGCACTAACTCCTGCTGACTGGCAAACGGTTGTAAAAGCCGCTCTCCCTAGTATGGGCAAATATATGGAATGGAGAGCTCTTTGGCATGAAGCTGCACAAGCGCAGGCCCGAGCAAACGCAGCTGCTTTGACTCCAGAGCAGAGAGATTGGACTTTTGACTTGTTAACGGGTCAGGGAGCTTATTCTGCTGATCAGACAAACTACCATTGGGGAGCTTATGCCCAGATTTCTTCCACGGCTATTAGGGCCTGGAAGGCGCTCTCTCGAGCAGGTGAAACCACTGGGCAGTTGACAAAGATAATCCAGGGACCTCAGGAATCCTTCTCAGATTTTGTGGCCAGAATGACAGAGGCAGCAGAGCATATTTTTGGAGAGTCAGAGCAAGCTGCGCCTCTGATAGAACAGCTAATCTATGAGCAAGCCACAAAGGAGTGCCGAGCGGCCATAGCCCCAAGAAAGAACAAAGGCTTACAAGACTGGCTCAGGGTCTGTCGAGAGCTTGGGGGACCTCTCACCAATGCAGGCTTAGCGGCCGCCATCCTTCAATCTCAGAACCGCTCCATGGGCAGAAATGATCAGAGGACATGTTTTAATTGCGGAAAGCCTGGGCATTTTAAGAAAGATTGCAGAGCTCCAGATAAACAGGGAGGGACTCTCACTCTTTGCTCTAAGTGTGGCAAGGGTTATCATAGAGCTGACCAGTGTCGCTCTGTGAGGGATATAAAGGGCAGAGTCCTTCCCCCACCTGATAGTCAATCAGCTTATGTGCCAAAAAACGGGTCATCGGGCCCTCGGTCCCAGGGCCCTCAAAGATATGGGAACCGGTTTGTCAGGACCCAGGAAGCAGTCAGAGAGGCGACCCAGGAAGACCCACAAGGGTGGACCTGCGTGCCGCCTCCGACTTCCTATTAATGCCTCAAATGAGTATTCAGCCGGTGCCAGTGGAGCCTATACCATCCTTGCCCCCGGGAACCATGGGCCTTATTCTCGGCCGGGGTTCACTCACCTTGCAGGGCTTAGTAGTCCACCCTGGAGTTATGGATTGTCAACATTCCCCTGAAATACAGGTCCTGTGCTCAAGCCCTAAGGGCGTTTTTTCTATTAGTAAAGGAGATAGGATAGCTCAGCTGCTGCTCCTCCCTGATAATACCAGGGAGAAATCTGCAGGACCTGAGATAAAGAAAATGGGCTCCTCAGGAAATGATTCTGCCTATTTGGTTGTATCTTTGAATAATAGACCTAAGCTCTGCCTTAAGATTAACGGAAAAGAGTTTGAAGGCATCCTTGATACCGGAGCAGATAAAAGTATAATTTCTACACATTGGTGGCCCAAAGCATGGCCCACCACAGAGTCATCTCATTCATTACAGGGCCTAGGTTATCAATCATGTCCCACTATAAGCTCCATTGCCTTGACGTGGGAATCCTCTGAAGGACAGCAAGGGAAATTCATACCTTATGTGCTCCCACTCCCGGTTAACCTCTGGGGAAGGGATATTATGCAGCATTTGGGCCTTATTTTGTCCAATGAAAACGCCCCATCAGGAGGGTATTCAGCTAAAGCAAAAAATATCATGGCAAAGATGGGTTATAAAGAAGGAAAAGGGTTAGGACATCAAGATACAGAGAGGTCTCATGCTGGTTAATCAACTCATAGATCTTGTCCAGATACAACTAGATGTATTATGACAAATAACTCAGCAGGGTTGTGAACAAAAGTTTCCGGGATTGTGTGTTATTTCCATTCAGTATGTTAAATTTACTAGGGCAGCTAATTTGTCAAAAAGTCTTTTTCAGTATATGTTACAGAATTGGACGGCTGAATTTGAACAGATCCTTCGGGAATTGAGACTTCAGGTCAACTCCACGCGCTTGGACCTGTCCCTGACCAAAGGATTACCCAATTGGATCTCCTCAGCATTTTCTTTCTTTAAAAAATGGGTGGGATTAATATTATTTGGAGATACACTTTGCTGTGGATTAGTGTTGCTTCTTTGATTGGTCTGTAAGCTTAAGGCCTAAACTAGGAGAGACAAGGTGGTTATTGCCCAGGCGCTTGCAGGACTAGAACATGGAGCTCCCCCTGATATATGGTTATCTATGCTTAGGCAATAGGTCGCTGGCCACTCAGCTCTTACATCTCACGAGGCTAGACTCATTGCACGGGATAGAGTGAGTGTGCTTCAGCAGCCCGAGAGAGTTGCACGGCTAAGCACTGCAATGGAAAGGCTCTGCGGCATATATGAGCCTATTCTAGGGAGACATGTCATCTTTCATGAAGGTTCAGTGTCCTAGTTCCCTTCCCCCAGGCAAAACGACACGGGAGCAGGTCAGGGTTGCTCTGGGTAAAAGCCTGTGAGCCTAAGAGCTAATCCTGTACATGGCTCCTTTACCTACACACTGGGGATTTGACCTCTATCTCCACTCTCATTAATATGGGTGGCCTATTTGCTCTTATTAAAAGGAAAGGGGGAGATGTTGGGAGCCGCGCCCACATTCGCCGTTACAAGATGGCGCTGACAGCTGTGTTCTAAGTGGTAAACAAATAATCTGCGCATATGCCGAGGGTGGTTCTCTACTCCATGTGCTCTGCCTTCCCCGTGACGTCAACTCGGCCGATGGGCTGCAGCCAATCAGGGAGTGACACGTCCTAGGCGAAATATAACTCTCCTAAAAAAGGGACGGGGTTTCGTTTTCTCTCTCTCTTGCTTCTTGCACTCTGGCTCCTGAAGATGTAAGCAATAAAGCTTTGCCGCAGAAGATTCTGGTTTGTTGCGTCTTTCCTGGCCGGTCGTGAGAACGCGTCTAATAACACTTTATTACCGCGACCCGCAGTTCTGGTTCTGGAATGAGGGATCTTCCTTGCGCCAGTCCCGAGTTTTTTCTCGTCCCGGAATTTCTCGTCCCGGATTTCAGCACCAATTGTTATTAGCGTTCTCACGCCCGGCCAGGAAAGACGCAACAGACCAGAATCTTCTGCGGCAAAGCTTTATTGCTTACATCTTCAGGAGCCAGAGTGCAAGAAGCAAGAGAGAGAGAAAACGAAACCCCGTCCCTATTAAGGAGAATTTTCCTTCGCCTAGGACGTGTCACTCCCTGATTGGCTGCAGCCCATCGGCCGAGTTGACGTCACGAGGAAGGCAGAGCACATGGAGTGAAGAACCACCCTCGGCACATGCGCAGATTATTTGTTTACCACTTAGAACACAGCTGTCAGCGCCATCTTGTAACGGCGAATGTGGGCGCGGCTCCCAACAGTTCTTCACCTTCCTTGTGCCTGGGCATGGATACGTGTATTTTGTTGGACTGTTGTCAACAATATGTCCCAACTCTTTTTACTGCCGTTGAATTTTTTGCATTGCATATAGGATGAAAGGGAGTGTTGGGGGATTTTTCCTAGAATGGCAGTATTTGTATAGTGCTGGGATTTGCCAAGTTTTGATTATGGCCTTTGCGAAGAAAAGTACCTTGCAGACAGAGCTCCCATCTGTATGTGAGCAACTGGGACGTTCCTTGAGCGGTGGGATCCTCACAGTTGTCAACACATTTTGAAAGCTGTGCTGCAAACATTGAGTTACCTCAGACATGAGCTAAGCAGTACAGCCAGTACAGTGGGAACAGTATAGTTAAGAGATGGAAAGGAAGCTAGAGGGATGGTGATTGAGAAAGAGCTGCATGCCAGCAAACACTCCTGAGACCTCCATGCCCCTCTGCAGGATCCCTGGTTTTAATCTTAACTGGGAATGGATTCTTGTTAGGTCGCTATAGTCATCTTTAGTGTTTCTCTCTTTGGTGTTTGACACTACCCATATCACACATCTCAAGCTCACAGCAATAAAATTTCAGTCCTTGGGAAGTTTCCTGGGTACCTCCTGGGCCAAAGAGAAAGCAGCTAGTCATGCATATCGTACAGCTTGTTTAGTTGTTCTGTTGCTTCTGTGAACTTGCCCACCCCTCTGGGTGCCAGCTTCTCTCATATATGTTTTTTAATGTTCTGTCATTGAATCAGACAGTCACCTGCCTTCCTAGGCCTCATGGCCCTAGATGAGGGTTCTTTTCCTATCAAGATAGATATTTGGGGGACATCACGCACCTTCTCATTTCTACCTTGTGTATCAGAAGATATTCTTGCTAGCGTTACCAGATTAGAATCCTTTTTTTTTTTTTTTCCAAACATGCTTTGGTCTAGCTATGCTGAAGTTGTTACCATCTCTCTTAGAGGACCTTTGGTTTGTCTCTGTTTCCAGCTTGTCTTCTGTGGAGCACTTCATCCTCCTGCCAACAATTGGTCCACTCCTTCTATCACAAAAGTCCTGAGCATCAGATCTGAGTCACCAGGCCTTGTGAGAAAACACCTTTACCTGCTGAGTCACCTCATCAGCTCCTATCTAACTTTAAGCACAGCCCATGGGTTAATAAATGTGTTGACTTCTGTTTTCAGTTGAAAAAAAAAAGTGGTGTAGTTGAATAAGAAGTTGATGCAGAGGTGGGAGTCTCTAGTTTTGTAATTACACAGATGCGTACATCAGAATGCCTCAAACAAAAGGTTGAGTGCCTTTGGACTGAGAATTGCCATTTGTCACTTTCCCTCTTTCAACTTTATAAGGACTTAGCTTTCAAGTCAGTTCTCCAAAATTGTTTTGTGAAGATCTGGAGAAGCTGCAGCAACTTTACCTTGTCAGTAATAAACAAGGCATGGGATCCATTTATAGTTCTGAAATGGCCTCAGTCATCCTGTAAGGCACTGACCCATTGAAATTGGTAGTTGCAACTGAAGACAGTGTGGCTTTGATCTTTGAGAGGCTGCTGATCTGTGCCCAGGGAATGACCTTGTAGCTGGTTCTTCCTTGTGAACTTGAATTTGAATACCATCTTCCCTCCCACACCTGGCTGAGACTTACTGAGCAATGCTTTGGATATCTCTCTTCAGTTTGCTAACATTTACTCCTTCTCTGGATCAGAGTAAGGGTCTACTTAATTCATGAGCTTTCTAGTCTGTGTTGAGCAATAAAGTAAAGAATATCTGCACATTTTCTTTAGGTCCTATGTCTACAAAAGATAACCATGTTGAAAATTATCATGCGGGTAAAGAGAGAATAGTCTGGCTTTTGTGTTGATGCGGTAGATTTCTTTCCAGTTTACCATCCATCTAGAGAGCCAAGTTGGCATCACCCTGTGGCTGAGTTTGGGTATCTTCAAGTTTGTTTTCTTAACATTGATCCTCTATCATAATGGTCCTCAACCTGTCATGTGGTGGTGACCCCTCAACCATAAAATTATTTCATTGCTACTTCATAACTGTAATTTTGCTAGTGTTTTAAATTTTAATGCAAATATTGGGCATGCAGGATATCTGATATGTGATCCTCAAAAGGGCCACAACCCAAATGTTGAAAGCCATTGCCTATCACTATACTCCAGGCTCAGAGTGGAAGACATATTGCAGCCTTATTTCTTGTGGGCTTCTTTCATCCATACACATTCTATAAATAGAAGCACAAGATTGCCAAGGCAGCCAGGCTCTCTCCTTCATTTCCTGGCAGGTGAAGTGCAAGTTGCCAGGTTTCTAGCTATAAGGCTGACAGATATGCTCCTTGGGAACTTACATCCTAGAAGATAAAGCTTTCAGAGAAACGAAGGGTCAGAGAGCTACGTTGCATTGCTTCCTTCTCCTCAACCGTTGCTGGAGGAGGTCCCCATAAGTCCATATTTCTTTGGGAGTATCAAAATATAGGTACTTCATGGGTTTAATAATTCTTAAATATTCTGTTTAAAGTAACTGTGCCTAATAAACATTCACCACTAACAATGCTTTTTTCACTTTCTTACATTAACTAATAGTCCTTAGATTTATTTGTAAATTCAAGAACTTACTTGCTACAGTCTTGAAATGGTCACAGTCACCTGTATGTGATAACTGATATTGCATACAAATAAATGGGAAGCCAGCAATGTGCTTTAGTCTGCTGGTCCCACTGTAATGTAATGTCACGGAAGAAGCAATTTATAAACAACAGAAAGCAATTTTCTTTTAAATCTGCAAGCTGGAATTTTAGGGAGATGGAGGATTTGGTGTTTGGTGAGGTGCCAGGCTCTCTGTGTGCAAAATGGCAGCTTTCAAGAGACATATTTAAGACATAGCATGATGTTAAAAATTATGAATCTAGTCACTAGTAAATCTTGAGTGATTACTGTGTTTCAAGTTCTGTTTGGCGGCAGCTATGGAGAAGAATTAAGTATGAGAAGGATAATGTAAACTAGCTTACCGGGACTGAAGTGAGTCTCATTAGGAAACCTCAGAGACAAGGGAATCCCATTCATAGTAATAGGAACAGGTTGATGGAATCTGAGATTGAATTCCTGACACAAAGTGTAATCAATATACAATGATGTGAAGTGGAATGTGCATCAAATAAGAACATATGTGTGAAGTCTTTGAGGTGGGAAATCCAATGTGTGACTCCGAATTCTGCAGGTAATATGTGGAGGATATTCTGATTGATTTCAACCAACCATGATAGACCATGAAATAGGAAAGATAGTTAAGCGAGCAAGGTTAAACAGATCCCCTGTGCCTCTCCTTCAGGCAGTTATTTCCCCTTTGGAATTCAGAAAGGAATGCAGAACATTATTTTTTTTTCAGCATCACTTGGAATGCTTGTACCTGAGAAAAATTATAAAATCCTATGGGAAAAAAATTGGCATTGCAAGAAAAAAGAAATCATGACCATCACACAGACACAAAAATGAGCATTAAGCATTGGTGGAACTAAGTAGATGTTTTACTTGGCTCGAGAAAAACTTAAGAATGAATGCATCTATTTGTAATTGGAAGATTTGCAATGTCTGAGCAAATGCTATGTAGGGAGTTTTGGGAGAGAAATTAGTTAATTACCTACCCATGGAACACAATTTGCATAGTTATAGGTAAGAGTTACCTTCGTAGTTTATCAAGTTTTAAAAATACTCCTGTGGAATTTTCATCAGACAACCCGGTGGGGGGGAGGGGGGGAATCATCTGGAATCTCAAAGATAGTCCCCCTTTTTTTTTCTTTTTTTTTTTTTAAACTAAAGTACAAATGTCTCCCTGTGCTTTTACACATGAAACCAGAATGTATTTCTCAAGCCATGCTTAGTGATCATTGGATAAAAATTTAATCCACTTTTGTAGATTAAGATATGTGTGTGTGTGTGTGTGTGTGTGTGTGTGTGTGTGTGTGTGTGTGTTAGCTTAAGTCTAAAAGATAAGTTTATGGTATTTGTGTTTGCTTATTTTGTTTTGCTTGAGACAACCTCTTACTTCACAGGCTATTCTGGAACTTGGTAAGCAGCACAAGCTAGATTGGCATGCTTGGTCCCAGGCAAGCAGCCCAGGCTAGATTGACACGCTTGGTCTCAGGCCTGAAATGCTTTCTTAGGAGTTCTTAGTGTTCTGCATTGTGTGCCTGATGGAGACCTTACCTTTCCCTTCGGCACATCTCTTGAGAACTCATGGTGACGATTGTTGAGCATTTACAATAACCCTCTAGTCATTGTGAGAAATAAATAAACAACCTTTTTTTTTTTTTCTCTAAGATACAAACCTGCCTCTAAATATACAAACTTAGATACGTGGTGACTGTAAAAGTTCATTTCAGCTGTGAGCACGGAGCCATTCAAACACCTTTTTCCTTCCCAGGGGATAGACAAGGCAAGTTCACTAGGCTGGACACAGAAAGAAGCAGGAAGATGAAGTAGAGCTTACAATCTCAGATTACTCTAATGAAACAGCTATGTTTCATTAGATCTGAGCCTCAAAAGTTCACCCAGTGTCAGACGGTGCTACACATGCACTGAAAGAAAAGACTTTTATTTTGAATTACCTGCACTCACATATGCTCACATAAAACTTCTAGCACAGGTGCCCAAAACTACAAAGGCATTGGAGTCCCTTGGAGTTGGAGCTACTGTGGTTGTTAGCTGCCTGACGTGGGTACTGGGGACCAAACTCGGGCCCTATGAAAGAGCAGTAAGCTCTCTTAACCACTGAGCCATCATCTCTCCAGCCCCACAAATGCACTTGCAATTTAGTGGTATTTTGGTAATCTGACATTTTGGGTCTTCACAAAATAAAATATGTTATAAGTGTTAGGATTTCTAGAAGCAATTAATATACCATGTCTAGAAAACATTTGGCATAAAGAAATGTATCTATACTTGTAATTGCAAAAACATCTATGAGTCTTCCTTTTATTTAATTAAGGCATGTAATAGGATGATTCTAGTATGTTTTCTCCAAAGCGAGTTATATTAGATAAGCTAATCTTGTTGTTCAGCATATGTTTTAGATTTCAGCTTACTAGGGCTGATGAGATGGTGTAGTGTTTAAGAGCACTGGCTGTTTTCCTAGAGCACCCACATTTCATTCCCAGCATTCACATGATGACTCAGAATTGTCTGCAACTTCAGTTTCAGGGAATCCCATACTCCTTTCTGGCCTCCAATGGCACCAGTCATGTATATTGTATACAGACATACCCACAGGCAAACACTCATACGCATAATTTCTCCTTAAGTCTTCAGTTTTATTCTAGTTCTCAGAGCTATTATAATTAATATTCAAACATTTAACATTTTTGTTAGAAGCGTTGTGAGAATTTTACAGGCCACGTAGAGCTCAGAAAAATACTTGTTTAGCCTTCACTAGTCACAGACATACACAGTCTGCCTGCTGTCCAGCCCCAGATAAGGTTACAGGAGGTTAAGACATTCTGTACAATTGACTCAGGATCACTTAGTAAATATGAAGGAGCCAAGACAAGGCTATGACTGAACCCCTTGAACTGATATTATGTTATTATTTATTGTTATTATTTATTTAAGCAGAGAAATACGTTATAAAGTAAAGTCTTAAATGTTTTCCGGGTGCATACACCTAAACTCTTAATGTCTATGCAGTATTAACTGTTGAAAAGAGCTTCTCTTCTTATAGTTCTAATGAGGAAACAGGAAGAATGAATGAGAAGGAGCACACAACTTTGATCAAAAACACTCATGGAGCTCATAGAAGGGACATCTGCAAAATGTTAAAATAGAAAAAAAGGAAAATCATTGTGGGTTTCTGATTACATGAAATGGACCTAAACCTTGTCGCTTCTTCCCTTATGATGTCATGCATTTTTCTCAACTCATTTCCGAGGAATCTGCAGTTACCATCAGTTGTAGAATAGGCACATAATTTCCCTCAAGCTATCTGGCGGAGCTAGAGAAAATAAAACAATGATTTTATGTCATTGCTGTCTAATGCCCTGGGAGCTATCCAGCCCACCCACACTCTATCAAGATGCCATTATGGGAAGAATAAGTTCCTTGTAACCCAGAGCAATACAATTTCAAGTATGTGGTGCTGTGTGTGCCTCTGATCGTTACAAAAATATCCATTCAAGCAACGCTAAGCCATCTGAGGAGTCATTGCTCTCATCCAATTCTGCACTAGATCATTTGAATATAAAAGTTTCCAAAAGAGATATTTTGTTTACGTATAGACTCTATTTTCCATTCATTTCAAATCCATGTACCAAGTGTCTCATTCCATGTGCATGCCAAAGGAAACAGATCATAGTATGTGGCTAAATGGGTTTCTTCTTACCACTTTCCTGATGTATGTGACGACTGGGCCCCATTCCCAGAGATTCTGAATAGATGGAGTTGAGACAAAGTCGAGAACTGTTGTTCATTTTGAATGTTTCAGATTGTATGAGTACCAGTCCAAAGGTTACTTTCTTTGATTCTCCATTTCCTCATCTGACTTAACAACAACAGCTCCTGTAGAATGAGGTTTGTGCCTAATGCAAAATGTTATTTAGAACAAACTACGACACCCTTTATTCATGCAAATTATAATCAATTGAATGCACAGTACTTTTCCTTTAGAGCTATTTTGAAGAGTTTTTAAACATTATTGTTTTGAGATTATATGTGTATATGTAATTATACATATATATGTAAATATGTATACATATATGTATATATGTGTATATATGTGTATATATATGTATATATGTGTATATATGTATATATGTATATATTTACATAGTTCCTTACTTTCCCTTCCATCCTCCATTTTCACACACACACACACACACACACATACATGTCAATTGGAATTTGACATTTGATCTATTTGGAATAAATTCTATGTGTGTTATCTTGGGTTTATACTATAGACTTATGAAGGTGTTCCCAGAGAGTTTGGATTGGGATGAAAGACTCACCTGGAATGTGGGCAGCATCATTCCATCTGTTGCAGTTGTAGATGAATGAAAGCCTGAAAGGGGCAGAGCAGCAAGCAGCACAGCATCCCCCTCTGCTTCTTACTGTAGCTGCAATGTGACCAGCAGCCTCACCTTCCTGCTTCCATTTCTCCTTTCCTACAGTGGACTGTATCCCCTCGAACTGTAAGCTCAAATAAACTCTTCCTGCATTAAGTTATTTCTTGCCTGGCATTAGTCACAGCAATTAGAAAAGTGATTAAAGAATAAAAGAAATTGGTCACTATGAAGTAAGGCCATTGCTGGTATAAACTAGACTGCTTCTTCATTAGCACAAAACATTTTATTTTTATTCTTTTATTAGATATTTTCTTTATTTAGATTTCAAATGCTATCCCGAAAGTTCCCTATACCCTCCCCCTGCCCTGCTTCCCTACACACCCACTCCCACTTCTTGGCCCTGGCGTTTCCCTGTACTAGTTTGCAAGACCTAGGGGCCTTTCTTCCCAATGATGGTCGACTAGGCCATCTTCTGCTACATATGCAGCTAGAGACATGAGTTCTGGAGTACTGGTTAGTTCATATTGTTGTTCCACCTATAGGGTTGCAGACCCTTTCAGCTCCTTGGGTACTTTCTCTTACTCCTCCATTGGGGGCCCTGTGTTACATCCTATAGATGACTGTGAGCATCTACTTCTGTATTTGCCAGGCATAGCTTCATATGAGACAGCTATATCAGGGTCCCTTCAGCAAAATATTGCTGGCATATGCAATAGTGTCTGGGTTTGGAGGCTGATTATGGGATGGATCCTAGGGTGTGGTAGTCTCTGGATAGTCCATTCTTTCGTCTTAGCTCCAAACTTTGTCTCTGTAACTCTTTTCATGGGTATTTTGTTCACTATTCTAAGGAGGAATGAAGTATCCACACATTGGTCTTCCTTCTTCTTGATTTTCTTGTGTTTTGCAAATTGTATCTTGGGTATTCTAAGTTTCTGAGCTAATATCCACTCATCAGTGAGTGCATATCTAGTGACTTCTTTTATGACTGGGTTACCTAACTAAGGATGATATCCTCCAGATACATCCATGTGCCCAATAGTCACAAATAATATAAAATACGTTGGTGTGACTCTAACTAAGGAAGTGAAAGATCTGTATGATAAGAACTTCAAGTCTCTGAAGAAAGAAATTGAAGAAGGTCTCAGAAGATGGAAAGGTCTCCCATGCTCATGGATTGGCAGGATTAATATAGTCAAAATGGCTATCCTGCTGAAAGCAATCTACAGATTCAATGCAATCCCCATCAAAATTCCAACTCAATTCTTCACTGAGTTAGAAAGGGCAATTTGCAAATTCATCTGGAATAATAAAAATTTGGATAGAAAAAACTATTCTCAACAATAAAAGAACCTCTGGTAGAATCACCATGCCTGACCTCAAGCTGTACTACAGAGCAATTTTAATAAAAACTGCATGGTACTGATACAGAGACAGACAAGTAGATCAATGGAATAGAATTGAAGACCAGAAATGAACCCACACACCTATGGTCACTTGATCTTTGACAAGGGAGCTAAAACCATCCAGTGGAAAAAAGACAGCATTTTTAACAAGTGGTACTGGCACAACTGGCATTTATCATGTCGAAGAATGTGAATTGATCCATTCTTATCTCCTTGTACAAAGCTCAAATCTAAGTGGATCAAAGACCTCCACATAAAACCAGAGACACTGAAATTTATAGAGGAGAAAGTGGGGGAAAGCCTCAAAGATATGGGCACAGGGGAAAAATTCCTAAACAGAACAGCAATGGCTTGTGCTGTAAGATCAAGAATTGACAAATGAGACCTCATATAATTGCAAAGCTTCTGTAAGGCAAAAGACACCTTCAATAAGACAAAAAGGCCATCAACAGATTGGGAAAGGATTTTTACCAATCCTAAATCTGATAGGGGACTAATATCCAATATATACAAAGAGCTCAAGAAGCTGAACTCCAGAAATTAAAATAACCCCATTAAAAACAGGGTACAGAGCTAAACAAAGAATTCTCAACTGAGGCATACCGAATGGCTGAGAAGCACCTGAAAAAAATGTTCAACATCCTTAATCATCAGGGAAATGCAAATCAAAACAACCTTGAGATTCCACCTCACACAAGTCAGAATGGCTAATTTCAAGAATTCAGGTGACAGCAGATGCTGGCAAGGATGTGGAGAAAGAGGAACACTCCTCTATTGCTGGTGGGATTGCAAGCTTGTACAACCACTCTGGAAGTCAGTCTGGGGAAATACTACCGGAAGATCCAGCAATACCTCTCCTGGGCATATACCCAGAAGATGTTCCAACTGGTAATAAGGACACATGCTCCACTATGTTCATAGCAGCTTTATTTATAATAGCCAGAAGTGGGAAAGAACCCAGATGTCCCTCAACAGAAGAATAGATATAGAAAATGTGGTACATTTAGACAATGGAGCACAAAATACTTCTTAACAAGAAATTATAATCAAGCCATGAGAATCTTCCATGCTGCCTCTTTGGATCAATTTCAATTCATCACCAAAAGCATGCTCAGGTATAACAGGCTATCAGTTACCTTTTGGTTATATTTTGTGATTCCTAACAGTCACATGCTCTATAGGATGCAGGCTAGTTCAGCACTTCACAGTGTTCCTATTCCTTGAGCACAGGATGTGATTTTAAAAGTCAATGTGAGCTGTGAGCCAAAATGTCTTTGTTCACATAAAATGACATTTAGAGAGAATTAGCCTTCTTTGGCTGCTGGTTATGGTTGCCTGGGAATGTTGCCTCATGTCTTTATTGTAAGGGGAGCCAGCCTGAGGACAGGCTGGGGATAGGGGGAACAAAACAGGCGGAGGAAACCTAATTTATTTATTATAGGATTAAACCATTGAATCAAGTGTACCTAGAATTTCTTTCTTGCATCCTATTTATATGTAGATATTCTGTAAGAATTTTCCATATTCTGTAAACCACTTTCAATTGTTTCCTATTAGAGATAACTGACACATCAATTTTATAAGCATATTCACCTTGAAATTAATTGAAATGATCTGAGTGTCGCTACACTGGGGTCTCATTTTAGCATAGCATTTATGGACAATATGGCTGGACAAGTGATTTAACTTCTGTTGGCTTCACATTCCTTATTTGTGTAATGGTACAGTTGGGCTAGATCATCTCTAAAGCCATCCTAAGTTTCAGTGCTGGGATCTATTTAATTACCTGCAGTGTGAAACATATTAATGCTTTATGCCCTCAACAATGGGGTCACACACATGTCCTCTAATAGCTACAGAACATAATGACACCTATGTAACATGATGACCACATGCTCACTTTGATGATAACATCACTCTAGTTATGTGCTCTGATTGACAGAGCCTGAATCATTACTACTATGGACAATTACAGCTCTTTCAATGATGCTGTAATTAAAAAAAAAAATCATGTCTCTAATATTTCTAACTTTGAGGGGAGGGGAAAACAACCCAAGTAGTACTTTCAACTTTTTTCACAGGACACCTCTATTTACATAAATATGGGCATGACTGTTTAAAATACAAAGTTACCTGTCCAGATGGGAACAAAACTCAGAGCCCTGGTTCTTTTTCTCTCTAGAAGTATACATCCTTCACCTTTGTGTGACTATGAAGGTTAGTTACATGGGTAAGTGAAATGCAAATTCAATGTGTGCTCCATCAAAGCACAGCTATTGTGGTTGTGACATCTTTCATATACCATAAAACTGGCACCTTCAATTTTTTTTTCTGAGCAACCTTAAGTTGGATTTTTGTTTCCTATTTCTTAATGACAAGAAAACAAATGAATAATGCAGCAAAATAAGTAATATATCGAGGAAAACTGCGTTGTTTCAAAGTTAAAAGTTAAGATGGGGTATGGATCCAGCTTAGTGGTTAGGCCTTTGCCTAGTCTGCATGAAGCCTTGTGGTCAGCATTGAGTAACACACACACACACACACACACACACACACACATGCATGAACACACATAATCTAATGCCCTTGTGTAAATAGTAATCATTTCAACATTGCCTTTTCAGTCTCTTTTTTTCAATTGTCGCAGGCTTATGTCTCCTTGGGGAAGAGTTTCCTGGTATAGCTCCGGTCATTAGCATCCAACCCAAAAACTTCCCACTCATAAGCACATTCCTGTGCTGTTTGAAAAATAGAAACATCACAGGATGCACCATAGAGATGAGCATTTTAATGTTTTAGTTGTGAATGAAATTAAAGAAAAAGTAAAAATGATGATAGAAAATTGAGTATATTTAAAACAGTGTTATAAAATACCATTCCTAATTGTAAAACATCATTTTTGATAGGTTCATGCACACATATAATGCATTTTAGTCATTTCAACCCCATCTCCTCCCTCATGCCCCCCACCCCCCCATCCTAGTGAAACTTCTCTTCCCATGAAGTCCCTATCCTAGGTTTCCATCTTCCTTTTGTGTGTGACCCAATTGGTTTAAATAAGACCACCTGCATCAGCATGGGTGGGAAATAATTGACATGAGAATGGCAACTTATTGGTGGCTATACCACTGGAGAAAATGATCCTTCCCCTCCAGCAACTGTTACCTGATCGTGGCTCCTCAGTTAGAGATGGAGGCCTCAGAAGCACTCTCCACTCCAAGACTAAGTATTCCCAGGCCTAGTCATGTGCAGTTCTTTCCTAGGTAGCCACACCTGCAGGGAGTTCATGAGTGCACGAGACACGTGCAGAAAGATTTTCTTCTTCTTCTTCTGATTATCTCTGCATCTTCTGGCTGCTCCATTCTTTCTGCCCACTCTTCCACAGTACAACCCGAACTTTGACGGGGATGACAGAAGTGTCATATTTAAGGTCAAGCACTTCACTGTAACTTATTCTGGACACTTGGATCAGTGATGAGTCTCACTAAATATCACCTGCTATGACTATCCCTTTGTTCATATTCCCTCAGATCCAATAAGCTGAGATGATATGGCTATTTTTTTTTTAGTAATTAGTACATGCAATTTATTTTTGGTCTTCCTTGCCCCCCAAATTTCTCTAGTCCTAATTCCATAAACTTCTTAGCCAATTCCTTGTTCCTATGGGGAAAGAGTAAATTAAACACTTTTCCATTGGTCTGGTGAGCAACTCAAGGTGAGCTCCTGCGGTAAGCCCTCTGTATTTAATGCTTCCTTTGTAGTGTCAGATACCTTTCTCTATAAATCTGCATTTGTATCGACACAATGCCTCTGCTGTGTTCCTTCTATTTCTTGGTGAGTTAGAAAATACATAAGCTATGATTAGCAAGATTCTCACATCTCTGTTCTAGTAAGGTGGGAATGAACTGAGAATGGGTCAAAGCATCGTTGATTTCCTGGTCCTCTCTGGAGGTCTGATCTCTCGTGTCTGTAGACAAAGCTCTTTGGGTTCTTTATCAAATGCTCTGTTCTGGAACTTAATTTGGGAAAAAAAAAAGACAGGGGACTTCTGACTTCAGAGACTTCAGAGTCAGATCTTTGTGCACTTTGGAATCTCCCCTTCATACTTGGCTGGATGTTTAGAGCCATTCAAAGCAGAACACTGTTCTGAAATCAGCTTAAAGTCATTTTAACCTGAACTCTGTGCTGGGACCATCTCTAGATGCAAAGTTGTATGTTAGGATAAAACTCTCCTGATAAGCTTGACTTTTGATAGTCAAGGTTACTAGATCTGTTATTTGAAATCATGAATGTGTGCGTGCCTTTTTCCTTCTCCACCTTCTCTACCTTTCTTCTTCCTTTCCTTCCCTTCTTTAATATATGTGTGTGTGTGTATATATATATATATATATGTGTATGCACATATATATTGTCTAACATATATAATTTATAACTTATAATACTATATATAATTATATGTTTATCTTCGTTGATTCATTTACCCATTCATTCACTAAGCATCCATAGGGCTATAGCTGGCCTAGATGTTGTCAGTCTGACACTGAGAAAGGAACAAAGGGCCTGTACTTAGTTTAGCAGCTTTATAGTCCCTTAGGAAGAAAGACTGAAAACTGAGAAAGATGAAAAGATTGTGGCTGAAGCCATGAAGGCAGGAGTACAGAGCTACAAGTGAACACCGGGGTCATCTAGTCTAGCCAGGATGACAGGAAGTGCTTCCTACAGAATTGCTAGAAGATGGAAGACTATTCTCGGTAGGAGAAATTGTGAAAGGGCCAGAAATTATAGGGAATGAAAGGAAAATACATTTTACTGAAGCCTAGATTTTCTGTGTCTTAAGTCAGAGAGGCCAGAATGAATGTGGAGAGACTGCCCAGGAAAGGCCATTGAGGGCCATTTTATAAGCAGCATGTCGTCTGAGGGCACTGGTCAATGATGGTGCCTGTGGTTCAACTGTAAGTGGGCAACTCAGGACCCTGTGACTACAAAACTGTTCTTGCTGTTGGCTTACTCACAGTGACACTTCAGTTGTATTTAAGTATTATCATTTTGTAAGTTGTTGTCATTGATGGAAACTGGAATGTGCTTCATGGAGAATTAGACATGGTGGAACACACTAGGAATCACAGCACTTAGGAGGCCAGGGTGTGAGGACCAGGAGTTTATGGATAGCCTGATCTACACAGTGACTCATCTCCAAAACCAAAACATAAATAAAATACTTTCTTGGATTTCTGTGTATTATTTCTTGCAATGGTCTCTGGATCTGTAATTATCATAACATACAAAAGTTAAATGCTTCTGTAATAGTATCTAATATATTGTAATAATAAAATTAAAATGATAAATAAAATAAATAAAAACAAAATTGAGGTTGTTTCTTAGTCATTCAAGAAGAACAAAATTTAGAGTTTACTTAAAGACTAATCTCAATTATATTTCATACAGAGTCAAAACCTGCTGTCCTATCATATCTGTTAGGGACGTTAATCAGTGAAACCAAGGTTTTCAACCATCTCTGCCAACTCTTTGAGTAACAAAACAACGCAAAATGGCATTTAAAGGGAGTGATGTGCTATCATGTATCTCAAACATCTGGAGGATACACTCACATGTGCCCTGTGATAATTTGGTCTCTCTTACTCTTTCTCTATACTTGTGTCCCTTTTGTTCCCATTCATGTGACATTTTTTGTTCCCAAGATTTTGTTTTCCATGCTGTGACAGTCCTAGGGACTCAAGTCTTTAAGCCGTAACATGTGCTGTCTTCTCAGAGGGTGATTATCTTCCTCCCCAAGTTCATCATCTTATGTGTAGTTGGGTTTCACATCCTAAATTGAATCACTATTCCATCCGTGATTGGAGACCAGAGGAACAGAAGTGCAGATTGGTACAAGAATGGAGGAGCTGCACTTGAAGCAAAGGTACATTTATCTGATGCTGTCCTCTAGCTACAGCACCAGCTTGTGGGAGTCAGTCATTAAATCCTTGGGAATTTTGCAAGTAGTAGTTATCTATAAGCATTATTAAAAATAAATATTGCTGGAGCAATGGCTTAGTAATTAAGAGTCTTTGCTGCACTTTCAAAGACTTTCTTATCAAGAGGCTCACAGTCTTTTATAATCCTAGTTTGAGAGACTTCAGTTCCTTCTTCTGGCCTTCAGGGACAACTTTGCTCACATGCACATCTACCCCCAAACCCCCACAGAGACACATATAGAAATATGTAATAAAATAAAATCAATCTTAAGAAATTATGTAGCCTATTATGTTATAGTGAACATAAATAGAATGTATACGCAGAACCCACCACTTCCTAATCCTTATACTAGATATTAGTATCAAATACACCCATAGGGTAATGGATATGTATCTCAGTGTCATCTGATAGGAATATGATACAATGTACTTCTGTGTATTTCTTAACTGCACACCCAGTGATGCTATTTTGGTGATGTGAAAGTAGCCACTGTGAGCATGTTTATGCCACGGAAAAGAACAAGAAGACATGACATGGAACTGATCTAATGCTCATCAGAATCAATAGGGAAAATGAAGTCAGTGAATACAGCAGCAAGGAACACAGCAGAGTTTTGCTTAGCCATAAAGAATTAAATTATGTCCTTTTGAGGAAGTGGCTAGAAATACAAATACAATAAGCAAAATGAGCCAAACTACAAAAGAACAATATCATCTTTTTCTCATACACAGATGTTAGATATGCTACCACTGGATAATGTAATCTACTAAATATAATACATATGGCATGAATGGAGACAGGGAATTCATGTGTGGGGGAACAAAATGGCATAAAGGAAATGAGGAATAAGAGATGGTAAAGGGTGTAAGAAAGACAAAGTACACCATTCCTTCTTTCATGTGCCAACCTAAATTTAATTATACACTCATTTATCCACAAGACAAAAGGGGGTCTTAGGAGAGGAAAGGGAACAGCCAGAAGACACACTTCAGGAGGATTGCAATCTGAACAACGGGTATAAACTAAGTATAATGAATGATATATATGCATGAAAGTGTCATAGGGTAACATAAATTTTAATGAAAAACTAAGACTTTAAAATAAAACAAAACCTACCTCCCAATACTTGTTTCTTTTGGGTCTTTGTAGGAGAGGTAAACCGATTGACACCCCAGGGCCTGTGCCTGCTTCTCCTGTCATCTGGCACCTAGTATATGTACTGTAGTAGCTCCATCCAGGATTCCCATCATTTTGTCTCCCAGAACTCAAAGCTGGGATTCTTCTCCTTGGATGATGTTGCTATCACTAAAGTGACTTTAGGCAAGGAAATCAGACTGGATTTTGAGTCTAATTTGGATTCTATAGAGTTGAAGGGACAAGCTGGAAAGTAAGGTGGCCATTTTCCTAGGGTTGCTTGTCTCTGGTTCCTCTTCACCATACCCAGTAGCTGAGCATTTTCCCCAGGTGAGTTTCTAGAGTGCCAATGAGAAGCAAGGACATGATTTATAGCTTTGTCACCATCACTGATTAGCTGAGTGGCAGGTAACATCTGGGAAGGCACCTCTGATTGTCACTGGATATCACAGTTGACCCTCTATGTTCCATTCTTGGATTCAACCAACTATTGATCGAAAAGTTTGAAGGGGGAAAATATCTTCCCAGAAAATCTACGAATTTTTTTTTTCTTGTCATTTTCTCCTAGCAATGTAATCAGAGAAACTCTATATATAAAATTTTAAATTAGGGGTTATAAAGTAATCTTAGGGTGACTTAAATAATATGGGAGGTGGTATGTAAATTATATGCAAATAGCATGTCATTTTTATACATGGGGCTTGAATATCTGTGAGCTTGAGTATCTGAGTAGGGTGGAGATCCTGAAATCTGTCCCATGTGGGTATATAGGGACTATACATAGAGATAGTTGTAGTTGTGCATCTGTGTGGTCTCCTCCATTGTGAATACAATGTTGGGTGACCAACTGTGACAAAAGTGATCATGTAACATCTAAGGCTGGGTCTGGGCATTATGACTTCTGCTTTTCCTTTCTGAACCATTTCCTTTTAGGGACTCCAGATGGAAGAAGGCAAGGGAATAGACATGAATCCCTGTGAAGAATCCCACAGGTATAGAACTGAAGGAGGTTGGTAATCACCAACAATGAAGTGTCAGCTATAAAGGTGGGCCTTGGAGCAGTCCCTACAACTCCAAGTCAGAGTATCAATGACTGCGATTCCAAATGATATGTGATGCCTGGCGAGAGATTGTGACTTGAAATTACTTATCAAAACTGAAATTTAGAAATGAATTGCTGGTTTTAAACCATAATGTTTTGGAGGTTTGCCATGCATTATTAGACAACCACTATATGTTGTATGGCTATGGGCATAATCCATACAGGCAAGATGATATTAACCCCTACCTTACAAAATTATGGAGAGGATTGAATGGGATATATATATATATATGTCACATGCAGGCATCAGTGAAAATACATAGCAAATGGCATGTATTTGCTCAATACTGGCAGTTTTTTAGGTGTTCCTATCTATACTCTATCCAGCTCTTTCCAAAACTCTAACTCCAGGTTTGACCAAGGAGCTAAGTTCCGTCCTGTCCTTTGATCAGTATGCTATGACTCCAGCAACTCATTCTTTAGACTCCAGACTATATACTCAATATGGATATAGGCCATATGGGTATTGATATAGACTATAAATTATACTTATTTTTGTGGAGAAAATATTAACACCCCCCCCATGGACATCATAGTCTATTTCCCAGTGTTTTTCTAAAAGCAGCATGCCCACAGTGACTTCTAGCCCTTTGCATTGCTCAGTGAGTCTCCATTACCATTTTGCTGATTTTATGCATGTGTTTTCTAAAACAAGTGAACATCCATTCCACTTCTTGCCCTCATCCTGTGTACCTTAAACTTCAAGAGTTAAATGTGGAAAAGGGAAAAGGAAATGCCATTCCCAGTGGGAACATGAGGAGAAGTGAAAGTTTTTGGTTCTCAGCATTCATTTACCTCACTTTCAGGATGTTGGGTGCCTGCATACCTGACAGAGACTGTAAGGATCAACTAGGCTGAGGTGAAGTACTCAATATCTTCCTTCGATGGTCACTATCAGATGTCCCAGTAAGAACAGAAGATGTCCCATAAGCCGGAGTATCATTTCATCACATGCTTAACCAACCCTTTCTTTACATTGGTCTGACTGGATTAGAGGGGCGTGCACTTGCAGTTTGCATCTTGCTTGCCTTCTACACTCATTCCTTGCAGCTGTCTTCTCATCTCTACTACTCACATCCTGGAAAGAATAAAAATGACTGGCATCTGTCTCTTTTGTCTCCCAACAAGCTTAAGTTGCCTGGTACTTTCCAATGTTCTATTTCAAATATACTTCAACATCCTTTAGAGCCAAGAAGGACTGTTGTTGCTCATGTATTTCTGGATCACCACTTAGTGGTGTTGCCTGAAAATGACACAACCCGTCACTCAGGGATCTTTCCTTCCATTCTGAACACTAAAAGGACAGGTGATTTGTTCACATGGTCCAAGACTTCCAGATATTTTGTCTGACAATTCACTGGCAGATTCTAAACGTGGCTACTTAGTGACTCCTCCATCTGGTGGTTCTACTTGCAATGTAGAAGCACCAGGTTCTAAATGGGATTGCCACAGTTAGGGGGACTGTAAGGAAAACTCTGCTGAAGCAGGGACTTACACTTGCCAGGATCACAGCTTGCATCTGGCAAAGTTTCAGTGGCTGATGAAAGTTGTGTGTGTGATATGACTGTGAAGATGGCAGAGGGGACATGGGTAGGTTACCCTCTAATGGCTAGGCCTATTACACTAAAACAGCCTTTTGTGAATGTCAGAAAGCATCAAATAGAAGAGGCAGAGAAACAAAGGATCAACAGAAATACCAGCCGTGCCACACCTTTGAGGTGTTATTACTTCAAGTTCAAGTGTTATTGATATGATTTAATTAATCTTTTTAGGATGTGGCCACATTTGAAGATGCACAAAAGCATGCTGAACAGGCAGAGAGAAATGTACAAATGGACCAACAAGGTGACAGCCTCAGCCCCGAGATTGCAATTTGTCAGCTTCTAGAGCATCACTCGTAAGCCAGACACGGACCAACTTCTCATCTGCCTCACTGGGACATTGTGATTTTGCTGTCTGGTGCATTTTGGGTCACATCTGTTGGCTGCATTCTCATCTCTGAGATTTGTGCTGGCTGATAGCTTCAAGCCACGGTTATCTATGCCTGCCCCTCCTACTCCTTTCTTAGGATGTCTCCAGGGGGGCGTAGTATGTCGAATGTAGGAGTCTTGACCTTATTAATCAATAGATGGTGACTACATCCAGGCAGTTCCATATGTTTCAGAATAGGAAACTTTATAAATGTAAAATTCTTTATTAAAACTTATTTATTAAAACCATTTATTAAAGCTTAATCTACTTTATTAATAATAAACTTTTGAAACAGGTTTGTTCACAATAAACATGGCTGTTTCTCTTTGGCTCTTGTGTGTCCTTGACGCCTGCATTATTCCATCTCTCGTGACAAACTGATTAAAAATCATTGCTTCAACCCCTAAAATTTGGCTCTCGTCTCTATAAGGCTTTAAATTTCACCATGCCTGTCTGTGCTCCAGCCTAGGGAGGCCTTTTGCATTTCATCCGTTGCTAATGTTTCATGTCTGTGTATTGAATGAAACCCTTGATTTCCTTTTGTAGACACATGTAATCTAAAGGCATGCAACATTTTGCAAATGTTGGCTCGTATATTAATTTCATAAGGTCTTATTTGGTCGGTCGACCAAGTTTTGATTACTTCCATATTGTTCTTAATTGCCCTAATATCCCCAAAGACTTTCCCATTCCGTGCATCCCTTTATCTTTGCTTCTTTTATCTCTTGCTGTGAGAGTCCAAAATTGCTGACATATTCAGTGGGTTTAAATCCTGAGTGCTGCAGAAGAGTTTGCAAATCTGTTTTAATTTTCTATACTCAGCTGAGGGCCATGACGCATTCTGTTCTGTTAATCTGTTTTTAATCATATCTGCAAATGCTAGAGCTGTGCAGGGGAGAAATGATGCATAAAGCGAATCTAGACCAAGCACACTTCCGCATTTGTGGAGTTGAATTCTTATTCTCTTCCACCTACACGTTTTGTTTTTCCTGGATTTGTACAGAGTTGGCTTAGAGAAGAAGTTATGGACCCAGAGTTATGATACTCTATTGAAGAAAAGCTTAGGTTTCTCATGTTTAACCTGTGCACTAATTATTACTATCAATGTAAGTAATAACATCACAATATGACTAATAGGTAGATAGTTACTATTTATATTTCATCTCTTATCAGCTAGGATAAATTCAGTTGCCTAAAAGTAGTAACTTTAATAGCAATGGCACCAGCTAATCTTATTAAGAGCTCCAGGAGAGGAACTGAGGCATCACCCATCTCTTTTACATCCTGAAGGTCATCTGTATCATACTCCATGACATACAAAAGCCCTTCCTAGAGTGCAGTGAGCAATACTCCCAGACGCCAAACTCCTCATGAGCAGGATGAGAGGCGACAGAACCATGTGCTTCTCCCACCACATGCCTCTTGACTTTTATCTATCTCTCAAGGCCTAAGCTATCTTACCTTTATGTCTTATGACGAATAAAGTTGGACTACAAAGTTACCCTTAGACCAGATAACTATTTCTCAAGGCAGGCCCTCATTCCTACTGGTTTAGGCTATTCATAATCATCCTGACCTTCTATGTACAACACTTGAACAAGGAGTTTTTGTGAGCAAGCAGGGATAAGCTGTGAGTCAGGGGGTGGAGGCGAGAACCCCTTACCACACTTAGTAACTATTAAAAGTTCACGGTCCATTATATTTACAAGGTTTCTGCTATTGTATTTTGACCTATGAAGTCAGCTGAAATGTTTCAAAGTGCTGCCTGTTCATATATTATTCCTTGCATTTAAAAATAGCATATCTTATTATTACATTTTTCTTCCCAAGTGTAATGGACAATATAAAATATACTATTCTATTCATTTGAAAGGGGAAATAGCAAATGCATAGAAGTAGAGAAAAAAAATGTAAAAGGGGGAAGGAAATGACAAAGCCTGAGTTGTTAAGAATTTCATGTGCAGAATCTCCTCTGTGGAACAAACACACAGCATGTGTTTGGCCTATCAAGGGAGAATTACTTTCTCAGAAGAAAACACTGGAGCGCAGTGGGTGAAGGGTTAGCAGGACTAGGACATAATTCTGCTGCAGCCTCGAGCCAGTTAGTTAAATGAATAAATACAGATGTGGAAATCTCATGTCTTCAGCCATTTATCTTCCGACTCCGCTGACTCTTTGTTGCAGTTTAGACCTTTGTGCTGAGTTAGAATAAAAATAGAAAGAGCTAGTGTGGGGTAGGGACACTTTAACTCTTAGGGTAGACTCTGAGTTGACAATTAACTCTTAGCCACCAATCTAACACTTGCGGGAGTGGGGGTAAGGGGTAGGAGTGGTACTTTTCCTTGTTTTAATTTACAATTTAAAGGAAGTAGAATGACCTTTCTCAGGGTCCTCTTGATTATAGATCATAGAAACTCACTATATACTAATTGAAACAAAACATAGGAATTCCAGGTAAAAGTATTTGGTTAGCACAAACTCAAGTGGAGAATTCAACAACCATGTCTTAGGAGGTTGCAGTATTCTGAAATCATGGACCCAGATCTAAGGTGCTTGCGTTTTTGCATGTTTCAATGTCTACTGGCCTCCATGTTCTCCATGTGTCAGAACCAGCACTTCATATAGACGCCAAGTCATATTCTTGCTGCGATAGACAATAATTATTTTTCCAGGAAAGTTTTGATAAAGCCCAGGTATGAACTTTGACTTTTTCTGATTGGAGGAGAAACTGCCTCTTGAAGGTTGGATGAAGAAAGCATGCTAAGCCAGTAGGATAAGAATGACTGGATAGTAGGAATAGCTGACCTACTGACCTACAGTCATGTTCTGCTTCCATGTTTAAGAACACTCATGTTCCCTGATGTTTGGTGGGGCTATATCTTGACAGATTCATCCGAAGTTGAAAATAGATGTAATACATTGACCCCCCTCCCCCAAATGCCATGAGTTGACAAGATAATCCACTGTAATGCATGGTTGTATATCATCCTGGCTAAGCTGGCTCATGGGACCTGTGTCTCTCTGCTGCCACCCTGATTCACCAGACTAAGTAATTTACTGTGTATCACCAGCGGTACAAGAATGTTAAAATCCAAAGTCCAAACAATGGTTTCTATAGAATATTGATTGCTTTCGCACACCACTATGACATCATAAAAATATAAGCCAAACCATTGTACATTGAGAACTGTCTGTACCAGGGTGAAACATGTTCCCTCACCAACCCTCATTGGAACCCTGGCCATAAAGCAGTATTTCCAGAAGAAAAGGGCTTTTCTAAGTGGAAATGTCTACTACAACACAGACCTCACTGTTTGAGTCCCTGATTTAATAGCATGGCGACTCTCTGATGGGACTGATCAGAGATGGCACCTGCTTGTGGCTTTGAAGGGTCAGTGTCATAATTCTGTCATGCATAATCTAAAGCCATTTTTCAGAACAATCTTAGAACTCCTTCACTTACACAAGCAGGCAAAAACTGGTCCTTTAAGTTGTCTATTCAAGTGTCCCCAGCTCATTCTCATCAAAGTCACATTCTTATTTATTTCATTATGGACACACTCGAGGGACCATGCAAAAGACAGCCACTCTTAGAGGCGATACTTTCAGAGAGAGACAGGAAATAATGAACTAAACCAGAGAGTGGATAATCTAATTGCCACTTCTGATAAATACCATGAAGGAAATAAACAGGATATTATGGAAGAAAATGTTTGTGAAAGATGCCCGTGGAAAAGTTTCTTTGCCCTCTTACTTTCTTTTTAGAATTCTTTATAGTTCTTCTTGCGTGGCTTTGAGATCAGTCTCTCCCTTTGATCCACCCCTCTCTGGGTTTGCTTTCTTCTACCTGTTGTTGTAACACAGAAAGCTTGGGCAGGAAAAATTAAGTCCATTTCTATCCTCTCTTCTTTATTCGGAGAGCCTCATGAGTTTCCTTACTATTCTTTCTCTTGCTCTGGATGGAAGGGAAAGGATCCATCTTATATAAACCTCTTTCCACAAGATCTATCCCTGAAGGAAGGTTAGAAATCTCCACTAGCAGACATCTGGTTATGGGAGAGGATAATTTCGGGGAGATCTTTCCTTCATTTTTTTTCCCGGTGCCCAAAGCAACAATTTAGCATCTCTAAGTAGACACGCAACATCTTGGAGTCAAACGGTCCTTATTTTTGCATGACCCATGCTTTATGTCCTATCATTAGTTCTCTGCTAAAGCCACACACATATGCTTATAAACAAACACACTCATCATAGTCTTTCAGTGTATAACAGAAGGCAAGTGTCGGTCTTAAAGAAACATCAATGTCCTTTAGATTTGAGAGGGTTTTCTCCCATCACTGAAAGTTTATACCCTACTTCCTGTAACCTCCCTGCTTTCCCAGGCACATGAATGTTATGCTGCAGAGCTCAGCATGCAGCCAAAGTCCAGGATACGGGCCAAATTCTTTATGTCACTGCTGCCATGTTTTCTCTCCGAGTGAATTGATATTTGCTTCATTTCCAAGCTGGCCTGCTGTTAGCAGTGATGGAAATCTGTGACCACAATCTTGGTGGGGCTTCCCAGAATTCAAGCTGTGCTGATCTGAGTTAGAAGGCTGAGAGGAGTTTGTGGCTTGGCAAGGTGACATTTTATTTAAAATATGCTAACAGTGTTTATAAGGCACATTTAGTACTTTTACAACATTTTTAAAAAATCAATGAAAATTTCTTGGTAATAAAATATGTTTTCCAGGAAAATTGTTTTCAAAGTTGTAGTCTAACAGTCTCAAAAGCAAATAATTAGATTCTTAGCTTAATAGACATCAATGGCTCAGGAAGGGAGTCTTTTCTAACCCTACTCTTATCGACTTTTCTCAGGCTGTTTTCCAATACAGTTTTATTTTATAGTCTCCAATCTGATCACACACACACACACACACACACACACACACTTTCTGTAAACTCAATTTTAGCTAATGAAGCTCCTTTATTAGGATATAATTTTCTGAGTTCCTGAGACTCCCTCCCCACCCCCACCTCACTCAGGTCTGTCTTAGGGATTTCTGAACTATATATTAAAGATTGAAAACTAGAGAGGGTTTTTTTTTTTTTAAATGTTCACCACATGCACTAAAATGGCTGAAGTAAGATACAAGGATACTTAATGGTCCAGCTGTAAGACAGACCATAAACACATCAAAATGATGAGGGAATTAAGATAAAGCTAACAGCAGCAGAAAGCAGCTGCAGATGGACAGTCAAGAGACATCCAGTTGGCCAGGTTTATTACAGTGCAACTGAGGAGAGAAGATAGAAGAAAGGCCTGGAGCAACAGCAGTTGGGGGGGGGGGTGTAAGAGTGGCATTCTCCTTTCTGCCACAGAGAATAATAAAGGGATTTACCCCAGGAGCGTTCTATTTAGCAGCCACCTCTAGAATAGATTCTGGGTCTCCTAGACTCCTAAATGCTGAGTCAGTTTCCTGGTGCCTGTGGGTGAGTGTGAACCTGTACAGTTCCCTCGCCACCACTATAGCAGTTCATTAATCCTTTTAGTAGAACACCAAGAGGTGGCTGTGTGCGTTCACATCCTTAGGGAGTTTAGTGGTTTCGATGTCTCCTTAGCCAATTTTTGTTGTTGTTGTTATTCTGACTCTGTTGTGAAAAATATCACATTTTCTGAATAGAGCAAGTGACTGCTTGCAAAAATCACACACTCAATAAACATTAACTGGTGGACTGCAAATCCCTCTGATTTATAGAAGCTCTCTGTTAGCTCAGAGAAATGGTAACCAAATTTTAAGATCCCAAGCTCTATTTTCCTTCCCTAGTGCCAAGGTAGAAACCACAGCTCCCATCTTAAAGGGACTAAGACATAGTTTATTCTGAAGCCAAGATGAGTGACCATGGCCAGGGAACACAGAGTTAGGTTACTCTGTAACTTCCATGTTCCGATGTGGAAGCAGTTTTACACGGTTTCTATTGTTTACAGGTAAGAAAGTCACTAATCAAGGCAACTTTAAAATACATCCTTGGAAGCCAGGCCTGGTGCCTAGGCCTTAAATAAGCTGGGAGGCTAAGACAGGCAGATCTCTATGAGCAAGTTCCAGGACACACATGATAAATAGAGAAACCCTTTCTCAAGAAACTGAAATAAATTGGTGGGTACACCCAAAAGCAAGTTCATGAAGATAGGGGAAGGTTTTGTATAGGCCTAAGATGTTATCTGATGGATTTCTCAGCTCTTGGATTGGTGGAAGCCAGTGTTCTGCTAAGTTGATAGCTTCTAAGAGGTTTGTATTTATTACCAAGAGATGTTAGTGCAGATACAGGAGGGCAAGGAAAGGCTATTCCAGAAGGCTAAAACTAGCCCAAGATAAAGTAATTAGCCTCTGAACCTACACAATTCCAGTCTCTCCACAGTACTGAAATTCCAATCCATCTGTTAGTCTCTGCGGACACAGAAGCAGAAGCCCCTACCGGT
The DNA here is from genome assembly GCF_000001635.26 of Mus musculus. Lineage (NCBI taxonomy): Eukaryota > Metazoa > Chordata > Mammalia > Rodentia > Muridae > Mus > Mus musculus. The sequence goes on from NC_000084.6 coordinate 55,346,212, forward strand.
TATTTGCTCACAGCCAGGCACAGCTTCTCTTCAGGAAATGTTGTTCACACCTGGCAAACAGCTCAGCAGAATTATCCTCACAGTGAGACCAAATGCTGTCTGTGCTCTTCCCTTTCTGCCTGGAAAGGTCCTGACCACATCGAACCTTCAGCTGTTTGTAGAAGATGGTCGACAATCCTCCGAAGTGGGAATTTCTGGTTTCTTTGGAGACTCGGTTGTGTCACGTGATGTTGTTCTGGACACTGTCTTATGAAAGGATGTCTTGCAGAAGCAGGCACTTGAGAGGACGTTTTGCTGAGAACAGACACCTGTTGTTATTCTGGAAGGGCAGGAGATGCTTTTAGCAGACTTTTGAGAGGACTTGTGATGCTTGGGAAGAATAAAGTGTAACCCAACGACCAGTGGATGAAGCTATTGCATTGGTTTACCTTGCAAATTTTGCTGGTCATTGTTGGGCTTTGCTGACTCTGGCCTTGGCCCATGACCATATTGCATTGGTTCGCCTTGCTTTCTTCGCTGAACATTGCTTGTTGTGGCTTTGTAGAGAGAAATGCACCAAGGAACTCATGATACCCTGGGAGCTTCCTGCTACCTTGGCAGACACAGGCTGAATGGGAGAGCCTCACGGTTTCTTCTGGATTGAACTGACATTGCTGGTTTATAAATGATGGTTTAGAGTGGATCGAGCTACCACTGCTGATTCATGTGACCTGAACTGCTGATATCCTGACATTAAAGACTGGGATCGTGCCAAAGAACGATTTTTAAACAGGGACACAACCCCCTTTGCCCTATTAACCTTTCCTATCCACTACCTCTGGTGGGAGGTGGCCTAGAAGGGAGGTTAAAGCATTTAAGAACCCTTATTAAAATAGGTTTTGAACCATCTAAACCTACATTCCTCTGCCTTATTGCTTTTGTTCATGCTACAGCCTTTTATCTCAAAACGTTCTCCAGTGAGCAAGCTCCCATGTTCCCTGCTATCTGATGGTACCACCTCCTGCTCAACTCCCCAACCAGAAAGCATCTTTCTGCATTCAGCATTTTTCTTTCTGTGCTATGACAGGCCTGTAAATCATATCTCGTGTACAGAGTGAGGACATAGGATCATCATTTGCTGAAACCATGCCTTTAACCACATCAGCTGAACTCAGGGCTGGAGCATTTTATATTATTCGAGTTATACCTCTAATCCTTAGGAGAACCAGGGGCAGGTACTGAGTGTTCAAACCATGTTCACATAATATAAAACAACACTCTCCTTTTTCTATAGTTCTATAGCCTATATTCCCTATAGGGCATCATTTCACCTTCTATATTTTCTCCTATTTGTTTTTTAAAATAAAGTACACTTTGCTTAAATATAAGAAAACATAAAATTGAAAATTTTTCAATACATTTGAATTTATTGTGTTCTCAAAATGTTCATGTGATGGTTTATATATGTTTGATCCAGGGAATGGCGTTGTTAGGAGGTGTGGCCCTGTTGGAGTAGGTGTGTCACTGTGGGAGTGGGCTTTATGACCCTCACCCTAGCTGCCTGGAAGCCAATTCTTCTCTTGTTTGCTTTCAGATAAAGATGTAGAACTGTCAGTGCCTCCTGCACCAGGTCAGCCTGGATGCTGCCATGTTCCTGCCCTGATGATAATGGACTGAGCCTCTGAACCTGTAAGCCAACCCCAATTAAATATTCTCCTTATAAGACTTGCCTTGGTCATGGTGTCTGTTCACATCAGTAAAACCCAAGCAAACACAGTTAATATACTACTTACATGAATCTAATTTGTATTGACAGTTTTTTTAAATTTGATTCCCTATTTTATTGCATTGGCAATTTATTGCCTTTACCAACACACACACATACACACACACACATGCACACACACACACACACACACACACAACTGTATTAAACATGGTCTTAACTCTCAGGACTGAGTATTCATTGGCATGCTTATTAGAATATCCACATAAATACAGATTATGGAAGATTTAAAATAAAATGTAGTGAATAATGAATTTGATACCACAAATTAAGGAAATGTGTGTGGGAAAAAATTGATTTGTGCACTGTCCTTAAGCACTGTATTTTTCAAAATTTATAGTCAATGTTGTTCTGGGTATTTTGTTTGCATCTTATATTTACTTTACAAATGTCTTCAGCACAAGCATTATTGTAGGCTGGTGGTAAACCTACAGAAATGATTGCAGTGGCGATAATGGAATGCTCATGTGTTGAGACTATTAGCTAGGCTGTGAAGTACTCTAATAGCACATGATGAAATGGAAAATGTACAAATTTCATTTGTGGAGTTTGCATAATGTAGTATTATCAAGTATTTATTATTGCATTATTTTTATACAACATGAAATTTTGTACTTATTAAAGAAAGGAAACTTTAAAAGATATACTTATAATACGAATTATTTTATATTAATAGTATACATTGCTATTTTAACTCAAGTCTAACCCTGAAGAGCACATAAACTGCATTTTCTCAAAAATAAAAAATTGAGGTAAGAGTGGTATTGTAGAGAAGATGTCAGCAAACATTTCTGTAAAGGACAGTGACAATTGTTTCATACTCTGTAGGTAGTGGGAGGTTTTTAATTGTGTAATATCTTTAAGGTTTTGTTGTTGTTGTTGTTTATTTTCTTTCCTAGGTTTTTTTTTTTGTTTGGTTTCTCAACTCTTCATGAATTTAAAAATTCTCATCAGCTTGAGAAATAAGAAAGAACAAACAACACATCATTGGCCTATGGTCCATAGGTCCTCTGATCTATACAAGAAAGGTGTAGCAACCAAATAAAGATGGCAAGCCTTGGTTGTATCCTACTGAAAAACAGAGCAATTGCAAAGTTATTGGGGGACTAAAAGCAAATTGAAATGTGCGTATTAGAGGACAGCTCCATGTGTCACAGTTACACTGGAAGAGTGCGTGATGATGCTGAGACACTCTGAAGAGAAGAATTAAGATGCTCTTCAACTTAGATTTAATTATTTTAGGAGAAAAATTGAAGTAATAGGAAGTGGGAGCCAATGACGGTTCTTACTAATTTTTTTAATGTTTATTTATGATGTGTGCGTGTGAGATGGTGTATGTAGAGATGTATGTGTATGTGTGTGTGAGATGGTGTATGTAGAGATGTATGTGTATGTGTGTGTGAGATGGTGTATGTAGAGGTCACAGGACACCATGGGGGATTTGGTTCTCTCTGTGTATTTGTTCATTTATTTGTGTGTGTGGGTTATGGCGTCTATGCCGAGGTCACAGGACACCTTGTTGGAGTCCATTCTCTCTTTTTAACAAGAGGATTGAGGGGATAGGAGTCAGGTTTTAAGGCTTAGTAGCAGGTGACTTGCCAGGGCCCCCAATGACTATTATTAAATGGCTGAATGGAAGTACATTAAATTGACTCATTCTTTTGCAAATATATTCAGGAAGATGAAATATCCTAATGCTCAATTACCAGATCCTATACAGAGATAGATAAAGATCACACTTTTGCAATATAGTCCAGATTTGAAATATTAGTAGTTTAAGTTGTGAGTCATAGAAGAGTAGCCAGAGAAAGAAACCTGACTAGCTTTGGAAGAATAAAAAAGAAATACTAAGAGAAATGATGATAAGTTATTATTATTTTTTATCTCAAACATGATATTAGACTGTAAGGGTCCATGGAGATATTATTCAGATCTGTTCATTATCCAAACAGAAACACCACTGTCTAGATCACTTTGTTCTATGTCCAAACTTATTTATCATCAAACATTTGTGTAAATGTAGACCAACAACACACAGTGCACTGTTTTTTTCTTCCTGAACCACAACTACTGATAGCAGCTCAAGTTACAAAATGCAATAGAGCCCTCATTCATTTGAATTCGTCAGGTTAGCTTTCCTTCCATCATTACAAAGTGTGTGTGTGTGTGTGTGTGTGTGTGTGTGTGTGTGTGTGTGTGTGGTGTTGATAAAGACAATAAATAAGAAGATGACTAATCTATTGATTTTCTGAAAGTTATCTAGTAACTCAGGCTACGTGTGCAAACATTTGAGTGCATGTGTGCTTAAATATCCAGCCATTTGCCTGTCTTGAAAGATCAGACAATCTTAATAAATCCTAATAAATCAACATTAGATGGCACTCAGCATTGTGGGACCCAGACAGAGGTAGGGGTTGTTTGTTTGTAATTTACATCAGAAAGCACAGGAGTTTGTACAGAGAAGAGCTGTCTGCAGATGACTTAGGTTGTGATGAACGCGCCCCCTCCATCAGAACAGCTTGCTTTAATAAATGTGTAATAGGATGGCCCTGGGCAGACTTTTAAATAAAGCACACTCGAATCTACGAGGAACTTGAGGTAGGCTTATGATAGAAGGAGGTTTGGAGCACAGAATGTCCACAAAGACCAGGCAGGAACTGAGCAGAAGGTGTTGTCCTCTAGGGACAACAGGAGGAAAAATGTCTCGTGACTGTTCCTGAATTTGGAAAAGGCAATGCTGAACTCTCGGTGCTTGAAGCTTCTCTGTACTTGGTCGATCCTCAAAACTACTTCATTAGTAGGGAAAGAATTGCTAAGATATGAATGTTGATAATGCCCTCAATTTTGTAGTAGGTGGAATTGGAAAAGCTCCAATTAGCTGGCATTCAAGGACATATCTATTAGAAGGAGGCCACTGTGTGCTGTGTTCTGGAGAGGGTTTTGATGGCTCTTACTTAGCGGTGTCTTTTCAGTGTAAAAAGGATGGAGCAGTTGCTGTCCATGGTTCACTTCCTCATGAGAATGTACTGGAATATTTTATTCTTAGCTTGCCATTGGAGTTGGCTGTGAAATTATTTTTATGAATGCCATTTCCTGGGAGACACACAAAACTGATAGTTGCATGTCATGGGGCTGTGGTCCCAGTGAGCAGAAATCAAATAAATAAAGGTCTTGGGGAATTATGGTCTGTGATATATATTTTCTTTTAAAATTGAGTCCATACTTCACTGGGATGGTGAGTTTAAATGGATCATACGAGAGCAGAAAACAAGTCTATCTTCAAGTGGTAACAATATTCCATTTAAGAATTCCCCCTATAAAATCATATCTGAAGCCTAACATTCAAGAGAATAAATAAGACAAGAGAATATCTCCTATAATAGAAAGAAGAGGCTTAATCCACAGCTTTTCAAGCCTTTGATTTAATGATATTCATACTTGAAATTCAAGAAGGGGCAATTTACAGCTTACTGTTCCATACGGGTATATGTTTGAGGCTTCATTTTAAGCAGCCATGTTAAAAGAGTTTCTCCTTCAGCAGAAAAAAATGCACCTTATAGGAGGAAGAGCTGAAAATAGGTGTCTACAGCTGCAGACAGGGAACAAGGTTAGCTGGAAACAGGAGGGAGAAAATTGTTCATGCAGTCATCTCCCTAGCACAGTAATAATTTGATTCCCTCACAGACCCCCACAGATATCCTGAACTGATCCCCAGGTCTAGCTCAAGGCAATATCATCATTATGATTAAAGCAAGTTCAGGGAGCTACATTTTAGAAGAAAAAGTAAAGAACAAAATCTTTAGATTTGACTCTGAGATAGAGACATCGTTCAGTGACCTGTGTCCACAGGCCCCTAGGTGCTCAGACCACTGCTCATAATAGTGGCTTGGGGAAACCTATGCAGTATGAACAAAGTTTTATATGACTCGTAACCTTTGTATTTACAAGCAGGAACTTCCAGATCCCCAACCTTAGCAGAATCGATACAATAGTCTTCAGTCCGTAGTAAAGAGAAAACAAGCCCAATGCCTTTCTTCCCAGACTATGATAACAGACAAGTTACACATATCATGAGAGAATACTCAAAGGCTCTATCCAGAGACAAGGAAACAGATTCAGTACCAAACACCAGGCAGACATCAGTGTTTCCAATGTGCATCTGCTTATAAATTTCCCATCCTACTTGCGGTGTACACATTTTTTAAAGCACACTCTTGAAATTGGTTGGATCGTAGCAAACATAAACAATGCACATGATGACACTGAGTGCAATATTTAAGCAAATTGAGATTCCTGCGGTAGAGATAATAAATCAGGGTGACAGTGAACTATGAAGGCTAACATAATTCTTTATCTGCCTTTCAACCCTTTGGAATGCATTTTGAATTCAGGTTGCAAGTTTCTGATCGGAACACAATGTCTCCACTAGCAAAACTAAGGATGAGAAAAAATGACTGGTCTAAGAGCAGTGGTTCTGTGAGGGCACAATACAGAGTGCTGGGAAGGCTCTGGCTCCACTCAGTAATGTTAGCTCAGCAGTTATTTGTTTCTCATTGAAACTGAGGCTAGGTGACTTGCCCAAGGCTATGCAGAGAGCAGCCAAAGAAGCTAATGCTAATTCTGCTTAGTGATCTAAAAAAAAAAAAAAAAAAAGAGGGACAGAGGGACCCAGTAGCAGACAGAATACAGACCCTCTTTTCTGTGTGGCCACAGGATTCTCATCAAATTTAAAATGCAAGCAGAGCTTAGGTCAGAGCTTCTCTGAGGGGACAAGGGATTTTTAGTGTCCCTTAAAATTGTGAGAGTAGGGATGCGGCTTTTAGGGACTTTGATTTTGTTCCCTTCTCCCAGCGGGTCATCACTGGAGGTGAAAAAAAGAGGGGAAATTAGATCCTTGTATTAGAGAAGGACACAGGTGCTTTGACCAACCTGCCAACAAGGCTCCCGTGAGGACTTATTTAAGGTGGCTGAGATGACAAACTCCCTCCAAGCTCTCCATCCAGTCTGCTGAACTGAAAACATGAAGAGAATGAAAACATGAACAGAAGGAAGTTTCTTTTGAGTCAGAGATAACTGATGCTAAGAAATAGTCTCCCATAATGGCAGTAGTTGGGTATTTTAGTAAACTACCTAGAATCTCTGTTCAAGGCTCTGCAAGATGACACAAAAAATATTTAAGGAAGTAGCAAGAAATGATCCCAATAATCTTCCTGTGGCCCAGTTTACAGACCAATGCAATTGATAGCAAGTTGGAGAGGCAAATATTTCCCCCAACAGATCCATCTACTAAGCCTGATAGTGTAAAAACCCAAATGTTTGTGTAAAACTTTGAATGTGAGTCAAAATCTGTGCAGAGTACGTCATTACTTTTTGATTAAGTACTCAAGAAATCAAGATTAAACAAAACAATAGAGATGTCCATATATTCTCCTTTAAAGTAACCAAACTAACTTTAAAGGATACAGGAAGTATATGTTATTTACTAATGGACTAACATGATATATTCATTCATGCATATGTCATACATTTAAATCAGTTTAAAAATAACAACTTTCCCAAACACTTGTACCAAGAACATATTCTTAGTAGCATCAATTATTGGGGCTACAATATTTAGAAAGTCTGGTAGTTGAAAGGAGGCATAGCTCTTTAAAGTATTTCCCTTTTTAACAGGGTGACTACAAGAACAGGGCCTTGGGATATGTTGATTGTGGCTGGTTGGTTTTTCATGTGTATCCACACAGTCTATTGGCATAAGTGGATTTAAAACTCCATGGAGATCAGAAAATGATTATTGGGGAGGGCTGAACTCATTTTCTGATTTTAGATGATGGCACAGGGTCACCAAGGAAGCAGAGAAAGACCAACTAGAAAGCTGAAGTAAAAATCTTTACTTGATTGTATCTTTAACTGGAATCTTTCCCATAAAATGTAGGCCAATCTCAATCAAAGAGCAAGACTCAGGGCTGAGATGGATACAGGCACAGGATGCTGACTGATGCAGTGAAGTGGAAGGAAGAAAGTGGGAGAAAGAAGCCAGGGCAGGAAATCCAGCCTCATATAATGAAGGGTCTTGAATGTCATGTCAAGGAGTCTAAATTTGATTGTGTGAGCTTTTGGGAGCCACTGACCTAATTCCAGATTGGAAATTAGAGAAACATAAAGCAGAGAGACTAATTATATGGCCTCTGCAAAAGATTGGGACCTGAGCCAATTTAGGGCATTGAGAACGATAAAGAACATTTCAGAGAAAAAAATTTATAGACCTAATGACTATTCTAGTCAGGGCTCTCCAGAGGAAAAGACTCAGTAAGGTGTAAGCTTGTGTGTGTGTGTGTGTGTGTGTGTGTGTGTGTGTGTGTGTGTGTGTTCTGTGTGTGTGCATGAGAGAGAGAGATGTGTGAGCTTGTGTGTGTTTGTGCGTTCATTCTAAGAAAATGGTTCATTCATCAAGAATCTGGAAAAAAAAATCAAAATCTGCAGGACAGGGAGGAAGGCTGGAGATGTGTCCCAGGGAACAGTCTAGGTCCTCATTTAACTATGAAGATTGGCTGATGGCAGAATTTGTTCTTGCCCTGGGGGAAGTCTGCCTTTGTTAACTGGTGACAGAGACAGACTGTCACGGAGCACATCTGCTTTACTCAAAGTCTACCATTTTGAGTATCAATGTCCAAAACCCTATCATAAGAATCTAGATGCTGTGGCCCATTCAAGTAAATATATATAATTAACCATTACACTGAATGTGTGCTGTGATGCCAAAGGATGAGAAGTACAAAATAAATGGTTCTGTGGCTTTTTGTTTCCATATTTGAGCGAACAGTGATGCCTTTTACTTAAGATAAAGTGCTGGTTACTTTTAACCCTCAACTTGACACATCCTGGGAAGAGATTCTTAATAAGGGGTTATCTAGATCTAGTTGACCTGTCGCCATGCCTGTGGGTGAGCATTTTGGATGTCAGTTGAGGTAGAAAGGCCTAGCCCATTGTAGGCTGCTCCATTCCCTAGGCTAGAGCATCCTGAGCTATGCAAGCATGCCGAGCATAAACCACAGCAAACAAGCAGCAAGGATGCCTGTTTACATCCTCTCTGCACTGACCGTGCATGTTCCTGCCTTGGCTTTTCTGAAACAATGGACATTGTAAGGCAAATAAAGCCATTCTGCTCCCACATCTCTTTTTGTCAGAATACTTTATTCCAACAAAAGAAAGGCAGCCATGGCAGATGGAAGTCCTGGAAGGAGGGGGAAATAATGAATAGAAGAGATTTAAGAAGTAGTTATTGATTATCAACGTTACATCAAGTACGAAGCAGAACTTTTTCCATTTTTGTGTACATGAGAGGAGATAAATAAGAAAGAGTGGGGGACCACTATGTAGTGTTTTTGCATGTGTTTTAAAGACGGAGGCATTTCGGTTCTATAACCTAGACCAGCTATTTAACCTCTTCAAGAATGATCTGTAAAGTTAACCATTATTTTTAATTTTTTAAAATTTTATTTACTTACCCTTCCCACTCCTCTGTACATTGGTATGTGTGTGTACACTTGTGTGCCAGTGCATATGTGTGTGTGGTCACAGGAAAGCTCCTCCAGGCTCACTTGTCTTCTTCCAGCATGTGGGTTCTGGGACAGAAGACTCAAACTCAAGAAGTCAGGGTGGGGAATATGTGCCCTCACCCACTGCGTCATCTTCCTACTCCTGCAAAATGAGATTTTCTGAGAGATAAATATATCTGCCCTCAATGACACAACGTAGTTCATCAGGAAGTAACTGTCTTCAGGAGACAGAGACAGTGTCCAGTCTCTGTTTTCACTCTGTCAGACTCTGCAGTAAATCAAGAACACTAAACAGATATCAGCCTTGTCCCCAAGTGCCACAATATTATCAGGGGACATGGTTGCCGGAGGTCCCTAAGTGACATTGTCTTCTGTTACAGTATGCTAAATGACTCCATGGTGGCTTGAAACAGATAATGAACCCCCCCTTAAGGACCTGTGACAGAACCAGGGAATAAAGCAGGCCCTGGTCTCATTAGAGTCTGTTATTCACTATATAAACATTGTCTGAACGATCTAGTAAGGGATACATAGCAATTCATTAAATTTCATAAAGGCTGTAAATAAGTTTTAGGTTTATAAAACATACTGAAGCCCCTTAAAGATAGTTTAATCATAGCTAATAAGATGACACCTTAATTTTCTTCTTCAGAGATACAAATGAATTTAATAGAAAGGAGGTAGCTTTTAAAAGTTGATGTGATGATTTCAGTATGGTTTGAGAATTCATTCATGAATGGGTATGCTGTAGGTATTTCAAAATCCGATGTGGTGCTCAAAACACAGAGGAGGGAACTGTGAAACATGGGCCAAGTTTGTCTCCCCGCTTGCTTTTCATAAAGGTTTATTGAAATACTGCCGTATTCTTCTGTGTCTGGTGACTATTCCTCTCCAGTCATCACAGAACAGAGCCCGCAAAGCTCTTCCAGTAAAGTAAACCTATACTCTTTGTACCCGATCAGGATCACTTCCTATCAGTTTGAAAGATTCAGATACATTCAAGGTCATGGTTAAAAAAAAAAACTATAAGTGCTTTATGCGGATCTCATGGGCAGAAGGACCCCAACGAGTTAGAAACAGAAAAGGTGAATAACCTCAAAAGAGCTGTAACGAGAAGGCATTCATTCCAGTGAACTTTGCCAAAGGGAGACATGAGATCCTATGTGCTACTTTTTCCAAATTTGGAAAGAAACCAGAATTCTGATGTTTTAACCATGGTTTCTAGTTCTGTGTCAATTTCAGAATAAACCAACAAGGTCCGGCCACTCCCACTGTGTCTCCGCTCTCGTCTTAGACACTAAGGAGACACCATTGGAAATGACAGATAGTAAGGGGCTTGAGGAAGGACACAGCTGACTATGATTTTACAGGGTATTTTTTGGGGGGGGTGTCTCTATTCACAAGCTTTGGTGGACAGATTGGATCAGCGGAACTGCCTAAAATGATAGACAGCACGGAAGGAAAAAAAAAATCACCAGGCACATCCATCAATCTCAATGTAAACATTGTCACTTCCAAGAGGCTGATGTCTGAAGAGAGGGAGGACCAAGACATGGTAATTCCTGCAGGAGGCTGAAAGAAAGAAGTAGGAGGGAAAAAAAAAAGAAGAAGAAGAAGAATGCATTTACCTGAGTTGCCAAATCACAGCAGATGGTGAGATCTAAAGGGAGATAAACATGAGAGCCGGGGAAGTAAGCAATTCATCCTGTCAGCCTTTCAGGGCTGCTGCAGCTGAAGGATCAGTTGAAGAACCAGATAGAGTCTGTAAGACAGCAGTGTTTGACAACAATCAAGCCTGCCCATCAGCAGGACGATGGAGAGGGGACCCGCAGAGAGGAGTGAGGTCCTGCAGCAATGGGAAGTACTCTTCAAACTGGTGGGAGTCAAAGAGCAGAGATTAAGCAGGTGTGAGTAATTGGAAGAAAATAGACCATGCTAAAAGCAGGAACTAATTGGCAGACAAGTGAAGCAATACTTTCTGGGGATGGAATACGGAAGTGTCAGACTGCCTTGGGCCAAGAGAGCATCCTTAGGTTGGTACCTCTGGATTTCAGTCCTCCAGTTCTCATAAGTTATATAGCCTGAAGTCCGGGCAGGGTACCAGAGTTCAGGTGGTCGATGATGTAGGAAGGGAGCTTTGACAGGCTCCCAGGATGGCTTTGAGCAGTTGCCTCTTGCCCTTAGATACTTGTCCTACACATTTGCATTTGTTCCTTTGGTCATTGGTTTCTTTTCTCTTTTATTCTACACACGTCGGTTTTTCCAAGTTTTCTTATCATATGTCAAACAATGGACTTAGTTCTAGAAATGCCACGCTGAGCAACATAAGAGGTTTTCCTTCTGGAGATCATACTACGATGGGGGAGATTCCAGTTTAGAGCTATGTGGAGTTTTTCACTTTTTAATTTGAACAAAAATACATAATCCTCATAATCATAGATATAGCTATGTTTGATATGGCACAAGGATCATTGAAAACCTTGTACAGAACATGGCACAAAGTAAGTATGTACTACTATAACTAATATTCATTTATTTCCCTGGTGCTGTGGATCTTATTCTGCCACCAAACAGATTTCACATCATTCCTTTTTTAAAAGTCCTCTCTTCACCCAAAGTTTTATTAACCATAATTAATTGAGAAAATGATTTTATACATACATACATACAATGTATTCTGACCATATTCACTTTGAACTCCTCCCCATAATTTCTCTCAGCTCTTCTCCACTCCTCTTCACCCCTTTCCATCTTTTTGTTTTTGTTTTTAATAACCTACCTAGTCTAATTTGTGCTACCTATACACTCATTGATGTGGTGTGATACACAGGAACATGGAGCTCAACCTACTAGGAGATACATCCTTGAAGATAATTGATTCACCCTCCCTGAGAAGTCATCACAATAGCTCTTCAACCAGGGAGGGGGACCCATAAGCCCCTCCCACCATAAGCCCCTCCCACCTCCATGCTGGAATGTTGATTGGTTTGATGTTGTGCAGGTGTGAGTTCATGAGTGCATTGGTCCTGGCATGTGCAGAAGACCCTATTGCATCCTGGTCCTCCATGAAGTCTGCTTATACAGCATTTCAGCTCCTCTTACTCCACGATCCCTGAATTTTAGGGACAAAGGGATTTGATGCTTGTTTTTCAAGTACGTCTGAGCACTACACTGGCACTTAGTCTTTAAACTTTGGCTAGTTGTGATATTCTGAATTAACTGCCATACACTGTAATACAACAAAGCTCTCAGATTAGGACAGAGACTATCACTAATCTATGGGTATAGAGATATGAATTTAGAGGGCAGTTGGATGTGATGTCCATTTAGCAAAATAATAATAGGTGTTTCAACCCTGTGGCTCAAGAACTCACTCAAAATGGATGCTTCATGGCATTTGCAGTACCAGGAATGTATTTCTTCTTGTGAAGCAGGCCATAAGTACTCGTAAATACATAAATACATACATACATACATACATACATACATACATACATACATACATAAAAGCACTGGTTACCATTATAGCATCTGTGCCACTATTGCATCCATGTTCCTGACTTGCTAAGTCAGCCATAGTGTATCTCATAGAATTCACAGTTAGGCAAAGCTACTGATTATATTTTCCTTCTATAGGCTACATAGCTCCCTTAGAAACTATGCAAGTTAGCCAAGAGGGAGGAAGCTTCCTGATCAGTACCAATTTGATTTCTCCATGCCCTGTAAAGAATGATGTGTGATGTCTTTAGTAAGAGAGTCTTGCTATAAAATTTTGGTGGGCAAGCCATGGAAAGTCCCTAAATTTTCTAGGTGTCTTTAATACACCTGTGACCAACAACTCCAGGGGTGGTGTTCCATGCCTTCATTGAATGTCTTATTTGATATGCTATGGCTCCTGAGAGGGGGCACTATTTACTGTGTAGAGTAACTCTTTTACGTGAAATGCATATATTAAAGGGAGATGATGGATGGATGGATGGATAGATAGATAGACAGATACACAGGTAGATAGAGCTGATAAAAAGTACATTTCTGTATGGATATTTTAAACATCCTTAGTGTTAGTATATTTCCCCCAACTTTCTTCTTCGCCATGGATTCAAATCCCCCTTCCTATTTATCTCCTTCTCCATTATCTCTCCTTTCCCTTCATATCTGTTAAGATTATTATTTTTTGAACCTAGAACATGATCAATAAACTTTTTCTTAAAGATGTTACTATAAAGCAGGGTGAGATGACATACTTTGGAAGTAGAGGCAGGAGAATCACAAGTTTAAAGCCAACAACCTCAGCTACACCTTGAGTTTATGGCTAGCCCTGGCTTAAAAGAAGTTTTTGAAAGTAAATATTTTAGCCATGTGGGCCACATAGTCTCTTTCATATTTATCTGACTCTGCCTTCACAGTGCAGAACAATCCATATACATGTAAGGAAAACCATGGGCAGCTGTGTTACAGTGAACATTGTCTATGAAAACAGGAGGCAAATCAGGCCTGGCTCAGGGATTAAATCACTCAGCTCCCATTCTAGTATTATATTTGAGGCCCAAGCTCTGGGGTATCATATAAATACTGATTTGAAGGTAATAATTTCCTACCACACTGATCAAAGCTCCATATTCCCCAATTATTTAATCTATTTTATTACCTATCTTTAACATAAATGATATGTTTCTGAATTACTCAAATAAGGAAGAGGAACTAAAAAGTATGGGAGAACCCACTTTGAATAGTTTCATTCATAAATGTCAAAATGTCATTTAAGGCACTGCTTCTATGTCATTTTAAAAGACATATTTATTTGTGTGTGTATGTGTTTGTGTGTGGTGTATGAATAAATGTGAATAAATGAATGAATGTCAGAGGACAGCTGCATGAATTAGCTCTTCCCTTCCTCCATGGAGGTTCTGGGAATCAAACTCAGTTCATCAGGCTAGCAGGAAGTTATCTTACTAACTGAGCAATGGTACCAGTCCACACCCCCTGCATCTTAAAGCACTGTACAGATAAACAAGAATTGATGTAAGGAGTCAATTCTCTACCCTTCAAACTTTCTCATCGTTCATCATCATGTGTGATTGCTCTGCCTTAATCAAATGTATTGTGGTTAGAGATGGAGCTAAGTGGTAGGGATTTTACCTAGCATAGGCAAAGCCCTGGGTTCAAGGCCAACATTACAATCAGTCAATCAGTCAGCCAGTCATTCAATCAATCAATCAATCAATCAATCAATATGCACCTTTGCTTTTGTGGTTTTCAACCTGGCAATCTGTTTGTTAAACTCAAGAATCCAATAAAACAAATTTCTGTATAAAACCTGTCTCTCTCACTTCCCAGAGAACCTTTACCACATAGTCATTTATTTAACATATAATCCTCTGTATCTCCGAGAGTCTAGCAAGAGAGATCAGTAGGTGAAAATAACAGGTGGAATCTAGTGTTTCCGTTCCCCTGGATGCTGTTTAAAGTGCTCACCATGATCTACCCAAAGAATCATGTTCATCATGGCTGAAACATAACTATGTTATTCTTTACTTTGATTCTCTAGATATTAAAGATGGTGAGTTGCCTTCTGCAGCGAAACAAAGGAACTCCACTTTACAGTATTCAAGATCACCTACACTGTGCTTAGAGCAATGCAACAGCTGCATCCACTCTCTCCTTTTACACACCAAGCTCCCTGGCCGTGATCACCTGACCTTAATCACTTTGGATCACCAAGGGCCAGGATAGTAATTTGCTCATGGCGGAATCTCAGTAAATATCTGCCTGGTGAGTTAATGACTCAGCTGCAGAGGCTAGATAATTAACTGAACGGGAAGAGAGCCGGACAACTTAATACCTTTTCAGAGTTCAGTTTCTCTCTCTTCTAGGGGGTTGTTGTTTTAACTGCTTTGTTGATATAAAAGATTAGGGGTAAAGACAGAGTGACATTACCGGCTTGCGTGGTAATCCACTTGGGTTCTAGTCTGCATAACCTTCAGCTTTTCAGAACTCCAATGCACAGGAAAGCTTTGATTTAAAGCCCCATCATAATATCTGCCATACAAAACAGGGAGCATAATGGGAATTCTGTTTGCTTTTTAACAAGACTTCCACACTGCACTTTTATATGAGCTGAAGTGACTGAAGTTTGTGAACCTTCTTTTCTTGCGACTCCTCGAGGCCCACAGGCACCCTTCTCGGATCTCTATTATCCATGTGGACAAAGGCCGGGTTTCTCACCTAAGAAGTGGAGTTAAATTCAGCATCACATAGCTCCATGAGTTTCTGAATGGGGAGAGGCATTGTCTCTTGATTTACTGGCAAGAGTGACACGGGGTCTGAGGGATGTCAGTGAATTAAGAAGAGACAGGCATTCACATCATGTTTCATGGTTTCCTAAGAGTGACAAGATAACCTAATAATAGCAGCTGTTATTCATAAAGGCAGGTTCTGCTCAAGGAGTTATAAATATTTTCTCATTGGATCCCCTTGACAACTCTATGATGTAGTAGCATTTTCATACCCATTTCATAGGTAAGTAAATGTAGGCTGGGGGAGGTCTGTTGGTGTGTTCTTGCTCACACTGCTGCTGGGAAGAACATTAGAGCTGAATCTCTTGGCCATCCTCTGATGTGCTGGGACACTCATGGAACAGGTATGGTTCACTTTTGAGAAATGAATCAAGTAGAGTGGTCTTTTAGGACTTCCTGTTCGCCGAGAGACTCTGGACCCGGTTTTACGTCATAAATCGTTTAGATGGCAGCCAGAAGCTTTGAGATGTTATTTTTCAGCTGCAATCCCAATAGGTTTGATTAGCAGAGCTGGTAGACATCTTGTTGCTATTTGTGAGCCTACACGCCTTCTCTTCTCAAAGGCCTAACTGTGTGGGTGAGGGCTGTCCCGTGGAGAAATCCCAGGAATGGGGAGATAAACAAAAAGGCATGCCAGTGAGATACTCATTGGCCTCAAAATAAAGACAATTTCTGTAGTGTCTGGGTTACAAGCCAACTCTGTCATTTTATAACTCCAGCCCCAATGAGTGTCATTCCCCATGTTTGCTAGTGACTTTTGAGTCGATATGCTTCCCCGTGCCAGGATCTACCTTTGATACAGTGGCACTCATGCACACACAATAGGCCCACTGGCTGCCTCCTGGAGTTTGCCAGTATATATTAGTGAGTAACAGGCTGAAGAGTTCATTCTATGGTCTCTTAAATTAGTTGCTTTTCTTTTATTGTGATAAAACACCATGAGCAAGGGGATCTTTTGAAGGAAGGGTTTATTTGGGCTTACGTTTCCAGCAGGATGTGTCTGGCATGTGTGGGAACTCAGTAACAAGCAGAAAGCTGGGGCAGGATGCTAACTAAGGCCTTCAAGTTGAACCACGAACCACAAGCAGGGAGCAAAGACGGTGACTAGGGAGGGCTACATAGCTTTGAAACTAGAAAGTTCTCACTCAAGTGACATGCTTTTTCTGGTACCTCTTTTGTTATTATTACTTACTTACTTCCTCTTTTCTTTTCTTTTCTTTTCTCTCCTTCCTTCCTTCCTTTCTTTCTTTCTTTCTTTCTTCCTTTTTTTTTTAAACACTCCAGAGTTTATTCCCCTCAGGGTCCACCCTCCAACTGTTCCACATTCCATACCGCCTCCCCGCCCCCTGTTTTCATGAGAATGTCCCCACCCCCACCCCACCAGACCTCTAAACTCCCTGAGGCTTCCAGTCTCTTGAGGGTTAGATGCATCTTCTCTGATTGAACCCAGACCTGCCAGTTCTCTGCTGTATATGTGTTGGGGTCTCATATCAGCTGGTGTATGCTGCTTGATTGGTGATGCAGTGTCTGAGAGATCTTGGGGGTCCAGATTAATTGAGACTGCTGGTCCTCTTACAGGGTCAGCCTTCTCAGCTTCTTCCAGTTTTTCCTTAATTCAAACACAGGGGTCAGCAGCTTCCGTCCATTGGTTGGGTGTAAATATCTGCATCTGACTTTTTCAGCTGCTTGTTGGGTCTTTCAGATGGCAGGCATGGAAGTTGTACCTCTTAAATCTACCCAAACAGAGTGGTCAACTAAGGACCAAATATTTGAACATCTGAGCCTATGGGGAATGTTCTCATTGAAACCATCACAGCTTTTGGAATACTGCACATCTTGTATATACAAGTGCTGAATATCTTCCCAGGGTATTTTCACAAAAGACAGCCTTGGAAGGCTCCTCACCACGACCAGAGATCTGGTTTACTGTGTGACCAATATAACAGAGACCATGATTTCTCCAGGGCTTAAACCTCCTTACAGGAGTATGTAGGCTTCCTCAGTTAGGAGACTAACTGTGTTCATTGTCTGCCTGAGCAACTTTGCATTAACTCAAGGGCCTTGAGAGGCAAACAGGGCAGGATATGAACGGAAAGCTCATGCTCTTTGCTAGGTTGAGAGGAAGAAAGGCCTTTGTCTCTGCCCCAGGAGTCTCATGTGTTCTGCTAGGCTAATGTCTTAGCTTTCAGACAACATAAAAATCTGTCTTCACAGTTCTTGGCAAATCCTAACAGCCTACCCCTCAGGAAAGTCTGAGACTCTCTGAGTATAAAGCATGTCTTAAGCAGAATACAAATAAGATATATATACACACACACACACACATGTTTTTTGAAACAGGGTTTCTTTGTGTAGCCCTGACTGTCCTGGAACTCCCACTGTAGACCAGGCACGCCTCAGACTTATAGAGACCTGCCTGCCTGTGCTTCCCAGTGTTGGGCTTAAATGTGTGCACCACCACCTGGCTCTGCCTTAATTTAGTTGTAAAACTGGTGATAGTTGGGGCACTCAAACCACAGAAACTTTTATTAAAATCGCCTATGCTATCCCTTAACACCCCCTGCAGGCCCTCATAGGTTCTCTGTCTCTTACATCAAAACAAACCCTTTCCCACCCACAAGCTGTTTTACTGCAGGCTGTTGGGGCAGAGTTTCACTGGCCAGTTTGCCCAATTCCAACTGCTTGTCAAACTTGCAAGATGAGATTTCACATATGCTTAGAGCAGTCCTCTGGCTATTGATCCCTTATGCGGGTCTTTCCTCACACATTCCTGATAATGGGCCTTTGCTGGTTATTGCTTTCTTGCTCTTCAGATGTTAAGGTGGCTAGTTCCCAAACACTTTAAGTAGAGGCCCTTGATCTTCTACATAGTGTCCATTTTTCCTCTTATCATTTTGGCCCAGTTTCTGACACCACTGGCTCTCACACACCTTGTAACTGATGATGTTGTCACCTGGTGGTTAAGGACAAGTGTTCGTGTTTTGATTCTATATTTAAACCCTCACCTCATTGGCTTGAGTTTCTTTCTAACAGTGCATATTCCCATGGCATTTATATAAGCTGTCTCAGCTGCTTCAGCAGGACAGTTAATTAGCACAGTCACCTCAGCTGTGCCGACACTGGTGGATGAGACCAATATAAACCCAGAAATGTTTTCGAGTGATGGGCTATTCGAACTGAAGCCAAAAGAGCCCTGCTGTCTCTCCCTTGTGTATTCAAAGTCTGTTTAATTGTAGCGCTTCTTCCAAACTACAGATAACACCAGTGATTAGAAACAAAGAAGAAAAAAAAAAAGAAAAAAAAAATAACACAACACCGATATTATAGCAAGCCAGATAGGAGATAATCACTAGCCATTAAGCAAATTTCATTTCCAAAGAGACAATATAGAGTTGCATAGTTTTGAAAGCACGAAATAGTGTTATTTTTACCTTGTTTCCAGTTCCACATATGGCAATCCTGCTGAGCCCTTCTGACCAGGCAAAGTTGAGGGACTTGTTACAGCGAGTTTATTAGCTGCAGTGGGACTATGTTCCATTTCATGTGAGCCAGGAGGTTGCTGCATGCAAATCATGAACATGGTACAGAGTTACAAAGGAAATAGGAGAGAATGGGATGTCTCCATATTCTCCTAGAAGAAATCCAATCGCGATTCACCCTGTTAAAATTTGAAGCACATGAAAAACTTACCTGCTAGGCATTCTTAACTTAAAAAGAATGTTTAAAAAACCAATTTTAGATGAAAGTAAGAGTGTACTGTTTATGATACTGGGAGATGGGGCTTCTAAAGGCCAGCCTCATTCAACTGAACAGCAAGTACCTGTAGACACACATCAGATTGGCTTAATGTTGTTTAGCTTCTCTGTGTGTGATGGGAGACCAGCACCTTTCCATAATTGCAGTATGCTTTACACAGGGACACTGCTCTTGCAGTAGGCTTCCCTTAATGTTATATATTAATTGCACAGGCTAAAGGCTTGTATTACAACATACTCTTGTATGCATGCAATGGAATTTTCACCCAAAACCCTTTTTGATCATATTCATCCCTTATAGAGGGTTTCCATTTTGGTGAATGATAATTGGCCATGACAGGCATATCATTTTGATGCTTTCCAAGATGAGATATTTTGAGAAGCTCAGCATAGTAGAATAACCTGGAAAATAAGAGACACATTAAAAAAAATCAAAGCAACAAATGGTTTTGTATATATATCACACAGGAGACCTAACAGTGGGAGCAAAAGATGCCTAGTCATGAGCTGGCTGTTTTTACTCTAACAAGTGAGCTGTGCGTTGAGTCTGTTGAGTAGCTCTCAGGGGATCAGGCCACTGTCTAGGCAGGGTACTTGGAAGTTTGTGGTTTTGAGCCTTTGTTCCATTGGAGCTTTCGGCATTGTTGTTGTTGTTATTGTTGTTGTTTCCTGTACATTCTTTTTCTCATACATTAAGACAACAGCCTTCTCAGAACCTCTGTCACTTGATTATAACACTACTCTGTGTCAACCAAGAGAATACACATGATCATATACACATGTTTCTAGACAGATCTTTCTTAGCATAACTGAAATAATCCTAAGAAATTCTTCAGCCTGACTAGGGTTGAATATGGATTCCTAGGCATTACTTTTCTAGTCTGGCACAGGGAAGTATAAGCAGTCAATTCAATGTCATCATTACAAGGTCTTGTATGTCAGATGCAGGAACTACCTACGACTTGTAGGAACACAGTTCATTTGTTGTGGATAATGTTATCTCCACTCTGTTCCTTTTCCCTGTATGGCAAAACAAGAAATGAAGGCAGTGTTTTGAGCTGAGAAAGCTTTAATGGCTTTTAAAGACATGTGTAAGAAAGAGGTATGAAAGGGGAAGGGAGGGCCCTGGCAAATGCACATTTACAAATGCAATTTGTATTTTCCAGGCTGAATGGAAACTTCATAGAACCAGTGAGCCTCAAGAACTGTAAAGATATTTTAATAGCCCTGTAAACTTTTACCTGTCTCAACTTTTCAGTCAATTACAATTGTGTTCACTGAATATCCAAAACTTTGATAGCTTTCTCTTTCAAAGAATGACATTTTTTTTTAACCTCACTGGTAATTTAATGTCCAATAAACTTCTTAAAAATGGAAACTACAGAGATGTATTAATAGTGTGGGCTGGCTGGGCATGGTAGTTCAGAAACTGGGGGAAGGAGGATTATTACAGTTCAAGGTCTAGACATACCTACTTAATGGGAAACTCAAGGGCAAGAAGGAAGGAAGGAAAAGAGAGTGAGAGAGAGGAGGGAGGAAAGAAAAGAGGGAAGAAAGAAAAAAGGGAAAAAGAAAGTTATAGTGTGAAAAAACAACAGAGTTTTGTCTTGCTTTAAAAATATTGTTTGGTCTCAAATTTGATGACTACACAGACCAGGTACTGTGCTCAGTGTCTTATCAAGCAAAGCTTCAACTAGAAGAAAACCTAGCTATCTGAGCACGGCTTGTATACATTGTTTGTGTGCACAGTGGTTGTCAATCTTAGTCAAAGAAAGGATTTCCCCAGTCCTTGTAAAACACAGCTCTCTTTATTGGCATGGTAGGTGGCTCAGTGCAACAATGCTGCAAACCCATATCTGCTGTTCCGAGTCTTCTGTTTTGCCTTCGTTGTAACAATAATGATGCAGTGCCAGCATACTGGTGACTCTGAGCTCAGGAGAAAATGGTCGTAGTGACCTTATGGATGAGAAAAGTAGTACTGTACCGGGATTCTGTGCTGGAACTGTCCCTTTGCCTGACAAAGGGCACTATGGCAACTCTGTTGCTGCCTCTTGGCAGTTACTGGTTGTGAGTTGCCTCTGAGACATCTTGCCATCCACACAAAGAGCTGGAGTCAATGGCTTAATACTGGTAGAGGTCTTCTTATCCACAAGAGAATACCTCTTACTTGCAAGGTCTATTTAAAGACCAATGTCAGTAAATCTCTCATTGAGTTTTATTTTGCCACATAATTTAAGTGGAGGTGGCTTTGTACATTTTGGACTTATTGAAATAAAATTTAGGAAGTTGCCATAAATATTTACATGAGGAAAAAAATCAAAATGAGCAGCCAAAAATCACAATTTTTTAAAAAGTGTTTTGTGGGTCTTGACATTGGGGGAAATATGGTCAGTAATGTACATTTTGCAAGTTTGGCTCATCTGGGAAGAAAATATATAATCTTTTAAAACATCAGATTTCCTAGGGGATCCATGTCTCCAAGAGAGGTTAAAACATGACAGCATTAAATTGTGGACTCTGGGGGGGAATATTTTGCTTAAGGAAGCACACCGTTTCATATAGGTTTCTATGAGAAATGTCTGCTCAACAAATGTTGACTGACCAAATCTCACAGCTCCCGAGTAATTACTTCCACTTTGGGACCAAGGGATACATTTCTTCCCCTGGACCTAAGCTGTTCTACAGTGTGACAGGTAATTTGGCCTCAAAGCTGAGTGCAGAGCTGTCGAAAGGCTAGAAGGGAGGGAGAGGACTAATTGGTTTGTCACCCAACAGCGACTGCAACTGACTCTGGGTCTGAATGTCGCTCACCACTGCAAAGGTTTCAGCTCAAATGCATTAGTTTATGTGTTTCTTTAGTATCTTTTCAAGGATGCAAGGCTAATACTGGTTTTAAATTTTGTTGATTGTGACAGGCATGGTGGCATAACCTCAAGGTCGTGAGACAGAAGGAGGAGGTGAGATCTCTGTGAGTTCGAAGCCAGTCAGGGTTAGGGTAGTGAGACCCTGTCTCAAACAAAACAAAGCGCAACAACAAAACAAAATCCCTGTTGATTGTGAAAGGATCTGAGAAATGGTTTTGAGAAGGCAGTAAGGTGAAGAAACAAAGATCCTGTGCCCCACCCCCACTGTCCCACCCCCCACCACCCCACCCGGGGTCGGTCATCCCTTCTGTAGCTCATCTGCTCTCTCTCGATGCTTTAAAAAAATATTCATTTATTTGTGTGCATATGTGGCAAAGAGCAAGTCAGAAGACATCTTACAGGACCCAGTTCTCTCCTTCGCCAATGTAGCTTCTGGGGATTGAACTCTGGTCACCAGGCTTGGCGCCAAGCCCCTTTACCCGTCGAGCCTTGAAAACAACCCCTCAGTGTGTTTTCTTTCCTGCCCACAGTCTACTGTCCCTCTAATCACCTCACACCCTGTTCTGGCTTGGGATCACCCTGCCTCGAGCTCCTCTCCTCCCTACCTCTCCCACCTGGCCCACATCCTTCAGGGTTCACCTGTTAGCACTCTGCCTGAGCCTCAGATTACAGAAAAGCTGTAGCCCTGTAAATGGCCTGAGGGGAAGGTCAAGCTCACATTTCATGTGCTTGAAAATTTAGAATTACAAATTAATCTACAGGAAACAACTGCTTCAACAATTTAAAACTGATGTGTCCATGAGGCCCTCTCACTCTGGCGGCCAGGCAGTGTGCTGGAGCGCCAGGCAGTGTGCTGGAGCAGTCCCATCGAGTCTCTGCGTCCTGGAGTATTTTTTATATCACCTGCTGCTCACTTCTTTACAAGGGTTAAACAAAGTAATTGAAAATGGTTATAGCATTATACTGCTAACAGAGCCATGTTCGTTTTCAGCTCGATGAAATTATCAGCTATTTAACAGTCCTTTGGGTTGTTTTGACTGCAAAATTTTCATGTATGCTTTCCTGCAAAAATGCCTACTATAGAGCACTGTTATATGTCCCCTGTAGAGCTCGGTCTGCTGGTGCGGATGGAGTGGTCAGAAAACCACACACAGAGTGATGTACTCAGGGTTGTTTTTGGCTTTCAGGAACTGCTGATGTCTTTAATCCTGCCCAATAATCCTTGAGAAAGTTTTGGTTCTATGAAAACACCTCAAATCTAATATGTTATACCTTGAAAGAAATACCTTTTTGTGAATGTTAATGAATATTTCAAGGTAGTTTTATTTATTCTGGTTTTTTTATATATATGGCATATAAAAAAACCTTTGAGAAAGTGTTATAACAGTGATTTTATGCTAAAAACAGTTCTCTCCATCTTAAAATGTAAAACTAAATTTTATACACACACAGATATATATGTATATGTGTATACACACACACACACACACACACACACACACACACACACATATATATAATTGAAAGGTAATGTCAGCTCTAAGCTTAGCAAATTCTAAATTGGGTATGTATAAACCTTTATTATACAGATAATATTTTAAATGATTCTTACATGAATATTCTTGTAGTGCATATTTTTAATGTTGGTGTTGACCAGCCTTTGTTGATTTCTTTCTAATTCTTGGCTAATCAATTTTTAGTTCAGTATGTGGTGATTTTAAAGAGATATGCTCATATATTTGAATAGTTGGTTCCCAGTTGGTGGAATTATTTGGCAAGGATTAGGAGGTGTGGCCTTGTTGGAGGAGATATGTCACTAAGGGCAGACTTTGAAGTCTCAAAAGCACAACCAATCCCACAATCCTAGTTAGGTCTCTCTCTGTCTCTCTCTGTCTCTCTGTCTCTGTCTCTCTCTCTGTCTCACTCCCCCTTGTAGTTGTTGTTTCAAGAGGTGAACTTCCCACATGCCAGGGTTATGCTGGTCTGCCTGCTGCCATACTTTCCACCATGATGGACATCAACTCTGACCCTCTCAAATCATGTGTCCACCAGTTAAATGCTTCCTTTTTAAGTTGTCTTGGTCACAGTGTTTTGTGCCAGCATTAGAAAAGAAATGAAAACACAATATGTAGTGAAAACCTCTGCCATGGACTAGAAAAGGCACTGTACTAAATAGAATTGGTGAGTAGAGTTTTCAGCCTTAAGGAGTAGGATGTCTGATATGTGACATAGTCAACATTTACTCAACCAAAATGGATGTGTGAAAATGCAGGAAAAGTGGCTATCCTCATTCATCCAACTTCTTTCCTCTCTGTTTTTAATACCTCTAGGATGAAAACTGTAAATAGGTTGGATGAGCACATGATGCATTCGTGTTCTTCATCACTAGGGGAAAGTTTTCAATGTCTCAGCAGCACATTTCAACACATAGTTGTATCAACCATGTGTCCCAGGAACCTGTAAGCCACAAGAAAAATTTCATGGTATACTAGAAAAATACACTGTCATCACCCCCACCCCCATTATTGCTAGAATCAGGATGTTCTTCCTCCTCCCTATGCACTGACATCATACTGGTTCCTCTGTTCCCAGGGTAACGTAATAAGCTTCCCTTGAGCCTCCTCCTTATCAGGGCTTCTGCATCATTCAGATTTCTGGATTCTTTATAATGGCTTACCTGTGTGCTTCCCCCGTGAATTTCTCATTCAGTACAAACTACAAAGCAAGACTATCTAAACAATCATGAAACAAGAGTTCTGTCTTAAATGTTCTAAGTTTTCTATTGCTGTGAAGAGATACCATGACTAAGGCAACTAACATTTCATTGAGGGCTTGCTTATAATTTTGGAGGGTGAGTCTATGATCATCATGGAGGGAACATGGCTACAGGCAGACAGGCAGACAGACAGACATGAAGACATGATACTAGAGTGTTAGCTGAGAACTTACATTTGATCTTCGAATTGGAGGCAGAGGCAGAGAGGCAGAGGCAGAGAGGCAGAGGCAGAGGCAGAGAGGCAGAGAGGCAGAGAGGCAGAGAGGCAGAGAGGCAGAGAGGCAGAGGCAGAGGCAGAGGCAGAGGCAGAGGCAGAGAGGCAGAGAGGCAGAGAGGCAGAGGCAGAGGCAGAGGCAGAGGCAGAGGCAGAGGCAGAGGCAGAGAGGCAGAGGGGCAGAGGCAGAGGCAGAGGCAGAGGCAGAGGCAGAGGCAGAGGCAGAGGCAGAGGCAGAGGCAGAGGCAGAGGCAGAGGCAGAGGCAGAGGCAGAGGCAGAGGCAGAGGCAGAGGCAGAGGCAGAGGCAGAGGCAGAGGCAGAGGCAGAGGCAGAGGCAGAGGCAGAGGCAGAGGCAGAGGCAGAGGCATACAGATGCTGGACTTGGTATGGGGCTTTGAAATCTCAAAGCCCATCCTTAGTGCCATACCTCATCCAACAAGACAGCACCTCCTAAATTTTCCCTAACAGTCCCACCAACTAGGAACCAAGCATTTTTATTATACAAACCTATAGGGGACATCTTCCTTCAAACCTATGTGCCCAATATAATTAGCATATACACTCTAAACCTTTGTTTTTTTTTTTTTTTTTTTACATTTTTCTGAATGCCAGAGTCACCAGACTTTCCTGTGTCCTTATTTACTTCTTTCTTTCCTTTTCCATTGACCACACCCTGCTCACTACCACAGCTTCATGGTCACATCATCATCACCAACATGCTAGGAATCCCATTTTAACTTTCTCATAGCTGAAGCTAGTCTCATACTGATGAAGGTAAGAGAACAGAATTTAGCCCGACTTTATCACCACCAAACAACTCTTTCGTTTTCTGCTTAGCTCTATGGCTCTAAGCCTCACTGATGTCAACAGATGGGACATTGAGTGTATTATCCCATATCTCTGATAGGAGATTAATAGCTCTGATCTTCCTTTCTATTGGAAATAGCACTTTATGGGGCTCATTAGTTAACTAACTCTTTTAATGGCCAACCCTTACCAAAGAGTAGTGGGGTTTTAGTTGTAAGTTCAAAGCTATATTTCTAAACAGTAGCTATATAGCTACAGAATTGCCTAACACCACTCAGAGTACTCTTGCTCACTCTATATTGTTATCTGTCTGCTGACAAATGTGCTACCATGCCTTTCTTTCCCACAGACATCTAACCTGTATATGTAGTCGTCCCTTCTATCTGCAAAGAACATAAACCATAACATGACTTTTAAACAGTATTTTTTATTTATAAAATTGACCTTTTGCTTGAACGGACACTTTTCCTTTTTGTATTTGATGCATACACCCGGGAACACAATCAGAAAATTCCTATTGATTGTTCTGAAGCAATTTAGTTCTGGTCATGGTTGTACTGGATTTGCAATTATACTTGAGGAGAGGTGTTATTGACTGGGCCTGGTAATTACCACACTGACATCAGATTCAGCCAGAGGTGAAGCTAACCTCTGTCTGAATGTTGGTGTTCCTGTTATAAGTGCTTTGCACCAATTCTTTAAATCTGGGGATGAAGTGTATGTTCTGCTCCACTGTAGGCACAGCAATGCATTTCTGCATGCAGTTAGTTTACCTTTGCATATAAGGAACTTTACTTACTGGCTTAGGATAGCTATATATTGAAGAAATTAATTATTGATCCCAAAAGCAATAAATCAAACAAAACAAAACTCATAACCACAGGGGGGAAATAGTTTATGTTTTCTACAAAGCAATGGCTTCGGGAAAAGGCTTATAAATTCTAGAATTATTTGTTCATCAAATATGGCTTACTCGATAGCAAGTAAGCTTTCAATATGAATTTGAATTCCTTATATAAAATATTCGCATCATGTCTCATAGCAATGGCAGTATGTTTATTCTTTGGAAGCAGAACTGTTTGTATACACTATAATTGGTAGTTTTTAGTGAATTTCCAGGAACATATATACAAGCAAAGGTTATGTGAAACAAGGATTCTGTTTTACTTAATGCCATGTCAGAACAGACAGAAACATATCCCAGTGTAACAACCTACTGACACATTTACAGAAAAGCTTGGTTTAACTATAGCCTAAGAAGTATCTATCCTGAAAGCAGGCAGCAGCAAAAAACATAAACGTGGATGTAAATGACAAAAACAGACAGGTAATTTGTTCACAGGAATTCTCAATCACACATAGTTATTTTTGTATTATTCACAATAGACCTACTTTAATTTGCTAAATGAAATTAAGACACTCAAAAAACTTTATAACCTTGAGATACTTTAAATTCAGTTCTTTATATAGAACATGGACGATTCTCTACTCTCTGTTAGTGCAAAGAGTCAACAAGCTTTGTTTGAACAGGCAAGTACCTAAAACTTGAAAAAAAACTTTCATGATTTTAAATTATGTATAGGTATGTGTGTATGCGTTTGTTTATGTGCCCATGAATACAAGCACCCAAGGACAGAGACCCTGGGTTCCCTGGAGCTGGAGTTATAGATGGTTGTAAGGTAGTTGATATGGGGTGCTGAGAACCAAATCTGGGACCACTGGCAAAGTGGCAAATGCTTTTAAGCACTGAGTGGTGTATCTAGCCCCAAGTCCCTATAATTTTTAAGTTTGACAAGAAAGAATCATGAGTTACTTCTGCTCATCTCACTTACCTTGCAAACACCGGCCTGATCATGCTGTTAATC
This sequence comes from Mus musculus, assembly GCF_000001635.26. Lineage (NCBI taxonomy): Eukaryota > Metazoa > Chordata > Mammalia > Rodentia > Muridae > Mus > Mus musculus. The sequence goes on from NC_000084.6 coordinate 55,374,114, forward strand.
TCTGGTTCATGTCTACTTAGACTCATGTATCTTGAAACAGAAGATGGCTTATTTTAGCACAGATTTAATTTAGACTATGAAGGACAGTTTTGCTGTCTTCATTGTCTCACAAACTATAATAATTCTAGGACCCATATACTCTTAAAGATACATCTTTCTAAGTAGAACTCCTATGATTATAGACTTAGTAGAATACACCCATGGTGGGTCAGAGTCTTGAGGAATTCTGGTCATGTGACATTGCCAATTTAATCTATCTAACCACAAAACCCACGGATATAGGAACAGAATCGTGATACAAGGGATAGCCTGAACAACCTGAATCCTTCAAACCTGAAGGTCAGATCATGAAATCTGCCCTAGCTGCCTCCTGACAATAGTGTATTTTAGGAGATTGGCTTTGACAAATTTGAAGTATTGGATAGCCTGGAACTGAAATTATAGACAGTTGTCGGGAGCAAAGCCCTGGTCCTCTGCAGGAGCAGCAAGTGCTCTTAAGTGCTGAGCCTTCTCTGCTGATTATTATTATTATTATTATCATTATCATTATTATTTACCCGTTCTATACTAAACAGTAGCAATCACAGGGAGCCCTATCTGTCGAAGCCAGTGGGATGGAAATATTGACCAGTCACATTTACTCATGATGTCTTCTTTTGCTGTAGAGTGCCTCAACTCCTCTTTGTCTGCAGATAAAATGCTTCAGTTTAGCTTGTTAGCCAGAATTAGAAGCAAAAACAAAAGTTTGAATGGAATGGGGGAAAAAAATCATCCAAGTGAACTAAAAGAGAAACAATTCTGGAGTGAGAATGATAATGGTTGGGCAGTTTTGAAGAGAAAAATCAAGATGATGTGGAACTGTGAGGAAAGATCAGATCCATAATCAAATGCATGATCCATTTCTCCTCTCAACTGAGTCTTGGTGTCTTAACACGTGCGAAGGTCACACCAGAACTGATATACACTGTCATGACAGCACGTTTGATGTTTTGTTGTTGTTGCTGCTGCTGTTGTTGTTTCAACAATATTTCAGCAAATAGTACTGTCTTCGGAGAGCTCTGATCCTTGTGACATTTCCCTGTTAATTGGGAACATTAAAGATAAATGTGAAGTCCAAGAACAAAGAGAAATCTGAATGAAGAGACAGAAAGAACAGTGGAAGCCAAGTTCCAGGAAAGGACTGCAGTTGTAGAGAAAAGCAAACCGGGGGCTCTGCCTTCCTCTCTCTCCCTCATGTTTATATTTTAAAAGATGCCCTTCTTTATATTTTAAACACACTGTTAATTGACTGTCTGAAACCATCAGACATCTTAATGTGATCTTGCCAGAGTTTTAGGGCAGGAATAGTCTTCGCATGTGTAGACTCAAGTTAGAATGCTTAATACCATGTAATGTGAGATTGAACCAGACAAGCTTTTCTCTATAGATTAGGTACCCGGAAAGTTTTGGAGAACTTTGGGGAGGGACCCCCTCCCACCTCTATGCTCTCTCCTATTATGTGCACTGAGAGGGCAAGCTGTTCCTTAGCAATAGGGCAGCCATGTTTTTCTATTATCCGCAGGCAACCCAGAACACATATCACCACCATCTCCCCGCCGCCGTGGCTGACAGCCATATTTAGTTACTGAGATCAGGGAAAGGCTGGACCGAGGAATACTGAACCAAACTATTGCTCATGCCATTAAAAACTCAACTAGGCAGAAAGCTAGGCATGGAGCCGTTGACAAAGATAAAGCAGAGAGCTCTGCGGCTTATCCTTAATTAGGTGTTGGCACTGGCTCTTGTCAAACAAGGGGAAGAGTGTGTCCTGCCACACACTGACGCACACAGACAGCCCCAGTCACAGTGGGAGAGAACACAAAATGCATTCAAGCTGGCATTGAAAGGGATTTAGATAAGTACTCGAGGTAACAAAAATCGAAAAGGGAGGATGATAGCGATGGTAGCTTTAGATGAATTGTAACCGAATGCACCTTTATTATAGCTTATCAGCCTCCAGACAGCTACAACCCAACCTTTCTAGTGCATTTCTTGTATGCTTTCCTGGATTAAAGGTCAAATTAACTCAAATTTATATGTTTTTTCCTGCTGTCTTAGCTTTCCTTGTTGCTCACACGTGAGCACAGCATCTCTTAAGGGATCTCCGGCATGAAGCGTCTACACCTTGGGTGAAGCATATGCCTCTCCTCCCTGAAAAGATTTCATGTTCTTAAAAATAATTATCTTGTAGGATGAGGTTACAAATACCACAATATTAAAAGGTCACTCCAGTGCTGCTGGCAGGACTACATACATGGCTATTTGCCAGCTGTAATCTCTCTTGCCCACCATCATAATTGTATTTTGTGGCCATTTGACATTCTCAAATAGATAATAGTCTGGCCTATTAGAGCACCGCCTATATGTGTTCTTGACATACACAAAAGCTGTGTGTTTTCGTAATGTGTATAAGCACTTCAGACGGTAAGCTGTGCACATTGCATCGAGCAGATGGTAGCTCTTATCACAGATAAAAGCACATATATATGTTTCTGTAACTACACTCTCAGAGGGAACGGATAAGAGAAGAGTTTCCTCCACATCACAGCTTACATTACCCATCTACTTAGGCAGCAAACAGCATATGTTTTACTGCTTTGGAAAGGCAGTTCTGGAGGGGGAAATATGATTAAAACAAACTTAAAGATAACCTGATGAAGGAGTCCAAAACATGGTGTGAATTGAAAAGTGGAGAGAACGGGGAGAACGTGGAGAACGGGGTGCTCTTCATTTAGCATTCTTCTCTAAGTCTGTCAGAGAGGAGGCACATAAGATTTCTTGTAAGTCAGCTTCCGTATTTTCTTTTTAAAAAATGTTTTTAAAATAATATAAGTGAATCCCAAATTTTGCATGTCTCACACAATAATTTGAACCTTTTTATATGAAAGTGTCTTGAGCTGCTTACTGGAAGTATTAGGATTATCTCTATGTAAATTTTATATAGTTACATACTTGTGTACACACATATATCACTAAATCTCTTGACTGTAAACAGTTTTCATCTGGTGCTATTAAAGTCTTTAAGCAATGCTTCCAATAGTCTGAGTGAAGGGACACCCTGCTCCCAGGCATATCTTGAAAGATCACGGCTCCCAGCTTCTTCTTTGTGGACATATAGACCTCATGGATGGGGATAACCTCTCAGAATCATAGACTCACTGTGAGAGCTGTTATGGAGAACTTGGAGCCCCACTCGCCTTATGCTGCGCTTTAGGTTGTAGTGTGGGGCTATCTGGGTAATTGTTTTACATTAGCAATACAAAAGTAGCTTTTTACTTCATTTGTGAATTTACATTATTCCTTTAGACTGAGACCTACTGATGCTCATAACTGGAGAGACGACATTAAGCACCCCACATGTACACATTTGTATTCTGGTGACTCCGTATTCAACTGGAAGGTTAAATGGAGTTCAGATAATTTTTCTTTTCTTTTCTTTTTTCTTTTATTTTTTTAGCTTTGGCTTTTGTCTCATGTCTTTCAGCAAAATAGAATAAAGATGTCTCTATTTTACCCCCAAAGATTCAATTACTTTCCAAATGCTCGATAAATATCTACAGATGAATGATTTTTAACAAATGTATTTTGATTCTACACAAACTTTTGTGACACTTTTCCTTTCTCTCCTCGAGAACTGAGAATAGACGGAAGCCTGTATTTTAAGCAGGGCTCCTGTGCCCCCAGTTCAGGCACTGCTGGCAGCCAGCCAGCCAATCCCTGCAGCCCAGTGAAACTGATTCCATCTGCTGCGGCGGCAGCACAATATATTGCACTTCAGGTCAGAAGCAGGGAGCCAGCAGTGTTAACATTACACTAATCTGTACAGACATTTTCACTGGGCTAGATAGGCTAATGTTACATGGGCTTTCAGAGCTTCAAGGCTAAGGAGCAACGGTAATTGTCTCGGGAAGATAGAGGAGGCGGTGGATTCTAGCAGAGGTTATTGCAAGATAGCCAAGATGGATGAAACTGAAGGATGAGAAAAGAAATATCCTTTAAAAGAGACATGTAATTTGCTAGCTTGTTAAGCATGTATTTCAAACACATCACTGGATTATAAATTTATCAACTATAAGCTTTATTTTTTTCCTGGTTATTTTTCCTTCCTTCCTTCCTTCCTTCCTTCCTTCCTTCCTTCCTTCCTCCCTTCCTTCTTTCCTCTCTCTCTTTCTATCTTTTATTCTGTACTCTGTTCTTATGCACATATACTTGCATAAATGGTTACACATAGAGACAGAGAACCAGCCTAGGAGAGAAACAAAGAGATCATTTCAAAGATTACTATACAATCAATAAAACCATAATCGGCATTAATAATAACTTAGATGGAGATAAAGAGATAGCTTGCTCTAACATTAATGTTTGAAAAGCAGAATTCCCCATCCCTTGGAAGACTGTGTGGAACAGAAATGAGCATGTGGCCTGAACCTTGTGCTACCTTCATTGGTATTGGCTGCTTTGCCATTCATAGGCAGCTTGCAGAGGCTTTGAGAAGCACTGCTATATCATCAATTGTATTTCAGACAGAACCAACCAAGGCTTTTATTGTAGATCTTCTAAGAAAAATACACCAAAGGAAACCACTCTAGAAGCAGACGAATGTCCACAATGGAAACTTAAGCCAATGAAATTGTCTCTTTCATTTTCAGAGTTTCATTTGGGAGTGGGAGAAAAAGGGTAACCAAAGATTCATGCCTTTAGGCACATCAGAAACCATTAACAGCTACATTTCAGGACATTGTAATGTATAAAAATTCAATTTAGACTGTTTGACTTTTTTTTTTTTTTTCAGAAAGAAAAATGGTTGTCTGGAAGTGAATTCCTTAAGAAGCCCGCACAATTATGAAGTATGTAGCTGTGAGGTTCCTGTAATTTGAAGGTACACATAGCTGAAATTAAAAAAAAAAAAGCTACAGTAGATTGCCTTTAGACAGACATATGGACTGTCTCTAAACTTTAAGAAGCAGTGACAGCTGCCTAATTTCAGTTTTTCTTGCGTTATAAAGTAAGTCAGAACCAAGGGTTGTACATTGTAAAGTTTTTACTTCTTTTTCCTTTTTAAACTCAACTGTAAAAGCTGTTTAGAAATCTGTATAACCATCAAAATATTCAATCTCAGAAAATAGGAAAAAAAATTGCCAAGCTTTTTTTAATTGTCCTGGCTTAACACGGCCTCTCTATATTTCTTGTCGTAAAAACTAGGTCATAAAAGGTACTAAAATTGCACAGACTAGAAGACTTCTCTCGGCCCCATTCTTTTCTATAGCCTTCAAACTAAATGAAAATTCACAGAGTACAGATTAATGAATATGCATGAGTCTCCATGCATTGACATACATATGATTTCTCATCTACAAAGCACGTTTGGAAGACTTGTTATCTGACCAGAAAAGCCTGTAGTAAGTTGAGATAAAGGAGACTGACTCCAATCCCTTCAGTCTCTGCAATTGCTTTATATTCTAATCACTGTGCTAAGCATCTGTCCCCGGCAGGCAGCCTGTTCAATCTAGCAGATAACGAATGCAGCGGATGGATGGATGGTGGCTGGGCTGGCCTTTCCCCACGTGCACGTGAGGAGCCACTGTTCCATTTCTCTGATTACATGGGCAGCGGGAAAGCACTCTCAGAGCTGTAATTGCCTCCGTTATGAAACATCTTCACCTGTTAGCCAAAGCTAAGTTGAATCACAGCAGAAATTATTAACAGTGGCTGTTTTCAAGCCAGCTTAATCTGAGCTGATGCTGCTGTTCATTTAACACAGATGAATAGGTGTGCAGGATGAGAGTCTAAGTGGAGATGACACACCAATGAATATTTGCTCACAGTCCTGCTGTGGGGAGCTGGCTTGTACAACAACAGACAATTGTCAAAAGCTAAAGGCTGGGGGATATTGGAGCTTTGGACAGGACCTGCTCTGTCACAATTTTCTCTGTGCTCATGAGTTCTTCCTGGCTAATGGCAGTTTTTGACAGCTGAATCATTTTTTCAATTAGTTTCCACAAATGTTGGCAAAGACAAAATAATCTCTCTCTCTTTCTCTTTGTGTGTGTGTGTGTGTGTGTGTGTGTGTGTGTGTGTGTGTGTACGTGCACAATGGTTTGTGGAAAACTGCTTTGCTTCCAATATGGCCAGAAAGCCTCTTTTTTTTTTTTTCCTTTTTTCTTTTTTTTTTCCAGGGAGCCGAACAAGCATTAAAATTTAATGGTCTGCTTTCATTTTCTCTGCAGTATGCTTCAAGATGATTATAAATTACAGCATTCTGCTTACTTTTGATGGAATAAGTCATGTATCAGCATTTGATATAGGAGCTATGTGCACTTGACACATGAAGCACATCTTGCAGATGTGATTTGTCACACAGCTCTTTTGTGTTTGTTTCAGAAGAAGCCAGCAGCACAGGAGATTTGGCCTGGTGACAGTAACAGCCATCCCAGGGGTGGGGCTGTGGCTGTGGCTTTAGAGTATTGACTTCCAGGAGCCACAGTCATCTGGTCATACTACGGTTTTATTAATACTATTACTAGTAAATGCTCCTGGGATCCTCGTGTTTGCCCTTCATGTTCATTATTGTCCCCAAATGACCATGCCATTTGTGTTTTGAAGTTCATGGGGGAAGTATGAGCAAGGCCTTACTTGAGAGAGGAACCATTTCACCAAGATGGATGCAGGGATCACAGGGCGAGACGTTCTCCCATATCCAGCTCAGGAAGTAAATGTCTGATGCTGTGCAGTTGGCCCGAGAGGGAGACTGAGAGAAGACAGGAAACTTGTGGTTGGAGACCAGAGGAACAGCCTATCATAGCTTCTGCCTGCGTCCTTTTCTGATGCATTGCTTGCCTCTGAACTTATATTCACTGGGGAGCTACAGCATGGCCAATCCTTTCATCTCACCATCTCTTTACCAATTAGCTCTGATGGCACTGACCAAACCAGTTAGTTGTAGATGAAATATACTGGTTCTCAAATAGTGTGGCCGAGCAATCTGCTGGGCTGTGTTCGATTTATCAAGTCTGACCAATAACTCCTGTAGCACATTTACTTGGGAAGCATTCATTGCATCTCTTTTCATTTGTAACATTCCCTTCATCTGACTAGAACATAAGTTTCTAGGGAACAGGAGTGCTCTCTCTCTCTCTCTCTCTCTCTCTCTCTCTTCCCCTCCCCCCCCCCACCCCTGCACCCCCTCTGCTGCCCACTCATCTGTGAACCACAAAGAGCTTGTTTGGATCCTTGCAAGCACTCACTGAGGGCTGGTATACAGCACAAGGAGACTAGTCCAAGTGCATAGATACTTGACCAGGACCCACTGTGCACACTTGACCTGGACTCACTAGAACACACTGATTAGATTTCTTCACTCCTTAGAAATAATTTTTTTTTTACTTTTTAAAAAATTATAACCTATCCAGTTTTGTGTTTAGCTATAGGGCCATTGTTGTGCAAAGATAAAGCTTTTATGTGTGAGCACATGTGAGAAAAGAATAATTCCTCCTGGTCAGACATGTTTATATTGTAATTTTTACACACACACATACATACACATACGCACACACACACACACACACACACACACACACACACTACAAAGTGCTGACTCTTCTTGTTGCCCAACAGTTTATTTCTGTTAACATGATTATGTTTGGTGTTTGGTATTTTCTCTTAATTAGCATAATTTGGTGTTTAGGTAATCCCATGACATATCACAAGAAATTCTAGAAATATCTATGTACCCTTTAGTGAACAACATCACCAGAGAGGTTTCCTCAAAGATTCTTTCAGTCCTTTGCCAATTTTCAGCTAATCTGAATCTGCTCTCTGTATTAAAGATCCATGTTTACAGCAAATCCAATTCCTCTATAAATCCTGGCCTTTCTCCTCCTGTCCAAGATACAACCAAAGGAAGGTGGTACTCCAACAATGGTGGCAATAAGCAGTAAATTCAATGTTGTCTTCTCACCACACAGAATTTTTATTATTTGTAGAGTTGCTTTTTAACAAGCCTGGACTAGTTCTTTGAACAAACAAACCCCATACATTTATAAATTTGATTATTTAGAATATTTGCTAACAAGAAGGAAATAAAAGTTTCCAGCTCCCCATAAAGGTGATTTTCTTACAGGCATATTCATGCCAAAAGTTTCCATAGAAGATAAAAATTCAGAGAACATAAGAATTAGAGGATGTAAAAAAAAAAAAAAAAAAAAAAAAGCCGGGTGTGGTAGCACACGCCTTTAATCCCAGCACTCGGAAGGCAGAGACAGGCAGATTTCTGATTTCGAGGCCAGCCTGGTCTACAAAGTGAGTTCCAGGACAGCCAGGGCTATAGAGAGAAACCCTGTCTCAAAAAAACAAACAAACAAACAAAAAGAATCAGAGGATGTGCAATTATAGTCTTATGTGAGCGTAGTCAGAAATGGTGAGCTCTAGTCATCTATCCCAACTGAGCATGAGCATGGAGCAAGTCCACACTGAAGTGGTCTGTCAAATAGACCCCAGTTTCAACAGTGATGTGGAGAACATGTGGAACACCTCATTAATAATTTCTCCTCATGAATCAGATTTCACCAGAATGTCTTCTCTAGTAAACTTTCCAAGACACATTTTATGCAATGGACGAAGCCAAGAAGTCGTAGCATTAACAAGAATTTGTGAAAAGGTTTTATATTCCTCTAACTGGAGAGCATAATTCATATGTGTTAAGAGGCAGATTTAATCTGTAGTTTCTTTTGGCAGGCTTTTCTCGTTGGGAATGATGACTTGCCAATATTCACACTAAGGACTAGAGAGGAGCACACGTACTTTTCTCTGTCTCTGTTGATATAGACATCCTCCATTCCTGCTGTGCCTGGATTCTGGGTATAATGGACCATTTCTTCTTAAAAGGCACTGGCCAAAGGCAACACATGGATGAGGTGGTTTCAGGGCCACCGTGTAGAACTAAAATTATGCACAAGGCAAGGACTGGATAGAGGTTCTTGATCCAGAGTGAAAGAAGAGGCGACCTGTCAGAATAAGAAGTAAAATAAAAATGCCCTTCAAACCCAGGACTTCATTCATTGCAACGCAGGACAAAGCATTCTGTTTTATTGCTGTTACCTTCTCTGCACATAGGACTTTAGAGTAAAAGTTGACCTTTTGTTCAAGAGCCTAAAACACTTGCTTTTATAGCAATGTGTGAGCTGTGCCATCCTTCAAATGCTCTTTCCTGAAGTTGCTCCCATGTTTGACAAACAACAAAAGATTCTTGTGTGATATATCTAGATGTCAGTGTTGCAAATCAGTTTTCAAAATGTGTGTGTGTGTGTGTGTGTGTGTGTGTGTGTGTGTGGTAGTCTGGTAGAGCATATTTTAACTTCTCTCCTCAGCTGCTCTGGTAGTTAGCAACTTCTCACAAAACCTCCCTACTCCTATTTACTGAAAAGATGAAGAGAATAATGTCAGGGTCCTCTAGAGTAACAGAGATTATGGAATAAATCACCCCCCTCTGTGTGTGTGTGTGTGTGTGTGTGTGTGTGTGTGTGTGTGTGTGTACACATTGGTTTAATTAGAATGTCAAAGGGGTTTTGTTCCAGCTAATCCATTAACAGTTGTTTGTGAACTGAACAGAAGGTCCAATAATTAGTTGTTCGTTGTACAGTCTATGAGGGTGAATGTTTCACTGGTCTTCAGTGTGTGCTAGAATCCCAAAGAAGTACCTCTAATGCCAGTGAAGGAATGGACTTGATGGTGAGGGCAAGAACAGGAAGAGGAAGAGACAGAGATTCATTATTCCATGCCCTTTGTACACACTGCCAGCAGAGTATGGTGTGGTCTAGATAAAGGAGAATCTTCTCATCTCAGAATAGCTGGATTAAAGTTTTATCTTCCAACCTCAAAGATATGGGCTAGAAATGATTTCCTACTTTTAATGAATTAATTAAGGAAACAAATCCGTTATAGGTATGAGTGGTCATTTGGGTTTTTGGTTAATTCCAGATCTATTTGAGGTGACAATCAAGGATCGCCATTATAGTATCTCATAAGAAAATCAATTCCCCTCTTATTTAGAAGGAAGAATAAAAACAGAAATTGGCCAGAAACTCGAACTCTGTGGGTAACATCAATGTTTGGCATATGGACCTGTAAGGAAACTGAAATACAGCTAAACCTGTATTTATAAACCACCTAAACACCATGATGTGTTTCTCTGCAGTGTCTCCTGTCATAAAACAAAAGGGCTGTCACCTCCTAATCCTGGCTGTTTGGCTGAAAAGATTGCCCCACCAAAGACTGCACTTTGGGGTATGCAGTTTTCTCTCTGCGAGCAGAGTTCAGGGGCACAGGAGTTGTGTGTACAACAGATGAGCTGTATGGATATATATATATGGCAGTAAGACCAGATTGGTATGCTTAGCACAAACAGTCCTTTTTAATAAAACCTAAACTGAAAATTGTCACCTGCAGTGGAACTTAGACATTCTTGATACCAATTCTCTAGAATACTAATTGTATGCTTTTATTTTCTTTTAAGGAAAAGAAGCGAAAAAATCATTTCCCTTTGTGCTACTCTTAGATTTTTATCTTTGCGTCCCATTGCAATCTGAGGATCTTGCTTAAAATTTTAAAAGCGAGAAAGACAGAGCTTTTCCTATGAAGAGAAAAATCTGCTCAAAGTGAATACGAACTTTATACTTTATATTTTCAAACCAATGATCTCACTATCAACTTAATGTATAAGAAACAAGTTAATTTCATTTGATAGCATGTTAGACCAAAGTGAGAGCAAGAGCAAAGGGAATTATTGGTCTGAGGAGCTATAAAGACCTGTGAGTTTTGCTAGAAGCTCAGAAATCAGCTCAAAAGATTGCCACAACAGACCATCCCCTCCTCCCTCCCATAGAGCTCACACAATTGACACTTGGAGTCTATTTCTTCAAACTGTTATTTTCGAGAAAAATTAATTGTCACTGTGTGTAGTGGGCTGAGTGTGTTCCCCACAATTCTTGGGTTGCAATCTTACCCAGAATATTACTGTGTTGGAGGGTCTTTGGAGAGGTAATTAAGGTAAAATGATGTCCTTATTAAGGGGCATAAACCAGTCCAGCTGTTGTCTTTGCAAGGACAGGACGTCAAGGCAGCGGCAGCACACACAGGCAAGACTCAGTGAAGACACAGGGAAGGATCAGTGATAGATAAACAAACCAAACCAAACTACCAATCCAAAAATCCATGCCCAATCTCACCAACACCTTCATCAGGAACCTCTAGTTTCCAGACCAGTCAGGGCATAAGCATCTGGCCTTCGAGCTACTCCTTCAATAAGCTCTGCTGTGCAAGCCTCTCAGATGAACATACCTGACATTTTCAGCCAAAGTTCCTGCGGTCCCATTCACGGGAGTTGCTTAGGCCATGCACTGCCCTGGAACTTTTGATTAATTCCTGAATTCTTGGGTTGGCTTCCTGTCAGCTACTGTGAGCTTCAGGAAAAGGACACTCCATGTGAGACTATGATGGCAGGTGCCACTTCCAAGTATGTACAGCCTAGTAGAGCACACACGTTGACTCCAACATGGTGGTCTGTTTAGCTGTCTCTCAGATGTAAACATCAGAGAGATCTCTCTGCGCCACTGGCATCTGTGGATATGCATAGTTCCTTTGAGATAAATTTTGCTCTTAAAATGAGGAGATGTTTTCAAGGCAGAAATTGTCCTCTGACAAAACATTCCTTTAATAATATTTTAGTTCAATCTTGGGGACTTCCTTGAAGATCCTAAGGGTCCAATCTAAGAACAGCTGTAAAACAAGATGCAGCAATTATGGCATCTATTTTGCTGGCAAGAGCCAGCTGGCAGGATTTTACTGAAGGTCTGTGTGAGGGAACAAGGATAGTATGTTGCCTGTATGTTGTTTGGCATTACAACATAAAATCCTATTTGTATAAGGACATCAGGCATATTGAGGTAGAGTCTTCCCTAATAACTGTAATCTTGTTGAAGATAGGCTGTTTCTGCTCTGTTTCTGCTCCATGTGACCTCTTTGCATACAACCTACTTCAGGCCCCATTCTCTTACTTCTGTTTAGAGCAGTGCTTCTCACCCTTCCTAATGCTACAGCCCTTTAACAGTTTCTCATGTTGTGCTGACCCCAACCATAAAATTATATCTGTTGCTGCTTCATAACTGTAGTTTTGACACTATTATAAATTATAATGTAGATATCTGTATTTTCCAATGGTCTTTGATAACCCCTGTGATAGGGTCATTCAAACCCCAAATGGGCTTGCAACTCCCAGCTTGAGAACTACTGGTTTAGAGGTTCTACTAGAATATCCTCGAGGATCCTCTTTTCTTCCCTCACATCTCTGCTCTGCGTGGATGTTGACTCCAGTGCTCTGTATCGCTCTCTCATTTCATTTTTTCCCATGGTTGTCATCACCTAGTTCTCTGCCTTCCTTCCATACCTCCACAGTGAGAAGACATCTATGCTTTCTTTCCTGATGAACTGTTTTATCACTCAAATGCTGCCTGGTGTGTATTCTCTTCTCTGTTGCTGTGATGAGGTGACCCGAGAAGAGCAACTTGAGGGAGAAAGGGTCTATGTTGGCTCACAGTTGGGGTTAACAGCCAATCACAGTGGACAAATTGTAGCCACTGTGGCAGGAGCCTGAGGTGATGGTCCCACTGCATCCATAACCAGCAGTAGAGAACAATGATGAATGAATGCTAATGTTCTCCTTCTCTCATTTAAATTGTCCAGAATATCTTGCCTAGGGAATGAATCTCCCCACATCAGTTAACTTAGCCAAGATAACTTCTCACAGACATGTCTAGAGGTCCATCCCTCAGGTGATTCTAGAGTCTGTCAAGTTGACAATACTGCCACACCCCTAAAACACAAGTAGAAAATAAAAAAATTTGTTTTGAATAAAAGATCTTTTCCCACTCATATTTACTTTCAGTAGTCAATTATTAGATACCTTTTACTGATCTTTGTCTAAGAAATTAAACATGCGCATATATGTACACATAAGCACATTTAAATCCACATGCGTTTGTGCATAGGCATTACCACAGTAGTCTGTGACACCATGGAAGCTGCCTTTTCTGTCTGTGTTGGCTGCTTGTTTTGCTGCCTTTTTGGTGGAAGCAGAGCCATCAAATCCTCCAGACAGCATCTTGATCCATTACTGCAGTCCAGGCAAGCTCTGCTCTCATAGAGAATGGTACAGGCATGTGAATTTAATATTTCTTGTGGTGATTTCCTTAATTATCAGTCCTTAATTGTCAGGGTAAATCATACGCACCAATTTATCATAGTAGGTTTGTGAGTTTAGAGGCAAAGCTAAACATTTATTTTCATACTTGTGCCTCAAGTCCAAACTGCTGAGCTATTCTGCATCATATTCTTCTATGTCTGAGAAGTGGCAAGAGGTCAGGACAGAATTTCTTCCATGAAAGTTATCTGGGGCTCACTAGATATTCAAAGAAGTAGCAGACACTTTGAAGCCTATTCGACATTATGGTCCTCAGACTGGATTCACTCAGTTTGTATCTCAGCAAGGACATTGCCAGGCAGTGGCCATGAGAGGATGAATTTCCTAATCATGTTTTTAAGAGCTGGAGAGTCTTGCTTCTACCTGGTACTATCTCACCGTAGTGGTAAGTAAAGCCATTACTGATTTAGCAGATTTCAAAGGCAGCTCAGCCCTAGTGTGCTATCAGTTTGCTCAGGACTATAGTAACCAGGACTATAGATGGACCCCTCGTACCATTAGAGGAAGCTAGGTAACTGGCATAGGGAACTCCTCTAACAGTTGGGCCTTTTTCTATAAGGCTCATTGTAACCATATATCTATCCATCCCTCACATCTTTTTTTAATATTTTTTTCCACCAGGATAGCCATCTGTTTATCTTATTTGCTGAAGACATAACATGCTCATTCCTTAGGTGAATGGGAAATTTTATTTCTACCTGAACTTATATAGTGCATGAAATTGAGAAGAGGAACAAGTTACTTATGATTTTACAAGGTTCAAGCACCCTTAACCACTAGACACAGGTGTCTTGACAGGTATTGGAGAATCTATGCAAACACTGCCTCTGGACTGTATCCCTGCTAGATTAATTTTAATAACAATGACTTCTTTAGTATGTAGCATCTGCTGGCAGCGTTATCATGTCTTTATATATTATATGCTTGCTACTATTTTATTCAAACCTTATTATTTCTGATTATATGAATATGTTACTAAGGACTATTAAGATTAAGACTCTTTTACTATGTGCATACAGATGTTTAGTTAGACTGTTAAGTTGAGATGTAGTCAACTCCCTCTTTTCTAGTGTTGAGGTAAGGTCTACTGTTGATGTATCTGCAGGCCAAGATAACTGATTTAGTTTCACCATTGTTTCTTTTTGGATTCATAAAACCCTGCAGAGTACTGTCAAAATGTAACAGATGTATTATGAAATTCAGAAGGGCTTAAGGGGTCAGCACACAGCCTTTGGTTGAGAGGTAAAAACCCAAGTTGGAGTAGATAAAGATTTGTGGGTATACATGTCATCAAGAACATTAATTCTCTTGGAATGTCACTATAATGTGGATAGCTCTGTGGCCTCCTGGTTTTCCTGGGACAGAGAAAATAAGAAAAGAGCTTTTAGATGATGTATCAGTTGTTTTTTTGTTTGTTTGTTTGTTTTGTTTTGTTTTTCTGTTTTTTGTTGTGTTTTTTTTTTCAATTAGTAGGCCAAAGTTCTTCTTTATCTTTTTTACCTTGATGACATTCTATTTATGAAGTGGTTGGGGAGCAGCTCATAAGGAAATATATACTTTGGTTTGAGTAACATATCTAAGTTATAGAAGCTCTGGGTTCTGTTAGAGTTACCAAACAACCATTTGCCCATTTCCCCTATGTTTTCCCTACCAAGGTATATAACTTGAAAGTGTGATTGAACAAGGATCAATATTCGAGTATGGGAAACAGAAGTGACTTCTGTTAGGAAGTTTGAACCCCCGAAGTATCCAAGAGGCCCTCTGAGACAGGTTAAATCAACCTGGCTGCCTCACTGAACAACAGACTTGGGCTTTGGTTTCTTGGATTCACTGGCTCATTTCTTTATGCGTTTATTTGTTTATCTTACGTGCTAAATGTGTGGTGGAGAAAGGAAAAATGAGTGCTACATATGTAGAGCAAGAGATTGTGGAAGAGTAGAGAGCTAGGTTCTGTGGGGTCATAAAAGAGTGGGGAGGGTTGTGTTCATTTGCTTGTGAGTAGACTGAGACCATGAAGGGGTAGGTAATGAAATACTGTCTGCAGGTGTGCCAGCATTTAAAGGTACACAAGTTGGATGAGGCAAACAAGGCTTCCTTCTTTGAGACAGGATGGAAGGAAGGGATACTGCTAGTCCTTCAACTCTTCGAGGTGCTATACATATTCCTGTATAAATTTGAAGGCACATGGCAATACCACAAAAAGTTCTGAGCTGAGGCAGCAGATTCTCCATCATCCATGTAACTCACTAAACAGGAAGAGCCCAGATAATAAAGAATAGACTCTACCTGAAAGAAAAGAAAAGCAAAAGAGTGTCAGAAACAGATTAGGGGGTGAAAGGGCAGATAAGAATACAAGGAAGTGGAAGTAAAATGAGCCAGAATCTCAGGGCTTCTATGATTCAGCTTCCTGTATTGAGAGAGGAAGCAGATGTTTCATCAAAAGGATATTCCCCATGGCTTTGATGAAAAGATCCTGGCACTGCAGGCCACAGCCTCAGCCCCAAATCTAGTTCAGAGTTCTGGGGCAAGAGTGACTTCCTTCAGATTTGGTCAGCAGTATAGAAGGTGTTCATGTTGCCCCACCCATTTCTCAAAGCTCGGAGGTCAGGCACTTTTACCAAAGGGAAACGGATTAAGACTTAGTTACTCTGGGAGCCTGATCACAATCAGGGAGCTTGGAATCGGTCAACCACAGCCCCTTGGATGAGTATGAGACAGTTGTGGACCAAGGGGAGGGCTAAGCACAGACACTGAAAAGCTCATGTGGCAGGAAGCTCAGGCAGTGAAGGGCTCAGAGGTTAACGGCCTTGCCCTCTTTGACAACGAGCTGGACAACTTCAGTGGACACCTATAGCCAAGGGACACAGGTCAGCTGGTTGCTTAAACTCCATGGGAAGCCATGCCTTTTAAGAAATGAGAACTGTAAAGTTCAGGTCTAGTTGTTATTCCCCTCAGCCTTGCATTATGTGACAGTAAAGGAAAGAATCCACAGAGTTCAGAGAAAGCCCACAGAACAGGAGGAAGGCTTTGTCAACCACATACCTGACAGAACCTTAATACCTAGATTCCAGAAAGAATTAAAAAGCTAAAGATTTTAAAATGCATATTTAAAAACGAATATCTCCTAAATATCCAATCCATAAATGGACAAATAAATTTCAATTGGCAGTTCTTTAAAAGAGAGAAATTAAATAGCCAAAACATAGTAGCCAAACCAATTAGCATCTGTGATGGTTTGAAGGAGAATGGCCTCTACAGGCTCATATGGTCCAATGTTTAGTTGCACCAGGGTAGAGGTGTTTGGAAAGAGTCCAGAGACGTGGCAGAGGTGTGTCACTGGGAGTGCATTTCAAGGTTTCAAGAGCTCATTCCCATCTCAGTCTTGCCACCTGTCTCTGCCAGCTACCCATGGATCAGGATGAAACCCTCGGCCCCATGCCTTCAGATCATCTGTCACAGTTTTCACTAGGATGATCATACATTATCCCTCTGAAACTGTAAGAAGGTCCCTCCATTAAATACCTTCCTTAGAAGATTCGCCTTGGTCATGGTGTTTCTTTATAGTAATAGAACAGCAACTAAGGCACCATCTATTGTTATAAGGGAAATATTAATCAAAACTACAATAGAACTCCGTTTTATCTCTGTTGGAATGCCTTTCATCAAGAAAACAAACAATTTGTTGGGACATAGCCAAAGACTGACCCTTGGTGAGCAATGACTTGGAAAACTCTGAGAGAGACTCCAGGAAAAAAGGCAAGGGTGTTTTGTTTTGTTTTGTTTTGTTTTGTTTTGTTTTGTTTTGTTTTTTACCTCAGTCCTTGGTCATGATTTCTTTCTGCAACAAACATTTACATTTAATTTATAAGACGTGCTTATACTTGTTGGCTATCAGAACATAGTTATAGAACCCATCTGGTTAGTGTACTCTGAATTTGGATATGGCCTTCTGCCTTGCTTTTTAGTGCTTTCCCAGATACAATCTATAGTCACACCAGGCAACTGTGTTTCAATTGGTTTCTCTTGAGCAAGTTCTGGGAAAGGGCTGCTCTGTTAATATTTAGTACGTGCTTACGGGCATTTATTTACATGCTTTCCTGATTATTCTTCTGACCAAGTCTTTCTGAACTCAAGCTTCCTTGGATCATTGCTTTCTTGGTTACCCTTGTGTACAAAAGTACTCTGAAACTGAAGTGAGATTGTCTACAGCATCAGGCTGTAGTCTATCCCATTCTTTCAGATCTCAGATCCCTGGTCCATCAGACAAGATCTATACTAGCAAGGACTAAGGGAGAGGAACTAAGTTATTTTGAATGAAATGGCTCCCATGGGTCCATAAGAAGTGTCATTATTAGGAAGTGTGGCCTTGTTGGAGTAGGTGTGGTCTCCTTTGAGGAAGTTGATCCCTGGGTATTGGTTTTGAAGTTTCAGAAATTCAAGCCAAGCCCAGTGGCTCACTTTCCTCTTGCTGACTCCTGATCCAGATGTAAAACTCTCAGCTACTGATTCAGCATCATGTCTGTCTGCATGCCACCATGCTTTCCTCCATGATGATAATGGACTAAACCTCTGAACTGTGAGCCAGATCTAATTAAATGCTTTCTTTTATAAGACTTGTCACAGCCATAGTGTCTCTTCACAGCAATAGAAACTTTAACACAGGAACCCTAATTAAAGCAATCCGTATAGAAATTAGCCTGCAGGTTCCATAAGCAACCAACAATGGAACTACTACATGACCCAGCTATACTACTTCAAGGCCTATACTCTATATTATTAAGTCAGCATGCCACAGGGATACCTGAGTATCCATATTTATTGCTGTGTTATTCACAACAATGAATGATATAGGGCAGACCTAGGTGCCTATCAATGAACCATAAAGAAAAATTAGTACATATACCCAATTTTAGTTCATTTATCCATAGAGATGAATTAAATTACATTATATTCAGGAAAATGGGTAGACTGGAGAACAAAGATAAACTTAGAAAGATAAATCATCGCCTGTTATCTCTTACATGGAATTTAGGTTGAGCTATCTGTGTTAGGAGAAGAAAGAATGTAGAGTTGTGGAGGCAGAGGGAGGAAGAGTGGGTAGTGATGATTCTCTTGAGGGAAATGGTACTGATGCTGGCAATGTTGGAAATATGTTAACTATAAATTAATATGTGCATATTCTAAATTCTTTTGGGTCACTTTGGTAGCATTTGTCTTGTTGTCTGCCAAAGAGACAGGCATATGCTTCATTTACCATCATCAGTCAGCTCATGGATTTGTTTGGAAGAAGCAAGACAGTTATTTACAACAAGGAGCATTAGTCATTATCATTTTCTTATGATATACAGTCCATTTTCAGCTGTATTCTTCTTAAATGCATGCAAATGATTAAATAGGCCTTTAACATGTAGAATGTGGGATGCGTTTTCTCTTACATGTGACAACACATACCATGAAAGCAAAAAGGTGGTCTATTTGGGGGAAGGAAGAGAGCTAGCAGGAGTGGGCAGAAAGTGGGAAGTGCGAGGAGATGGTTGGCCAAATACAGCCAAGTTTGCTGATATATACATATAAAAATGTCATAATAAAACAAATGTCAAAATGAAGCCCATTATTTTGTAAAGCGATTTTAAAAAGTTGATTTTTTTTAAATCACAAAGGGAACCATAAGGCAATAATGTATCAGACAAAATATTTAAAAGCTGTAAACAGTACTTAAAATTTACCATGTGTATAATACACATTTACTATAGCACATAGTAAAGGCAGAAATTGAGATGAGTCTCCTTTTATAGAAACATGCCATTGCCTAAGGAAAGGGTCTTGGACTCAGAACTGAGCTGAGTGTTGGGGGTGTGTGCACAACTCTGATGTTGAGCAGATTTTTTTTCACAGCCCTGAGTATCAGTTTCATCCTGTAGAAAATCAAGAGGTTGGCCTCCCAGGCTGCACCTACCCAGGACAGTCTGTGAGTCATTGAATCTAAGTATAAATTAACGCAGCTCTGAGAGCATAAGCGATTTCTAATTGCTGATGTGTGACAATTTAAAATAAGAAGCCAAAATGGTCTCTGCCATTAGCTCTGACACCAGTTTCCCTCTAAGACAAAGGTCAGCCACTTCAATTTCCTCCATCCTGCTGGCTCCATCCCCCAACAGGGAGAAAATTCCTGGCCTGCCTTTTCTTCATGCATCTCTTGTCCAGATTAATAAGTGTCTGATTTCTCTGAAGGAAATGGCTCTTATATTGAAGGTACATTAATTCTCTTAGGTCACTGTGGCACCATTTGCTTAATTCTATTACAAAGTGACAGACATGGATTCCAGTGTCCTCGCCCAGTTCATGGCTTCGGGCTAAACACCAAGAAAGTCATTTAAAACAAAGACTAAGAAATCGGTGTCTTGAAGTTTTCTTAAGTTATGTTCTTTAGGCGATTGCTCCTTAAAATGGAGCCACACCATTATTTACAGAGATATTTTATTTCCCTTTGCCTTATCGTCCAGCATATGGGAAACATTTCCTAAGCTGGGAGATACTGTGGCCTCTTCTGAAAGTGTTCTCCTATGGAATGAGACACTCTGCAGAGACCCCAGGAAGCTATTCTTCACCTAGATTATAGACACAAGAAAGTATATTCGTTTCATATCCTCCTAGAAATCTGCAAGTTCCAATAAAGCCTTGATCCAGCTTTACTACTTAAGGAACCATGTTGTTACTACATCCAGAGGAGCTGCCCTTTTGCCTCTAAGACCAGGCTCTGATGGAAAGCGGGAGGTGAATGGGGAAGAACAGCATTGGGGTTTCTCATCTTAGGTACGTAACTAAGATCTACTTCAAACATAACACAGGAAGGTCACATCATATACACTTAGATAAAATCTGAAGGAGACCAAATGCAATTCTAAAAGAGGGTTTATAGTTCCTCCTTTTTGTAGGGAGAGATGGGAGGATATGAAAATTTATTGTACTTATTTTTCTCTCACGTTTACTTTGTAATAGCTGGTATTAACAAAGTCACTTCTTTCTTTTTCTTCTTTTTCAAAAAATCTTGACCTAGAAATTAAATAGTGCACACTTTAGCACACAGATGGTTCAAGAAGAAATGATAAGGTAAGGAGAAAATGTCCCAAGACAAGGGAAAATGAAATATGCACATACTAAGACGAAGGACTGTCACCTGCAGAACAAAGAATGAAGCTTATCGTGGCAAATGTGTATGTGAAACAGGTGAAGGATTTCAAACTGGTCTCCTAACTTCCATCTCAAAGGAGCTAAGAAAGCACCAACACTGTACCAAATATAAGATTTACAATAGAAAGGAAACAATAATGTCAGATACATTTTTTATTATTATTTTATAGATAAAATGTAACCATAGCCAGTAGTACAGCAGTAACGAATACAATAACAGAAAACAATGGGAAAATCAAGGAAACCTATTTCATTGGTTTTAAAGAACAATGAAATCAGCAGGCCCTCTGCAATGTTAAGGAAGAAAAAGTGACACAGAGTTAGGTAACTCAATTTAAAAACGTGAGAGATGTTAAAATGGGTGTAACTAAATAAAGATGACTAGAAGTATATACGAATGAATTCTATGTCCTATGGGAATTGACAGTTTTATAGAAACAGCTGAAGCTTTGAAACATGGGGAAGATTTTTAAAAAGTAGAAATAGATACAAGGACAGGGAGTCATTATACAATAATAACAATAATAATAGTAATAACTCCCAACAAAGCCCACTTCCAGTTTAATATTCTATGAAATATTTAAAGAATTAACACCAATCCTTTTCAAACACAGTCCCAAATAGAATAATTTCAAAATCATGCTATGAAGGCAGAATAACATGTATACTAAAATCAAACTGACAGAAAAATTCTCAACAAAATACAGGAGAATCAAATCCAACACCACAGTAAAATGCCTGCACCCCCACCTCCTGCCCCCTGTACATGCCCAAAGGGCTTGGTTCTGGAATGCATGGATGGTTTTACACATAAATAAACTAGAGTAGTGAAAGGTTAAAGCTATGGGGAAATCTACGACTCTCTATTCCTAGGGAAAAAAAAAAAATAAAACTTACTTCAAGGCTATAGAAGACCAGAGATGGCTTCAAATGATGATTGCCTGAGAGTAGAAGTTTTAGTGAAGCTAGGCAGAAGACTTAGCTAGACATGCCACTAAGGAAGACACATAAATGACAATCCTATGTGAAAAGGAACTACAAATCAAACTATGACATCTACTGCATGGCTATTAGAATGTCACCATCAAAACACATACACACACACACACACACACAGAGAGAGAGAGAGAGAGAGAGAGAGCACAATGTTGTAAGGATGTGGGAAAATCTTATACACAGGCAGCAGGAAGCTTGTACTGGTTAGTACTTTTTTTTTTTAACGTGGTTTTATCAAACACCAGGAGCAAAAGTAACTAATGAGGAGTTTATTTGCTCATAGCTGGGGAGGGAGAGTCTGTAATGGCAGGGGAGGCACTGAATGAAGCAGGCAGTCAGGGCAAGAAAAGAAGAGAATCCCATCTCAACCCTATAAAGGAAGCAGAAAGAGTGAACTAAGAGTGAGCGGAGACTATAAACCTCAAAGGCCTCCCAAAATGACTTACTTCTCCAGCAAGGCCACACCTAATGGTCCCATAACCGCCCAGAGCAGTGCCATCGACTAGGGACCAAGTGTTCAAATATCTGAGCCTGTGTGGGATATTTCTTATTCAAAATACCACAAAGGTCCAATGAGAGTCACTATGGAAAACAGTCTGAAATCCCTCAAATAATTAAAATTAGCTGTGCCCCATGAACTCGCTTCTGATCACTTAACCAAAGGAATTGGAAATAGGAACTTTGAAGAGACGTTTGTATCCTCCTAGTCACATTCCAGAAGGTGGGGGGACTGTAAATCCTCATCTTGTGATAGACTGATGGAGAAAATGTGATCTATACACACAGTGGTGTATTAATCAGCCTTGAGGAAGTCGGTTGTATAACATGAACGACCCTAGAGGACATTGTGCTAAGGGGAATGAGCCAATAACAAAATGATCAATCCCCCCGTGACCCTAATCACACAAAGTTGTAACATGGTCCAATTTGGAGAACAGAGTTGTGAACGATGGTGGCCAGAGACTGGGGGCGGGGGGGGGGGGGGAAGAACTAAAGCTTGCTTAAGGATTAAAAGTTTCAACTTTGCCAGGGACAAAACAAAATACACACACATGAACTTAAGTCAGCAACCATAAGCTCCTTGACTGTGGGAACTTCTCAGAGCCCTGCTCATGTGTTCTCAATTAGTATTTGTTGAGCTAGACTATACTGAGACCAGTGTGGAAAAGGAAAGTTACAAGTTACATAGGAAACTACAAACTGTGGGGCTATACTGTTTAACCAACTAGTAAAGCCTTTGTCTTCTGTTCTTGTTATTTTTATTTCAAAGTGAATTATATAACATGAATTTAAAAGCCACACCAGAGATGATTTTTTATTTTTGAGCTTTTTCTGTCACATTGGATTCATGCCTCTACCTCACTGATTTAAAGGCCATTGTTCATAGATGGCTAAGCTCAGCCCTGCTGCTGGAATCCACCAGGAAAGAGGCCCATATGTTTGTGTCTGTCCCCTTTGTATCCCTGGCAGTCATGTTTCCGGTCACTCCTCCACTGAGCCCGTAGCAGCTCTTCTTAACACCCCCTTCCCCATAGCCATACAGATGGGTTGAGTTTGGCATGCAAAGTGCACCTCATTGTCCATTCTTGGGCTACAGTATAATTTTTAGGTTCCTGAATTGATATCTAAGAATTTGACAGCCAAATGAACATATAGGCCAATATATATGTCCTCACGGTGTAGAGCATCTTATGAGAGCGCACTTGTGAGAGAGAACTGCTTATCCAGCTTTAAGTGTAGCTTCAAGCTCAAGCCTCTCCCTTAGCTGTGTTCCCTTCCTGCCTGCCCCCGACTGACTCTCAGACACCAGCTTTACTGTTCTGCTATTAAGTCCTCTTGTTTGTTCTCTGTCCTCACTGTGTAGGGCTGAGTACAACTAGAGAGAACTAGTGAGAGAGTGGCCTATCCAGTAGCATGGAGTCTGTATACATAAAATTCTGCCAATAGAAAAAAATGCCTTATTTTCCCACTATCTTCACAAAACAATAAAGTTTTATTGAACACAAACCTGCAATGGGTACTTGTCACTTGATATAACCTCCCTGTATAGTTTTGATATATCTACCTATCTAAAAAAATATGAAGAATCTATGATCAATTCTGTCTTGGCCTTGATTATCTTCCAGTATAATACTGCACTTAGTCTAATGGCGTGCTTGTGGAGTCAGAAACTCAGTGGCTGTGTGATGGGCCCTTTCTCTCAGAATATTTGTGCAATGGTTTTGGGGTTCATATGCTGAGCAGTACCCATATGCTACAGATCAAATCTATCGAGCTTCTGACTTGAGAACTTAGGGACAAGCCCTAAAGTTTGTGTTGACATTTGCAGGGAAGACAGGCTCTCATATTTTTGCATCTTGGTATTGTTTCTGTGGTCTCTATAGTAATAGTATTTTCTAAGCTGTAGAAACAGCGAGATTTTAAGCATTCCCTGAGCTCTGTACATGCATGCCCACCTGTCTGTGTTAAAGGGGTCACAGACATGTCATTCGAAAGTGTGCTGTTTAGGTCAGCTGACTGGGAAAAGAACCAGCTCTGACTGATGATCATCTACTCTCCTGTGTCTTAAATGCAGGGGTGAAACACCAAGGCCAGATGTGCTGCTGAGCCATGGATAGTTTGAGAGTGTGAGAAGAATCTCCACACACCCTCTGTTCACGTGGATCTTCATCTCCTTTGCTCGTTCGCACTCCAAGTGTCCCACATTCTCATACACTCATAGTGAATATATCTTCACGCTCTGGCTGTAGTTCTGTGTGAAAATGTTCAACTCTAACTGCAGCATGAGGCCTTCGGTTCCTCACAATAGCTCTAGTGGCACATGAAATCAAAACAAATGTATGTTCTTTTCTCCTGCTCTTTTGTCTGTCTTCTGACCATGCCAAACTCCCTGTAGAGAACGGAAGTAAAAGCTGACTTCGCGTATGTGGTGCATGCGATTTCCTCTCTTTGGGTTTTAACCAAACCAATGTTTAACTTCCTTGTTCATACTGAGGCCAAATCTGAGTGACTATATGAGCAGTGCCTTATTTTGCAGGTGGATAAATCATTTTCAGCCATTAAGCATTGATTTTCTCTTCATTGACATGCATAAGTGTTTGGTTGTGGCTCAAGTGGAGATCTTGCAGGGAAATGAAATGGGCTACAGTTTGGGAAGTAAGATGCTGGGCTGCAGGACTCTAAACACATTAAACATTCCTCTGCTCTGTTATAAGGCCATCACACAGCTGGAGGCACTGAAGAATGCCTGAAGGAGTGACTGAAACTTTTTCATGGCCCCAGAAGCACAAGAAGGCACAGATACCAAAAACCAACTCCATCTATAGCCTATTAAATTGTCCTTCCAAATTCTAATCCTTTATGTGTTCCTTTATTTTAAGACAGAGACAAAAATGACTGTATTTTTCAAGGCTCAAGTCAGAAAAAGAAACAGTTATCTCTCTACAGTAATCATATGCCAGCTCTACTACAGGTTCCCAAGACCCTTCCTACATTCCTAACCTGACAAGGGTGTCTTACTTAATTCATTACCTGAACCAAGGGTTTTTCATCTTCTGTGCAACCTAAAATGAAATAGCCATCTTATCTGAAGTATAGAAGAAAAATGTTTGAAAATATGTAAGCACTGGGGGCTGTCTATGAACCATGCGCCCCTCTCACCTACCAGGCTAAGAGCCGGGCTCTGCTCTCGCTAGAGTCAGATAGAATCCTAAGAGATTTCCAGCAAGTACTGAATTCTTTAGAGACAGCTAATCTTCACAGTCTACTGCATTGGTTTCCACTAACTCTATAAGGGATTAGATGCTGCAATGAAACCTTTCATCTTTCATCTCTTGCAGGTCTCAGATGGTGCTCTTTGAATGGACCATTAATTCTGGGTTCTTCTGATGAAGTCCATTCTTCCTCCGTCATTTTTTTTAAAAGTCATTCTTCTCTCATATATTACATTCTGACCACAGTTCCCCCCTCCCTCATTCCCTGCCAGTCCACCCACCTTCCCCCATTCACTTCTCCTCCATTTCCCTTCAGAAAAGGGCAGGCCTCCTATGAAACAACCAAATATGGCATATTGAGTTGAAATAAGACTAGACACCTTTCTTTGCATTAAGGCTAGACAACGCAACCAACCCAGCAGGAGGGGAGAGTCCCAAAATAGGTGAGAGTCAGAGAGTCAGCCTTTGCTCCCACTCTTAGGAATTCCACAAGAAGGCCAAGCTACACAACCATAACGTATGCAGAGATCCATGCAGGCTTCCTGAGCCACGAATCTCCGTTGGAAGCAGAAATCGAAAATTTTTCCAGCATAGATGGTGGGCGCATGCATACTGGAAGAGAGATGATCAGGTACAGGGATAGTGGAGAGGGAGAGGGGGAGGGGGAGGGGGAGGGGAGGGGGAGGGGGAGAACTGTGAGAGACAACTGGAATTGGGATGGGAAGAATCTCAGGGATGAGCTAGAAGCCCAGTGCTCTGGAAACTCCCAGGAACTATTGAGGGTGACCCTAGCTGGGACTGCTAGTAATGGGTAATATGGAGCTTGCCTCAATCATTTCTGGGAGAAGGTATGTAGTTTGGAGGTGTGCCTTATCAAGCTGGGAATAGAGTAGATAATTCAACCTTGCCCACACCAAGCCAACACATCTCCTTGTTAGGTTAAAGTGGTACAATTTCAATGTGAATATATCTTTTGTGCCAATTTCTAAGTACAGAATTCAGGAGGATGTATTGAATGTGTGTGTGTGTGTGTGTGTGTGTGAGAGAGAGAGAGAGAGAGAGAGAGAGAGAGAGAGACAGACAGACAGACAGACAGAGACAGACAGACAGAGAGACAGAGACAGACAGACAGAGAGATAAACTCAGCTTGCCATGATTTCATTAAGCTCAAAAGTCAAATCAGCTCCAAGGAATGATGTCATGATTTTTGATTCTGAACACTCTCCAAAACCTGATTCTGAAGTTCACATTTCCCAGTGGTCAGATCTCTACCCTGTATGTGACACTCAGAAGCATGGGGTAGTCGATAACACTTGCTTGTTCTCCTGTATTGAATTCCTGGGGTGCTTTGGTCCCAACTTTAACTTTCAGTGAAAAAAACTACTTTCATTTAAATAAAGTCTATCTTACTTTGTTAGTCTATACCTCTCCTAGTGGCTGTGTACCTTTTCCTATAAAGCTCGTTCACCCCAGGTAGGGCACCAATGTCATTTCAATGAAATCATTCCTTTCAAGTTTAGCTTAGTGAACCACTGAGTTTGTTGGGGTTACTTACAGGAGCACGATGAAGGGTTTCTTGCAGGTACATGAATAACTCAAGGTCAGTTGTATCACCAGGAAGCCCACTAAAGCATGTCTAATGACTCAGAAAAATCTATATCCCTAGTGTATTCTGTCCAACTAGTAAGCTGTATGAGTGACCAGAGTCTGGCCCTTCAGCCAATTATCAACTGCTTTCATAATCACAGGGAGGGATCCTGGGACTCTTTTAAGTTTCAGGAGTTTCTAGTCCCTTGTAACTTCCTCCACATATTTTCTTAAACTTACAAACCGTTCTCTTTCTTCTATATCATAGTAAATATTGACGGTCCCCTTGACAAGATCGAGAACCACTGAGAAGACAAACCTCTGGCCAAAGTTCTGAGGGCATTTCCACATTGATTGAATTGAAGTTGGGATGGCCCACCCTAAATTTGGGCGGCGCCATTTATCCCATGGGTTGGGGACTCTGGTGCTCTCTTTCCTACCTGACTGTGGATGCAGTGTGCCAAGTTGCTTCAAGCTCCTCCCGCCATGGCATCCCTGCACATTGGACTGTACTCATCCTCCTACCTTAGCTGCCTTACCAGGTTCTTTTTTCCCAGCAGTGAAGAAATTGAACAATACTCCCTGGGAAGAAGTGCTTTACTTCAGAAGATATAGTTCACACAATAGTAACCCCTTGGGCAAAAAAAAGGAGCTATTCATACCTTCCAGGTTCCTTTAAGACTATCTACTAGGTACTGACTATTCCATTCTGTCCAAAAAAGGTTTGCCCTTTTCAGGAATTGAAAAAGGATGAAGTGTGTATGTTTTATTTCAAGCTCCTTCTTGTGTAGACATTCTCAAGATAGGAAGAATAGGGTTAGCATTATCGACAAAAATTAATCTTTATTTAAAACAAGTTTTTGTAATATTACAGCTTTTCTTCTTGTACCTTTCATTTCTTTTTTTTTTTTTCCTGTATTTACTCATCTAGTGATATGAAACAACCCTTTCAAACCCATCACATGCTGTCAACTGGCACATGATTCTCTTGAAAGCCTGTAGCTTTTCTTGCAGGTGTGCAAAGCACTGGGCCCAGGAATTACTGGGGCACTGGGTGACATATGACGGTAATCGGTAATCCAGAATGAACACTTAACTACTGTAAATATACATTTGTAGATATATCTTAGGTATTCAAGAACATTGGTGTTCTTTATTTTCTTCAAACAAACTTAAGCCAGGATTAGTAAATGACATCCATAGCCCCTTCCTGCCAGATCAGAAATGTCAGGCAGGATGGATGTCAATCAGTTACTACTGGGACTCCAACCTAGTCCTGTGACTGAATGCAGTCTGCTCTGAATTGATGCATTAAATTAGTCTGCAGCAGACATCCTCAGCCTCGTTACTCTGGGCTTAACAATGGTAGGGCTGCTCTGTGGGTTGTGTGATGTCTGATAACATATCTGGCCTCTACCCACTAACTGACAGTAGCATCTTCCCACCAACTGTGATAATCAAAATATCTCAAATCTGCTAACTAGTTAGCTATGTAATTTGTGAAGTCTAGCAAAATAAATACATCAAGCCCTCTAAAATAAATTTCTTACTCACAGAACATAATGTTGCACTCAATATGACTGTAACAAAACAACTTCTCTAACTACAAATCAATAAAACCAAGAAAACTGGAATTAAATCTTATAATAAATACAAATATTTTTCTAATGAGATATCTTGATTCTAAGAGTTTTCTGGCATGTATTTCTATGAATTTATTCATAAGATCATCAAGTTCTTATGGGGAACCATTGCCTTTAATTGATGTAATTTTTAGAAAAAATTATTTTAGAGAAAGGTAGCTTGTAACTCAGTTTTAACTCCAAGCAGTGGAGTTAATCGAGTTACCAGTTGCTAGAACTATTCGTGACCTTTCATAGGCTATGATACCTTGGGATGCATTGCTGATAAATTATTTTAAGTATATATTTTGATATATCTAGAACTGGCCATTCATTTGTAACCAATTTTCTAAAAAATATTTAACCTATCTTATAAATCAGCTTCATGTCTGCATTTAAATGTCATTTTAATGATTCTTTTGACAGTTGCTGGGAGTTGAGGTGGTCATGTTAGCAGGTGAGTATGGTTTTGTGATATGTCTGTCTCTGTGTGTGTGTGTATGTGTGTGTGTGTGTGTGTGTGTGTGTGTGTGTGTTTGCGTATGATTCCAAAAAGAAGTTGTGCTTATGTGTTCTATCACAGTGTCTTCAAGAATCAAGAAAGGTAATTTAAAAATTGCTTCCTTTCTTAGTTCATCCAAAACTTCATAAGAAACAGTGTAGTATTCTCGTGTTCTGTCAGGTATTGCTACCCATACATTTATCTCTATTTTTAGTTGTATGACTTTTGTTGATTGAATGATTTTGTATAATTCAGAGTTAATGGATGCCTGTGTGTTCAGAAGCTATATATGTCAGGAATGAGGGGGAGGGTAATGAAGGACAACAATAATCAAAATGGCTATATATATATATATACTATACCTTAAAACTCAATCTTTTTTATTTTTTAAAAAATTTTAAAAATTTTACTGGTTATTTTGTTTATTTATACTTCATATGTTATCTCTCTTCCTGGTTTTTCTCTCTGAAAAGCTCCCATCCCACTCCCTCTCCCCTGCCTCCATGAAGGTGCACCCCATCCACCTGCCCACTTCTACCTCCTCACCCTAGCATTCCACTAGGCTGGGGCATTAAGCCTACACAGGACCAAGGGCCTCCCCTCCCTTTGATGCCAGACATATGCAGCTAGAGCCATGGGTCTCTCCATGTGTATCCTTTGGTTGGTGGTTTCGTCCCTGGGAGCTGGGGGATTCTAGTTGGTTGATATTGTTGTTCTTCCTATGGGCTTGCGAACCCCTTCAGCTCCTTCAGTCCTTCTTCTAACTCCTCCATTGGGATCCCTACGCTCAGTCCAATGGTTGGCTGCAAGCATCCGCATCTGAATCAATAAGGTTCTGGCAGAGCCTCTCAGGAGACATCCATAGCTGGCTCCTGTCAGCAAGCACATCTTGGCGTCAGCAATAGTGTCTGGATTTGGTGGCGGCATACGGGATGGATCCCCAGGTAGGGCAGTCTCTGGATGGCCTTTCCTTCAGTCTCTGCTTTACTCTTTGTCCCTTTATTTCCTTCAGACAGGAGCAACTCTGGGTTAACATTTTGAGAAGGATGAGTAGGTGGTCCCATCCTTCAACCCGGGGCCCTGGCTAATCTCTGGATATGGTCTTGACAGGTTTTCCCTTCCCTTTGTGGGGTATTTCAGCTAATGTCATCTGTGTGGTGTCCTGGGAGGCTCTTGCTTTCCTGGTGTCTGGGACTTTCTATTAGCTAGTTTCTCATCCCCCACTGCTGCACACCTCTGTTCAATTTTCTGACCCTCTGTAAATCTCCCCCATATTCTCCCACACCTGATCCTGGCCCCCTTTTTTTCCTCTCCCCCTCCTCTGTTCCTCCCAAGTCCCTCCTACCCCCTACCTCCTGTGTATTTTTTCTTCCCCCTTCTAACTAGAATGGAAACATCCACAGTTTAGTCTTTCTTCTTCTTGACTTTTATATGGTCTGTAAATTGTATCATGGATATTCCAAGATTTTTTCCTGATATCCATTTATCAGTGAGTACATACCATGTGTGTTCTTTTGTGACTGGATTATATTTTCTAGTTCCATCCATTTGCCTAAGAACTTCATGAATTCATCATTTTTAATAGCTGAGTACTACTCCATTGTGTAAATGTACCACATTTTCTGTATCTAATCCTCTGTTGAAGGACATCTCAGTTCTTTCCAGCTTGTGGCTATTATAAATAAGGCTGCTATGAACATAGTGGAGCATGTGTCCTTATTACAAGTTGGAACATCTTCTGGGTGTATGCCCAGGTGATGTATTGCTGGATCTTTGGGTAGTACTATGTCCAATTTTCTGAGGAATCACCAAACTGATTTCCAGAGTGGTTGTACCAGTTTGCAATCCCACCAACAATGGAGGAGTGTTCCTCTTTCTCCACATCCTCGCCAGCATCTGCTGTCACCTGAATTTTTTACCTTAGCCATTCTGACTGGTATGAGGTGGAATCTCAGGGTCGCTTTGATTTGCATTTCCCAGATGACTAAGGATGTTGAACATTTCTTTAAGTGCTTCTCGGCCATGCAAGATTCCTCAAAACTCATTCTTTTAATTCAACATATATTGCTGAACACCCACAGTGTGCCAGAAATTCTCTAATTTTCAGGAATAAAACATTAAACAAAATGAAGTCCTCACATAGTTGAGAAAGTTAGGAAGTAAAATGTGCTACGTTTTCATGGGGGGTGGGGGGTGGGGGCTGTATTATTTGGAAAACCAAAGCATTCCTAGGTTGTATCTGGGCAGGAGTTGCTGTCTGCTATAGGAAGTACCGTGTGCAGAAGTGAGGCTGTGCCAAGTGAGGGAAGGAGCCTCACTGGTAGACACTTGAGGGAAGAATGCTATCTCAGAAGCCTTGAGATGGAGCAGCAGTGTATGTGAGGAGAGGAGCCAGACTTCTTAGGACTGAATTGGAGGAAGAGGTCACAGGCCAAGGAGTGGAAAGGGTTAAACTGCTGGCTGTGGGTTGTGTCTTGAGAGGAGGCTTGCAGGTTTGTGCAGAGCAGAGATCTGTGCTGTAAAAAGATCCCCTCTCTGCTTGCTGTCTCAATAAATCATCCTACCACACAAGGTCTTTAAGTGCCATTTAACTCCACGGTGCTGGCACAAGTTGCCCTTTGGGGGCCTTTCTGGGCTTATTTGGGGGCAAGCCGAGATAGTGGGAATGAGATGTTGCTGGTAGAGAGTGGTGGCTCCATTCTTGCTCAGCTATCAGAGGAGGTATTCTAAGATCCCCAGTGATCTCCCTGGATACCATGGCTCTCACAGGGTAGCCAAGAGCAACAGCTGGAGGCTGTCCCTGAGCCATTCCATCACCTTCATGAACCAGTACATTCAGAGGGCACTCTTTCCATTTATAAAAGTAAAAGGCTTCCTTTTTCCTGGTGGCCTGGCCACCAGGGCCACACCTGGATGGAGGTCAGTATTGATGGGCACTTTCAAAGCTGAATGACCACTGTCATATAAACAATAACAAGGCCTGTTGACTTTCCATTGCTTATGAAGTCTAAGGAGGTTCTGCTCTGCTCGGCTCTCAGCAACAAGAAATACACACGAGCACACACACACCAACACAAATACACAGGCACATGCACGCACACACACACACATGATGTCAGTAAGTTACAGGATGACACACAAGCCATGCAGTCATGCTTAGTCAGGGTCCCCTGCCCTTGGCTGCTTTGTTAAAATGTTCATAATCCTTTCCTCTTTCATGCTAAATCATGTACTTAACTATACACACGAGCGTCAGAAAAATGGGCAGATCTGCATTTTCATAACGAGCTTCATGGTCTCTTTCTCCATGCTCTGCCACCCAGTGCTACCGTCTCACAGAGGAAGATGTGCGACTTGAACCCTCAACACATTATCTTTCCACCTCCTCTGCAGCTTAACTCCAGGTAGGTGAGACAGAGGCCCAGATCTTTAAAGGTGGACACCAAATAAGTAAACAAACCAACAAACAAACTCAGACTCATTACTGCTCTAATTTCCCTGAGAACAGAGGGCCTTTTCTTTCGTCCTGTTGGCTGTTTTGCAAGTGTGGCCTCACAGGAGAAGTATAAAGATAGGATGTCAATAAACTCAACTTTGAACATCTATTCGGTGAGTTATTTCCTAGCGGGAGGAGGGGAAAATTGAACCGGGGCTGGCAGTGTAGAGGGAAACTGTATAAATGACTTGTAGCTAAGAGGATATGACCCACTGTATAATTCATAGTCATTAGTCTAAGTGACACTTCAGCAGTCACTCGGCCAGGGCACTCACGGCTGAGACCCAAACAGGCCACTTAGCTGCAGCCTCGTGTGAGCCCGTGATCAGGTTTCTCTGAAAAACTCTCTGTGGACATGAGGAGTATTCTTTCTTACATTCTTTTTATTTATTCATTTATTTTCATTTTTGACAGAAGATGCTGCCCCAGCTTTATCATGTGTGCAGTTTAAAGGTTGCTCGGGTGATTCTTTTAAAACTGCATAAAAGCAATTCTGCTGTGCCTGGGAGACAGTATAGCTATAATGTTCCGTGCCTACATCTGCATGATTTCTCAGAGCTAATTCAAATTTAATGCATTGGTAATTCCTTTCCCCCCGCCGAAGCCACCCAGCAGTAATCTGAAGGTTACAGAATGATCTTCTGGCTCAAATAACACTTTTAGGCCAGGATAAATGGAGAGGCAGGAATATAATGGGCAGAATTAGGCTGCAATGGTAAATCCCACCCCAATTACCACTCTGAGTGAGGCTGACCAGAGCTTACAATGTTTTCAGAAGGATGATTGTAATATAATTTTAACAAAACTGAGAGTCAAGCTATAGTGGTCTTCCTGAGGAAACGGTATATTAACCCAACATGACAACACGTGAATAGCTCAGGGGATATTTCTCTAACAATTGAAAAGACCGTTCTTGAGGCAAGATTAGGCTTTGATTAAAGTACTCCTAAGAAACTCACAAATATGTACAGCACCAGAGAAGAATATCTAGCTTGGCTACTGTAAAAATATTGAAGTCCAGATAAATAATGAAAGGAATACGTTGGAGATTATGTTTAAAAACAAAACAAAACAAAAAACCGAAAACCTTTGAAGAGCTTTTACATCATAGAATAAAACTGTATTTTACAGAAACTCTGTCCTAGTCCTAGGTTCAGCTATGTTCCCACAGATCCTCGATGTTTTTAGTGGGGAATGGACTCCTCAGTGCCAAGGCACTGGTTTACTGCAATCTTATTCTTCAGTCTCCTCAGCTGATGAGGCACAGGAATCCATGCATGCATAAATAGTCCATGTGCAGTCACACGTGTCCCTAAATATTTGCATATGTCACCATCTGTGTCCATATCAAGCTATCCCTCAGCCCACTCTGAGGTCTCTGATCAAGGATAGCAACCTCTTGCTTATCTGCTATCTCCCGCTCATATCCCTGAGAACATGGCTAGGGAATCCGGTCACCATTTCTTTACAGACCCAGAAAACATGGTGACTCAATGTTTTTCATTTCACTCAGGCCATCCGCCATCTTTACTTTGAATGCAGTGGACTGGCCTCACCCAGAAGTCTGAAGGCAGTTAGCCTGTAGTGACAGGCTGCCGAATTTCACATAGGAGAGTCTTCTCATTGCTAAATATGATTTCCTTAAGGCTTCAAAACTCGTGAAACAGATTGCATGGCCATTTCTTGCTCTATGGTGGTTAAACAAAAGCATTTGGCTTCGAATGTTAGCAACCTCGTAAACGTCAGAGAAATAAAATCACTAAAAGCTGTTCTTTCCCTAAAACAAGTTTTACTCATTGGCAGATGTTATCTGTTAGCCAAAAGATTGCAACCGGTAAATGCAGGGATCAAGACCCTGTTTCTTTTCTTTTTTTTTTTTTAAATGACATCATGGGTGTCATTTACAAATCTGGTATTAATTATTTGATAGGCTTGGGGCTGATTTTATAATATTGGGATTTTGTTGTGTGAAGGGTGAATGTCAAGGGTGACTTATCACCCCGGGCACAGTCAGAGGAAGGTTAATATAATTTCTTCTAGGCAAGGCCCAACTGCAGCTACATCAGAGAGTCCATTACAGTGTCGTACATTCTACACCAGCTTAGTTTTTATAACCAGAGAAAAGGGCAAACTAGGCCCAAGCCTATCTCTACTATGAGGTTTTGGCTAATCTTAGGTTTGGATTGTAAGTCTAGGGGAAGAAAAAATAAAGGGAGAATTTTTGACTTAACAATCTAGAGTGGGCTTTTCAGTCTCTCAAGTGAATTATTGGGGGATGTGTGGTTCTGAAACTTTGTGAAATAATCCCTTAATGGAGTTTTAAGTGGGAAGGTCCTGGAGAGGTACATTAACATTATAATCATTGGACTGGGTTTTCCAGCCAAACGACTTTTAAAATAGAAACCTCAGGACACAAGTTGTTGACTTCCTCCCTTTGTGTTGAAAAACCAAGGTTTGGTGAGTGTTGTTTATTATGAAAAACAAAAACAAACACAAAAATGAAAGCCACAGTTTATGAGGTTGCTGATGCAATAAGGTATAAGAGTATGCTTTGAAATTCCAGATTCACTGTGAGGATTTATCCCCAGGGAGGAATAATCTTTGAAATAGCCACCAACCAAGCTGAAGGCAAAGACCAACTGCAAAAAACATCAACTAGTAAAGAAAATATGGTGTTAGACATAGATAGTCCTTCTCTATGCCTGATTGGTCTGTTCTCTGAAAAGTCAAACTGTCCTTTTCCTAGGCTGACAGTTAGCTGATGATATTGCTACTGACAATGCGGTTCTGCTTCTGGTACTGTAACTCATTGCACTATCATGCCAGACACTGGATTCTTGATGCAAGTAAGTGCTTTCACAGTGAACTAGGAAACAGCAAGGCACAATGCAAACAGAATATGTCAAACCCATCATAAAACAGGAAGTTCCCTCTGCCTCTGCCCGACTTGGAGTTGGACATGCTGATGAAATCATACGTATGATTACGAAACAGCCTCTGGGGTCAGAGTCTGCTGTGTTGCTCATCTTTCACATTGGAAGCATCAATGTGGGTGTTCTCAGACACTTTCTGTGGGGACTCTGGTGCACTTGCGCAACTAACGTTTAATAGTCACTCATGTTACTGGCTATTGCCATTCCAAAGAAGCCACAGTACAGCTGTGGCATCAGAACATGATAACACTTGGGTTCATGAATGACAGAAAAGTTACCATTCTTCATCTCACTTATCTCCCATCAGTCCAAGCAATGAGTTGATTTCATCAAAAGAATTGTTTTCTGTGTGTAAAACAGATAACTCTCCTAACTTTAGCAAGCTTATGCAGTTCAATGAATATGGTTACATTTTATAACCATGGAAACTCCAGGCCCAGAAGCCACCAGTCTTGTTTCTCTTGAGGTTCTTAGAAATGTCAGCACGGAAAACTGCTGGAAAAAAAAAAATGTTCCATTATCTGTGGCAGATGTGAAGGTCGCCCTTGTAATGGAATAAGTGAGATGGAGAGTGACCCCCCCCCCCCCCCGGAAGAGTCCTGATACAACGGCGTTAGATCTAAGATGGCTCCCAAGCAACGGTGAGACAGCAAAAAGGAACCAAGGTCAGAGACTTGCCTGCCTCACCCATCTTCACAAACATCCTAACCAGGAACAATACTCCCCCACTCCATCTGTCTATTGGTCAAGGTATTTGGGGCTTGGGATTGGCTCAAATACTGTATATAGCTTATGGGCTGGACTATAAACTTAGATATGCACCCTGATGCAGGACTCTGGAGTCTGATTCCTGGGATTTGCCTCATGACTTTGTTGCCTCTCACCCCCAATCTTCAGTCATGTTCCCACAACAATCTAAATATGTTTTGTCCCATAAGCCTCAAAAGTGCATGGCATTTCCACATATTTTTAATATAGTAGTTAAGAATGTAGATCCAAAACTTAAAACAAAAGGATAAGAACACAGAAAAATTTTCATTTTTTTTCTCTGAATTCAATAATCGAGATTTTATAAAAGGTCGCTTGTATCCTTTTTTTTTTTTTTTCTTTTTGAGCCAATCTCACTATGTAGCTTAGACTCGCTCTGAACACACATTCCTTCTTCATTGTCCTGAGAACTGTGGTTATAGATGAGTACCAAGCATCCAGGGGGCTGGAGAGGAAAGTAGTCCCAGATAATACTCTTCCAATTCTTCCAAATCTTTTTGTAGAAATGACATGCTAGCTAAATCATGGAAAAGAGTCTCAGCTGGGTGTGGTGGCCCATGCCTTTAATCCCAGCACTTGGGAGGCAGAGGCAGGAGAATTTCTGAGTTTGAGGCCAGCCTGGTCTACAGAATGAGTTCCAGAACAGTAAGGGCTACACAGAGAAACCCTGTCTCAAAAAACCATCTGATACTTCATTCCTCCTTAAAATTGGGAACAAAATACCCATGGAAGGAGTCACAGAGACAAGATTTGGAGCTAAAACGAAAGGATGGACCATCCAGAGACTACCCCACCCAGGGATCCACCCCATAATCAGCCAAATGCAGACACCACTGCACATGCCAGCAAAGTTTTGCTGAAAGGACCCTGATATAGCTGTCTCTTGTGAGGCTATGCCAGTGCCTGGCAAATACAGAAGTGGATGCTCACAGTCATCTATTGGATAGAACACAGAGCCCCTAATGGAGGAGCTAGAGAAAGTGTCAAAGGAGTTGAAGGGGTCTGCAACCCTATAAGTGGAACAACAATATGAACTAACCAGTACCCCCAGAGCTCCTGTCTCTAGCTGCATATGTAGCAGAAGATGGCCTAACAGGCCATCATTGGGAAGAGAGGCCCCTTGGTCTTGCAAACTTTATATGCCTCAGTACAGGGGAATGCTAGGGTCAAGAAATGGGAGTGAGTGGGTAGGGGAGGGGGGGGGGGTTATAGGGGACTTTCAGGATAGCATTGGAAATGTAAATGAAGAAAATATCTAATGAAAAATTAAAAAAAAAGAAAATTTAAAAAAAAAAGAGTCTCAAATTCATTTAAAGAAACTGAAGGAAATAGAAGAATGTCCATTACAATCTGGGGTTTTTTAACCTCTGGCATTGGTGAAGGGAAAGGGTTTGATAATTCTGATGCCAGGCTTGGGGTCAGTAAGCATATCAGTTGATTTTTCCATAGATCCATTCATGTTACCAGGGTCAATTTTACAGGACTCTGAAGACAAGAACGTCCATCTTAAAGAAAACCCAGGTGTCAAAACAATTCGGTTGGGGTCAGTACTAGAGAAAAGCAGTTTCACTGTCTTGTGTTTTTATACACAGTTTTGTTATCCCATTGAGAAAAATTGAAGCAATTGGGTATTCATGTTAATTCAATTTTGCTTATTAGTTTTCTATATTTAGAAAATTAACAAGGTGGACCTAGATGGCTGTTTCAGGGCCATTTCTTTTTGCCCCCCCCCACCCCCTGTCCCTGAATGGTGACTTTGAGAATGTGTCTTATATATGCCTCCTCTCTCTTCATAGTTCCATCTAGGAATGCCCTGCCCTCAACTCCCCCCCCCCACACACACACCTTTGAAACTGTTAATTTTCATTTTTTCATTTTACTTGCAGTCAGATATTCCAAGTCCATTTTATTCTTTTCATTGCTTTAACTCATGTCTGGAAAACATTTCTTGATGTTATTTTTTTTTCCCTTAAAATGCTTTGAGCAGTAGGAACATTTTAAAATAATCACAGCATTGAAATATTTCCATTTCCTTTTTTTCTAGTTTACTGTAACATCTATGGAATAATTTCCATTCTTTTAGTTATTTTAAAAATATATTACTTCTATGGATAAAGGCTAACTATGGTCACTTAGGTTAAAGAGTGAACCTGTTATAGTTTATGAATGTTAAAATCATATAACCACAATAGTATAATAAAACCAATGTCAGGCGTTTAAGCAACTTTACATCAAGCTTCCGTGTCCACCTTCCCCTGCATCTAAGGCACATTCCTTCCCCTGCATCTAATGCACATTGAACATTCTGGCTAAGTTCAGTAGGGTTTTTTGTTTGTTTGTTTGTTTGTTTTTTAACCTGCTGCCTGGAAATCATGATGGCGGAGCTCAGCAAGAAGTAATTAAGGGCCCTGCATGAGAAACTCCCATCACTGTCTCTGTGTAGATTGCCCTGTCCTTTCAGGCCTGTCCCTTGACAATCACCTTCATGCCCAGGTGCACTTCATAGCTCGTTTGCTGCATTGCAGGGATGCTGACTCCCTAAGTTTATTTGATGCCGGCCATTGGAAAACATTATCATCGAAATTGGTTCCTGTAACTAATGAGCATATGTTTTCTCTGTGTGTGTTTGTGTGTGTGTGTGTGTGTGTGTGTGTGTGTGTTTTCCATGAGCAAAGCAGAGAAGCTTCTCTGCTTCAGGACTGGGAAGAGAAAGGTGGTCTTCTTAGACACAGTGTAATGCTAGATTTTGAATTGAGTGTCAAGGAAGAGATCCCTCTAGCACGGGATGATGCCTGGAGTTCTGGGAGAATGACAAAAAAAAACCCCTGAAGTTAAAGGTGATAATTTTGATAGGCTCAGGTAAGAGATAATTTGAGTATAATGCATAATGTGCTGTGGGAGATTTTGAATACACTAACAGAAACAAGATTCCCTTCGGATGTGCCGGAGGGAAGATGCAGGCATGGAAGACACCTGCCTGTGACCACAGAGAGCTGTCCTGGGTAACACTGAACGGGGTGTGCAGAAGGCACTCACTGATGTCGATGCCATGGAAAGTGGAGTTTGGTACCCTATCCTCATTTGCATGTCCCCTTCACTCTGAGTGCATTAAACCACTCCATTGAAATCAAACCAGAAAGAGAGGTAATTGGGAATGAGATGCAGAATCTGAAATGAGATCCTGCAGAAATTGAAAAAAAATGTCAAGTAAAAACCAGCCCTTTCTAGTCTTTTGTATGCTTTTCTGTGAGTGTGCCACTGATGTTTTGGGAGGAAGCATGTCCTCCCTCAGGCTTTGCTCAATGTTTTAGATAAGGACGCCATTTTATAAGACCAGAGGTAGTCAGGTAAGAAGGAGCTAGGCAATCAGACCCTTGCTTTTCCTTGGTCACAGTCCCTGTCTCTGGAACAGTCTGACCTAGTCAGAGCCCAGTGAATGTGTGACATGTGATAGGGACTGCAGGATCGTTTTCTCAAGCCCCAGTTGATGGATTGCACAGTGCTTACAGTCAACAGGTACATGAACTGTGCCAAGAACACTGAGACCAGGTCCTGTGCAATTCTATTTGAAACCCCAAGTCAAATCCAGATGAAGCTAGATCTGTCCCAACTGTTTTTGCAACATGATCTGATAATTTGTTGACTTGCTTAAGGGTTTGGCTGCATTTTCTGCCCCTAGCTATAGAGAGCACGTTGCTGTATACTATGCTCATCAGATCATTTCATTTTAAAATGCACACAACTAGAGTGTGATGGTCTCAAAAGCATTAAACTCACTAAATGTCCTTTCGCTTCTAATGATAACCAAATCTAGAAGCCAATCCTTCTTCCAAAAGTTCAATGAGTATAAAGGAAGAGGTTAGCCCCCGCTGTGCCCACACTATGCCTGGTATCATGCTGATTTCCTACCACCATCCCAAGCTTTGGATAGTTCCATCACCTGTTCCTATGTACATTTGAGTGTCATCTAAACAATAGGCATGGATTTGGTGCATTTTGAAGTCTTATCTTGGCGACTGGATTTTCAGAAATAGCCATTGGTGTAGCTAATCTGGGTTGTTAATTTGATTGGAACTGGGGTCAACTAAGAGGTGTATCTCCATACAGGACTAAGAGGTGGGGACGCCATTCATACAGAGTGCAACACCTTCCAGCAGTAACTCAGATGTGAAAATCTTTGGGGGAAAGCACTTCTGATTTTGCCTCTCTGCTTTCATTCCTTCTTGGTGAGTGCATCTACTGTGTTGCTGCCCCCATACTGACATCCTTGACTGCCCTTAAAACACTTATTCAGCTTTCCAGCACAGCCTGAAGAGATAAATTTAAGATTCTTGTTTTAACGATGTGCGATGGTCCAGTGGTTTAAGTATTTCCCCCAAGGTTCATGTGTTGAAAGTATGGTGTACCGTCTGATGATGTGATAGGTGGTAGAACGTTAAAGAGCTGAACCTTAATGTGTCCTCTTTTAAGTCATCTATGTTGCTGTTATAAATTACTTTGACAGAAAAACGACTTAAGAGAGAAAGGATTTATTTTTCACAGTTCTAGGTTATCAAGGTCCGGGAAGTGAAAGCCAGAACCTAAAGTACCTGCTCACACACACACACACACACACACACACACTCACACACACACACACACACACACACACACACTCACACACACTCACACACTCACACACACACTCACACACACACACTCACACACACTCACACATACACACACACACACACTCACACACACACACACACACTCACACACACACACTCACACACACACTCACACACACACACACTCACACACACACACTCACACACACACTCACACACACACACACACTCACACACACACTCACACACACACACTCACACATACACACACACACACTCACACACACTCACACACACACACTCACACACACACACTCACACACACTCACACACACACACACACTCACACACACTCACACACACACTCACACACACTCACACACTCACACACACACTCACACACACACATACACACACACTCACACACACACACTCACACACACACACTCACACACACACACACACTCACACACACACACTCACACACACACACACTCACACACACACTCACACACACACACTCACACACACACACACTCACACACACACACTCACACACACACACACACACACACACACACACACACACACGGGAGAGCGTAGAGAAAATGATCGCAGGAGTGTTTACTTGTGCTCTTTTCCTTCTTTCACTCTGATGAAGCTCTGAGCCCAGCTGGACACGGGATGCCATGCAAATCCATGTGCCTTCTTGCCTCGGTTCAATTAAGATTAAAAACAAAACAAAGCCAAACAAAACAAAAACCTCGAAAAACCCTTTCTGCCAGGTGTGATGGTGAACACTTTGATTCTAGCATTTAAAGGCAGAGGCAGATGGATCTGTATGAGTTTGAGGCCAGCCTGGTCTACATACTGAGTTCCCAGCATGCCAAGGTTATATAGTAAAACCCTGTCTCAAAACAAAACAAAAACAAACAAACAACAGATTGCACACAGGTATGCCCAATGGCCAATCTGATCTCATTGAAACTCTCTTCCTAGGTGGTTCTAGAATGTGTTGACATATTAAAGTGAACCCATAGAGCCATGGTGGGTGCTGCATTTTCAAGAACCCCACAGGATATCTGAGCTTGTTGTAAGAAAAAGCTGACAGGCCAACCCTAGCTTCTGTTCCTAATGTGATTGTGCAATGTGGTAACATCAGATTCTCCTTAGCAGCTGAACCAGGCAGACTTCTGGATCTAGGGACTTCAGCCTCCTGAAATATGAGCTAAACAAACCAGTTTTCTCTTAAAAAAAATAGATTCCTTCTGATATTTTGTGGCAGTAAGGAAAGATAGACTTATGTATAATGTATATGTATAAGTAGGCTTTTATTATATAAATCTAATAAAGGTATTATTTTTTGACATGCATGCAACTCTATACTTTGAGTTTGATACAGACAAAAATCCATTGCTCCATTTAAAATATATCAGAACCTAAGATTTCATTTGAGTGGAGTTGGACAGTTTTTTTTTTTTTTCAGTTGCTGGAGAGTCGTCAATATTCTCAATGCCATCTGTTTCCTTTTAAAATGATAGGGGCCAGACAATGACTTAAACCTTCAACCCTATGTACCCATTTAAAACACACACACACACACACACACACACACACACACACACACACACACACACACTCACATAAATGTAATGACAGGTAAGAGAATATTGAACAGGAGTATGAGAAAACACCATAAGCCCTTTTACTTCTAAATTATGCTCAAACTTACATGAATTTAAATAAACTTGTTTGTCAAGTTTAGTCTTTGTCCATCTTTTTCTTAGGAAAGAAATATTTTCTTAAAGAAGATACTCGGGTTAGTGTGGGTAAAGGATTCAGGCCAGTCAGCCCAAGATCTAGTAAATCCCGGATTTCTAACCCTGTGCAGTTTTGTGGCAAGTTTCATAACCTCCTCAAGTGCAGAATGAGCTTTGTAGTAGGTCAGCCGTGCTGAATTAAGAAGATTAAAAGGAACAAAACGCTTGTAATAGAAAAATAAGTGTGTGTGTGATAAACTCAGTCACAGGCCTGAGAGCCAGTGAGTCTGGAGTAAACACTGATGAGTGTAATCAAGCCAGCAAGTCGTTTTTTTTTTTTTTTTTTTTTTTTTTTAATCATCCTTAAATATGAGAAAGAAAAAGTCACACTTAATCGATGTAGTTTATGACTTTAGACAATGTACTCAATTCTAGGCCATAGTAAAGGAGAGCGAAACATCACCAGGGCAGGATGTCCTCTTGAAGTTCATGGGTGCTCCAGACAGGAAAGGAAGATGCCTGACAAATCTAAAAAACCAACATATACAAATTTTGCATCATTCAGGATACCTGACTGTTTATACAAAGAAATGGAAACAAGAGGGTTAAAGCAATGGCCCAGCTCCTAGCTCTGCTCATCAGCAAACCTGCCAACCTGAATTTGATGCAGGAACTCACAAACTAGGAGAGAATTAACAATGGCAAATTTCCTCTGTGCTCTCCAAACATGTGTACACACACGTACATGCACACACACACACATAAACACGCACACACACAATCAGTATTTTAAAAAATAAATGGTAATAACAGTTCATTATAATACTTAGAAATTCCAGGCATGCCTTCATTTTATTCTAGATGAAAAGATTTGTCACCATAGGAGTGTCTAATACATCATGCACACACATATGCATGCATATATGAATGTTTTTCTTGCAGCATTCTGGGCTTTTTATTATCTACTTCAGCAAACGGTTTACAAAGTATATTAAAATAATTCAGTAGTTAGATACAATCGATGCAGGGATGTAATAACCACCTTGGTGAAGAAAGAAGATAAGTCTCACTGTTTAACAATTTATCAGATCTGAAGAAAAAGAAACCCACTAATTGGAGCCTTACACTGAGTGGAGAGATTGGAAAATTCTACTTGGACACTTTATTTCATCCTTGCAAACATGCACATAGAAATTCTATTCAGTAATATTTGTAAAAAATTTGCCACTTTCAATATCAAATATAGATGTTTTCTCTGCACTGTAAACACATTGTGATTTTCAATGAGAAGCTGTGAGTTATTTCAAATTTGCCTCAGGCAAAGTGTCAGCATTGAATACTGAAAGATTTCATTGTGGTTTTTGCTAAATAGTCTTTTCTCTTACATCTGTATCTAGGACTTTGATTGGGAGAGTTTCGAAAGCTTTTTTTTTTTTTTTAAAAACAAACAAAAAACCAAAACCAAAAACCTGATGTCAGTCCTCCATTTACATGATGTGAGTCCCAAAGATTGAATTCAGGTCCTTGTGTTGGTGGTAAGCACCCTTACCTGCTAAATCATTTCACCTTCCTCTACAGCACTTTTTTATGAGATAGCATAAGTTCATGTCTTACATTTACCACTTGTATTGAAGACTTTATGATGTGATCATAAAATTGGTTCATGAAAACTGCCCACACAAAAAAAAAACCCACATTTTCCCCCATAGTCAGCCCTGAAAGATACATACATGTAACATTATATAGACTGATCAGGTTATATTTAAGTATATATATTTACTTGCATATACATTGCATGTATATATGCAATAAGAGTTAGTAAAAAAAAAAAAATAGAGGCCATGAATTTGAAGGAGAGTAGGGGCGTAGATGAGAGGGTTTGTGGGGGAAGAAAGGGAAGGGATATGTATTTTGATAAAAGTATAATCTTAAAAATAAAGAAGGAAAGCAAAAGAAATGTAGGAAGGAAGAAAGGCAGAGAGGGACCTCAGAGGGAGGAAAAGGAGGAAAAGAGACAGAGAGAGACAAAGACAGAGAACAAAAAAGAATAATTTTCTTAAGGAGTCCTAGCAGTCAGTGTCCTGAATAGAGGGATATATATGGCAGATGTCCTGTCAGAGCTTTCCAACTATTGGCCTCCCTTCTAAGATGCTCTTAAAGATGTGTGTGTATGTGTGTGTGTGTGTGTGTGTGTGTGTCTTTGTGTTTGTAGGGATATATGCCACATGTGGGTGGGTGCCCTCGGAGGCAAGAAGAATGGAGTCATATACTATGGAGCTGGAGGCCTGACCCCAGTCCAGTGAAAAGACAGCAAGAACTTTTTATTACTAACCCACCTTTCCAGTCTGGAATTGACTTCTGACTCAACACTTGAGGAAGAACCTTGCAGTTTCTGCTGATAGAAGCCTCATTGTTCAGTGTAAGAGATTCATCTAGGTCCTTAACTACACCACAATCCCAGCCAGCAAACACCTCTGCCTTGCTGAAACA
The DNA here is from genome assembly GCF_000001635.26 of Mus musculus. Lineage (NCBI taxonomy): Eukaryota > Metazoa > Chordata > Mammalia > Rodentia > Muridae > Mus > Mus musculus. The sequence goes on from NC_000084.6 coordinate 55,419,073, forward strand.
GAACGACAACAACAAAGCACCAAGAACCAAGCAGTGACACATTGTCAAGCTAATTTGATACTGAAAGCAGTTCTGTGCACATACTTGGAGGTAGGAAGTGGGTAACACCCTTGTCCCGTGTCTGTTGTTCTCTAGGTATGGAACTACGGTCAGGCACACACACACTGGGGCCAAATGATACAACGATAGAATTTAATTTCTGCTGTGAGGATCTGTTTGTCACGCTGACAGAACGGCAATGCCAAAATTCAGTAATTATAAACCAAACAGAAGCACTTGCACAGTTCTGGAACTTTCCCTAGAGCTTCTCATTGTTTGTTCGACTTCTTAGTTTCCTCTGAGTTCCTGAGCTCATAAAGGGTTAGGTCCAAGAAGAATCACTGAGGTATCAAGAAAAGCTTTCTTCTAATTTTGAGGTGGGTAATCCGAGAGCCTGGTGTGGTTTTTGTTAGGGCAGGTTTGGTTTGCAGTGTGAAGTTTTTCTCAAAGGCAATCAAGAAAGTGGTAGTCAGGGAATCAATTTGGTTAAGTTATGGTTGCACATTTTAACACTTGGCCTTCAAAGAAAATCAATTAGCCCTTTCCATTCATATGAATGCTTGACTCTTCTGATCTTTGTGGCCTCCTGACTCATACAGTAGCACTACAGGACAGGTCCAGGTACTTGGTTCTCTTTAACGCTGATGGTTCCAGCTTTAGCTATTAGTTAATTATTAGTAGACATCTCAACAATCGGTGACTGTGAGTTTGTGTCTGTGCAGATGCCTGAGTTTGTATTCAAGTAATGAGCTCTCTAAGTACATGGGAATCACGCCATTTGGTTGTGCTGGTTTGAATGAGAATGGCCGCCATAGGCTCATAGATTTGAACAGTTGGTTCCCAGGGAGTGGCACTATTTGAAAAGATTAGGAAGCCTGGTCTTTTGGGGAGGAAATGTGACACTGGAGATGGGCTGTGAAGTTTCCAAAAAGCCATTCTAAGCCTGCAGATCCTGATGTAAAACTCTCAGCTACTTCATTAACTGTCTGTGTGCTTCCATACTATGCCCTGCCCCACCCCCGTGATGACAATGGAGAAAACTTCTCACACTGTAAGCAAGTATCTTCATTCTGGTTTCTAAAGTAGAATCTCAATAATCTCCATAAAATTGAGCCTAAGTAAAATGGCAGAGTTGATAATCAGTTATTTATTTTCATAAGACAAAACCATCACTGACTTATGCTAAAGATGTGTATGCATGTGTTCTGGGACTACACCTGGTCTTTCCTGTCTAATCCGTGGAGAGATCACATGGCAGCCTCATGTGAACTCTTAGAGAAGACTCTGCTTTCTCTGAAAGTGCAGGCTTACTCTCTACCTGCTCCCAGGTTTTCAAAGGACCATTAACAAAGGGATCCATTCACCCGTTAACTGGGGAGGCAGCTGGAGCTTTCTCAAGCTATCAGTGTAGATTTGGATTCCAGAACATTTTGACTTGTGGATGGATAGAAATGATGTGTCCCAATCCAGGCCTTTCTTGAAAGATGGAGTTGTATCCAGTAAGTCTTTACACCAGTGTTATATTTTCCTGTAAGTAGCTTAATCACAGGGCTCAAATATCAAAAATAAAATAGAAAGAGATCAATTTAGAAATCATACTCTTATCCTTGTCTGAGAACTTCTGTTAGGGGGTTCTATAGTATATCTTAAATTTTGTTAGAGTCCTATGCTATAATTTTTTGTTAACAAGCAAAATTATGTCTTTATAAATGTTGATAGAGACTATACTCTTACATGTATACATCTTATAGACTATATTATGTTATTGAAAAATCTGTAAACTTATTTTATGTAACTATATAAAACTTTAAGGCAGGCATTTTTTCAAAAACATAACATTAGGTTCATTTACTCAAAATAGTATTATATAGTTGTATATATGATTTTTTCGAAACACTGGAAATATACAATTTATTCAAAGTATACATCTACATTAAAAAAAAAAACTTTAGTTTAATCAGTCTCCTACTGCTGTATACCGAGGGCTTTGTTTTAATATCCTTTTATTTTATGTGAAAAGCTATATGACTATTTTAACATATATTTTTAAAAACCATAATTTTAAGACTTATTTATTTAATGTATATGAGTACACTGTGTTTTCATGCACATCAGAAGAGGGCATCAGATTCCATTACAGGTGGTTGTGAGTCACGATGTGGTTGCTGGGAATTGAACTCAGGACCTCTGAAAGAGCAGCCAGTGTTGCTAACCACTGAGCCATCACTCCAGTCCCCTATACACCTATTTTGAATTGGGAAAGAGGACTTGGGGTGATAAGATGGGGTGCCATCTTAGGTTATGTGACCCAGGTTGAGCACAGGGCTGCTTAAACATGGAAAAAGGCCGACTCTTGGGGAAGAATTATTTGCTGTCTGAAACGCTTGACAGTCCATTGATAGCTTCAAACTTGCAAGAACTGAGTAGAAAACAAACAGTGCCTCGTAGGAATTGTTAATGACCCACAACGGAAAATTATAGCAAAGATAACAAAAGAGCCCCCAAAGGAAAACAAAAATCTCGAATTCTGCCAGGAGCCTGGTTGAGTGAGTGTGAACCCTCATGAACTCAAAACCTGTGAGTTCTCTCCCAGAGCATCCAGGAAGGAAGGCAGTTCTGTAAAACACGTGGACTTTTACAAAACCGTGAGATCGTTGCTGAGCTTTGGTCTATGATACTAAGTACATTTTATTCTAACTGTGTCACTATGAGCATCTCTTTTCTCTTCTCTTCTCTTCTCTTCTCTTCTCTTCTCTTCTCTTCTCTTCTCTTCTCTTCTCTTCTTTTCTTTTCTTTTGGTTTTTCGAGACAGGGTTTCTCTGTATAGCCCTGGCTGTCCTGGAACTCACTTTGTAGACCAGGCTAATCTCGAACTCAGAAAACTGCCCGATTCTGTCTCCCGAGTGCTGGGATTAAAGGCGTGCGCCACCACACCCGGCTACTATGAGCATTTCGTACAGTAGCATAACAACAGCAATGGACCTTGTACAGAGTCAGGACTGTCTGAGGTCTACAGCGCAACCGATAAGATCACTTCTCCACATCGTTGTGATATAGAACAGGTGGCATGCTTCTGATGCGCGTGTGATGGGGAGAAAGAATGGGCCCTGTAACTTCAAATTTCAGTTTTCTTGTTGTAGCTGAGATTAAACTCCTTGTTTCTGTTTATCTCCAGCAATAACATGTCTGCCCGTGTTTGTTTCCTCTTATTTCTATTGGATGTCTCTGTTTTCTAAACAAAGTCTAAGGGTTCTTTATGTACTAGGTGAATACTTGACAGGAGAGACAGGGATGGAAACTACTTTTCTCTTTGGATCACTTTGTGTTTCCTGTGAACGTAAACGGCATTACATCATTATTTTTCTCGAGTCTGAATCATTCCTCTCATGGCTCCTTAGTAAAGCTTCAAGTCCAGCTCTCAGTTTTAGGGTTGATTTTTATCAAGGGAACGGGGCTGCATTTTAGCATTAGGAAGGCTGAGAACCACGGACTTAGACTAAAAGCTGCCTGAGAACCTAACCAAGACCAGGAAGCATTTCCTGTCAGCAGAGGTGCGGGGCACCATTATCAGCCTTGAACCTTTGAAGGGTTTTCTCCACCAGCTCGGGTTGTAATTACCATGTTAAATCACCGCTCTTCCCTGCTCTAGGCACAAACAAAGCCCTCTGGCTTGGGAGACAGATATGTGCTCACAGCCAGAGTCTGTGTCTTTTTAATTCAGAGCAGGTTTGCTGATAGCTAGGTGTGGGGGGCGGGAAAGAAAAACTGTTATAATTAGAACATCATGCGAAGGAACAATAAACACTGGAATGATGAGGAGGTGATCAACATCCGGCCTGGACCAGAAGAGCGAGGGTTTCGAGGCTGGCACTTCTGACAAGGATATCAGTACTGGGTTCATTAACTGCCCTCACTGCCTTCCGAATATTTTAAATGTGGCAATTTACATTAAAATGGATTTAGTGACACTGTCTTCTCATTACTGTCAGTTTACATTTGGGTTCATAAACTATAATTGTAAATAAAATATGCTTTTCATTACATTGTCTATTTAGTAGAAGATGGTAGGAAATTAGAGGCATAATCATGATTTAAATTATTAATTCAGTGATATTTTTCAGGTGCCATATGTATGCACTTCACTGCGCATAATGAGTCTGCACAGTGGTTAGCTGACGGCTAGATTTCTGTGCTCTGGCTCACCCACCTCACGGTGCTTTCTGTCTACTTCTTGACTTCTTCAGAGTGGGGTAGGGCTAAAGGGGCTTTTGTTCACACAGTCAACATGGTCTTATCGGTGCTATTATTTTCATAGTATCCCTCCTATTGCGTTTCAAAGGGTCCCCCGTTTAATAAGATCCCTTTTCTATCTCCATGTTTTGAATGTATTGAGAAATCATGAATAACAAGAGTACAGGCTCCTATTGGCTGAACATGCACAGATTATGTTGGCAATGAAAGGTAGCAGAAGGTATCAAAGGTGGCAAAGGTAGAAAGGTGGGAATGTAGCAATGGAAAGATCGCTTGCTCATCAGTCAGGAGGTCCTGGGTTTGATCTACAGCATCACATAAAACCGAGTATGTGTGTTGTTGCATACTTGCAGTCCCAGTACTCAGGAGGTAGAGACAGGAGGAGATAGTTCAAGGTCATAGCTGCATAGTGAGTGCAAGTGTCTGAGCTACAGACTTTGTATTAAAAAAAAAAAAAAAAAAAACGGGGTGGGGGGAATGGAGGGAGGGAGGGAGGGAGGAAGGACAGGACAGGAGGAAGGGAGGAAGGAAGGGAGGGAGGGAGGAAGGAAGGAAGGAAGGAAGGAAGGAAGGAAGGAAGGAAGGAAGGAAGGAAGGAACAAATGAAGGAAGGAACGAAGGAAGGAAGGACAGAGGGGAAATATATCAGGTCCTGACTGGTGGAATATGGGAGTGTTATTTTTTCTGATAAACTGTGTGAAAATGTGCAAGGATTTCTTAAGAGGGAGCAGCCACATGGATACTAGGAACCAAACCCAGGTCCCTCTGTGTGAACAGTAAATGTTCTTAAATGGCTGAGCCATTTCTCCAGCCCCTTTCTAACCATTGTTTAAACTTTCATAAGAATGTCTCTTATGATTTTCTTTTCTTCCATAATTTCACTTCAAATGTACAAAGAAATGAATTAGGAGAATTATTCAAATTTTTGAGTAATTCCCTGTAGTCATCAGAGTTTGTCATATTAGTTTAAATCTTTAAAAAGAAAAACAAGAAAAAATAAAACAAAACAAATAAAACCAAAACAAACAAAAAACAAACAAAACCAACTCAACCAGAAAAAAAGTAATCTTACCATGTTCATTGGAGCAAGTATCATTACTGGTGTAGACACTGAATGCCATATGGCCTTTTATGTAGGTTTTTTTTTCCCTTGCAAATGCACATTTGATGTAAGCGGATACCATTAGTTTTTTCTTTCCAAGTTTGTTTCCTTATGAATATACAGGTAATCTTGAATCCAGTGGATTAGCAAAAAATTTGGGGGAGTAAGCTCTGCAGCTAGCCAATAGGTTAGATACGTGAACATGATAATGATAAGCTGTCATTTGATATGGTTAGCATTAGCAGTCACTTTCTTCCCAGAAGTTAGTTTTTTCACATATTGAATGTCTCTTTTCTATAAATATACTCAAAATTTATTTAATTTTCTCTTATACAGAATAATAAATAATTTAAGTAAGTCTGCTTTATCAAAAGTATTTTATTTTTATTTTTTTCAAAAGATACTTTGGAAATTACAGAAAATATAAAAACATTTTTTTTTGGAAGAAAGCCATGCAGTTCTTATACCATATTCATAGAGAAGGATTTTTGACAAATGTCTGTTCTCCATAATGATATTTGTAGTCATTTATTTTGATCATGTTTTCTTCTATGAAATGGGAAAATACCACTTCCCCCACCCACAGTATTCTGGCATTTTGTAGACGTATAATGTTCCTGAACAGTTCAATCCCTTCTGAGGAAGGCCATCCTAGAGAACTTGGCTTTCTGGATATGGCGATACAGTATAAAGCAGGAGTAAGTAAGACATCGTAGCATTTGTTCAGTGTCTGACAAATGGACCAGTGCAAGTCAGGGTCCAGAAAAGACTGATTCATGCGGTGTTTACTGCACAGTGGAAGATGGATTGGGAGCCAGTGAGGAATAAAAGGGCTTTGAAGTGAATAGATGCCTGACTATGTGAAAACCAGCCAGTAAGAGCATTCCCCAACTAACGCATTAGTTATGGGAACTGGTTCTTTTCTTTTGAGAAATTTGGAACAAGCAGGTCTTGTTTCAATTAGTTTTATTAATAATTAATATTTGTTAGCCTGCAAAGCCTCACTGTTCTTCTCGGACTTCGTTCATCAGACCCCTTCTCTTCTGTTCATTGGATTACAGGACTTCCTGGGCAGTTTTATTAACTGCCATTTGACTTAAAGTAATTGTTTTATAAATGGCATTTCAGATCTTCATGTTGTTAAACATACTTCACAGCTCCTAGGTTTTGTATTCTACTAGGGGAAAAAAAGTATACTTAATTCTAGGAGTATAGCCACAATTTTTTAAATTCATGCGGTTTCACTGTTGTCTTTATAGTAATAGTCCATCTGAAATCTATTTAATATAAGGACAAAATATCCTTTCATATTCTTTCAGAAATGTCCTTATAGGTCTCACAGTTTTTCCAGGCTTATGTTCAATGTAGTGTTATCTCCCCAGATGTACCAAAAGCGTTCGGAACTTGGGTTGACTTCTTTATTAAAATTATGGCAAACTTCAAACATATAAATAATGTTTAATGCATGTTTAAAAAGAACCAATTACCTTTTACTAAAAATATACTCAACCAAATGGCCCCCAAAGAGTGAGGATGTAGCTCAGTGGTTGGATGCTTGTCCTGTGGGCGGGGAGCGGGGGGGGGGGGGAATGTTTCACCCTATCCACAGTGTAAGAAGGGAAAGGAGCCTCTAATAACACGAGTAGATGTGGGAGATTATGTCATGACACTTAGATATCCAACATTTAGAGATCTCCATGCATTTCTCCATGGAAGAGAGGGTATAAGGTGTGTGGGAGAAAATGTGAGACAGGGGTAGCCAACAGATAGTATAGGTTAAAAAAAAAGAACTCATATTGTTTATGGATTGTTAAGATTTAAAAAAAAATATCTAAGATGTGTATGAGTGTTTGCCTAACTGTATGTTTTTGGACCATGTGCATGACTGCTATCCATGGAGGCCAGAACAGTGTGTCAGATTCCTGACCACAGAAATGAAATGATAGAAAGATTAGGTTGATCACCATCCTGTCAAAGAGAAAGCCGAAGGAAGAAGAAAATAAATGTTCCTGTCAGTTGCTTAACTAAGTATGCGGAACTCCACACTCTTTCCTGGCCTTCACATATCTGTAGGCATATACAGTATAGACAATCACATAGACTGAAACACATACACACACATACAAGTGCAAATAAAAAAATTAATAATCTTCAAAGTAAGCAATTTTAAAGAATTTTAAAAAACAACTGCATTTGTTTCAACTGAGAAGTGGCTATAAAGTCTGTGTCTTGGTTACTTTTCTTCTGTGACAGAACCAAATGACCAACACAACTTATTAAAGGAAGCATTTAGCTTCTGGCTCATGGTTCCAGAGGGTTCGAGTCCAGGGCCTTCGTGGTGTGGAGCAGGGCGAGCAGGGCATGCAGGCAGGCGGCATGACTATAGACCAGCAGTAGAGAGTTCACATCTTGAGACAACCACCACAAGAAAGAGAAAGAATGAGAGAGTAACTGGGATTGTCTGGGTCTTAGAGACCCCAAAGCCTACCCCCTAGTGACACATTTCCTCCCACAATGCCACACCTCCTAATCCTTTTTTAAATTCTACCAACTGGGACCAAGTATTCAAATATCCAAGCCTGTGGGGTCTATTACCAGCCAAAGCACCACAGCTTGAAACCTACACCTCTAGGTCTTCCTTATTATCACATGCAAGAAACTGTAAACATTTCCTATGAGATGTGGCAACTCAACAGCACTTACTCCATGCCACAAATGCATAAGCAGCCATTTCTATGAATTTTGTATTTGTATATTAGTATGAATAATATGTCAAAATAGCAACTGTTAAAATAACTGGTATAGAACAATGTTTACGGAAATTGTTTAGTTTTTAAAAATGTAGCAAACAATATAGATAAGCGCTTAGTTGATGGTAGTTTGAAAATAATTTAAGGAAGCAAAAGTGTGTTTAATGATGCTCACCCTCTTGTGCATGCGTGTAAAACCCATCTAAAACTCAGGTGTTGCTGAATATGGTGGCATGGATCAGTCAAACTCGGCAGACCTGTAAAAGTGCTTACAGATCCCTGGTCTACATCTCTCTGAATGTGCCAGACTGTGATTTCACTGTAGGGAGAGAAGCTGCCACACATTTGTAGATTAGAAACATATGGCTCTCATTTTCCGGCCAGTGAGACTAAAGAGTTAATTGCATATACGTGTCAGTCATCATCAGTCAGTCAATCAGGCAACTAATACCTTAAGGGGTCATGAATCTGAAAGGACTGGAGTTGATGGGAAGCTGACAGTCCAAGGACTGGTACCCACATAACAGGTTGTGTGAAGTAAGCATCGCTTGTTTGTGCAGACGCTACAGGGGATGCTTAACGCCTGGGTGTTCCTGGCTTCACAGCTGCAGTTTACTGGAAAATAGTGGAGCTGCTGCCCACTTGCTTGCCATTCTGCTAGTGACTGTCAGGCCATTGCACAAAGACTGAGGCCCAAAAAGGACTTCAGCATTCACCTAAGCCAACCGTACACCTAACCGTGTCAAATCACAAAGACTTGGATTAGTAGTGAAGCTGTCTGCAGAAACCACATTGCTGATTCATAAACTACCCTTTTGTTTATGCCACAACGTGTAACTTTATATTTGTGTCAAGAATTTAGAGATCTGATGAGACTGAGTCCTAAGTTTGCCCACAAAAGCTAATGCAACAATCCGGAAGTTTAAAAAAAAAAACATTCTAGGATGTGTATCTATAAAGTTTGGCTCATAGAAATGTTCAAAATATGTCACAAGCTTTGATGGACCCAAGAAGATTCTTTTAAACATGGATAATCAAGAGATAGCCAAAAAATGTAAAGAATTTCATGAAGTTCCTTAAAAATGCCTTTATTGGCATCAAAGGCTGAGGTTAGCACCACCTAGAAAATTTTAAGAGCCACCAGGGTGCATGTGCATGCTCGCCAAGGCTCTCCATATGATTTTCATACAACATTTGTATCAACAATGTGCAAGGCCCTCTTTTTGTTTTACACACACTGGGTAGAAAAGTAAAGCTGACAGCATCCATAGTTTAGACAAGCATTCCACGGCTGTCTCCTGGCAGGTGCTCTGTGACTCCCGGCATCTTTACAGCCACAGTACACACACAGGCCCAGTTGTGTCTAGGTGCTGACTCATATAACACAGGTGTATTTTAGTCTGAAGTTTGGATGGGAGGTGGCAAACAAAGAAAAAGGAAAAAAAATCCATGGAAAATTCTAAAGTCAGGACTTTCCAGTATTTTCTCACCCACCATCGTCAAATCGTTGCCAAAACGTCTTACGGAGGAACCACACTGGCTGCCTTAAGTCTCTTATCCTCTGCCTCTCCTTGCTATTGAGAGAAGAGCAATGTCCAGACAATTGTAGGAGAGGAAAGACGGGACTGGAAGGTTCAAAACTTTCACAAAGTGAAGTGTCGGCCCTTGAAGATGTGAGAACTGCCAAAATTGATGGGATTTAAAAAAAAATGACCCATAGAAAATTAAAATGGCAGTTGAAATGTGGTGAGCGTGACCTGCCCACAATCAACGAGAGCAAGAGATCAAATCGTCTTTCATGCTAATCTTGAGATTATTATTTCAACTTGAGCAGAGGTCTACACATATTTAAAGAGAGGAGCTGTTTTCACTTCAGTCTCAGTCAGCCAAATCCCAACAGAGCTGACAGTCATGTGAGTCATGTGCTAGAAGGGTCACTGTGGTAGCTTTATGGACATGGCTAGAGTTCTCTTGCTTAGTGGAACAAAACAAAAGTGGAGGAGATGCAGCTACAACATGGTCCCCATGTTTTCATATCTCAGACTGGATCTCCGGCAGCCGTTAATATCTTGTATTCCAACAAGAAAGCGTAAGTCTAGGAGAACCTGAACGCAACTCTGATGTTTGTTTCGCATGGTATGTCTTCTCATTGGAGAGAATACAGGAGTCCACTAGTTGTGTTGTAGTTTTCTTTTAACAGCATAGCCTTTTATTGATATCACTCACAGCCTGGAGTCAGGATCTTACTTCTCAGAGCTGCTTGGCAATGAAGCAGCAAGAGTTATTTTCTGTCTCCAGGCACTGTTGTCATCCATGAGTCCCATTTTGCACATGTGACAGAGTTTTACACATGTGACAGTGCAAGAATCAAGATATTTGCAAAGTGTGCAAAAAAGGCCAAAACTATCTATATGACAGGAGGTTGGGAGCAGAGGAAGAGCCAGCAGGAACCAGCCACACACCCTGTATTAGTCAGGGTTCTCTAGAGTCACAGAACTTATGGATAGTCTCTAAATAGTAAAGGAATTTATTGATGACTTACAGTCGGCAGCCGAATTCCCAACAATTGTTCAGTCGCAGCTGTGAATGGAAGTCCAAGGATCTAGCAGTTACTCAGTCTCACGCAGCAAGCAGGCAAAGGAGCAAGAGCAAGAGCAAGAGCTAGACTCCCTTCTTCCAATGTCCTTATATTGTCTCCAGCAGAAGGTGGAGCCCAGATTAAAGGTGTGTTCCACCACACCTTTAATCCCAGATGAAAGGCGTAGCCCAGATTAAGGGTGTGTTCCTTAAACTCGGAGATTCAATCTTCTGGAATCCATAGCCACTATGGCTCAAGATCTTCAAACCAAGATCCAGATAAGGATCTCCAAGCCTCCAGATAAGGGTCACTGGTGAGCCTTCCAATTCCGGATTGTAGTTCATTCCAAATATTGTCAAGTTGACAACCAGGAATAGCCACTACAATCCACCCCTTGTCAACTTGACACAAATAATATCTCATGTTCACATGAAACAATAACAAGGTTGTAAATATGCCTAACATGATATAACTATCCCTCGTACAATCGCTAACGCATTAGTAAATTTACAATGGGCATTCATATTACTTTATAATCCTCGTTTCTGCAACTGGTTACGTGGCCTTAATTGGTATTTATAACTACCTTCCTCTACTACCCATTCTGTATTTCCTTCTCCTTCAGCCAGCACCTCAGCAGGTCTTGGCTCTTTTCCTGGAGGATTGACCCATACCTTCATTCCTGATGGGTCTGCGTCCTTTGTCATCCTGCTTGGATTAGGCTGTTGTAGTTTCCCATTGACTTTAATCACAGGACATGGTAGTACTAAGAGACGCCCTAAGGGATCTCCTACACTCCAGACATAATCTTGCTTACCACCATTGTGAAGAGGTAATCCAATTTCCCCATGGTAATCTGGATCTATCACCCCTCCTAACACTGTTATTCCTTTTTTAGCCTGTTGGTTTAAGGGCATTAGAAGCCCAAAATGACCAGGGGGAAGTCTGAGCTTCCAGTTCAATGGAATGTTTGTTGTAGCTCCTGGTAGGAGCACTCCCTTCTCTGGAGCCAAAACTTCTAGGCCAGCAGAACCTAGAGTTATGGGGACAGGAAGCAAAAATTTTCCTAGAGGGTCACTAGGAGTGATAGTAAGTGGAACTATTCCGTTTTCCACCCCTTGATTCCTGGACCCATGAATCCTGGCTATGGGTGAAACTGTACCATATATCGAGCGCTGATTCAAAGCATATACTGCCTTCTGAAGAACTCTGCCCCAGCCTTCCAAGCTGTTACCACCTAATTGGCGCTGTAACTGCGTCTTCAAAAGGCCATTCCATCTTTCTATCAGCCCAGCTGCTTCAGGATGATGGGGAATGTGGTAAGACCAGTGAATTCCATGATCGTGAGCCCACTGTCGTACTTCTCTGGCTGTGAAATGAGTTCCTTGGTCAGAAGCAATACTGTGTGGAATACCATGACGATAGATGAGGCATTCTGTCAGTCCGTGAATGGTGGATTTAGCAGAGGCATTACGTGCAGGAAAGGCAAATCCATAACCAGAATAAGTATCTACTCCAGTAAGAACAAAACGCTGTCCTTTCCACGAAGGAAGTGGTCCAATGTAGTCAACCTGCCACCAGGTTGCTGGCTGGTCACCTCGAGGAATGGTGCCATATCTGGGGCTCAGTGTTGGTTTCTGCTGTTGGCAGATCTGGCAATCAGCAGCAGCTGTAGCCAGGTCAGCCTTGGTGAGTGGAAGCCCATGTTGCTGAGCCCAAGCATAACCTCCATCTCGACCACCATGGCCACTTTGTTCATGTGCCCATTGAGCAATGACAGGGATGGCTGGGGAGAGAGGCTGATTGTCCACAGAACGGGTCATCTTATCCACTTGATTATTGAACTCCTCCTCAGCTGAAGTCACCTTTTGGTGAGCATTTACATGGGACACAAATATCTTCACATCCTTTGCCCATTTGGAGAGATCTATCCACATACTTCTTCCCCAGATGTCTTTCTCACCAATTTTCCAATTGTGATCTTTCCAAGTCCCTGACCATCCAGCCAATCCATTGGCTACAGCCCATGAGTCAGTGTATAATCGTACATCTGGCCATTTCTTCTTGCAAACAAACTGTAATACCATGTGTACTGCCCGAAGTTCTGCCCACTGTGAAGATTTCCCTTCACCTGTGTCTTTCAAGGTTGTCCCAGAAAGGGGTTGTAATGCTGCAGCTGTCCACTTCTGGGTGGTGCCTGCATAACGTGCAGAGCCATCAGTAAACCAGGCTCTAGTCTTCTCCTCTTCGGTCAGTCGATCATAGGGAACACCCCATGAGGCTATAGGCACATGTTTGGCAGCAGATGGCATTGTAACAGGAGTAGAAACCATAGGCATTTGAGCAACTTCTTCATGTAACTTGCTTGTGCCTTCAGGACCTGCCCTGGCCCGATCACGTATATACCACTTCCATTTGATAATAGACTGCTGCTGTGCGCGTCCCACTTTATGACTTGCAGGGTCTGATAGTACCCAGCTCATGATGGGTAGTTCAGGTCGCATAGTAACTTGGTGTCCTATTGTCAAACGTTCAGTTTCCACTAAGGCCCAATAGCAGGCCAAGAGCTGCTTTTCAAAGGGAGAATAGTTGTCTGCAGATGATGGTAGAGCTTTGCTCCAAAATCCCAAAGGTCTTTTCTGTGATTCACCTACAGGGGCCTGCCAGAGGCTCCAAACAGCATCTCTATCAGCCACAGACACCTCAAGTACCATCGGGTCTGCTGGGTCATATGGTCCAAGTGGTAGAGCAGCCTGCACAGCAGCCTGGACCTGTTGAAGGGCCTTCTCCTGTTCCAGGCCCCACACAAAGCTAGCAGCTTTCCGAGTCACTTGGTAAATAGGCCTAAGTAACACACCCAAGTGAGGGATGTGTTGTCTCCAGAATCCAAATAGACCCACTAAACGTTGTGCTTCTTTCTTGGTTGTAGGAGGGGCCAGGTGCAATAACTTATCTTTCACCTTAGAAGGAATATCTCTGCATGCCCCACACCACTGGACTCCTAAGAATTTCACTGAGGTAGATGGTCCTTGAATTTTGGTTGGATTTATTTCCCATCCTCTGATACGCATATGTGTTACCAATGAGTCCAAAGTGGTTGCTACTTCCTGCTCACTTGATCCAATCAGCATAATGTCATCAATATAGTGCACCAATGTGATATTTTGTGGAAGATCCAAACGATCAAGATCCCTTCTAACTAAATTATGACACAGGGCAGGAGAGTTAATATATCCTTGAGGCAAAACTGTGAAGGTATACTGTTGGCCTTGCCAACTGAAAGCAAATTGCTTCTGGTGGTCCTTATGGACAGGTACTGAGAAGAAGGCATTTGCCAGATCAATAGCCGCATACCAGGTGCCAGGAGATGTGTTAATTTGCTCAAGTAACGAAACTACATCTGGTACAGCAGCTGCAATTGGAGTTACCACCTGATTTAGTTTTCGATAATCAACTGTCATTCTCCATGATCCATCTGTTTTCTGCACTGGCCAGATAGGAGAGTTAAACGGAGATGTGGTGGGAACCACCACCCCTGCATCTTTCAAGTCCTTGATAGTGGCAGTAATTTCTGCAATTCCTCCAGGAATACGATACTGTTTTTGATTCACTATTTTCTTTGGCAGAGGCAACTCTAAAGGCTTCCATTTGGCCTTTCCAACCATAATAGCCCTCACTCTACAGTTCAGGGAACCAATATGAGAATTCTGCCAATTTCTGAGTATATCTATCCCAATTATACATTCTGGAACTGGGGAAATCACCACAGGATGTGTCCGGGGACCTATTGGACCTACTGTGAGTCGGACATCAGTCAAAACTCCATTAATCACCTGCCCTCCATAAGCCCCTACTTTAACTGGAGGGCCACAATGTTTCTTGGGATCCCCTGGGATCAGTGTCAACTCAGAACCAGTATCCAGCAGACCCCGAAAAGTCTGATTATTTCCTTTTCCCCAATGTACAGTTACCCTTGTAAAAGGCCGTAGGTCCCTCTGGGGAAGAACTGGAGAAAGGGTAACAGCAAAACCTTTGAGTGTCTTATCAAGATCCTTCCTCAGCGGAACCTGGCCACCCCTTCATTCAAGGGGTTCTGGATCTGCAAACTGTCTCAAGTCTGGAAATTGATTCACTGGCCGAGATTGCTGTTTACCACGATCTAATGTAGCCTTTCTTTCATTTGGCTGTTTACCACGATCTAATGTAGCCTTTCTTTCATTTGTTTGAGAATTTTTCTGCTTATACAGATCAAACAAATATGCAGTAGGCTTCTTATGTATTTCATTCCTGGAAACACCATGATTGGTTAGCCAGTACCAAAGGTCCAACCGAGTCATGCCATTATAAATTTCACCTCTCCTGTGCTGACCATTACTGGGTATGTTATTATAAACATTCTTTTGTCTACGCTGTCCATTATAATAACTAGAATCACCTTGTCTCTGGCGATTCAATGCTGCCACCTGGCCCTTGTTACCTCGGAATCCAACTAAACCCAGTGAATTTAATTCATCTAATTGAGCAGAAGCATCTCCAATGCTAAGATCTGGCACAAGGAAAAGGGAAAGAACAAAACCCTTCAAATGTGCTGGTGCCCCTCTCACCAATTTGCGTCTTATAGAGCTGGTGAAAGGCATATCTTCTGGACCTTCCCATTGTGGACAATTATGCTTTACACAATATATCCACTCTAGCATTGCAATTTCCCTAAGTCTTAAAATCCCTTCATCAACACTAAGCCATGGAATATCAGGCATCTCCAAGTCATTTCCAGTAGGCCATCTTTTGATAAACACCTCAGCCAACCATTCAAACAAACTTTTGACACCTTTTTTAACTATGCGAGCTTCCGTATTAAACCTAGAATCTCTACTCAGAGGACCCATGTCAATAAACTCAGCCTGCTCTAGTTTTATGTTCCTTCCACCCTTATCCCACACCCTTAAAATCCATTCCCACACATATTCACCAGGTTTCTGCTTGAATGAATTAGCAAACTCATTAAGCTCCTTAGTAGTGTAGCGAATTTCCTCATGGACTACACTTTCTACCTCCCCTCTAGGAGCCTGTTTTGCTTTGAGTCTGGTTACAGGTCTAGAAGAAACTATTGGTGGGCCGTGAGCAGACTCTGCAAAATTAATTTCCTCATGTGGGGAAGGCATTATTTCAAGAGGTGGGGCTGAGGGTACTACTTCCTCAGGTGGGGCAAACCCTTGAGAATCTGAGGATTCAAAATTCTCAGCTTCAACATGGTCTTCCCACACATCCCCATCCCATGTTGTAGGATCCCATTCTTTGCCAATTAGAGCCCTTACTTTAACTGTCGACACACTCTGAGGCTGAGACTTGAATTTTCGCTGTAGTTCAGCCAACCTTACAATGAGAGTTTCTGTTTGATTTTCTGCAACTTGAGCTCTATTGCTACAAGAGAGAAGATTCTCCTCAAGGACACACTTAGCAACTTTTAGATCGTTTACTTGTGTCTGGAGCCTTTCGATTTTATCACACAACTCCTTCCTTTCATTCATCATTTTTTCCACAGATACTAAGAGCAGCCAGCCAGTAAAATCATTTTTCGATTTTTTCCCCATCTTGTAGAAAGCTTTGTGCACTGAATCACCTAATTCATTAAGAAAATCAAGGGCATTAGCTTCTTTAAGTTCGGAATATAGTTTCAACCATGGGTCTTCAAAATTCTCTGAGCTCCCAGGAGGGAGAGAATCTGGAGAGGTTTCAATAGTTGAAAGTGCTGGTGGATCAACAAGCCAATTCCAGAATTTTAAAAGATTCATCCTTGTACTTCTGTTACTCTAGAACCACTCCTGGTACCAACTTCTGTATTAGTCAGGGTTCTCTAGAGTCACAGAACTTATGGATAGTCTCTAAATAGTAAAGGAATTTATTGATGACTTACAGTCGGCAGCCGAATTCCCAACAATTGTTCAGTCGCAGCTGTGAATGGAAGTCCAAGGATCTAGCAGTTACTCAGTCTCACGCAGCAAGCAGGCAAAGGAGCAAGAGCAAGAGCAAGAGCTAGACTCCCTTCTTCCAATGTCCTTATATTGTCTCCAGCAGAAGGTGGAGCCCAGATTAAAGGTGTGTTCCACCACACCTTTAATCCCAGATGAAAGGCGTAGCCCAGATTAAGGGTGTGTTCCTTAAACTCGGAGATTCAATCTTCTGGAATCCATAGCCACTATGGCTCAAGATCTTCAAACCAAGATCCAGATAAGGATCTCCAAGCCTCCAGATAAGGGTCACTGGTGAGCCTTCCAATTCCGGATTGTAGTTCATTCCAAATATTGTCAAGTTGACAACCAGGAATAGCCACTACACACCCTAATATGTAACTGGTTTGGCTGTCTCTGGGACATACCACCCTTCAGGCCAGCATTCAACTGTGTTAGCTCTTTGAGACTCAGATGAGTGGAAAAGGCCAGTACTCACAGAGACAGAATACAAGAGTTCACCAGCAATGTAAGAATGCTTTCTGTCTCTCCGGTGACTTGGATTTTATTTAGACAGACTGTTTGAGTCTGCTTTCTGCTACTATAGTGGAGTACCATAAGCTGGGGAGTTTACAAGGGAGTCTATTTGTCATCTTTCTAGGTCCTGGAAAATAAATCTATCAAGGGATTGGCTTCTGGAAAATACCTCCTTGCTACTTGAGCATGTAGTAGAGGCCATGAGATGGGGAGAAGAGGGTGTTAATGGGTTTTCATAACAAAGCTCTAGTCTTCCCATTCCCAAGATCAGGTGCCAGTGCACAGCGGAGACTCTATGACCCAATCACCATGTAAACCTCCTACCTTGCAGCATGGCTGGACACCCCAATCAGAAATCAGAGAGCTGGGCAGTGGTGGCGCACGCCTTTAATCCCAGCACTTGGGAGGCAGAGGCAGGTGGATTTCTGAGTTCGAGACCAGCCTGGTCTACAAAGTGAGTTCCAGGACATCCAGGGCTATACAGAGAAACCCTGTCTCGAAAAACCAAAAAGAAAAGGAAAAGAAAGGAAAGGAGAGGAGAGGAGGGGAGGGGAGGGGAGGGGAGGGGAGGGGAGGGGAGGGGAGGGGAGGGGAGGGGAGGGGAGAGGGGAGAGGGGAGAGGGGAGGGGAGAGCGGAGAGGGGAGGGGAGGGGAGGGGAGGGGAGAGGAGAGGAGAGGAGAGGAGAAAAGGAAAAGAAAAGAAAAGAAAAGAAAAGAAAAGAAAAGAAAAGAAACAAACAAATCAGAGATGCTTCCAAACCCAAAACTACTAGTACCTACACGACACCAGAAATGACAACCTCCACACCTGATTCTATGGGTCAGGTCTCAGTAAAAACACAGATGCCTTGGAAGAATTGCCCTAAATTACTTTTTTATATATCATATAAAATTTAAATGACATTTCATGAAAATCTGGGTCATATTCCCAGGGCATCTCATTATGTATATATAAATATTAAAAGTAAACCAAAGTATTAAGTAAGCTAAAATACTTCTGGCCCCAAGAATTTGGGGTAAGGGACATGCAACTTCTACCAGCAGAATTGCTTTGACAAGGGTATTGGATAAAAAACTCAAAGATAGTTATTCTGACAGTTTTTTGTTTGTTTGTTTGTTTGTTTTTTAAGAAATAGGTTGCCAGACACTTATAGACCTTCATGAGAATATTCTTCGGGGGTGCCGCTATGCCTTTCAGAGTTGGGCAAGAACTTAATTACTGATTGGATAAAGAGTTAGGATTTGGTTTTTCAGTTGCTGAGAGGCATCCGTTGTGTACCTCAAGGGAAGATGATGACTTCACAAGGCGAAGCAGCATCCTCTATGAAATCATTGCATAGCAGCCTAAGTGGCTCAAAACAAACAAGCTGAGAACGTTACAGCCAGGCAGAAATTACTTCTTTTTTCCAGGGTCCATTCCACAGATATTTTTCTTCATGGGAAAAGGACATCTATACTCCTCAGTACTCTCAAATTTGTTTTTCACACTGAAAAAAAAAATACCCAAGACATTCCAAAGCCCTTTTTTTGTCTTATATTACCACAAAGAACATGTTCCTAAGTGAAATAATGGTACAGGAAGGCAAGGCAAGCTTCCTGAAAATGATAGTTTTAGATGGGCTTTCAAGTGACAAAGAGAAGGGAAGACTTATCTACTTCTCAAGAGCATTTGTTGCTTTCTGCTCTGTGAGTATTTCCTAGGTTGGCATTCTCATCCCATCCTTTATATGGTCCACCCTCTTTCCCATGCCAGACTCGGCTGGTCCGTTCCATGTAGACACTATTAGCTTGGATTCTCTTCATGTTCCCTGTCAATTTCTTCCCTGGAATCCCTGATAGAATATCTCTGTTCTAGAAAGGAGGGGGAAGAAAAGTATTACTTCTGGAATTTGCTTCTCCTTAATATCTTAATATTCCATTCTCTATCCCACCCTGTCCAGGCAAAAAGGAAGTATCAGAGAGAATGGGTTATAAAGTCTTTAACCTCTCCCTCTCCCTCCCCCTCCCCCTCCCCCTCCCCCTCCCCCTCCCCCTCCCCCTCCCTCTCCCTCTCCCTCTCCCTCTCCATTGGGGAAAGAAAGTACTCTATTGAAATGAGTAGCTGCTAATGTCTAAACTGCCTGCTGTTGGCTGGTGGGAAGCCACATACTCCATTGCAGGATGGCGCTGGCTACTGCTGGCCACCACCCATAAATTTGGGTAAACAACCAATGTGCGCATGTGCAGTTGAGTTTTTTTGCCGAGTCACTGCCTGGCCAGAGGCATGCAAATGAGGTACTGAAAGCATAACCAATCGGGTGTGGACACTCCCCTCCTAGGCCTATATAAGCAGCGCCAGTTCTGGGCTTGGGGTCTCTTCGCCTCTGCAATCAAGCTCTCCCAATAAACGTGTGCAGAAGGACCCTGTTGTAGAGTCGTTCTTGCTGGCGAGTCGGGCGCTCACAGGTAAGGAAGATCATTTAGGAGAGTCTTTAAGTAGCAGAAGAGCAAGACTTACAGCTCCCCTTTCACTTTCATGATCTCTCCTACTATATGTCTTGATGATTTTTAAAAAATAATTAACTAAAATAAGCATGTTTTATTTTATTTTTAGTTCTTGTGGCTGGGATGAACATTAATAGTACTGGAGACAAGTTGCTAGAAATGGAAAAGCACTCTCACGCATGTCCCTGAGGATGCTTCCTCTTAGTATCTCGGTCTCCTAAGGGGTGGTTGGCATTTAGTAGCAGGGAAGGACTCTCAGCTTACACTTAGGTTTTAAAGTGCATGGAAATAATGTAGATGTCATAGTTAGGGTTTTATTGCTGTGAAGAGACATCATGACTAGGGCAATTCTTAGACAGGAAATCATTTCATTGAGGCTGGCTTACAGAGTCAGAGGGCCAGTCCAATATCATCATGGCAGGAAGCATGACAGCTTGCAGGCTAGACATGGTGCTGGAGGATCTTAGAATTCTACATCTTGGTCTAAAGGAAACCACAAGGAAACTGGATTCTACACTGCCAGAACTTGAGTGTGGGAGTCTTCAAAGCCTACCCCCAGAGTGGCATCCTTCCTCCAACAAGGCCACACCTTCTCTAAACATGGCCACACCACGTAATAATACCATTTCCTATGGGCCAAGCATTCAAACACATGAGTCTCTGGGGGCCAAACCTATTCAAACCATCACAGAAGGCTTTATTAAATAACACTGGATAACCTGGTACTTGAAATGGTCTTGTAGTGTTTTCTCTGATATGTTGTCTCACCTGAGGTTCTAACTTCCTGAATTACTTGCTTAACCTTTGTGTTATGTATTCAACCAAATTAACTTGACACCTGAACACTTCATGGGAAAAATACAGTGCTGTGTTCCACCATTGCAGGCTCAAAGGAGAGATGGCCTTTCCCGCATTTCTCCAGATAGAGCATTTGGTCAGTTTTCTCTTCATCTTTGCTATTTGTCCATGCATTTAGAAGCATACTTTTCACCCACAATCCTCTGCTAGAATTATCTACATAGGTTATAAATACTGTAATACCATGGTTCTTCCACAAAACAGTGTAAATCAGAAAATATTGGGATTGAACTCAGGGATAGATTTTTTGTTCTTATTTAAGTCTTTCTGGTGACATCAACATGCCTCCATGAGAGAATCACTGGTCTGGAAAAGTGTTTTCTCAGGTGGTCATCTTCAAAGGAACTCCACTGTGACATCTGGTCTCATAGTCTAAGCAATTCTGACTTTGTGTGTGTGTGTGTGTGTGTGTGTGTGTGTGTGTGTGAAAGTAGGGCTGTGAGTATGTGTGGGTGTGGGTAATGGTGTATGTGTATAGGAGTGTGTATGTATGTAGTGGTATATGTGTATAGGAGTGTGTGTGTATTAGTCTTGGTGCTGTCTTTTTATTTCCTGATCTCCTTACACTGTCTTCTGACTTATTTTCATGTGAACTCACTCACATATTGGTAACAAATAGTGAGAACTTGTTCAAGAACAATCAGATACTGCTGCTCTCAGTAGTGAGTTGGGTCTTGGTCTATTGTGTAGTGACTCAGTCAGGAGGCCTGGGCTGGAGTTTAAATAAATAAAAACTAAAACCGATAAAGGGGGAGGCATATACTGAAATGTATGCACTAAAGCACAAGCCAGGCAGAGTTAGTTGTAACTCTCTCTCCCACATCCTTCTCTTTGCTCAGCATTTCGTTCCCATCCAAAGCTGGAAATGAAAGCCCAAATCATTTTTAAAAAGTGCACATCATTTCTGCACTGAAAAGACTTCAGTAGCTTCTCACTTCACACAGAATAAAATCCAGATTCAGTCTCCAATCAACAAGGGCCTACTTAACTCTTTGTTTCCTCCTCACAGCCTTCTGCCCTGGTCCTTCTTTACACTGCACTCAACGCCTCTGTTCTTTTTTGTTTGGTTGGTTTTGGTTTTTGGTTTTTAGAGACAGGGTTTCTCTGTGTAGTCCTGGCTGTTCTGGAACTCACTCTGTAGACCAGGCTGGCTTCGAACTCAGAAATCCACCTGCCTTTGCCTCCTGAGTGCTGAAATTAAAGGCGTGCACCACCAATGCCCGGCGCCTCCGTTCTTAACTCTGATTTGTTTTGTTTTGTTTTGTTTTGGGGTAATGGAGAAAACCATTTTTTACCCAGACCAGAGGGACCTATCCTTAACTTGTAGCTCAAAGCAAGTCCCTTCTAGCTTCCTTCATCTCTCTCTCACATTTCCTTGTGACTTTACACCATGGAGATGTCACTTTC
This sequence comes from Mus musculus, assembly GCF_000001635.26. Lineage (NCBI taxonomy): Eukaryota > Metazoa > Chordata > Mammalia > Rodentia > Muridae > Mus > Mus musculus. The sequence goes on from NC_000084.6 coordinate 55,441,027, forward strand.
TCAAGTGATAACATTCACTTTGTGACCTCTTTACACCTAGCGTCCAGCATCTACCTCTGGCACCCTCTCAAGACAAATGAAATACAGTGTTCTTTGTGGCAGAAGGAGGCACAGACCTCACTCCACCCACCTACGGTTCTGTGAATCACCTTGAGAGAATAAGGTCTCCATAGAGTTCTACCTGCCGAGAACATGTTGAACCTTAGCTCTTAATGTTCTACATTGCGATAGAAGTGATTTTAATAGCCTTGCTTGTGACAATGTGCTTTAAGCAAACACATTCTCCTGTATCCAGGAAGCCTCCAGAGCAAGTTATTGGTGTGTTGTTTCATGAGTAACAGGCAGCTTTCCAGAAAGACCAAACCAACCCCAACCGAACCAACAAAGCAACAATTTTAATTTTTAATTTTTGCCATTTTGTAATGTCTCTAGTATCAGCAATCTGTGACAAACTAATTTACATATTGACAGTACAGTTTTCATATTTTTCTGAGATATTAGGAGTTGGCTCTTTGGAGCTGCTATAGACAGTTCCAGTATGTCAAATTCTAGCTCACTGTTGAAGTCTGGGGGCTTCACAGAAAATGGCCAACTCTACTTCCTAATGGCAGTAGTATATATGATCTGTGTTGGCTTCTTCGTGGATGTGAGGACAAGGGAATGGTGATTTGTCCAATAGGAATGATGAATATCATGGGATATCTTAAAAACACAAATGAAGAAGAAAAAGTAAGGCTGTTGCCAGTGAACTAGAACACAGAGACTCACTTTTATCATCTGTGAGAGAAATGACTCAGACTATCCTCCAACTCAGCTGAACAAAACAGTATTCTTGACAGTAATAGGGGGACTGACATAAAAGAAGAGAATCCTGTTGCTTCTATGTGTGAGTGAGTTTGTGTTTTATTATTACCAGTATATCAATCTTTCTTGGCCAATGACTGCTTACAGCATATTTTCTAATTAAAATCATTTAGATTAAATCTGTCCTGAAACTAATTCGAGGCTTAAGGTCTTTTTTAGATGCCAAGAACCCTGTCCAAGTTAGTAAGAACATGATTCTTCTCCTATTTTTTTCTATAACAGTTTGTATATGAAGTTTTCCAATACATTTCCACATGCTCCGTTTTTCTGTTCTTAGTTTGACCCTGGCTATAAGGAAAACTTAGACACATACCTAGCAACTTAGACAAAGCAGAAATCCAAGTCGTCAAATTGGAGGAGGATAAACCCGTCATCAGAGGCTCAGGTCACCGCTTTAAGAGTTATAATTTCTGATGTTAGGCTATCACTTTTCGGGGCAAATACTAGTGTTGAAATCTATTATTACCACCCCTCTCCCCACTCCATCCACCGGAACATATGTCCAGCTTTCAGGAAAAACTCATGTGTGTGACGGTTAAGACAGAAGCCTTCATAGCAGCCTTTCGACAGGGCCCAGCAAGTTCTAATAGAATCTGCCATCCCTACATGTACCATTGAATCATGTTTATATGTAACTCGCATATTTAAAAAAAAAAAGCAACAACCAATGTCAATGATGCCGATATAAAAATATCTTAATAGCCAGTAACCGACTAATGAATACTACTGTAATAACAGTTTAATTTGAAGAATTCTGACAGCTGGTTGCTTTGATGAGAGTGGTTTCTAAGGAGTCCTTGTCTCATGCTGAGAGCATCCCTAGCCTGCTGATTTATAGCAGCAGTGCAGAACTGTTTAATGTCACCACCTCTCAGCTGAAGTAATAATAAACAGGGATGTTATGGTTTATTTTTCTGTATGAATTGTTCAGGCTCTGTATGGTAAGTACAACTCAATAGGGGATAATAGCTGCCATTCCCCTGGGTGTTGTAACTGGTCTAGAGCCCCACCCCCACCCCCTTCTCTTAGCGAGGTTTGTCTAGCAGAATGAATATAGCGGTTCTTGATCTCAGGGATAGATTTGATTCTTTTTCACATCTATTGCTCATCCCATCCCGCTTAGTAAATATAATTGTTCTGCTTCCCCATTATTTCTGAACTTCCCAAGATAGTTGAAAGCAGACAGTGAAGGCTTGAAATATATGGTTCTGCAACTATCTTAATTATACTATGTGACTTTGTGTTTGATAGGGAATAGCAATGTCGGGGAAGTGAATCTAATCTCTGCAGATTCAGGACGATTGCCAAAAAGATTCATTGATTTTCCCCCCCACACCTCCTTTTGCAGGAGTGCAATCTTTTATTGTATAAATGTCAGAAGCTTCAAATTATTAGGAAACGTGTCAAGAAGCTTAAGGTATAATAACATTCTTTAGAGAGCTTGGTTCTGAAGGCAGTGCAATGAAATGTTCTAAAAGCAAACATGTCGTATGTTCTTTGGGAATAAAGCTCTGGGATTCATTTTAATTTGTCATTTCTAACAGAATGAGGCTTCCACTGGGTCTTTTGATGGGAAAGCCCCAGGGATGATACATAGCTATTACTCTGCCATACCTGAGCCTTTATAAGCACCAGATTATAAAGACATCTGCAGTTCTGGAAAAGAAGGCTCTGGCTTGGGATTTGAGGCCTCAGAGCTGGACAGTGAAAAATCGTTGGGTTTTGCCCTGGTGACAAGGTCCTGAGAAGAGACTCAGGAATCAAATGAGAGCATGGTTTGAACTGAGACTCTTATCTCAGATGAAGCTGTTTGTCCTATAATTAAGGAGAGCTCCTTAGCACTGGGCAGTATATCATTTAAGATGACTTTAATTACTAGTGCATTGGTTACTTTGTGGCAGTGTGACAAAATATCCTAGGAAACCATTCAAGGGGAGAAGAGTTTGAGCTGAGGTTTCAGCTACTGTGCAGGAAGGGTGGTAGAGAGCAGGTTATCTTGAAGACCTGTTGGAGAAAGGAGTGGGGATAGGGTGGAACGTGTCTGATCTTTAGAACATTTTCATTTTCCAACTTCTATTGTGCTGTCTCCAAGACAGTGGGTGGTTCCTTCCACACTCAGGATGGGTCTGCATCTCCTCACTTCATCTTCCCTGGAAACTGCCTCCCAGACACACCCTGAGGTATGCTTGACTTTTGTCTCCTCTGTGCTTCCGATGAAGTTGATGGGATTGATCATAAGAGTACAGACTAGGACATCTACACAGCATTGATTAAATAATAATGAGAACAAAATGGTTTACCTCTCTAGCAAGTCCGGAAACTGGGTGGCTTCAGAATATGAGAATCAGAGGCCAGTGTTGTCATTGGGGCTGAACACCACTCATGATTCTCAGCTCTGTGCTGCATTCTTGTTTGAATTCTAGGGTTCATTCCTAAGTTAGCCATTCCTTGGACCTCACACCCATTTCCATATGCTTCCTTTGTCTAGATATCACCAGGGAAAGTCCCTAAGTTATCACAGATTTGACTATCCCTCTTGGTCATATGCTTTAGTCATGGGTCCTGATGGATGCCCCAAAGGAAGTCAGAGCTATTAGAAAGACAGTGGATGAGGGGCAGGTAGTGAGCTGTGGAGTTTTCACAGATGGAAAACTCTTCATTCTGGGGGGAAAATATCAAGTTTTCTCTTGATGCCAGAACACCTAGATTCTACCAGAAACATTTACATACCATGGGATTGTTGTTCAAACTCAGCTGAAACCCATAGTCTTCACTCTGGAAGTAGTGGTAACTATTCAGCTTCACATTCACCTCTCACAGACTGTCTTTGCGGGCCTTCCACTATCCATCCATAGTAGCCCTATGTTCTGATTGAACTAGTCTTATCCCATTTCCCTGCCTCTATTCTTACATGTTCCTCCCCATCCTTCAGAAGCCCTCTTGTCTTTGAGCAATCTATGTATTCTAGTCCCCAAATGTTCAGCTGGAGGGCGCATAGGGTCATGTGGAGGAGAGTAGGTGCTGAAGTGTACCTTCCTGTACATGTTCACATTTGAGTCTGTACTTGTTTACAAGTCATGTAATCATATTAAACTAAAATTCCCTATAAATGGGTACAAACTTGAATACAATGTAAGTTTTATTGTATACGTTAAAAACAAACAAGAAGCAAGCTGAGGGCAGTGCCTGGTACTGGGTCAGTGTTAGCGATGATTTCCGTGCTCCAGAAGTCACTCCTTGACCTTCCTCCAGTTTTCTTTCCATTCATGGCATGCTTTTACATTTGTCCCGTATGTCCACATATGCTTACACATTTGTCCCGTATGTTCACATATGATGAGATGACAGGACCTCTTCAACCGAACACATACTTTTTTATACAATAAACACATCTGTAAAGCTGGCGCTCACTAGTTGTTTCATGCAGGCTTAACATTCACATGCTGTGCATTCAGAAAACATGTACTGAGAAACCTTGGGTGATCTACAAAGCTCAGGAAATTTGGTGCTGGGTGACAGGACCTCAGCTCTAATGGAGGAAGTAAGCCTTAAGTCTTAAGAGTGTGAAGAACTCTAACAAAGAAGGGCAGAGCCTGTGTTCTGAAGAGCCATGGGTTTATATGTTTGGGATAAAGCACATATATCCTTCATTGACAAGAGGTACAGATAAATATGTTTTTTGCACAGAGTGGTGTTTTATGTTCCATGCATGTAGCTAAAAAGCTTATATCCAAATAATTAATGCTATTAGATACACCCTGTGTGTTGACAACAAACAGTTATGCATAATATAATACTACTTTTTCTGTATAAATCTCCCTGTTTCTCCTGTTATTCACAACTATGTTGCACAGCAACATATTATTGCAACTTAAGGTTGAATGTAATAAATGCCAATGTATTAATGTTATCTTAAGCTCCAAGACCTAGAGAAGTGTGGAAAAGACAGTAGGTTCTCTCTCCACTGCTTTCAACTTTGTATCACTACCCCATGATACCTTGACATAAAAGCAAATACAGTGAACGTATTTATGACAGAAGGTATGATAGGGAACACCTGTTGACATTATCCAACTGGGCAGAAAAAGACAACAGGTGGAGAACTTTAGCTGGATTCTCCATTCAGTGCTGAATGCACCATTGTAGCTTCTAGCCTTGTTTGGAAGATTAAGTAACCAGGCCTACAAGTTAGGACATTTTACTCATCACAGTTCCTGACAGAAAGAAAATGTACTAGCTTGATTCAGGACTGTTGCTAATGATGATTTTACTGCAATCCCTTTTCCATTCCTCAGTCCATCCTTGGAGATGAAATTTAACTATCCCCTTAAGTTTAAAATTACCTGCTGAAGGACTCAGAGATCATTGATGTGGTTGATATTTAATCTCAAACTAGGGTTTCCAACCCACTTTCAATCATTCAGTTCCCAGATAAAAGGCACACTACTCTTATATTTATAAATGAGCCTTTGTTCATCAATAGAGATGAGTAGATATCTACCCTCTATGTTATTATGTTTATATCCCTGCCACTCTTACTCTGGGCCAGCCCACATGACCAGTTCTTATAGATCCTTTACCCTATGACATCTTCTGTCCTTCCTCTTAGTGGTCCCTGCCTCCTACCACAAGCCCCCAGGAACTACCCCCTAAAACTTTGCCTATCTTCTGCCCAGTTATAAGCTGCATATATCTTTATTCACCAATTAGGGATAACTTGGGCGGGGGAGGCAGTAAGTTTACATAGCATAACTTGGGTCTCTGTGCAGATTCTCTCATACCTGGAAGCAACCAGGCCTTGGGGAGAATATTTAGCATCACAATACATAGCAAAAGACCAAACATCAACAGGTCATCTTTACAAATCCCCTTTGCCCTTTGCTGAGTGAAGCCCATCCCCCCCAGCCCCCCCCCCATCCGCACCCCGCTGGACTCCTTTGTCTCCCTGAGGAGCCATGAGCTCCTCCAGGCAGGTCAATACCTCATCCATTTTTGCAAATTAAGTAGTCTTTGACACAAATAGATTCCTTAAACACCTGCTGAACGAATGCATGGGCTCCTGTCTGTGAAAATCTGGAATGTATAATACAGCATACAGCACAATACTGACACAGTCCTCTGTCTCAGCTCTTCCGGGCTCCTTAATAAGTAAGGTCTCCTTGAAAGGCAGAGGTGTATTAGTCAGGGAAGACTGAGAATTTGTATGCCAAGGGTAGTAGCTCACACGCCCCACATTTATGATTCATTTCATCCTCTTCCATGGAGAGAGCAGATGATTCAGTTGCTGTCACTAGAGAATGAGACACTTAAGTGAGTTCCATGCAAATGAGGACTCCAGAGTGGGAAGTCTGGTAGATCATGTCAATCACTACTCGCTTAAACCAAGCAAATCCCATGACACTAATTGCCCAGGTCAAATGCCAGATGCTTTCTCAAAGAAAGGTGGGAAGATGGGGAGACAGTCGGGGGGAAGCGGTTAGAGAAAGGGAGGTAGGAGGGGATGGAAAGAAGGCATCTTGAAACACAAGTTCCAGGTTCTGTTTTTAGACCCCCTGAGAGATTATTGAACATTATATAGTACACCACTCAACTCTCTCCTCTACAGAAATGTAATCAGTGCCTTGCACAGTAAAGCCAGTCTTTGAAGAGTGGTATAACAGGTTGAGGTTATACACAGTCTGGCAAAAAGGACCCAGATTCAAAGCCAGGCGATTGGAGGTGTATCCACAGGCCACTCAGTCTTACTCTGTGTAGTCAGAAAAGAAGAGCTATCCATAGCAATCTCAAGGGCTTCTTTCCATCTCAACATATACATTTTGAAAACAAATCATATGGGAGTATGAAAGAAAACAAACAAACAAACAAAAGCAAGACATAAAATGAACAAAGAAAAAGTAAGACTATCAAGATAATTAGACAAAACTGAGCCTCCAGACTATCAGATATCATAGTGAAGAAGGGCCATTCACTCCAGATGGCTGATTGGATTGAAGATTTGTATGGATAGACATGAGAATAACAAGCAAGGGCTTAGCGTGGATGGGAACTATACCACGGGATTCATGCAGATTTTTTTTTTTTTTTAAATAGGAATTCCTCAGGAGTAGGTTTAGCTCAGTTGGTAGAGTGCTTGTGTGTCATGCATAAAGCCCTGGGTTTGATCCCCAGTACCACATATTCTAGGTATTATGAGCCATACATACTAGGAGCAGGAGGCACAGTAGTTCAAGACTATTGTCAGCTCTAGCCTGGGATATATGACCACCCTTTAAGAAAGAGTGTCCAGGGCTGGGGGTGGAGTGGGAGGATGGCCCCATTTAATTTATAAACACTGAAAATGAACTGTGTAGGACATAATAAGAGAGTAACACCCGTGACTAATTTATATTCTCCAGGTTCATGGCTTTAATGACAGTGACTGTTAAAAATATTCCCCTTCTTGGTTGTATTACAGGCTGTTTGTAGAGACAAAGTTCTCTTTAACTTAATTTGTATGAAAGATCTCACTCTTCATACTAAAAATAAAGACATTTAAAGAAAATGTGACTTTTGACAGTACAAGCAACTAAATGGAGCATGTGCTGAGCCTATTCATCTTTGACAGCCTGACTGCTCTCAGAACCCCACCAAGAGCATTACACCAAAAGATGCCATTTCACACAAACAGCAAATAGACTGTTATTCCTGCTCGCCAAGACTCTCTTGTTCCAAGCAGCTCTCTGCATCTCACAGGTAAAGAAAAATCCAAGGGAACGAGAAAAGGGAATGAGAAAATATAAAACCCACAAGTGAAGGAAAGAAAGATGTATGAGAATGGGGAAGCTCAGAGTGCCTGTATCATCCTGAATACAAAACGACTCAATGATAGAGATTTACATTTTCAGTTAATTTCCAACCAATTTCTTAGCTCTTCCTGGATGTGTAGCTCAATGTTAGAGTCAGTCTCTGAGAGGTTACACCAAAGCAAGTGGACAGTTAATACCCCACCAAGAGGAAACTATGACAAACTGAGGGCATGTGTCCTTCTTGCATGCTATCAACTCTGCCTTTGACTCTACAAGACCAAGTTAAAACTGATTGGCAACATTAATTACCCTAATATTATATTGTGGAAGACAATATGGAAAGACAGCTTATTCAGCTGCAGTGAAACCCGAGAAGAAAGAAACATTTAGAATGGGCAAGGGGTGCTCAATTTGATTGACAAATAGCATTATCTTGAGAGTTGTTATTTTCGTTGCAAGATTTGTGAAAAAAAAAACAAAACAAACAAACAACAACAATGAAAACATTGTTCTATGCTGCATCATTCTCCAAATATAAAGCCCTTCACTGCCTGAACTCTATGACTGTTACAGGTGTGGCCATCTATTGCTAGTCTCCAGGAGTCTAAACAGGAAGTTAGTAATGAAGTATTTGAAGGAATAGTGGTGTATAAACAAACCAGTCTTCAGATACAGCAAAGAAAGTAGTTTTACTATTGCTCAAGAGCTTCTTCATCATAGTCTCTTGACAGAGAGAATCTGTAAGATTTCTGAATGGACTTCCTGAAGAAAGAGAATAGAAGACCCTCTCCCCTGCAGGCCAAACACAAATCTTGGTTAAATTCCAAACACCAAGTTTATTATGAATAGCCAGTTGGCTTCTGGAGCAGAAATTCTTTCATTTCCTTTTGGTTTGTAATTATAAACAAACAAACAGAGAGTGTGGTTGGATAATAGTGCTTGTTGTCACGGCTGTGGACCTGAGTCTGGCCTGCCATGGTGGAAGGAGAAAGGCACCAATTCCAAGTTGTACTCTGACCTCCACACATGAGCAATGCTAAGTGTGCCCACAACATGTATACACAGGTAAATAATTGTAACTTACCATAGTAATAATAAAAATCATAAATTATAAGAATATCTTTACATTACATTGAGAGAGACGTTCTGACCATTTTTAGCTAAATAAACATTCCAAGAATGAATTCAAATCAATTGTTCTCACCCAGGCAACTATTAATACTTACATGTTATTTTGTGAATTTGCTCATATAGATCAATTATGAATGAAGACACCAGGAGGCTAAGGTTTCTCAGAAAATCACTTATCCATTATACAGATACTTCCCGTGAGAGCACACCTTCTTTCCCGGTTTTTCCAGTGTTTTTATTATGAAGAACTTCAAACGTGCATCAAAGCTCAAAGACTACTACAGCGAACATCTGTGTCCCCATCACCCTTCCATAGTAACATTTCACTCCACTTGTTTCATCCTCTCTCCATCTGTCTAAGCATCCCTCTAGACATCCATCAAGCAATCTTATTTTTCTGATGCATTTGAAACTCCATTGCAGATGTCAGTACATTTCCCCCTAAGCACTTCATCATGCATGTTATTAGCTGGAGATCAGTGTGCATCTCCAATATTGTTCTTATGATGGAAAATGGATACAACCTGAAAGTCACATATCTTAACTGCACCGTCTGTGTTTTAGAAAACCTGCCTCTGTGTTACTCTGAGAACTCACGGGGCCAGGTTTAGATTCTCAGTCTTTCCCAAAGGCCTCCCTAATAAAGGCTTGGAGGCCAGCAATACGGAGAAATCCTGGAAAAGTTCAGGCTAAGTGAGAGAGGTCTTCATCTTATTAGAGACATGTCTTTGCGAAGGACAGTGGTATCAACAACCACAAGCCCCTTCTTTCTCACTCTGGCTTGAAATGATTGGCTTTATCATCCTGCACGTTACACCATAACGTTCTATCTTGCCAAAGGACAAAAGCCAACGGGGCCAACCCATCATGGATTGACACCTTTAAACTCTTGAGTCAAAATACACATGCACTCTAGTTGGTTATCTCAGGTATTACAGCATGAGAAAGCTAGCAAACGTAGCCATGTATCTAAGATACTGTCATTCTAGAATTTTCCTGGACATACTTGTCCTCAGTCCTCTAGAAGCAAAACCTGTTCTTATTTTTTGTCCTCACTACAGATTAAATGCCTCTGGAACATTCTGCACCAGAATGGTACAGTATATATTCTTATATCTTTTAATCACCATATATCTGGGTGCGTTGGCCATTTGTTCTTGTTATTTTACAGCAGTATCCTGGTGTTCTTTCATGTTAATGCCAGTTTGCTTAGTAGCTTTTATAATTTTGGATAGCAGTGTTACTTCTTTTTTTTTTTTACTGTTGTGGATAATGTTTTGAACATATCTATAAGAGACATAGGCTCTGAATTTTGGTATGATTTTGTTTTGTTTACTTTGAATAGGACACATGTGTGCAGGCTAGCTTTGAACTTCCTACACAGCTAAGGATGACTTTGAACTCCGGACCCTCCTAACTTTACCTCTCAGCACTATGATGTCAGAGGATGCAGCAAGGAGTCTCTGGTTTATAAGTAGGTACTTACGTCACTCTTTACAAAACCCAGAGACTGTTGAGTTTATATGAAGATCTGTGAACCTCTGAAACTTACCAAGGGAGTTTTAATTTCCAGACCTTTTGTGGCTTAATAAATTCTATGGAAAACTATTTTTGTTCCCATTGAGCACTTCAGGCACAGATGGAGAGAATTTTAAAATGGAAATAGTGACCTTGGACATATTGTGGAAGTGTAAACATGTAGTTTCCTTCAACTAACGTATATGTAAAATATCAGCTTGCAGTTCTAGAAAGAAAAAGAGAAGCATTGCTGAGATTTCTCCCCTTCATCTATAAAGATTGACTATGGCTTAAAATAGCCTGCAGTTGTCAATGCTGTAAATCGTTCAGGGGATGCCAGAGCTTATTTTTCCTCCTCTGCAAAAGAAAATTGTATCACAGGTCTCACACAAGTGACAGCATTTCAAACTCCATCAAGATTAGATTATTACTAATGCCCAGGGATAAAATGAATTGCGGATAATTTAAATGTTTCTCTAAAGAGCTGAATATGTTCAAATAAAACTTGCTGGTGTAAATAACGAACTCTGAGCAGCTGAAGCATTGCCTTCTATGGAACTCTGAGGGAAAAGGAAGTGTGCAAAGTGTGCAAAGTGTGCAAAGACAACAAGTATTCCTTCAAAGTAACTGGGAAAGAAGTACTTACACATGGTTTTGTGTTGTAGAGCAGGCAGTTATAGCTGGGGAGGAGAAAACAGAAAAATTCCTTTTGGGGGGCATAACTAGAAACTGATCCCTACAGCTAGCAAGGGATCAAATAATGATTTTGATGGTGCATGTGATCGTGAACGTGAGAATTGTTCCCCTGAAGCTCCTGTGTGTCAGCACTTGGTCTTGAGCTGGTGGCCCTGTTAGAGAAAGTTATAGAACCTTTAAGAGATGTAGCTTTGCTGGAGGAAGCACGCCACTGGGGGCAGGTTTGGAAATGCTGTGGCCTGTGTGAGACCTGGGGTACAATTTTCTTTTGCATAGTCGTCATTCTCATCACCGGTGGCCTCAAGCACCGATATCTGCCTGCCCCTGCCTCTCAAGTGCTGGGATTAAAGGCACAGGCCACACACAACCCCTGGCCATAGGACCTTGCAGTGTCATAGCTTCTCCTTATGTCCAGTTTTCGGCTTCCTTTTGGAGGATGCAGGTGATCACTCAGTTTTTGGCTCTGCCACTCTGCCTTTCCTGCTTGCTGCCATTTCTTGCCTTGCCGGATAGACTTCACCCGATGGAACTGTAAGCTGAATAACGCTTTCACCCTTACGTGGCTCGTCAGCTTATTTATTATATATTCTGAGAAATTAAGACACTGTTAGGATTTGAAGGGGAAATGTCCCCAGACAACTCATGTATCTGAGCACTTGATCCTAGTTATTGGTGCTGTTTGGGAAGACAGAGCACAACGGACAAAGTATGGTCCTGGGGGCAGGTTTGGGGCTTATACGCTCTGCCTACTTTTTGTTTGTTTTGTTTTGTTTCAAGATGGGATTTCTCTGTGTAGCCCTGGCTGTCCTAGAACTCACTCTGTAGACCAAGGTGGCCTCGAACTCAGAAATCCGCCTGCCTCTGCCTCCCAAGTGCTGGGATTAAAGGTGTGGGCCACCACTGCCAGGTTCTGCCTACTTTTTACTTGTGCTCTCTACTTCCTGTGTGGGGATACAATGTATCAACTAGCTTTCTGCTCCTGCTAGTTGTGGTTTGCTGTCCCTGCCATCCTTGACTATAGACCTCTGACTATAGCCAAAAAAGAAACTCTTTGTTCCATAAGTAGCTTTGGCCATGATAGTTTATCACAGCATCAGAAATGTAATGACTACCGCATGCAAAAATAACTTCCCTCGAAAGTTATCACTCAAGGAACCCATAGTTCAGAGTCCTTTGCACATGTTATAGAAAGATTATCCTTAAATATGGAACAAATTTTAACAATAAAGTGCATATCCACAGAATATTCATTAAGTCCACTCACTGTCTTTCTTTGTCACCTTTATTAATTCAACCCAGTGCTTGGTTTATAGGGCCGATTGTGTCTCAGATAAACATTACAAGGTGTTACAAACAGAAAGAGATAAAAGATTTTATTATTTAAGATTTGTATGATGAAATTTATTAATTATAGTATTTATTAATTATAAACACTTACCTTATTAATTAAAATATTGCTTAATATTTATATCAATACATAAAAACACTAATACCCAGAGTCCACTGAACGATAAATCTCAATAATTCAACTAAGCTATCACACAAGCATTGAGATGACAGTAGCAGGAAGTCTTTCAAATTCTTCTTTTAAACCTGCTTCATTCTCATGGCTGGAATGGGGAAGAGGAGAGGCCAACATTTCCTTAGCTGTCTGGGTTAGAAGAGCCATCTGGCACTCATTGTAACCACCATGCGGGAACCAATAAACCCTGCGCTCATGTTCCAATCTAGTCACTAATCGCAATAATCAGAACATCTGGTTAGGATTTCCCGTTGCTGGGGTGTCCCCAAAGATTTTATTAGGCATCAATTTCCCTTTAGATCTATCTTGACTATCAACATTCGTTCACTTTAACCCACATCTGTCTTCCTCGAGCCAGGCATACCATCTTGTCTCTGCTTATAGCCCAAGACAATCCATACTTTAAAAGTCAGGCATACACAGGAAGCACACCACTCTAACGAAAGATGTCAGATTCTACTGTTGTTACTGTAATCTCTGTGCCCATTCTCAACCATTTGATCTAACCACGGACTTTTTTCTTTTTTTTTTTTTTCTTTTTTCTTTTTTTTTTTGGTTCAGGGTGTTACCAGAGAACTGGAAAAACCACTTCCGGTTGGTTAGGTGACCTAAGGTTAGGGTTGCCTTGCCTAAGGCAAAGGAGCTAAATGAAGACCAGAGAAAGAAAGGCATTTTTAAAGGAGCAAGCTGTGTAAGAAGGCTCAAAGAGGATGGCTGGGAAAAGATCAATGAACAGTCATTTGTAAATGACAATTAGTCATTACCCATTGTAAACTTAAGATCTCAGAGGAAAACGTTACACTGGTATTGCCTAGTCTACAAAGTTGAATGATTACATCTTGGTGAGTGTGGAAATCTAAATGTAGCAGATCTTGGGTTGTTTTTAGTCTCCTTTATAGTCAATCACTGTCCACCCCTGTGTTTGTTCTAAGGTCATTTGACTATCAAATAGTATCTATGGAATGTATTAGCAGACTGATAAGTGCAATAAGCCCACCAGCCAAATTATTACATAGCATCTGAAACCCACAGGGGTGTTTTCCCTGCTTTGGGGTACTCCATGTACCTGTGATTCTCAGCAACACTAATTGCCACGATTTTTTTTTACTTTCTCTGTTCTATAACTAGTAAAATGTCATATAACCATTTTCATGGTGGAACGTGCTGTCTGGCCAACCTGGATCTGTCTAGATGAAGGCAGCCCACCATTGACTGAGAATTGTGAGTTGAGTCTACATTGTTAAGGTTTTTAATTGACATGGATGTGAAACCCAAGCTCGGCATGGGATGACGTGAGCCATGTAGTAAAATCTGAGCTTCTAACCAACCAAGAGAGAAAGGTTAACTGCTTCCTATTATGGTTGGTTTTAACTTTGAGTTCACTTAAAGCCTGCTCTCTGTGGCCCAAAATGTTGATGAGTGTTTGAGGTAGAGAGATACCTAACCAAGTTTACGACAAAGCATTTACCTATCAGCATTTGTTAACTTTGGGCTCAGGAGGGACAGCAAACTATCATCTGTCATCACTGTATTCCCTGATCTTATAGTCAGTTTAGAGTCCCAAGCTACTTTCTGGGTTCACTCCGAACTAAGTCCAAGCAATCATAAGAAGTTTGAGGATTGCTTGGTGAAATCTTAGTACTAGAGGTTCTAAGCTGCAGTGTAGTTTTCTAGTAGTTCTGATGGTTTGGTCATTGCCCTGACCACGTTGTTCCTACAGGGCACTTCAGAGGATCAATAGAGGCAGGCATGCAGCTGTAATTTCTCTGGCAGGCTGCTGTTGAAAGGGAGTCAGTGTGTGATGTGTTTATAAAAAGATAAAGAGAGATAGAATATGTTCCATGGAGTGGTAGTCAGGTATGGGGGATGGGGATATCTCAGCGGGCACGTGCCAAGGCATCCCTTACCCCTGAGGGACCAGAGTTTATTCAGGGCATGGGGAAGGGAGTTAAGAGGGTAACAGAGGCAGAGAAAGGCAGAGAGAGGGAGAGAGTAGAGAAGTAGAGGCTGGCCATGAACATGTGGACAGAGGGGGAAGGGAATGGGAAGGGTGTGGGGAAGCTCAAGGGTACGAGGCGCAAGAAGGGAAGAGCCTGAGAAGACAAGAGAGGGAGGAGGAGGAGGAAGAGGAGGAGGAGGAGGAGGAGGAGGAGGAGGAGGAGGAGGAGGAGGAGGAGGAGGAGGAGGAGGAGGAGGAGGCAAGCAGCCCCTTTTATAGTGGGCTGTTGCCAGGTAACTGTGGGGCGGAGTTTGGACAGAATGAGGTTGAGAGCTGGGCCTGGGCCTGGGGCCTAACCTAACTGGAGACCTCTTGATGTCCTCTCTACCAAGAGCTGTTTAATCACCTTCTTCCTCTCCCAATACCTTAGCTTCTCCATTTCCCCTACAGTTTGGTTCTGCATTATTAAGAAGTCTCCAGAGGAACAGAACCGATAGAATGAACATTAAAGAACTTATTAAGTCAGCTTTCAAATAGTAACATCAGATTCACACCTGCGCACTGATAACCAGGTAGTTACTCTGTCATTGAGGCAGGGTGACTCAGCAGTCAGGATAGACCCGCAATGGCTGTCTCTCACTGGAGTAGATGAGGTCAGCTGTAGTCGCTTAGTCCACAAGGCTGTGAGCTCCTGAAGTCGAAACCTGGCCCCAGCAACCTGACTGTTTTCTGGGAAGCCACAAATCCTCAGGGAAAACTTGCAAGCTCTGGTTCCTCTCTTCAGGAAAGAGTACAGCCACATGGAAAATTATCTCAGGGGGCCAAGAAGAAAGGCCAATCAACAAAAGGTGAGGTGATTTTCCTTCTGCAATGGCATTTTTTTATCTGGGCTACTACCAGGACATGCTACCCTCCATCAGGGTGGGGCTGAAATCAAGACATTTCTTCAGTTGAGGCTCCTTACTCAAGTGATTCTAATTCTTGCCAGTTGACAATAAGAGCAACCCCAATAGCATCCTTGCATTATCTGGTTCAGAATCTATTTGTGTAGCTGACCTTGCATCCCTCAACCTCTTCAAGTCTGCTTCTCTCTGTTCTTCCACATCTAATCTTGGGCTCTTATTGCTCAGAGCCCTTGCTTGATTCCCTCTTCCCCTCCCCCTCCCCCTCCCCCTCCTATTTTGATATATTTATCAAAATATATTTGGTAATAATATATTATCAAAATTTGTTTCCTGTTCTAGCAATTTTATAAATATTTTATGTACTTAGCTTTCCAGTTATAAATACTGTCAAAATAGGGCAAGTGTCCAGTCAGTGGGAAGTTCAATAGTCTCCATGTGGCTGCACATAGAAATTTTATGAGTAGTTTTTGCAGAAGAAATTATCTGGGTCCCATTTGGGCAATTACATTGAAACCCTGAAAACAGGGCATACATAACTTTTAAAATCTGCAACATGTGACTCTAATATATAGCTAAGACTACGAACCACTGTAACAGTCGCTAGGAATCAGTGCACTCCATACTTTAGTGCATTTTACAGAGTAAATTGAATACAATACATCTTGGAACAATATGGGATACTAATAAATAATTACATCAGCTCATGAGGCAAAATGTTCTGTAATCACAGACAAATTTCGACTTTATAAAATATAAACAATGAATTTTGGCTTCAAGTTTTAATTGACTCTTACCATATACAGTATTTGATCAGAAAGGCAATAATTTCTTGATCTTTTGAAGACAAAAAGGATTCATATCTTTGGAACGTTTGTTGGATTTGCTTCAATTATCTGGTGACACAGATTCTTGTAAATCAAAGAGTCATCAGGAGGTTGGCAAAATGGCTCAGCCAATCCTGGAACAGTATGAGTTCTTGCCTGCAACCTACGTGGCAAAAGGAGAGAAATAACTCTTGCAAATTGGCCTCTGACCTCTGTACAAGGGCATGACCCAGTCAACCAGACATGTCCACACTTTCGTGAACAAGCACAATAATAATAGTGATAATAATAATGATGATAATAATAATAAATACATCTTAAAATGTCATCATGGTTCTGACTGTGTTTCTAACATCACAGACCTAAAGAGAATCACCTGGATTTGCTTCGTTGGTTATGAATTGACGTCATAACTTTTCCACACTATTAATACTAACAATGAAATATCACACATATTCATGTAAGCATAAAACAATAAGTGCAGAGGACAAAGCCCATGAGAGAGATAAAATGAGTAACAAAAGTAATCGCGGTATATTACTGCTGCAAAAATCAATAAAGCAAATCTGTTATTCTTTTTAAGTGTCATATTACAATAATGTTTTCCTGAAGACTGTTGTCTGCATCCAATTTAGAAAGGCATCTGCTTGTGTTTGCTTAAAACAAAAGGGTGGTTGACTTAATGAATTATTTACAGGCATGCAATATGGCAACAGTGTCATTATGAACTCTCTTCTAAGATCTCCTCTGGCTACTCCTGGCAGGGTGTCAATTTGCTTGTTTTTATGGTAGGTGCAAGAAATTGTGAAGCTATTCGAAGAAATGAGAATCTACCATTAGACTTCTTAATGCACACAGACCCAGTAAGAGAGCCATGGCAACAGGAATGGCAAAAACATTCATTTGGCATTAACAATGTATGATGCAGAGTTCAAGCAGATAAGCCATAGAAATTACAGAAGCCTTGGAAATAGGCTAAAGATGTGAGGACGTCAAGACAGGGCTGGAGGAGAAGCTGAGGAGAAAATTCTTTTTCAGCAAGGCCAACGACTCCTTTCTCCTCCCTGGCACAGAAGCCACCTGTCAGTGCCTGCTGAAGAAAGGAGATCCTGAGAAGCTTAGAGTTCTGCACCAAAGTAATGAAGTAGAAAAATTAAATTGACCTTGAAGTTTATAAGAAATAAGCAGAAAAGGCGTGAGAAGAAAAATCATGGGTTTAAGTAGCAGGGTTATTAAAATCCAATGATTTTTTTTTCCTTAGCATCATCAATCTGGCATTTTCTTGTACAAATCGGTGCATTACAGACAGACTCTGTGAAGGCAGCTGGCTGGAGGCTGGAAGCAAGGCTGGAACCAAGACAGGGCAGAAAGAACAACCCCCCACAGAGACAGCCATTTTTCCTCAGGTCAGAACTACCTGTAACCTGGCATGGTGCCTGACTGCCTGACTTGAATCTCCAATTAGAGGGGCTGGCTGGTGGGGAAAGTTGAGGGGATCGATTTTTAATTTATAAAAATGGCCTCATGAGGTAATTTTGTAAACAAAAGCCAATTACAGTGGACAATGCCTCCCCCCATCACCTACAATGTAAATCTCAGAAAGAAGGTGTCTATGGATAGACACCTATGAGCTGTATGTAACAATGTTTAGTCTTCCCTTTTCCTGTGGTGATTGTCTGCTGCCTGCTGTGGTCCTCGTGAGACCCTGATGTGGCAGAGTTGATAAGGGCAGTACTGTTCCTGCCTTCAGCACTGCAGCATCATCTCGAATTTTCATTTGAAACCTTGATAAAGCCAGAGACCCTTGTTAACTAGTACTGTCTGGCAACATGTGTATTATACTCTAAGGCTCTAAGGGTTTTAACAGCTTAAACCTTTTCATCTTGCAGTTAAGATACAAAGATGAGAGTAGTAGATTGTCAATTCTATGAAGGGGGAGCCATTGGAAACAAAGAATGGGAAGAGTGTGTGAATAAATATGACCTATGTAGAATGCTTGGGCTGTGTGCTGTCTTGTGAAGGCATGCATGGATTCTATAGTGAAAACAGCAGAGAGAAAAGAAGCCTGCAGGAGATTCCATTCAAATTCCATTCAGAAGAAAGAACAAGGATTAGAAGCATCAGTGCAGACAGGAACCCAGCATAGCTGTCTTCTGAGATGCTCAACCAGCACTTGACTGAGACAGATACTGAGGTTGGGGATCCCTATGGAAGAGTCAGGGGAAAGACTGAAAGAACTGAAGAGGATGGCAACAACCTGATAGGAAAAACAACAGTGTCATCTAACCTGGACTCCTCAGAGCTCTTAGAGACTAAGTCACCAACCAAAGAGCTGGTCCATGACCCTTGGCACATATGCAGACAACTGCCTTGTCTGCCCTCAGTGGGATGTACCTTATCCTGTGGAGACTTGATGACCTGGGGAAAGGCGGGTGCTGGGGTAACGTGGGGTAGGTGGGTGCATGAGGGGGGTGGTTGGGTGGGGGAGCACCCCCTCAAAGGCAAAGAGGAGGGGGGATGGGGTGAACAACTCTAGGAGGGGGGACTAGGAAGGGGGCAACATTTGGAATGTAAATAAATAAAATAATCCAGTAATTAATAATTAATAATAATAATAATAATTAGAAGTATCAGTCCCCACCCCACCACCAGTAATGTTTTCACTAACTTCAAAAGAAGTAAACAACCAATAAGTAGCAAGCCCTCTGGTAGAGGACTGGCTAATTTACCCTTCTTTGCCCATGGATGGGATTCACCAGAAAAGTGCATATCTCTGCTCTTTGCTGGCTCTGGATACAACTGAACTATGATATTGCTAAGTCTCATGACTTTTAAAATTGTTTTATGGCTTCTTGTAGTGGTGCAGGTGTATGGTAAGGACTCCTGCACCAGTCTCCTGATCCTTATCAGGCAAACATTGTACAGCTTTAGACAAGACACTTAGCCTTATCTGAGCCTTCATTTTTCATAGAAAACTGGATAATAATGATCGCCGTAGATAATACCTAAATCAATAGATTGGGAAGATTCAAAATAACCAGTGTGATACCTCTTAGCCTAGTAAGTGCTACCAATATTAGTAAAAAAATAGTTAGACATTTTTACTATTGTCATCATTTTAGTTCCCTCCAGTCCTTTTTACCAAGTCAACAGCAAATCCCTGTAAGTCACCTGTTACCTCATATCTATTAACTGTACGAAGGAAGTTACTTAACAGGAGGAAGACAGGGAAAGAAGGATATTTTAAAAGTAAACCTGAAATTTAAATAAGCTGACCATGTACCAATTTCTACAAAGAACCAAAGGCTTTTGTCTCTCTTATTTGTGACCAGGCTGTTCTCAACCATGGGAAATCCAATACACCCATCAAGAGCACACACACTATGACCACCACCCTGTAGGGCAGGGAGAGGGCCTCTTCATGTTGAACAATGAGTTGGGGGAACTGAGAGAGGCTCCGGGAGAAAAGGCAGAGGACCTTTTACCCCAGGTGCACTTTGTTCCTTGGACGGTTCTTGGTCATGATTTTCATGTCTCCCATGACAAACATTTATATTCAATTTACAAGACAGGTTTATTCTCACTGGATGTCAGATCATTGTATAGAACTCAATCTGGTGAGTATACCCTGAGTATATGGCCTTCTGCCTCGCTTTCATGCTTTCCCAGATATAATCTCTAGTATGGGCCAGACAGTTGTGTTTACATTGGTCTCTCCTGAAAGGGCTCCTCTGTTAATATTTACATGGGCTTACTGACTGTGTTTCTTTACATGGTTTTCAGATTGTGTTTTTCTGAACTCAAACAGCGTTCCTTGGACCACCGCTTTCTTCCTTACATGACTGTGTAAATGTACAGTGAACCTGAAGTAAACTTCTTTCCAGCATCAGACTGTGTCCAGTCCCATTCTGTCAGGCCCTCGGATCCCAGGTCCCCCTGTTTAAGTCGTCTGAAAGGCACCATTAGCTTTGCTTCCATAGGATTCAGCTCTTTGGGAGACTTTCCCTTCTCTCTTAAAATGTCTTCATAATCACCTTTCTGTCTCTTGTCTCTTTCAAGCTACAAGGAAGGGATCTGGAACTGCTGCCTGGTTTGGGAGGAGCTTAGTGCCATGGGAGGGATGGAGCTAACACAAACAAGACCCACCAGTGAGGAACCAGGGTCTTCTACTCTGGGAAGGGGTCCTTTTCTCTGTATTGGACGTCTCTGCTCTTGGGATTTAAGAATCAATACCAAGGACAAGAGACAGGTGGAATCTACCTTTCTTTGAAGAGACAAGAAAGGATCTGGGTTCCTGAAACTGAGAGTTCAGTCACTGAGAGGTAGCAAGAACCCTTCAGAATTGTCTAAGTACCGTGGAATGCAGGCTTCCAGAATTCCCCATCCTTTCTTACCCTCGGAGTCCTGGGAAATGCTGATGCTTCTCACTGTTTGATGTACTGAATGCCATTTAATTAACATTCTGGAAAAATCACATTTGACTGGTATCTTGCTCATTTAATTTTAATATTTCTACTGAATTGACAACACAATGTCATTAATAATGCCTGTCATGTAAGGCCTGCAATCAGCAAATAGCTCAGAAGGGTGGAATAAAATATGCACCATTGTTTCTTTGTTTGCACCATATAGTTGATCTCAATTTCATGTTCAATTACAATTATTTTTTAAAAAGTATATTTAAAACAAAGAATGTCCTGTAAAATAGATTTATGAACTGATACCCTGTCCTATATTTATATAAAGAATTTCAAAGAGGATTTTTAGGTATTGTTTAATACAAGTAAAATGTTTATGATTATCTCAATAGGACAGATCAGTATGCTTCAAGAAGTTACATTTTGTTAATAGTAGAGTATTCCCTTCACCACACTGCAGATCGCTTTTTACTGCAGTATCAAGGTGCTGAAGAACTTTGTATTCTAGCCACTTTCAACAGTTTAGCATTTGGTGATAAGAAGTGGGCGGCAGAGCATCTACTTAATTCCCCTGTTTTCATCTTGCAGGGCCTTGAAGGAACTGCTGGATCTGATAGGCTTTTCTCAGTAGATTTTAAAGTCACTTTGAATGCAGACTTATCTCACCATCTATGGATATGACCATGTGGCCAAGACAGGATACAGTAGTTTGTGGAGCCCAGTGCAAAAGTAAATGTAGAGTACTATGTTTAAAATTATTATAGACTTGAAGATGGAGTAGGCAGAGCCAAGTACAGGGCCCGTCTGAGGACATGGCTCTATGTCACTGCACAGGTCACATGCTATTCAAGCCTTCCCTGTATCAATATGTAGACCATAATTAACTTCAAAAACCCTCAGTGGTGTTCCTAGGGTATTCACCTTTCCACAATGACACTACACTCTTACTCATTTTCAAAATTATAATTGTGTTGGGTAAAGGTTTCTAAAGTTGTTAACATTACATTGCAAATTAGGCAATAGTTTTAACTTTTTAGTGTGTATATGTTATACACATTATACACATGCATATTATCTCTATCTTCTCTATCTGTATGTATGTATGTATGTATGTATGTATGTATGTATATGATGTGTGTGTGTATGTGTATCTTAGTCATGGGGGTAGTTGTACATGTGTATAGAGGCCAGAGGTCAATGTTAGGTGTCTTCCTAGGTCATTTTATACTTTATTTATTTATTTATTTATTTATTTATTTATTTATTTGGAGATAGGACCTTTCACTGAACCTGGAACTCAATGATTGGCTAGACTGATTGGACATCAGGCCTCCAGGGATCCCTTCTGCTTGCTTCATTAAGATCGTGGTATTTATTGCATCTGTCCCGGGGATCTGAACTGACATAGTCATCCATGTGCAGAAAGTACTCTGCCAATAGAGCTATCTCTCTAGCCCCCAATTTTTAATTATCTTAAAGTCCCCCCCTCAATTTCAACCTGGAATTCTCCTCCATATTATGAACTTTGCTGGTAAATGGATATAACTAGAAAAGATCCTATTGAGTAAGGGGACCCAGACTCAGAAAAACAAACACCACATATACCTTCTCATTGGAGGTTCCTAGCTCCAGATCATAAGATGTGCACACATATCCTAGAGTATCTGAAAATACCTGGAAAGAAAAAGGGACCATTTCTGGGGTAAAGTGGTGGAGGGTACATGTGACCTGATCAGGAAAACGTGACAAAGAGGGAGGCTACTACTTAGGGTTGGGGAAGGAGATAAATACAGAAGAAGGGAAGAGGGAGATAAAATAACAGTACAGGTATTTAAAAATCATACTATTAACTATTAATGTAAAAAATACCTATAGTATGTATAAACATATATAGATTGATATAGATATATAGATAGATACTAGCATATATTGATATATAGTTTATATAAACTTTTCATAAAACTTTTCTCATCTGGACTGACAATGCTTCTTCCAAGAACCAAAGACCACCTAACAAAAATCCCAACATCAGGAACAAGAAGTCCTCTTTTTAGTTGTTTATCATGGATTCCCAAGAGACCCCTGTCTTAGTCAGGGTTTCTATTCCTGCACAAACATCATGACAAAGAAGCAAGTTGGGAAGGAAAGGGTTTATTCGGCTTACACTTCCAAATTGCTGTTCATCACCAAAGGAAGTCAGGACCGGAACTCAAGCAAGGCATGAAGCAGGAGCTGATGCAGAGGCCATGGAGGGATGTTACTTACTGGCTTGCTTCCCCTGGCTTACTCAGCCTGCTCTCTTATAGAATCGAGACTACCAGCCCAGAGATGGTCCCACCCACAAGGGGCCTTTCCCCCTTGATCACTAATTGAGAAAATGCCTTACAGTTGGATCTCATGGAGGCATTTCCTCAACTGAAGCTCCTTTCTCTGTGATAACCCCAGCTGTGTCAAGTTGACACAAAACTAGCCAGTACAACCCCCAACTCATACAGGTTATTGCTATTGTTGTGTCTTCTGAATTTTTTCCCCTAGCCTTAGGTGCAGGAGTAGTTCCGTAGCCAGAGTAGCAGGTAGCTTGCTGTGAGACTGTCCTGTGATGTCAGAAGAAGAGGCCTACATGAACATGAGCTGAACAAAGACAATAATGATAGGCATGCAAAGGTGGGCAGGGAAAGCCAACAAGGCTTCAACCCTACTCAAAATATTCTAGGCAACTGAAGAACGCTTAGAGTGAGAGAACTAGTCCTCCCCATGGAAAAGCATGCTGATTGGCTATATAATACCAAATGGGCAGCCCTTAAAACATACATACAAATAACATAATCCAGATTTAGCAGGTTATAATTAGGAGTATATATATATATATATATATATATATATATATATATATATATGCAGATATGTACAATCATGTAACAATAATAAAAGGAGTCCATTAATTTGAAAGCGAGAAAGGGGAAGAATTTGAGAGAATTTGAAAGGAGGAAAAGGAAGAGAGAAACAATTTATAGTAATTATAGTCTCAAAATATGTTTCCTTTGACTTTAATCTAGGACCTTTTCTGCTGCCCCCCTCTTTCTTTTTTGGTAGGGGTTTCCGATGCTGTCCAGTCTAATTTTAAACTCATGGTTGTCCAGTACCAGCCTCGTGAGTGTTGGTATTACCGGAATACAGTATAGTTTCCTATCTGAGCACTGCTTTATACCATAGCGGACACTCTTATTCCTGGAAAGTGATCAGTATTTTAAATACACTTGAGCTTGGGGTGGGGCTCAATTGTAGAAGTACTTGTTTGGGTTGCTTATGCTCTGGGTTGGATCTCTTGTACCACAAAAGTAAAAATACCAACAGTAAAAGAGAGCAGCATAAAATGGAAGATGTTTAGCTTCTGAAATGGAAGCTCGTTGCCTGACGGTGGATGTTTAGAACTCCCACTATTATAGTGCCAACTGCCAATTATGGCGATCTCAGTTCATAGACTATGACAGGATTGTGGCAGAGGCAAAGTCTTAAATTCTTAGGGCTGATTGCTATTTCATTCTACTTTTAGACATTTGGGAATGCGGCATCTTCATACTTTCAGGCAATTAGGAGGTTAATGGGACAATGTCTCAGCAAAGCATATAAAAGAAAAGCATAAACAAAACTTGATACAAACCTCTAGTTGGTGGGACTGTACTGTACTTGGGATACTAAGTTATCCCAACTGCAGAATCTGTTTGGAAAAGTCTGGAACTAGCTGTGTAAGAATAAGCAACTGAGAGATTAGGAGATAGTGCCCCTAACCCTTCCAACTTCCTAAAAAAATTAATAAAAAATAAATTTCACGTACCTTTTAACCAGTGTCATGCAATGACTTCAGCAAGAAAGGCCGTAGTGAATAGAGTCAACCTTAAAGAAAAGACATCCTAGAAACACTTTCCTTGGCATGTGTAGCTCAAGTGATGGGGTGGATTGCATTTAAGAAAGGATTGGACCCTTCTATATTTGTTCCTGTTGAATGCTCAGTAAGATGAGATAAAATATATTGAAATATTAAATCATTTTGGGTAAAATGAGCCACATGTGTTTTTCTCACAGATCTGAGTATTATTGAGTTAAGTTTGACAAGTCTGGGGCATATTATTGAGAGAAAAATAGGTGGAAAAAACCCATTATCTTGTAAAATTCCACCCAGTTTTAGGCAGTTCCTCATTGGATAGTTTGGCAGTAATGGAGCTGTGCAGATCGGTATGACAACTGATTTTTCTTTAGAAGAACCATGCTCTCTTCCTAGATTAATTAATTAATTTGGCTTCTTGACACAGGGTCTCATGTGGACCAGGCTGGCCTGGTTTTTACTGAGTAGCTGAGGCTGGCTTAGGACTCCTACCCTCCCAGTCCCATCTTTCAGTAGCTTAGAGGGTTATAGCTATGACGACCACACTCAACCCAGTCCATTTTTTTTTTTTTTTTGACTAAGCGTAACTTTCCTTTCTGTACTATTTTGAAATATAACACACAGGCTAGAAAAGTATGTGAAACAGTGTCAGGCTTTTCATGATTTCTCCCCCAAGCAGTGTCTCAGAGAACCAAGCCTGCCAAGAACAATGTCAGAAACATCACTTGGCTGTAGTGATAACAGCATACCCAGAAGGCACTTGGTCTGACAATAGCGGTGCCAAAAAGGAAATTGCACTGCCTGTGGAGACTCTGAGTAGTTCACAAAGGTGGTCCATAACCAACAATAATGGCAGCATTGAGCAGAGCAACTAGAACTTTTAACACTGTGGGAGCTTCCAGAGGCTTCTGAGCCATTTGGGCCTGGCTGGGTCACTCCAGGAAGGATACAAGTCTCACACAGGAGAACAATGGGATTTCAACTGTGCCAGCACCAACAGCAATGTGGCACTTTCCCTGTTTATATCAATCTTTGAATTTCATTTTGATTAATCATTGGAACCGATTCCATCAGAGTGAATCTGTGTGGAAAATGGGAAAAGATAAGTCGCTGGGAGAAAGAGCAGCAGGCCCTCACTTTGTACAATTTTTGCATTGGTTCTAATTCTTTAGCTAATTTGTATGAGCATTGTGTGAGTGGACCAGAGTGGCCAAGTGCATATTTAGGCTGCACGAAGATAGCCTAACCATGAATATCTCAGACCTGAACCAGAGAATGAGGACAGAATGTTCCCAAGGAGCAGAGCATGTCAGGTCATATCCAATGGCATCTGTGTCCTGGGTACTTGCTTCTTCGTGTACTCATTCTTGTCAGCTGGCAGGGAAAAGTGTCATCAGGCAACGCTGAGCACAGGTGTGTGTGTGTGTGTGTGTGTGTGTGTGTGTGTGTGTGTGTGTGTGTGTGTGTCTGTGTGTGTGTCTGTGTCTGTGTGTCTGTGTGTTTCCTGCTCTCAAGAGCTGCTGATTCTCAGGGTGTTCTACTTTCCTTTATCTTTGAAATCTCCCAGAGAGGAAGTAACGAGGCTCAGAGTAGACTCCACAACCCCATCTCCCCAGAAGTATGAAGAACTTCATGAGTTATATTTGCCTCCACATGGAAAGAATCCACCTCAAAGACATCTGTATTTTTGATTGTGTTCTGGGGGGTGTGAGTAAGGACTTTATGGTCTTACGCTGTTGAAGTAAATGATTAAGTAGAGCATCACAGTTTCAGCAAGGCAAGTAATTCATGCACTTAAAGAGGGACCAGAATAGAATGCTATAAAGAGAGAATTCCCCCCCCCCTCCCATGGGTTCTGCATTATGGATTTTAAGGGAAATTTCGAGTATTAATAAGTTGACTAGCATGTTGAGGAGACAGGGTGTTCCTTTTTCCCATCTCAAATCATACATAGTTGACTGAAGAAGGTGACCATTAATACACATGAGAGGACATCCCCTGGTGTCTTAGCTTCTGCTATAGTGAGAGTGATCTAATTGCAGCTGTGAGGATGTTTAACTGAAAAGGGTATTTCTGAGTGGCAGGAGACAGCTCCCAAGGACTAGCTGCAGCTTTCCTTGGTCACTGCATATACAACCCCTTGCCAGCCTCGTATCGATTGTGCAACTTTAATTTATCTGCCAAAAAGGTTGGAAGCTCATTTGGGTCAGGGAGACTTTGTCAATCAGGATCCTTATAGGCATCACACATTAAATAGGAGGGTTCAAGAATGTTTTGATAGAGGAAGTTTAGAAAGGTGTGGACAGAAGGCTGTGAAGGCAAAGGGGACATATGGTGCTGCCTAATATGAACAGAGGGTTGTTACTAACCGGATCCAGAGAAAGAGAAGCCTGAACAAGCTAGTGACCTTTCACAGGATAAATGCTGGACGGGCTGCTGGGAGGGAAGTTCTGGAACTTTCTTCTCCTTTTTTGTTCTTTGTCCTCCTTGCTGCCTTATCAAATGATTTGATTGATCTTTCCAGCAGACTGAGGATCCTGGAAAACCTCATGGGCCGAGGACAGAGCTTAGAAGGCCTGAGGTTAGAAGGCCTGAGGTTAGGTCTGGGAGATGTGCCCTTAGGATCTCCAGCTCAAACACAGCGCCTTCTCTTAGATCCATAGCACCTGGCTGTCTGAGTAAGTAGCTCTGTGATGAAGAATGTCCTCTGACATCTCCATAGCTTTTTCTTCCCAGTGTAGTAATGGTACCCCTACCTGTCCTCTGAGAAGAACAGTTTATATAGACTTGAGGCCACCACCCCCCCCCCAAAAAAAAACCTGACTGCAGGAATGATTTTAAAGCATAATTTAACCCAGAGAAATATTGAAACTCTAAAGAACTCAAAAGGCCTCCATAAATCTACCTGTATAATTGCCAGTACATGGTCAGGTCTTCAATTTTATGAACCAACTCCAGCATCCCAGAGTTTACATCCTTCCTTGATCCATCTTCAGGATGGGATTTACTTCTCTAATAACATGCTTCTCGACACCAGGCTGGTCCCGGGATGACCATCCAACAGAGGCAATACAAACAGCTGGGAGGATCTGACAGTAGTGAACACAGAGGTGTCTGGCATGGTAAGCGCTTAGCAGGTTGATTTACCTAACTTGCCTGAGTTCAGTGAGGCTCTGTGCTCTCTGAGTTGTGACTGCCTGGGAGCTCCCCATCCATTCTATGGTGCAGGTATCTCTGCACCAAAACATACAGCGCTTTGCTGGGTGTTAATCATGGCATCAACTCAAGGTCTGTGATTTATAGGCCAGGCTCAGAACCGTTTAGATGATTCAGTTCCCGTAAGTCTTGTGTGGTTAGCCCCTGAATGCACTTGCTTAAGCTAATTACAAACAGAAGCCAAAGGAATTCATTTCTGACACAAAATGAGATCTGATGTGCACACTGAGCAGTGTACCTTCCCATGATCCCATTTTGCTCTTCACAGCTCACGTGACAGCTTGAGAAGTCTCACTTAAAGCAAATGCTTAGATTTCTAGAGAGACCGGTCGGGTTGGATACTTCTCCAACCCCCCAACTTCCTTACTTTCTGGGTATACAACAACAGTGACAAAGTATTAAAGAGAGAAGTATTTTCCTGTTTCTTTGGCTATACCATCCAATGTTCTAAGGGGTGTGATTAAAGAGTCTTACAGTGACATGGGCAGCATCCTTCAGGGACCCGAATCCACACCCGGTATCAGGATTTAGCACTGCAGTCTCCCAAGCACGGCAGGTGAGCATGGCTAACTTCTGGTTATGGAATCTGCATTCTTCCGTCCCAGTCTTGTAATGCTCATGTTTTGCATATGTATATATGCTGTAGGCTGATAAAACACAAACGTCAGGCTTCGTAAGAAGAAAAGTGCTGGCCTTATGACACAAGTAGACAGACAACTCTATTAAACAGACAAGGAAGCCACCTACTTGTGGATCAGCGGGCCCCATACCTGTTGACATCTAGGCTTCCAAAGTGTAGGGTGTGGTCACTTCCAACTACCTGGAACCCATGTCAACTGTTTTGCAGACAAGTTCTTGAGACACAGGATAAAGGGGTCAGTAAAAGTGACCACTTCTCCAACTTTTTCTGAATAATATTGACTGATATTTGTTGGGGGTATGAATGTAGTTGTTCTGCCATAGTAGTTGACAAAACCCTTGAGAAACCTAAGTACTGTTGGAATTAGAAACCTTCTAGGAGTCTTATACGCCAAGATTCCTAGGAATGGAGGACACAGAGCCATCTCCTGTAACCTGGCAAGACTCAGTAGAGGGATTTGGACACAAATCCAGTCACAGAACCTTTGAAATACAATTTGTCCTACAAAATGTGGCCTACAAGATATGCAGGGTAAAGATAGAACAGAAATTGTAGAAGTGGCTAACCAATGACAGGTCTAGCTTGAGAGCCATGTCACAAAAGGGAGCCAACTCCTCACACTACCTGGAAAGGCTAGGGCCCAGAAGCTGGGTAGCCCAGAGACCTAGGGAGAGAATGATTCTTAATGATATTCCGCTGTATTCATAGATTGGTGCCTAGCCCAGAAAAGCTTCAACCAGCAATTGATGGAAACAGATACAAAGACCTAGAGCCAACATTAGGTAGAGCTTGGAGAACCTAGGAGAAAGGATTATAGGAGCCTGAGTGGTCAAAGACACCATAAAAAAAAATCTACAGAATCAACTAACCTGGGCTCATAGGAGCACACAAAGACTACACCACCAACCTGGGAGCCTGCATCAGACTGACCTAGGTCCTTTGCATACATGTTATGATTTTGTAACTTGGTCTTCTTGTAGGGCTCCTAATAGGGGGAGCAGGGCTTGGTCTTGGACATCTGATTTGCTTTTGTTCCTTCTTAGAAAATACACATTAGGGATCCAGAAAATTCCATTCTTATCTTTCTATGAAACTGCTGATAATGCTCGCCTCTTGCCCAAGACCTCTTCAACAAGTTCTCTGACTGCTTGCTCTTCCTTTGGCTGGCTGAATTGTTTTTCTGCACTAAAGGATCACTTGTTGAATGGAAACGGTTTTCTGCATGCATCAGGATCTTCCTGATTCTAGCTGCACTGCTACCTGGCTTGAATTCACTAAACATCTGACTTATGGTAGACTTCCTGTTTCTGGGTCTTGTCTGAGTTAATTACTTGGCTCCTGCCACTCTAATTCCTTTCAGACCTTCGACAAAGGCTGCCAACCTGCTCTCAACAAGCTCCAGGAGTCATCGTGCCAGGCAATCCAGCCCTGGTCCTGACTATGACTCTCTCAAAACTGTATGAGACCTTCCTGCTGCCTTAACTTGAACTTGGTTTGGACTTGTCTTTGTTCTTGGAACTCTCTGAGGAATAGAAGCCAGTTTTGCTAGCTTGGGTCTGTAATCCTTGTTCCCAGGAGCCTGAGGAAGGAGTTTTCCATGAGTTTGAAAGCCATTTGAAAGCTACATAGAGAGCACCAGAACACCCTGGCTAGAGTGTGACCCCTTTTCTCGAAAACCGAACAAATAAGATATGCCAACATCAGGAAACAAACAATTAAGATACAATTCAGACCACTGTTGATCAAATAAGTTGTATTTCTTTCTGGTTGCAACCAAAATTTAGAAAATAATAACATATTACACAGTATATGTATAAGTAGTTGTCATGAAGGAAAGGCCTTCAGTCTTTCCCCAGCCCCTTTTGGTACTTTATCTAGAATTCTTGACATTTTTGGCTATCTGCTGCTGACACCGTGGATTTTTTTTCCCCCATTGGTGCCCATTACTAAAGGGATGTATGGAAGTGCTGGTGTCATTATGAACACAAAAAGGGCCTGTGAATGTCAGGCAGCCTGAGTTTACATCACAGCGGTCTTTGGAAATCATCTGGGAGGGGCTTGCTTCCTGACCTAGGAATCCGTGATGTGGATGGGAAGATGAACTGCCTGAGATTTATAGAGGTTGAGCTGTGAGCATTGCTCAAAACAAAACAAACAAACCTGAGGCAAAGAGCCATCGACAGTGTTGCTTAAATTCCCTTCTATCGCACTGTATAGCAAATCAGTCAGCATGACTATAAGTCATCAGCTTCAAATAAAAACACAACTAAACCTAGATGATTTCCATCTGAAAAACACATCTAGGAGACAGGCCTTCCTATTGTTTTATTGAAGGGAAACGCCATTGCTTTCTTGATTCCCTTTTAAGGAGGCAGTGATAAAAAATAAAACAGAAATGAAAGGTGATAAATGGCCTGTAGGTACCATATTCAATGATAAAAACAAGACATAAAAAGAAATATTAATCAATGCTCTGAGCTGCGTTCAGGCACTAAACTGAGGAATGTAATACATCCTGCAGCTTAATTATTATTTTTATGGACATAGTGGCCCAATGTACCCCAGGCAATTGCATCCATAAAGTCTCTTGCCAGAGTAGGTTCTGCACAGGCCTGTGCGACATTTTTTTTTTTTTTTTTTTTGCCAGACGAACAGCTTTGTGTTTATGTTAGATAAAGCTAATATTTTGAGCTGTGTGTTTTAGATCGTCTCTGTTTTTAATGCACAGTTAAGGACACCTGCATTCAGTTCCAACTTGGACCTTAGTTTCTATTCTGGAGACAGGCCTGCTCATACCCAAACAGAACTCAGTGGGACATAGCCACATGATGCTGCATACAGTCAAACTGGCAATGAGATGAACCTGACTGCAGCAAATGCTCTCATCAGAAATGCCACAACTGAACAAAAATTGAAAAAAAAAAACAAACAAACAAAAAACCAAAACAAAACAGAACAACAACAACAACAAAAAAAAACCTGGCTAAGAGATGTGGATTATAAAGAGTTTTCAAAAATCTTGGCATTAAGTTTTTAAAGGTAATCTTTCTACAGAAAATTAGCGTCTGATAAAGGCACAGAAAATGTAGATAAGCCTTTTCTCTTCTAGGGCTCTGGAGAAGTGACTCAGCAGGTAAAGAGCTTGCAGTTCAAGCTTTATAATCTGAGCTGGGATCCCCAGCATCTATGTGAAAACCTGGATGTGGTGGTCTGTCTGTTACTACAGTGTCGTATGTACAACAGACAGGTGTCTGGGGTCTCCCTGGCCAGTTTAGCTGAAGCAGCCAGCAAGTCCCTGATTCAGTGGGAGATCATCTCTCAAAATACAATTCACAGAGGGACAGAGCAGTGGTTCTCAACCTTCCTAGTGCTGTGACCCTTTAATTCGGTTCCTCAAGTTGTGTTGACCCCCCCAACCATAAAATCATTTCATTGCCACTTTATAACTATATATTTGCTGCTGTTATATCTGGTATAACCAAAAAGGTCGAGACCCACAGGTTGAGAATGTTGCTTTGCAATAGAGGATGACACTGGGTGTGGACCTCTGCCCCTCCCTCAAATTCCTCATGCATTTTTATCCTCTACCAATTCTTCTTTAGAAAACTAACAAGCAGCCATAGCTTGTATTTGACATGAATCACAGCAAGCTGAGCACCCCTAATGTGAACTGTTGTCAGTAATTCCATTACGTTCTTCTATTCCACAGGGTCAGCTCTTTTAGCTCAGTTTTCAAGGACTCTAAAGTAAGTCAACGTTCAAGGTTATTGCAGAACTTTAGGAGAATTGAGAAAGACTCCAGGAACTCTGACTTAAGCCTTCTCTAAGACAATCCTTTTGACGCATACCCAGGAGACATACAAAACATTATTTCCCTGAAACAGATTTCTGCTGTCAGGGTCAGGTTCAAAATGCTGACTCAGCCTGGGAAGCAAGGTTGAGACAAAATGCTCTCTCTCTCTTCTGCTCCGCTCCACTGTTTCTGTCTTAATGGGTAGCCGCATACATTCTGCCAGGCAGATGATTGGGATTGTCATCCCTCCGGCTTTCCCCTCATCTGTTTCTTCACACTGTGTAGTTTCAGAGGATAGTTTTTAAGCACTAATAGAAAGAGAACTACACATGACAGAGTAAAAGGAAAACGAAGGTAATCTTGTATGTCAGAGCCATATCTGTGCAGTTTGCAGAGATACAGATATGAAGGGGAAAAGTTCAGCAGCCTAGATGCTAGCGATGACGGACTGCTAAACGTCAGATGCTGTATCTATCCCATGCCAACCAGCCCAGAGATTCTGACAGTGTGGTAGTGCGCACTGCGTAGACAAAACAGATGGATAATTTGACAATATCACTCATTTCTTATTATCCAGATGTTCTACCATCCTGTTGACAAAACCTTTAAGAGTTGACACTTGATACTAACTTCAAATCTAGTTAAGTTTGGTGTTTTGGGTTGTTTTTTTTTCCCCCTAAAAATCCTGAATTGGGAATTAGAGGGTTATGGTTCAGTCAATACTACTATTTGTTATGCAAAGCACAATAGTGTGATTTGATTTGCCTGGGAGTGGTAGCTTGTAATCCCAATGCTGAAGGGGTGGATACAAGAAGATGGTCAGGCATCCTGTCCTACTTGGTGAATTCCAGGACACAGTGAAAGACTGTCTCAAAACAAAAACAACAAACAAACAAACAAAAAAACAAACCCACAAACAAACAAAGAAAACAGACCAAAAAAGCCAAAAACAAAAACAACAAAACCCCAGAATTTAATCTCCTTGAGTATTTCCTGCTGTAATTCTGGATAGATAACTACTTGATAGTGTTCACCAGCTTATTAATCACTATTGGCATTTAGTGGAAGAGGAGATAAAATATGCACACATACACACCCATATATTATTAAACACTGTAGATTTTAAGATGCAGATATCGATTTTATCTTGTTAATGATTTATATATTAATATTTGGAGATGGCACTCTGACAAATAAGCAGGTACGTAAAGACATTCGTACCTAATCTGAAATTCCTCGCTGACACAACTTAATTTCAAGTGTTCTTTTTGGAGGTATGCAAAAGAATGCCATACTTTAGACCTATTTGACATGTGTTATTTCTGTGGAGACAAGATCGTCACATAATTTTAAAATTCTGCAGATTTACAGCTTTGGAAGATCCCCCTATTTGTCGACAGAAACGAAACAAGTTGCTTATAGTTGGACTGTTAAACTGATTGTATTTCTTTGCATTTCTTCAGGGGCTCCAACTTGAAATGTTATTGTAGCAATAAATATTCCTGCTTCCAGAATCATGTACAAACCATAAGAGATTTTAACATGAAATAAATAAACGCATTGTTCTCTGAGATTAGGTCAGTGTCTTTGAGATATACTGTTAGAATGTTAATTGAGTTTGACATAAGCATGCATCATGCCACTCAATGTGCCAGCAGTGAAACTGATTTCCAATTCTAATCATCATCTGTGTGCTGACAGCACACTGAGATGGAAATGTTGAATATTTTAGTCTGTGATATTATCCTGGTTGTTTAAAGTACTGACTACGTGTTTTGAAACCAATAGACGTAATTGGTATGCATGTTGGAATTAGGCTGAGCACATCATTTATTTATAGAGTCTTTTGATGTAACTCTGTAGGGGGAGAGTTAATAAAACATGGTTCAAAGATACATTTCTACTCACCACTATATTATGACAGAAAGTACAAATTATTGTTCTGAAAACACGGATTTCTGAGGAAATGTGGTTTTTATTCCTTCTGAAGCTATTTCACTAATGCAAGAAGAAAAGAACCTAGGGGTGGGAGGGGAAAGCAAGAGGTGCACAGGTGTTGCTAAGGCCTGTAAACTTTTCTGCTGCAACTTGAGGGGATTAAAATCCCCTCATAGGTAGAACTGGCTGTGGGTGAGCATTTTTACAACTCCCTAGTGAGTTTGAGTTTAGCCTGAAATGCATGAGACTGTCATATCAAAGATAAATAAATATCCATGAGTCAACAATGAGTGATCAAGGGTTGTGGCTGCACTTAACCCTTCCTGTCTCTTCCCGTAAAGTAGGTCACTGTGTCACAGAACTGGCTTTATCTAAACTGAGGTCTAGAGAGTTTAGGAAACAGCATGCAACTTCTCTGAGAGGTCAGGTGGGAAGGGAAGAGGGTTTGTATACTCTCCGCCCCATTGTGAGGACACTGGCCCCGTCAGTCTCTCCAAAGAGGGCAGGGTATTTTCTAACATTAGCTAAGCATCTAATTGTGCTCAGTGAACTACTGACTTCAAACATGATATTTCTCAAATGAACTCAGTATTTATATGGTGAGAATAAACAATAAACCATGGATCAAAGTAAAGAAAAGAAATAGGAGTGATGGTGTGGGCAGGCATGGCAAAAGAAATGACTATGCTCTCATTCTGTGGTTTGGACTGGCCTGACTCACACGTGTGCTCACAAAACATAGTGACTAGGACTGGCCTGAAACTCAATATCTGGGTTTGGACTTTTGATTTTTTTCACTGGCATTCGTGTGATGTTTCCTTGGGATTTTAATTGGTTTTGTCTTAGGTGTTTGGCTCCTCCCTGTCTGTAGCCTTATGATGTCTCCTCTCAGTTTCATGAAAGAAAAGAAACTGTAGTCTTATCATTTAGACAAAGTTCATAAAATTTTATCAAGAGGCTAGTTTTGCACAAAGTACAGTTTCTCAATCAAATTTGTCATTAAGTATTTTTGTTAATAGTATGACTAGAATAGGGCCCGGGAAGATGGCTTATTTAGTAGTGTGCTTGCCATGCAAAGATGGGAACCCTAGTTGGAATTCCTAGTGCCTACATTCAAAACTGGGCATGATGGGTGCAAATCTGTATTCCTAGTCTTGAGGAGATAGAGATAGAAAGAATCTTGGAGCTTGCTGACTCACAAGCCTGGTTAAATCAGTGAACTCTAGGTTTAGTGAGAAAACATCTCTTAAGAGAGAGCGAGAGAGAGGGGGGGGAGAGAGAGAGAGAGACCCATAGAAGAAGACACTAGGCATTAACATTTGACCTATACAGACACATGCCCATAAGCATGTATGGGTGCTTGAACATATGTATACACACACACACACACACACACACACACACACACATACCATATCTATGAATATTCATTGACAATTGTTACCCATTCTCTATATAGAAATATATATCCCAGTTGACATATTTTCAAAAGTCCATTTACTTACTCATTTTTCCAAAGGATATTTTCTTAATTTCCTTTGGAAAATAGCACAGTTTATAGAAGGTTGGTAAGACATTATCAGGCTGCCTTACTTATAGTCATTCATTCTGAAGAAAACACACAGAAATATGAAACAAATACAACAGTAATTTCTCTAAAGGATGCCATCAACTGCCCAGAGAGTTCATCGCTCATGTCTTTTAGGTCAGTGTATCATATACTTTATCTGGGATCCATGGTCTAAAGAATGCTTGAATGTAATAATGTTTGAAGTAATAATGCTCATGAATAATAAGTAATGAATCATGAATTATGTCCACTTATTTCATGCATGCTTGGTGTAGGTCCTTTATAGTGCACATACCTGACGTTGGTGCATCTAAGAACACAATCAGAGTCTCGATCCTTGCATAATTTGTCTAATGCTACATAAGAAAGTGAAGAACTGCATTTGAATAATAATTTTCATAGAGCTCAATCTCAATCATTTCTCTTTGCTAAGGAAGTGGGTTGACCAGGCTCATGAGGTCATTTGTGTCTTCGGCAAGATGGCTAAGTGATCTGTTGGTTCCAGAGAGTCATACCTACATGGTCTAGCAGTGGACAGAGCTCTTGTGCACTAGATCTGGACTCTTCTCTGTGGTCCCCTTAGCAGGTGAGCTCAGACTTCTTTCATGGCAAGCAGACTCCAAGAATACAAAAGAGTGAGTGAGAGAGAGAGAGAGAGAGAGAGAGAGAGAGAGAGAGAGAGAGAGAGACTGTAAAACTTCCCAAGGCTTGGGCTCAGAATTGCAGGATACCAGTATTGATCCAATCATGTCACCAAGGAAGCCCACATTTAGCTGGGGGAAACACCTCTATGTTTCAGTTGGATTTGACTCACCATGTCCTTGTCTTTTTACTGGACTTTACTCACTTGTGTATGGGAATACTACACACTTTAGGGTTTTCACTAAAACCTACTTCTAGTAACTATTTCTACATAAGAAGTCTGATGTATATAACAAGATACCCCAAAACTTTGTGACAGATCTACTGCACATTTATTTGGTCTATTTATTTCCTAACTGTTGAGCAGGGTTAGTAAGATAACTTCTTTCAACTCAAGATCGTTGACTTGGTCTTATGTTTGCATTTTAATTAGGCATCAGGCCTGAGGTCAAGGGTAGCCTCACCCTTATATCTCGATAAGCAGCGGGTTGGTATCTATGTCTTCAGTATTTCTTAATAAGTTTGCTCAGCTTCTTCACGTGGTAGTGGTTTCAAAAGTACACCATTGGAAATAACAGGGGTCTTGCAAGTTTGAACAGTCAGATAATAGACATACACAGAGAACAAATTGATGCCTGAACCCTAGGGGGGAAAACTGTGCATGAGTAAGCAGAAGATAAATACCAGCACAGGGCAATGGGCGGAGAGCTCAACTATGTGCTCCGAGGAGGTGGTCTGGGGAACTCAAAGCTAAATGCTCAGTTAGTGAAGTGATGGGAATATATATTACTGTCTATGCTACTGTTCTGTTGCTGTGAAGAGAAACCATGACCAAGGCATTTTTAAAGAAGAAAGCATTTAACTGGGGACTCGTTTACCATTTTAGAGGGTGAGCCCATTACCATCAAGGCAGGCAGGCAGGCAGGAAGGCAGGCAGGCAGGCAGGCAGGCAGGCAGGCAGACAGACAGACAGGGAGGCAGACAGGGAGGTAGGGAGACAGGCAGGCAGGCAGGCATTGATTACATTTGAACCAAAGCTGGAGGCAGAGACTTTTGGAATCTCAAAGCCTATCCTTAGTGCTACACCTTCTCCAATAAGGCTATAACTCCTAATCCTTCCTAAAAGTCTACCAACTTGGAACCAAACATTCAAATATAGGAGCCTTTAGAGACCATTCTTATCCAAAACAATGCAATTAGTATCTGAATTACATTCAAAAAGGATAATCTCTCTGTTGTAATTAAATTTAGATTACAGAATTTGACCAGAAAGACAAAATAAATAAAATTTTGTTGGATTTTTTTTCAAGTCCTTGGAAAATTCTGTAATTTCCTCTGAAATTCTTGTAGACTTTTGGTTGCATATTACCTGTCTACGCAGATTTAAAAAAAAAAATTCATTCACACAATGATTGCATCATGTCTTGTATTTATAGCTGTTCAAATTCTTTATTCTTTTTCATATGTTTCCCACCATTACCAAAATAAGACTTGTATATATTTTGAGTATATCAGAATTTTGAAAACAACTGAATTAGCATTTGTAGGTTCTAGGGTAAATACAAATATGCAACTCTGTAAGTTCAGCCTATGTGGTCTTCTATGGAAAACATCAGAAATTTAAAGCACTGGATAATTCTAAGCCAGTTTGCTAGCTTTTTAAAAGTAAAAAGTCTATGAAATAAAAGTATGTTTTACAAAAATATAAAATAAAATTTGACCGTAAAGCCATGCATGGTGGCTTATGCCTTCAATCCTGGTTCTCAGGTACTGGTGGCACAAGGACTGACAAAGTTCAAGGCCATCCTGAGCTATACATTGGGTAGAGTGAGAGCCTCTCTCAAAAGATAAATAATAAATTGACAAATGCAGGCTATCCTCTGCAAGTCACAGCATACCTAGCTGATATTTCATGATGCACATGCTCCCATTATTATCACCACTTATTCTGACATGTGAACATTCATTTTGTGCACTGAGCTCAAATACACTTCAGGAAAAGTCTCTAGAAGTGGGCGTTTTTATCACACATAATATAACATAACAAAATATAAGGCTTGTTTTATAGTTTATAAATGCTACAAGATATTATTTTAAAAATTAATAAATGATGCGAAAAATCCCCACATTAAAGTACATTTAATGAATAATTCTAACTAGCAGACACTGTTGATTTCTTTAAAATATGTAATAAATATACATATGTAGTTTAAGCCTAGATATTTCCTGCTTAAAGAGACTAAAATTCCAGCTTGAAGTTGGCAAT
Source organism: Mus musculus (assembly GCF_000001635.26). Lineage (NCBI taxonomy): Eukaryota > Metazoa > Chordata > Mammalia > Rodentia > Muridae > Mus > Mus musculus. The sequence goes on from NC_000084.6 coordinate 55,479,577, forward strand.
TCTTTTCTGAAAATGATCAGGTGGTAATTATGTGAGGCTTTGCCACTTACTGTCTAGGTCACAACCACTCAGCTCTATAATTGTACAGTGAAAAGTGCCACAGTCAGTCTGGGCACAAATGAGTACATGCTCCATTAAAAAAATACTTACAAAGCAGGTGTTTTCCCCGTGAGGCATAGTTTGCCAATGCTGGCCAATGTGGCATAGAGTTGATGATGAGAACAGAGATAGGAACAGATCAGCTAGAGTAGGGACACCGTGGCTTAAGTCCTGAGAATAGCTTTGTTGAAGGCCAAGACAATCTTGGACTTTGCTATTTCTTCATCTCTTCTGAGCCCCCTTTCCTGGAAGTCATCTATGAGGACACTACTGACATTGAAAGGAGACACCAAGACACTTTAAAGTTCTGCCACCCACACTGAAGACAGCCTCATTCCTCACTTCTAGCAGCAGTCCCCAAAATATTCCCCAGACCTCAGAGTACCCCATTTCCTAGAACCCACATCCTGCTATACAGGAGTTCTGCCTTCTCTTTTTTTCCTCTTAAGATTTTACCTATGAATAATAAAAAATAAAATTTCTGTATAAACCTCACCCCTTGGGCCATGGATTTCATTCTTCATGAGACAAGAACCGAGGAACCACTGGCTTGAGGTGGTTTGATGACGGCTGAGTTTTCTAAGAAAACTCTGTCATTCTCAAGGACACCCCACTGCTTCTGAATCAACATCTTGAGACGGATGAAAAGTTTACCTAATGCCTAGTCTTCTCTGTGAATTCTCCCACTTATCTGTATATAATATCATTTATCAAGTAAAAGACTCTCTTTGAATCTGACCTTAAAACACACGTTTGGTTGGGTTGTGGTGGTGCATGCCTTTGATACCAGCACTTAGGAGATGGAGGCAAGTGGATATCCATGAATTTGAGGCTAGCCTGAGCTACAAAGCAAGTTCCAGGAGAGCTAAGGCTATAACAGAGAGAAACCCTGTCTCAAAACAAACACCCAGGATTTTGACCAAGAGCAGGGGAACTTCAGAACAAGACAATGTTCTGAGGCTTCTAAGCCCATGTGTAGTTTCTTCTGTGTACCCTCCGAGACCCTGAGTTGCGCTGTTAGAAGCCCATACCATAATGGGGATACCACCTACAGGATAACAGTGATGCACCAGGCCGAACTCTCAGTGAAGCTCTGAGCTGGCTGGTGGCCATTTTCAGCATGGTGGATGTCCACCTTGAACTCTTGGATGAAAGAGGTCTGAGACTGTAGACCATACAGAGCAGACCTGAGTCACTGAGCCTGGGCACTTGGCCTTGACAAGTCATCATGGAGGGACTCTTTTAAGCTACAGACGGGAGGAAGCATCATAAGCACCTTAAAATGTAAAACACTATACCAAGGGAAAGAAGGTGGAAACAGCAGGTGTTGTTGAGTCCCAGTAAAGAAAAGCTGTTTCTTCTGGTAAACCCTGGCTGACTTACACCTCCAGTTTTAGTTTACCTTTAATGCCTATAGTCTATTCTTCACCATAAGTTTTGGTTAAAAGGATGGAATATGTGTTGAACCTCTAAGTCCTGACTCTGACTTGAGTGAAGGCATGACATCTGAAACTGCCCAGAGGATTGAAAAGGTTACAAAGACATTATCTCCCTTAAAGGGTAATTCAAATGGATTGTTCAATCACCAGGGCAGGAAAAGTCCCTGCAAAAGCTACACCTTCAAGAAGCATGGCACACCTAAAGACATGCTGAGAACAGTAGAGGAATAACTCTCCCCCTAAAGTAACATGTAGAACCCAGAAATCTATTCCTCAATGCAGTTGCTCACACACCCTTTCTGTTATTCCTGCCTGCTTTCACACAGAAATCATAACCTTGTCTGTCTATTTACTTCCACATTATTCTTTCAGATACCAGCTAAACCCTAAGCTAGCTAGCCCATATGACACTCCATTCTGGCTGGTCTCCTTTCCCTCTGTCTCTTTCATTCTCTCTCTCTCTCTCTCTCTCTCTCTCTCTCTCTCTCTCTCTCTCTCTCTCTCATTCTCTCTCTCTCTCTCTTTTTCATTCTCTCTCTCTCTTTCATTCTCTCTCTCTTTCATTCTCTCCCTCCTCTCCCCCTCTCCCCCTTTCCCTCTGTCTCTTTCATTCTCTCTCTCTCTTTCATTCTCTCTCTCTTTCATTCTCTCCCTCCTCTCCCCCTCTCCCTCATTCCCTACCTCACCCCTGTATGTTTCTCTCTCAATATCTCACACCTACTCTCATCTCTATGTCTTTTCTTTTCCTCCTTTTCTTTCCCCACATCCCCTCCTATAGCACCTGGTAGACTTCCATGTTGAACAGGCCTGACTTTCTCTCTCTCTCTCTCTCTCTCTCTCTCTCTCTCTCTCTCTCTCTCACACACACACACACACACACACACACACACACACACACACACACCAATCTGAGAAAGCATAGTGTTCTATCTCCCTCTTTCCAACAGCTGCTGGAATTTTCTATCCATGCCATCCTTGTTCTGTTTTTCCTTCTCAAATGCCAATAATATTGTCTCTGACTTTCCCATTGTGTCATTTTTAATTCTATAAGATGAATAACCCAAAAGGGACCCAGAGTCTTCCCTGTGATGGTGATAATGCCTGCCCCCCACCCCCCATGAGTATCTCTCCTCACATTTCTTAGCCTGAACATTATTGTCCAAATTTCCATTCAGAGCAGGCACAATATTTTCTGAGGGGTGTTCTATAGATTATGTAACTGAAGCATTTGCCTAAGAAGCAAAGATTATACAATTTTAAAGACAAAAAGGTTAAAAGACTTGGAGTCTATCTGCAGAAGATGTAGAAGGCAACTAAACAATCTGCAAGCATTCTCTCCTTTTGATGAAGAAGCAGACACATTGGTATGATTTTAAAAAGCATGAAATAGCTACCTCTCAGGTATGTGCTTGAAGTATTTTAATTCTACTATCTTATTTCATCTCATTCAGACTTTGAGAAATACTGAAATTTCTACTTTTTACAGTAAAAAATCAAGCCTCAAGCATCATATACAACCATAAGCAACAAGTACCAAGACTCAAACTCAATGAGTTTGATTTGAACAACCAGTGCCTAATGTCAGCTCTTACCTCAAAGATGGCCCAAGCTTAATTCAAACTTTTCTGTTGCATGTCAGTTCTGCCTTTTGTGACCAAGTAACCAGACAGAGCAGGTGGCTGTCATAGCCAAGGGCTCACTTTCATTCCTATACTGCTTAAAACTCAGTGCCCTTGTCAACAGGGGCATCACTTGGTAAAATCCTATCTTGAGCCAGATAGATAAGGAAGGGCTAGAGGATTTTTCAAGATGGCTCCTCTACTGAGCCTTCACTTAGCAATGGTAGCCCTACCTCATACATTGAACCTGCGTGAGGACTTAAAATTGTGATCTTGAGTTGCACACAAAGCCATACATGATCCTATATGCTGATGAACAAAACTCAGGGGCAGGAGTTGGGGGTACAAGATCACTGAAACTTGCTGACCAGTCAACTACCCTAGCCAGAAAACAAAACAAAACAAAAAAAAACCTAGCAAACCACAGCTTCTTGAGAGACCCTGTCTCAAGAGATTAAGGCAGTGAGGGACACATGTACACAGGTATGTGCATATAAATGCACAACAAATGAATCAACCTCACAAAAACCTAAGTTTAACCACTCCCACAGTGAGCATCAGTAACTCTGATTTAGGCTAAAATTCCTATCACAGCGATTTTCTTCAGTGGTGACTTAGGGCTTCAGTGTGGCCACTTGTGGCAGGAATGGGATTCCAGCATGAAGGCAGACGTGTTTTTATTTGCTCCAGCTTGTGCTGCTTTGCCATGTAATGAGCGCGCACACACCTCCATCCCTGTTGCATGCTTTTGCCAGGCTCCGTCATTGTTTCAGGTCGATTCATAATTTTTATCATTACTCTCTTGTCATTAGAAAGGTTAGCGTAAAATAAACATCACATGGGGCCGTGGCTATGGCAACGATAAACAAGCATTGATTAAATCCTGGCTGTAGCTGGGTGCAGTAATCGCTTCTCATCTTTTTATTCTCTGCCAAGACACCAGTGTGCGTACAGAGAAAAGCCACCTCCTCTTGCCTTTTGAGGATTATTTTCTCTCACATTCTTGATGTTTGGCTATTGATCTCCCTAGTGTGTCACTTTGCATGGGTCTCAGGCTGGTGCACAGTTTCCTGTGCTGGCCCATGTTCAATTTGCTTGCTTGTATGGTTTTCAGGGTTTTGCCTTCTATAAAAAAGGAGAGTAAAGCCAAAGTTTATTCAAAGAAGACAACTTTAGTAGGTTTGTTTGTTTGTTTGTTTGTTTGTTTTGCTGCTTTTTATTTCTGGAGTGGGATGGCCCCTCAGACTCCCCCTTACAAGAAGTTGCTTGGGAAATGTCAGAAGCAGTACTCTGATGTACTCTGCTTTGTGGTTTGCTTATGAAAAGGGAGACATACAGTCTGATAGCTTACAGAAGGGGTGAGTCTATTTAATTAAAATAAATCAAGCATCCATGAAACTTACAATCTCATGGTAGACACTCCTCCCCCCCCCCCCCCAACCTCCTTCCTTCCCCACTTAAACAAAGTAAAGCTGCAGACCTTCTGTTACACCAAGATTTCCCAATACCCTCTTGCAGCTTGAGCAAAGGAGATGAATGGCAAGGGCCTATTGCCCATCACGGGTTAGGGGAGACATGATGCTGTTATGTAAGCCTTGATCCTTCCCATTCTCCACTTAAATATAGATGACATCATACAGAGTTTACACATTTACTCCTCTGCCTACAATGTTTGAAATGGACAAGGATTGGCTCCTAAGGGACTGGGAAGCTAAGGATGGCAGGAAGAGCTCAGATTTTCTTGTTTTATCTGTGTCATTCCTCTGTCCAGCAACAGTGTCCTCCCCTTAAAAGCATTAATGACCCCAGGATTTGGTATCAGGCAATTCTATCAGAAGCTAGAATAATAGACATAGGAAAAAAAATAGAGATGTCTTTTTTTTGTTAAAGACAAACCATTTCCTGATTTTTTTTTAAAAAAACTAATACGTTGCGAATAATCTATTTAAGACATTTCTCGTAGTAACTGCTATAAATATCAAATGTTTACCCAGTGGCAGATGCTACGCTAAGTACACACACACTTATTTCATTTAAAACACAGAAGAACCTCCTGAACTTGTTTTTCAAACTGAAGGTTCAGACCTATTTATTAAAACAGTGTAGTGGATTCCAACTGGCATTTGAAAACAGAGATGAGACTGGAAAATAGCATCATACACTCAGCCATGACAAAGACTGTTTCCGAAGATGCTTACTGTCTACGTTGTATGTCCTATGCAGCTGTGTTTATGATGTGTGTGTGTGTGTGTGTGTGTGTGTGTGTGTTCTTGGGTGTACAAATATATTTTTAAAAATAGACACAATTAAAAACACCAAAAACCTTTCCGTAGACGGTATTAATATATTAATTTTTAGAAAAAAACAACCCCAGCTTGATAATTCAAGGCATTGAAAAATTGAATTTCCCAATGCACTGATTTTCATAGACTTTTTCATGCTGACTAGGATACCATTTTTTACTGGCCCTTGCTTCCCCTTCCCCCATGGCTTACATTCACGCAGCTTCAAAGCTGCCTAACACAGGGTAATTAAGTCTCCTGGATTAGGCCATCTGTGCCATTGAGTAAGTGAGATGCTTCAAATAAGTGAATGATGAATTCTGTTCCAGACTGTCCCATAAAATTATAATAATAATAATAATGAAGTGCTCCATAATAAAAAGAAAGTCGTTACAAATACCGTGCTATTGATTTCAAAGGGCAGTCATTTCGAAGGAGCTTTCATCTGTGTTATAAATCTTGGCAACCAGCGGAGAAAATGTCAGGATTTTAAAAGCAAACAAATAGGGAAAAAAAAAATCATCCCACTGTTCGTCTTTCATGCTGTTTTGAGTAAAAAAACTAAGGTAGCACAAATATTTAAACAGATGGTTCAATGATATGCTTTTTTTTCTTTACTAATCATAGTTATTAAAGCCCTCCCTTTAGTTTTATTGTGTTTTAAACGGGCCAAGAGAATCTGAGGCTGATAATGACCTTTGTACATCATGCTGCAAATTGATTTTGATGACCTTCCACCCTGTCATAATTAGGCTGGCTCGGTGTGCATTCATCTCTTCCTCTTGGCTGACAAAGTGCGAGGTGCAGCTTTCCCTCCGCTACCCCTCAGAGCCCTGAGTGCCTCCCCTCCTCTAGCTTTGGCTCCCCATTGCTGGATCCAGCTCCCACCTATTCTCTGAAAGCCACAGACTCTTGACTACAGAGTGAATAGACCTATTTAGAGGCTGACAAAAAAAATAATAATAAAGAATAGTTATTTTACTGATGTTTTGAATGTTCAAATATCCAAACTGTCGAGTAATTATGACCATTACAATGATGTCATTGCCACAGTCATTTGGCGGTTGTGTACATTGTGTTGTGGACTTATTACTGCATTGAATTATAATGTGGCAATTTAATGGATTTTATAAGGGTGTTTCTTTGTGGCTAATGTGAACAGATGGTGGAAGTGGAAAGGAAATAAACTCTGCCTCGTTTTCTTTTACATTTTCTTTGTTATGCTCAGAAATTAAGAATGTCAGACCAACATACATTTGTATGCCCATGTTTTTAAATTATAATCTTTAAAGAGGCATTTTTGCCAGATATCTCCACGCACGGCTTTTGCTTTCTGTACACTCTCTTCAACCTTTTCACTGAGGTGAAACGGAAAGCATATCACTTACCATTTTCACCATTTTTTAAAAGGTTCCATTTGGAAGCATTAAGCATATGCCCAGCATTGGAAGGCTCTCATTACCAACCTTCTCCATATTGGTTTCACAATCCAGGTCTTTAGACATACTTTTATTTATTTTTTTTCATTTTTTATTAGGTATTTAGCTCATTTACATTTCCAATGCTATACCAAAAGTCCCCCATACCCACCCACCCCCACTCCCCTACCCACCCACTCCCCCTTTTTGGCCCTGGCGTTCCCCTGTACTGGGGCATATAAAGTTTGCGTGTCCAATGGGCCTCTCTTTCCAGTGATGGCCGACTAGGCCATCTTTTGATACATATGCAGCTAGAGTCAAGAGCTCCGGGGTACTGGTTAGACATGCTTTTAAACAGTCCCATTTTTCAGGCCATTGCAGAAACTCCCCCCCCCCCCCCAGGTGAGGCTGGCTGGGTTATGCTCTTAAAACGGCTGCAGGGACCTTGCCAACTAAGTCAACATTTCAGCAGACAGCTTATTGAGGAATTGGAGAAACCTCCCAAGTGGTCAGAGTAAGGAACATTTGTGAAGTGTTGATGCTCAGAAAGGCACGGAAGCGAATACTACATTTGTGAAGGGGAAATCAGATAATAGATGGCTGCTTAAACCACTCCTTAATTCTTAGCTCCTCTCAAAATATACCTTAAGGCAGAGTTGATGATGAGGACAATGTTGGCCTTTTCTACAAGTATATAGCGGTTCCTTTATAGGGTTAACCGTTCTCTTCCTCTTCTTACACACTTACTAAGACCATCCTCAAGCTCTGCCTGCCTATTATTATTTTCTCCCAAAGCCCCATCTTATTGAGGACGACGGCCTCAGTGTATGTTTAGGGATGACCTAGACATACAGGAGCAGTGTTCTTTTTAACAAAAATACAAAACCAGAATAAACATACAAAAAAAAATCAAAAGTAAATGAATAAAAGAAGGCAATAGCAATGACAAACATTTGGCTTAAAAACCACTTTACGTATTTTTATGTAAAGACATTTCTTTCCTTACCTTTTTCTTTTGGGTCTCACATAGTTCAGGTTGGTTTCAATGTTTTTGTGTAGCTGATGATGAGGTTGAGTCTTTATTCTCTTGCCTCTACCTCCAGAGCCCTGGGATTACAGGCATACATTTATTTAAATTTATATCTGGAATTTACCATGTCTGGTTTCTGCAGTGCTAGGGGTGGAAGCTAGCATCTTCTGTATGCCAGGCAAGCACTCTTCCAGCTCAGCCCTCTCTCCAGTTCCTAAACACACATTTCTTAAAAGACAAGATAGAAATAGCTAGTGGATAATAAAATAAAAAAAATCACCTGTGAAATGCAATTAAAATCTTGATAAGACATAACCACATACCTTTCAAAATAGCTTTTAGAAAAAAATATATGTAAACGCCAAATGACTTTCGAAAGAGGGAACTTTTGTGTACTTTAGGCAGTAATGCGAATTGGAATCGCTGTTCTGAGGAACACTGTGGATGACCATCAGACTATCCCAAGCGGGTAGCAGACGGATCAAGCAGTATGCCTTTTGTGTCTTTCTCTAAAATGAACATTTCCAAAACCTCAATCTTGGATGTGCCATCTCTTAGAGTGAAACACAACCCCATTTCCTCCTCTGATCACAGTGTTTAGAAAAACCCAAAATAAATAAATAAATAAATAAATAAATAAATAAATAAAAACATCTCTGTTCCTGAAGGCTCAGGTTTTGTGAATGTTTGTGGAAGAAACCATCTCACCCACTACAGTCAACTTTCACTGTGGTCCATGCTCTGTGTCACTCTCTGTAATTATTTATATTAAAATATTATTCACATCTATTAACTATTATATTAATTAATTATATGATAATTTTCACATATCTGACTAAGTGATAAGATTTTCATAATATTTGTATCTAGCCCAATATTTTCTTTCTGAGACCAGGACTTACTGAATGGCCTAGGGTGTCCTCTTCCTTCAGCTTCGCCAGTGTTAAGGATTCAGGCATGTTCTACCTTACCTGGATCAATTCTGATTCTTTACTTGGTCAGCTAAACATTACTTCACTATTTATATGTACTGTAATTTAGTTAACAAATCTTTCACCAACTGGTATTTAAATGGTTGCTTTGAAATTATATTTTTATATCATTACATTTTATTACATTTCCAAATTTTCATTTCAACTATTACAATTATTATGGGGTCTTACATACACATCATCTTTTCTTTGTTTTGAATTTAATTTGTTTCTAGATTAGGAAAGTTGAAGCTTTTTCATATGATGAGCAGAATGTGTTTTTCCTTATGAAATGACCTTTGGTTCCTTATCATTATTATTGAGGCAGAGTCAGTCTTGCTACATATCTAAGGCTGACTTTGAACTCTTAATACTCCTTGCTGAGTCTCCCCAACCCTTAGATTACAGGCATGCGTCATATCATGTCTGGCTTACTATGTGTGCGTGCCTATTTTTATTAGAATTTTTGCTATTTGTAAGGCTGTTTCTAAAGTAAGAAATTAGGAAGGAGTGGTCACTTTTTCTGTGTTCTCCCAGGTTTTTCTGTTCATAAGGTCTTCAGCTGTGCTGACATTTTTTTTTCACAGTAGAATAAACAGTTGAAGCTGTGACTTTCCAATATTGTATCTGCGTGGAAAGACCAACTCCATCTCCAGGTTATAAATAAATTCGAGCACATTCTCACTGAATACTTTTATGGCTTCATTGTTTACTTTAAATCTTTGATCCATCTGGAGTTTATTTTTATCTGAGTAGTGTTTGGAGCTGTGGTATTACTTTTTTTTTTCCAAAGGATTGCATAGTTATCACAGATTTATTGAAAACTTTGTCTTTATCCCCACTAGCTTGAAGTACTCTCTTTATGGTAATGGCCATATGTATCTAAATCCATTTCTGAATTGTCCTCCCGGTGATATTTTCTATGCATTTCTAGACCAGGTGAGATTCATGCCTGTGCCAGCATGCTTTAATACCTCCCAGAACTGATCAGTCTTCTACCTTTCTGGCTAGTTTTTATTTTCCAGGCTAATTTAGTAATATGCTTTTGTTTTGGAGACTTCGAAGAGTTTTGTTTTATTTTTATAGGAAACGCAGACAGCATCAGGTCTTTGTAAGAATAGGTTTTTACAATTCATTGACGACTTTTATCACTAGTGCTCCTTCTCAATCGCGTTACTCCGGATTTTCTGTTTAGAACCAGTGGGATCTACCTTTCCATACTTATGAGAATATGTATACGTTTGATGTGATTTGTATGTAGTACACATGTCATGGTATAGCAAACATGAACTCTAAATTGGACAGGGCTACAATATTTTTCAGTTTCATTATTTTAAGTAAGGCCGCAAATTATTGATAAACTCAGTGGCACTTAAGTGTATGTATTAAAATATCTTAGTGGTTTTATAAATTAGAAAAAGAACTTTGATTTACATCTGATCCTCACTTGTGATAGAAATATTTATCCTATCTTTATGTCATAAGTATTTCGTTACACATTTACCTGCCTTCTCTTTTCTTGTCGAAAAGTTTGCTTGATAGTCTCATTTGTATTATTAAGTTTTCAAACTGATGGAACTTTCTATCATGCACAGCTCATGATAGGCTTTGGTAACTATTCTTTGAATAGAGACACAAAAAAATAAACAAGTTCTGAAGACATAATGAACAATGATAAGCAACCTCTGAGGAAGTTCACCAAATTCAATAAACTTTAGTAACTCGGAGAGCACATGAATGGACAGTGCATGTCATTCTACCCTCACAAGATAAGAGACGTCGCCCCACAGGAGCAGGTTACAGTGTACACGACATCTTTTAACTGGAGAAAGATTTTCAATCAGGAGTCGAAACTCCCACAGAGCTGAGTGGATGTTGACCGTTAAATGGACTGGCATCAAGGAAGGCTCTTTGACCTTGTTTGCACATGCACACACATGTTAAATCTTCTCAGAACAGCTAGGTCTTGTTTTTCCTCTTTCATTCACAGTGGAATTGTACATATCTTGTTTTTCCTATATAAGCCAATTTATTTGCATCAGCTAAATGCAGGTATTTCACTTATGGATACTAGCCTGTGGTTTACTTCATTTTTGCCTTATCAGCCAACTCACAGAGAATTTTTTTTTCAAGGAAGGTGGTGCTGGCCTTGCGTGTCTGAAGTGCCAAGTTCCAGCAGTAAGCAGTCAGACTCACTGTATCTGTTGCTTTATTGCATTTGCTAAGCAGACAAATGCAGCCCCACAGAGTAAAGCACTAACATGACCAATTTAGAGATTAACCCTTTGATAGTCACCTGCAGCAGGTTTTGAAGCCTCTGTAATATCTCAAAGAATTGGCCCTCTTCCAGTTGTTGGAGTTCCTGGAATTTGAGTTAGTTGTTGATGCATCTCAAGTACGCAGAGCGGGAGGGGGTGGGGGCTGGTGGAGGGAACAGCGCCTGTATTTCCTTTGTTATTTATAGCCAGCGTTCTTCCACACTAAACCCTTGAGCTGGCTTTTTAGAGCCCACTGTATAACAAATTCATTCACTTTCATGTCAACAAGCTCTGGCTTGATAAATTAAAACAGAAAAGTGCTGGCTAAAGCACCATAGCTCTACATGATTCATTTGGCTGCAAGCTCCTGGCAGCTATCCAAGAATGACCTGCTGTCTTCCCAGGGTCCTTATCATTTTCCCATCTGGAAAGGGCCGAACCTTACTGTACACTGGGGAGTTAAAGGCCTACACAGGCGGTATTCAAAGGCCATTAACAAGCATAACTCTAAAAATCATCACTCTCTTCCAGGCAAGGTTAACAGTAGTCTGTGGCTAGGATTGCTATCTTTTACTTTATTTAAATAAGTATGAAGCAAATTGCATAGGACTTCCTTGAAAGGGCTGTTTTTAGGCCTTTTTGTCTTCTTAAGATTAACTAGAGGTCCTTTTGAGGGGCCTGTTAGAGTTTGAAGAACTTCACGCATTGGTTGTCTATTTACTTTAATAAAAAAGGACTCATTTATTACACTTCTTCTATACAGTTGGATTTCTTTGAAGAGGTCATAGGTAGAATAATTATTGTTTTAGCAATGAACTATGATAATGCCAAAGTCACTAAGGAAAAAAAAAAACAAACAGAAAACTATGGTTTTGGAAAAGGTAGCTAAAATCTGCATAAACGATTTCATAAACTTTTAAAGTTTCTGTCAATTTTCTTAACTAAAACTGCGTGTAAATCAATTGTAAAATGAGTTTGGAACCTTTCTAACTGAGCACTTACTATGCAAGGAATTATTATGATAGTGATCTTTTCTTTTCTGAGTCTCTTATAAGGTAGGTTAGCTTCAAATTCCTGTGTAACTGAGGCTGGCCTTGAATTCCTGTATAACTAAGGCTGGCCTTGGACTCCTGATCCCTTTGTGGACAAGAATATCTCTGATGTTGCACAAACATGTGTAAGCAAAGCAAAAGTAACTCTCTCTATAAGGTAATTTTTCCATTTGTTAAAGGGTACTCACAACCCAAACGGGATGTGCAAGCACACTGGCCGGGAAATTCCCCGAGCTTCTATGCTATTGCAGGGAGTTGACCTTGCCTTAGCACACTGGTGGTAGCTTGATCGCACAATCTGAAATGGTTGGCAAGGAGGAAGGGGTGTGTGGAGTCAACCAGGAATGTCTGGCATCCAGAACTTGAGCAAACAGGCCAGAATTTCATTAGCTGTAGGAGCTTTAGCTACAGTAAATAGTGTTGGCTGATTAGTTATCTTCCATAGGGAAAAAATGTTTCTCACAGTTCCTCCTTTTTCTTAATATATTTTCATGTTCACCACCCTCACCCCCTTCAAATTCAGCCAGTATGCACTGACTTTCTGAAGTGTGGACTAAGAGTTAATTATTGTCATGATAAGTGATGGTGACTGCTTGGTAAGAGAGGTCTCCAGAGCCTCTGGACAAGGGTCCCCTACGCCCCAACACAAGTAATAAACCACCTCACCTATCTCTAGAATGACTTCAGGTAAATCTGCATTCCTAGGGATTGTTCCTTTGTAGAGTAATTGACCCGTTCCAACCGGAATGCCAGCTAGCTCTCTACCCAGGCCAGAGACTCTTTTCCCTTGAGCTAGAGTTTTCTCTTAATGGGCCTTTACTGCAACGTTAATGTACCCTCTGCCACAAAGTACAGGCATTACAGGTTTGCAGGACCATGCTCTGCTCAGGAAGTTCACTCTAAAGCACTATAGTGTTTAGAAAGTGAAAGCCATCTTGCCACTAGGTATCTAAGCAAACAATTTAGGGCTTTTAACGTTGAGAATGAACATGGCGCCATCTCTTCTTTGGGCTCCATTCTTGATGTTAGTTCTTGAGACTGAAAATAGCCAAGAGACAAAGAAGAGGCAAAGCCAGGATGAGGCAGAAGAATGGGAGGAGGGGGAGGGGGAGGAATAGTTCTTTTTAGGACATATGTTAAACTGTGTGGACTAGAGCTGCCTACGGCAGCAAGGTAGGCTGTGTGAAGCAGTAAACAATAGTGAAGATTCTGGCTTTAAAATGCTTGTAGGTATGATGTAGACTCATTCAGATCCAACCCATAAATGCCATGAAGGCTGTAGGTACTGGCTGGCTGCACAGTACCTAGACCAGTTCATTGCCTAAGTACACCCAAGTGCATCTCTTTGTTTTGACTGTAGATTTATTTACATTATAAAATAAGGTAGAATACATACTCCTAAACATTTGCTAGCCCCCCCTCCTTTATGTGAAACCATGAAGTCTCTACCCTGCATTCACACCTACTGCCCACAACTCCATCTCTTGCAGATTCTCTTGAGCCAGGAGGCCAAGATACTCTTTGAGGACACACAGGGCAAGAATGAGTTAAGTCCTGGATGTGAAAAGTGATGCAGTCTCTCCTGCATTGGCAGAAACTCTGGTTCACTGTGGAGGTATTAAATTGACTGAGATATTAGCCTCTTCCTCATCATAAAATTTAAAAAAGAGATAAGCTATTATTCTGGGCTGGGAAAGCCTATAAGACAATACTGAAGGACAGAGAAACTCAATGTCTGATTGGCCAAGTTAGGTTTGGTACTTTCCTCTTTCCTCTAGCACACCAAGAGAAAGACAACAAAATCAAGTGTCTTAGAGTAACTATTTATTGGGCAACACCATTGGCCAGTTCCTCTACATGGAATTCACAGGTGTATTGCTCTATGACCTATGACCTAAGACACTGCTAGCCATCTTCTGATGAGGAAGATGTCACTCTACTCCAATGGCTGTGTGTAAGGCCACATAGCAGAGAGCATTGTCAGAATTCCCAAGACCTTGTGGTAACACCTATCCTCCTACTTTCCCTCCATTTTCAGAATGTATCTTTGTTATGACAGCCCAGATATGAGCTGAACAAGGATGACATAAAATGAACATTCCAAAGTGGACAAGGCAAAGGTATGAGGTCCAATCCTACACACAAAACCACTATAAGCAGTGGAGTAAATCTGTGATGGAGAAAGGCAGCCTTCCCAGGGAAGTGCACACTGATCATCTAATGCCAAACTTTCAGGTCTGAAAACATGCATACAAATAACATTATACGAACCCAACAGGTATATATCAGGAATATATATGCAAATACAAATCCATATATGTTTGCAATAATAATTAATGAGAAAGCAGGCCATGACTTTGAAGGGAAGCAGGGGGGAGTTTATGCGAGGGTTTGGAGTGATGAAAGGGAAAGGAGAAATGTAATTAAATTACTCTCTCCAAAAAATCACAACGAAACAAAATGTTTGTTGTTGTTTTGACAGAGAATCAGAACCACAATCATACAAGAGGATGCGCTTTCTTTTTAAGAGGGTTTAAAGGAGTCTTTGCAGTGGGAACTGAGAGCAGAGAAAACCCAGATGATCTTGCTGTGCGCTGATTTCTCTGTGAGTCTGTAGAGAATGCCAATGAGCCACTGTTCAGGCACAGATTTACAGGTTCTGCCTTTATCCAAAGTTAGCCCTACTCAGAGTGCACAGTAGTATTTTTTTTTTATGGATGACAGAATGCATGTTGTAGAAGTACACACAGCAAAGGTCACCCTCCCCAATAAACCACTTGCTGAATTAAATTTTTTTTGGTAGTGTACTGGAGTTTATTAAACATAAATGATCTTTACCCTTTGCTTGTAAGATGGCATTTTTGACAATGTTTATAAGATTCTTCCAAGCAAATCAGTCCACCTGCTTGATGGGCCAAAAGCTTGCAGGTAGGGCTTTCTGTAAAGAGTCAGTCCAGCTCCCTAGAGAAAAATCCCCTGACTGCACACAGTTGCAAACCTCTTAGGGCTACTCTACAGCCAAGCATTGGAGGCGGCTATTGATCAGTGCTGGGAATTCAGGAGAGGGCCAAGTGCAGGGGAAGGTTGAAGGTCCTCCCACAGCCATGTAGCTATGGGAGCATTACAGGGATGTTTAAAACAAAGAAACCACTGAGGTTCACCTTGAAAATACAATATTCTTTCCTCATAGCTCTTCCCTCATCAATCAGCATCAGCATCGAGTTGAGCATCGAAAGCAGCTGACATATGTGAATAGACTCGTAAGGCAAGGGGCAGGCTCATCAGACCCATGGCATGCCTTAACTAGGAAAGTAGTGAATGTGCCCTGCCATTACTGTGATTTCCTTATGAAGGAACACTCATTACACCACTTCCCTGAGGCACTTGGAGAACGGGGGCCTTCAGTCATAAGAAACTCTGGTAGAAGGCAGAGAAGCATGCGAGTTTGCCGCCTTTAAGCATAACAGAGACATCAGTGTTTATTATGTGCTGGCCAGTGAGATTTACAATTCCTAAAATATTTAGTCATCGCTCGCTCTAAAGAAGCCAAGCATGTCAGAGGCTTCCCGTGTTATAGCAACCAGGATCCTAGGGAAAACAGCGACAACACAACTAAAACAGATGGCAGGCTGGAATTGGGTAACTGAGGGGAATTTAATAAAGAACCTACTCACAAGGTGTGTGGGCAAGGTTGTTTTAGTTAAAGAAGCCATGGGAAGGACAGGCTGGGGTGGGGGTGGGGGCGTGTAGGAATGATCCTATGCCAAGTGGAACTTTTACAAGAGCATACAGGTGATAAGTACTTATTTGCTTTCCCCGCTCTATAAATCCATTTTATGCAGTTTTTACAGGAAAGTGAGAAGGACCACGAATGTTAAGCAAGAGAAGAGGAATTCATATTAGGATGTGTAGTGAGTTCGGGCTGAGCCTCCAGCACTCCCTAAAGCTCCTGCTCAAATTCTTCTTATCGACTGTGAGTTGCACAATCTCATCGTTATCTCTCAGAGTTAGAAGGATGGCATAAAAAGATCAAGGGGTCACCAGGACTACTCAGGTAGCAGCAGCAGCAGCAGCAGCAGCAGCAGCAGCAGCAGCAGCAGCAGCAGCAGCAGCAACCTCAGGTTGAACTTAAGTAGATGCTTCAGCTCATAGTCCTAACAATTACATTATAGAGATTATGAAGGCAGGATGAGAAGGCAAAGGCAAGAAGTCTTGGTGACCTCTACAACTGTGCCACATCCCCAGGGAAGTATCCCAAAGAGTTATCTTAATACAGCCAAGTCACATTTCCCCTCTTTTAGTTTTGTTGTTGTTTTTTGTTTGTTTGTTTGTTTGTTCGTTTCTGTTTGTTGTGCTATAATGTATTAGAATGTCATCTGTGATGGTGATGGTGGAAGAAAAAGAGAAACAAACTCAATTCACGCTGTGTGTTTTTTGTTTGTTTGTTTTGTTTTGTTTTGTTTGTTTGTTTGTTTGTTTTGTTTTTAGGATGATCCATGCTTATCTAAGAGGATACCTGTCTAAACACAATCCTCATATATCCCTTCAAAGTAATGCCACAGCCTGAATTTTTACCACCACCAAAAACATAGGTGGCTACCTACATGATTATATTCGGGTTGCTATTTACTAGAGTCTTCTAGTGATTAAAAAGATCATCACTAATTGACATCCTAAAGCAACATCACCCATCTTAGGATACATATTACAGTCCTTTGAAATCACTGTGGTACTCATATAGACCACGGGCATTGTGTCTTCTGCTGTGGTACCCAGGATGGTGCACAGTCCATAATGACACCTCAGTAAATGATGTTTGAATGACCAGGCCAGGCTGAGGGTTTCTGTAAGTTCTCTATGTAATAGGAAGCATTGGACTGGCTTTGAGCTCACTGGGTGACAGATGCCTCTGATTTCCCATCATTTCTTCGCCTACAAAGGCCAGGTGAAGCTGTGATCATCCGACTTCCTTTGATATCTTACTGGATCTAAGTCCCACCGTTCTTCAAACTTCACGCTGACTTTGAGTTAGGTTTTCATTTGCCATTTCACAGGATTCGCTGATACTGAGTTAGACACCTTTAGAGTCTGTTTCTGTTTTCATGAACCTTTCTAGATATGGGTCAGGAATACCTCCAGGATAGCTGACACCTAACTGGCATTTTCAATCAACTAAACTATATTTTTAAACTCTCAAATACTGTGGTCAGCTGGTCAAAATGTTTTAGTAGTTATCCCTGTCATTAGTAATGATGTGAAAACCACAGGGGTTGGCAAAGACTTCTTGAATCAAAGGCACCCAAGCAGAGGTCGTTGAAGGCCATCTAGCATGAAGCCAGCTCCTTTAGCTTCCAAAAGTGACAAACATAGCTTGCTTGGAGAAAGGAGCTTGTGGGTTCCATTTGCCTAGGCATGGTGGTTGCTGTGATGTCTCTGGACTTGACGCAGAAGTGTTCCACATCTCGAACTTTCTCTCTTACAGCAGTGTTTGTTTGGCACTAAGCTTTTTCTTCCGCCAGCCTTCTAGCTGAGAAGCCTCAGCCCCCCTCTCACCATCTGAGCACCTCAGGTTTTCATCTTGAGTAGATTGTTTTCTCTCTCAGCCACCTCTCATCTTGAACTGACATTCCCCTCTGCTCCTTGCTCCCTGTGTCATCCATTATGCCAGCATCTGTAACAGCTGTGGCTTTCGCTGACTGAGAAAGCTTTAGTGTTTGCCTTTAAAATGTCATTCCTTCACCCCTCTCAACAGTCAGACTCCCCTCAGTTTGTTCCTGGCTCCCCTCACATGCAGAGAGAACAAACTGACACCAAGGACTGTCTAAACACGGCAAAGCAGCTGGAGGCGGGGCGAATTCAGTTTCTCATCCTCTGGGCTGATCTTCTCTAACAAGTGTTGCCTTGTCGTTTAGACACATTTCTGGCCCAGACAAGCCTATAAAGAGGTTGTCAGGCAAAGCAGGGTGGGGCCTGGGTGATGGGGGTATGGAGTGACCACTGCACGTTGACTTTGCTCGTATTTACATTGTCAGATTGAGTTCGTCAAGGTCAAAAGCAAGCTATTTGTCCTGGCCCACGGTGCGTCCCCAACCCCTGCCTTCCATTATCTTGCACCTTAACCACAATACGTTTTGCTTAAGTTTTTCAAGGTCTATCTTGTATCACGTTGGAAATTATATAATTAGGCCAACTGAAGGAATTTTTCGAACCATCATATATGTTACCATACAAATATGAGGTTCTGTCAGGCAAGAAACATGCTACAATTCTACCTAGCTAACATTTAAAATTTAAATTCAGAACGGAGTAAAATGTTACAATGGATAAAGTTGTCTGTGACCAACATGAGCTCAATTTCTGAGATCCAAATGGATCCATATGGTGCAAAGAGAGAACCAACTTCTATAGTTGTCTTCTGATTTCTACATATACACTACAATATGAGGGCACACACATGTGCACACACACACAAATGTGTACACACACACACACACAGTCACACCTACACCTGCATCCACAAAATATAATCAATTCTTTTTTTTTTAATTCAAGTTCAGTCTTCTACTACAGGCATAAGAGTATGAACCTTGGTCAATTTACAATCACTATTGCAGTGGCGTTTAGGATCTGCCCTTGAGTTATCCTTCTATGGTTAACTGATGTGTGATAGACAAAGTTCAGCTGTGTGGTTTGTTGTTCTCATGATCCCTTTGCCTCACGCTTAGCCAGGGCTGAGCGGTTCATCTGTGGCTAAGAGCAGCAGGGTGAAGTTACGTGACCCATGCCTTCATTAAGCCTGTCACTTCAACCCCATCAGAAATAACTAGGCTTCAAGTATAATCTCTACAAAGTAAAGTACCCATCCTGGGAAACTTAAGCCTTATTCTGCATATCAAGAGAGTCAACCAGTCTTTAAAAGTGCAGATTATCCAAGAAAAGTCAGCCTGTTGGATGTCTTCATCAACAAGAAAATAGTAATTATTTTAGTGTGAGAGAAACACAGCATGCCACACACTACAGCTTCTTACAAGAAGGCACTGAGATTAAACTAGTTATCTTTATAAATACCCCTGAGCTAGTAAAGCATCGCAAGTGGGTAAACTGAGGCCCACAGAAGGTTCCCTGGTTTGCTTTCCATAGCTCATCCAGTGACATAGAGTACGTGGTAGAGTAAGGGTTCAAGATGAGGCTTGGGGCAAGCGATGGCACTCATCGGTAGAGCGCTTGAGTGGGCCATCCTAGGTTCAATCCCCAGCACCCCCAAAAAAGTAAGATGGACCTACAGCGGCAGGGATCATGTTGACTACTGGGCTACACTTCCCCCTTTCCACACTGACCTTGGACTCTACTCCCACTGGCAGCAAGCAACCAGATCAGTAGGACTGGCTTCCTCATTCCCTTTGTTTTCAAAATTCTGATCCCTCATCTTCAGTCACTTTTACTGAAACCCTCAACCAAAGGGTAATTGTAGTTGCTGTCTCAGTAGTCCATACCAGCCTTCTCACTCTTATGTTGATGCTTTGTTTTAAACTAGATTTTTGTTGGTTTCTCCTTCTTTATTCTTAGGCTGTGGCCATAAAAGCTGCATGTGTATTAACAGGATCTGCACTGGGTTCTGGTATAAACAAAGAGTTCAATACTGACTGATTTTTGACCCTCAATAAAATAGCTGCTAGTAGGACTTTTACTTTAATCTGAATATGAAAACATTTAAAGGAATTTGTGTACCTGTGTATTTTTTTAGTTGCAATCCATAAAAATTCACTGGGCTAATTTAATAGTGAGATTAAACTCCTTCAAAATCACTAACAAAACCATTTAAAATATGACCCTGGCTGTTACCACACCATCTCTTGATCCCACAACTGGAGACACTCTGGCTTCTCTGACTTTTCTTGAATGTGTCAAACACACTTGTATGCCAGTGGTTTGATACTTGCCCTCAAAGTCTGCCTGGAACTCTCTTTTCCCACCCTGCACAATCTGTCACACATGTCTGAAGCCTTACCTTGTATAACAATGCACCTCCCTGCCACACTCCCTTCCCTTTCCTACCATATCTGCATGTCTACTCCTTTATCACAGGTCTTTAATTTATTAGTTTATTGTCTGTGTTATACTAGAGTGTTAACTTTCTGAAGTCAAGGAGTCTTTTGTTCATCATGTTATCCATAGCAGATAAATATGGCATCAAGTAGGTAATTAATAAATGCTTATTGAGTGAATAAAATTCAATTTACTTGTAGATCCCTGGTATAAGTTCTAAAACATATTGTGACCCTTCTTGGTCCTGTGAGTCCTGCGGCCTTACCTTCAGAAACCATTGCCTTTGGGGGGGAATTTCAGGGATATTCATTTCCTTGGTCTTTAAGAATGTGTCTGTACAGAAGTAGATTAACTACAGGTACACGGCAATTCTGAGAGAGTGATTAAGGAAGACAGAGACTATGAGAGAGGGCCCTTTGTTGTTTTCACCAATTAATAATATGAATACTGCACTTATCTTCATTTCAAGATCCAACAAAATCCTGTTATCATGACTTGAATGAATGCAAGAATTCGATCTATATGTCTCTTTATGCCTTATATGAAAGCCTAGAGATTTGAGGCAGTATAACCAATGAGGCACTTTTACAAGGCTTGCTAATCTGTAATCATTCAGAAAAATAATGTTTCCTGACCCTAGGCACCAGGGCTAGGGTTGATATTAATGGTTAACTTGATTGGATTTGGAATTAACCTAGAAACAAACCTGTGGGCATCTCTGTGAATTTCTAGCGTAGGTTAACTGAGGTGAGAGGACCCTCTATGGATGTAGACAGCACCATTCCATTAGCTGGGGTCCTGGACCTAATAAGATTCATCACTCTGCTTCCTGACTACGGATGCAGCGTGCCTGGTCATTCCCTGCTCTAGTTGCTATACCACTCATGCTGTGATGGACAGCATCCTATGGAAATGTAAGCCAAAGTTATCCTCCCTTCTAGTTCCCTTTGTCAGGATTGATTTACTTTACAGATCCTGCAAGACTTATGCAAGAAGTTGAATAATGCAGAAGGAATTCATGACTGTTGTTGTTTTGTTTTGTTTGGGCCCTGCACTTAAGTCATGCTGGAAGCTAAGAATTCAATGGTTTTCATTTTGGATACTTGGATACATTTAAACTCCACATGTAACCAGTTTTATAAAAGGAGTATTAGTTGGTTGTAGGCTTAGATTTTCCAAAACTACTTTGTTTAAGGTTCTTCAAGGCTTCAACCTCCCTTCTAGTCCACCAACCAAACTTAGGGAAGAAAGGAGGTTAATATGAAAGGGCAGTTGTGAACCTGTTTAGTAGTATTTGGGGTGTGTGTGTATGTGATTTCACTCTTCATTGCCAGGCTAGCAGCAGTCCAGTTAAATAGAAAACACCAAACACAGATCAGTAGAGGCAGGATCCAGAAACAACAAGGCTCTGCCAAAACTTTGAGTCACCAGAGTCGGCCAGAATCAGCCGGAATACCATGTTCTTTGATGTGTATCTCTCTACAGAATGAAGACCAGAGAAGACCAGCAAAGACCAACCAGTGAAGAAGCAAAGCATCGCATGCTATAGCAATGCAAGAGCATCTTTGCACTGTTTGTGGCATTCTGTTTATATTCTCTCTAACCATCATGCACCCTCAAGTGTGTTTTCAGCAAAACATCAATGCCCTCTCATAAGACAGCTTCCAGAAAAACATCATGTGACACAACTGAGTTGTTAAGAAACCAGAAATTCAAAAGGGACCTATCATGACTGTCCTCTGAAAGACCCAGCAAGCAGCTGAAAGAATCAGATGCCGATGTTTGCACCCAACCAATGGACAGAAAGAGCTGACCCCTGTTGTTGAATTAGGGAAGGTTGAAAGAAGCTGAGAAGGGCGATTCTGTAGGAGGACTAGCAGTCTCAATTAATCTGGACCCCCGAGATCTCTCAAACACTGGACCACCAAACAGACAGCATACACCAGCTGATATGAGGCTCCCAACACACATACAGTAGAGGACTTCCAGGTCTGTGTTCATTCAGAGATGATGCGCCTAACCCTCATGGAGCAGTCGAGGGTGGGTTGGGGGATAAAATATGGAGTGCAAAAAATAAATTAATTTAAAAAAACAAGTGGAAAATATATTGTTATGAAAAATATGTTCTGAATATAAAAAAGCTATAAAGTTAAAACATTGTCAACAAAAGAAAAGAATCCAGAAATTCCTACTTCATATGCCCCTTTCTGTTTTTTTTAAATACTTGATTTCTAACATTAACAATCTATACATAATTGAAATAATTATGAGAACCACAAAACTAGAACTTTACATCTTATTTTAAATAAGCTGCTGGTATACACTATACCAAAGAATAGTGGGGAAAAGCCCATAAAACTTAGATTCATACAGCTTGATCCATTACAAACTCGTTCAGTGATTTCCTAAAGGAAACTAGTTGGTATGCTTATCATACCATATACCCACAATGTCATCTGTTTTGAAAACACAGCTCAAATGTAAGCTGACAGCATCCCCCTGCTCTGACCCCAGTAAAGGTGCTGGAAATAGCTAGCAATTCACAGAAATCCCACAAGATAATATTTTACACTGGGATTTGATAACAGGTTGTAGCCTTTTTGTAGCCAGAGAAGCAGAGTTACATAGTTTTGAAGTGAGGGGAGAGTTTGCATAGCATCTACTTAGACTCCTACTATATACTCACTGGAAGCTGAGTCCCAGTCTGAGTCATGGTCACTTGTGATCATCAGTAAAAGGACTGTCAGGAGACATGAGACGAGAATCTGAGACTAGAATCTGGTCTTCTTCTTTGCACCCAGAAGGGTCAAAGGGACTTCTAAGATATAGTCAAGGTGATTAATCAGATACATTAATGCAGACAAATTTTTCTTGTATGGCCTACTTGTGCCCAGTTTAGTCCCATTAAAAGAAGAAGAGGAATCTGATAGAAGCAGAAGAATGAATGACTGCCGAAGGCCTAGAGATTCAGGGAAACTGAGGCAGGGTCATCAGAAGCTACCAGATACTCAATCCAATAGCCAACCAGAAAACAGGGACCTGTTATGCTAACATTGGATGAGCCTGGAGGACAATTTTCCCAACATTATCATGAAAACAGACAACCCTCTGCTCGACTTTTAGTATTTTAATTTTGAATTTCAACTGAGATGTGGAATTTGACCTAGCAAAATTGGTATTGTTTTATGTCCTTAAGTTTCTGATATTTTACATTATCAATAGAAAACTAATATATGCGGATTCTCAAAATGCTTCTTTCATCCTTTCTCAGTTTTTTGACCAATAATATTTACTTGCTGAAATAAATAAATGTTTATGCACATATTAATCCCCGGCAGACTTCTGTGGGATTCTTCAGTATATAATCTTATACTAGTTACCAAGGTTTCTTTGATTTTGCCCTACCTTTCTTTTTCTGCTGATTTGCTGATGTTTCCAAACATCATGAGTTAATTTGTAGCCAAGGTAAAGGAGATTCTTTAGGATTCTGCCAAAGTTTTGACTTTCAGGGAAGGGGCAATGGGTGACAGTAGCATAGAGACAGGAGACTCTGTCTCTGCTCCACTCATGGTCGCTGGGTTCCACAGTTTTATGAGGTCCTTTTCTCTTCCTGTGTTGACTCAGGAACACTCCTTATAGTCTTTCATTGAACGCTACTATCATCTTCCTGGAGAAACAGTGAAAGCCAGTGCATGGGCCACAGAAAAGAGCACATTGCAGTGCTCTTCATCATATTCTTATCGTGGCTTGTTACTCCAGACAAACAGTATTTTATTACAAAACAAGCAAGCAAACAAACAAACAAAGGTGTGTGTGTATTGTCTGTATGTGTGTGTGTATACATGCATGTGTGTATGTTCATAAATGGGGATCAGTACAAATACTCCTTATAAATCTGTGAATACCAATCACTGAATTGTATTTGGTTACAGCAAATCAGATAACTTTTACAAACTCTTCTGTTGTGTTCCTCGTGATAGAAAAGATGGAAGGAATCTTATTGAACCAGTGAATACTATTCTGTCTGGCATAAGAAGTACTAAGGATGGATGAAAGAAAGAACTTGTATTGGATCATCCAAGGGAACACTGGATTCAAGAATGGATGCTTGTAAGACTGAAAATCTTCACAGGTAACACAGAAGACTCAGACTGAGGAGGAGGCAGGGGAAGGAGAAAGAGTGAGAAGATGCACCAAAAGCCAGAGAATGGTTCCAGCCATCCTGAGCCAGAACAGACAAAGTACAGACTCTCCCCCCAAGCCTCTGCAGAGGGAGTGGCCTTGGTTTCACATATCTAATGGCTAGCACTGTGAGGAAATAATTTTGATTATTGAAGCCAAGAGAGTGGTAGTTTTTAATGGCAGCTACCAAAAACTAACACGGACATGTCCTTAGGATTAAAAATCTTGCAAAAGACAAAACTTCATCCATTTCAGATGTCTGTAAATAGAGATGTTCTTCTGCAAGCAAGTTAGTGCTCGCATCAGCAGAAGCCGAGCCTAGAATGTCTGGTCTAAGTATTTATCAGTGAGCTAGCTCTCTTGCAGTGTTGTAATGTCGTACTGCACATTGTCAATAGGTTTGTATTATTGAAAGCTTACTCTGAGTAAATCAAATCAATACATCAGAAGCTATGAAGAAGAGAGCAGAAAAAACATTAAGTAGGCATAATAACGCATAACACCCATGGTTACTGTGTGCTCTGTATTTTGAGTGTTTTATAAATAAAATGCATCGCCTTCCCAGCAGCCCCACGAGGCTGGATCTTCATAACTCCAGGTCCAGAGAACATCCTTTGAGATATTGGACGACTTGCTCCAGAAATAGGAAAGGGGCTTTGAGGATTTGAAAGTGAAATGCCCTTTATAGGCATTTGTGTCTGAACACTTGGTCCTCAGTTGGAGACACTGTTCAAGAAGGCTGGGGAAACTTTAGAGAAGCAGGGCATGCTGTAGGGGTGGGCTTTGAGCTTGAAGAGTCCAGCCTTCTTTCTGTCATATCACTGCCTCCTGGCTACAGATGCTGTTGTCATCATAAAAAAGGAGCTATAAGAATATGTTCTGGTGGGGTGTAGGGGAAGGGGGTGCCTCAGCGGGCCCAGACCAAGACATCCCTTCCCACTGAGAGACCAGACATACGCAGGTATAATATAGAGTAGAGTTTATTTAGGGCATGGGAAGGGGAGTTAAGAGAGTAGTAGAGGCAGAGAAAGGAAGAAAGAAGAAAGTAGAGACGTAGAGGCCAGCCATGACCATGTGGAGAAAGCTGGGGAAGGGAATGGGGAGTAAGGGGGGGGGGGGCAAGAGAGAAGCAAGAGCATAAGAGGAGAGAGAGAGGGGGGAGGGGCCAAACGGCCCCTTTTATATTAGGCCAAGCCTACCTGTCTGTTGCCAGGTAACTGTGGGGGTGGAGCATACCTGGCTGCTGCCAGCAACGGTGGGGGTGGAGTTTAGACAGAATACAAACAGAAGCAATGTGATCAGCTGCTTCCAGTTGATGGGTCCATGCTTCCTTCCCATAGTGTGATGAACTAACTGTACCACTTCTCAAACCATGAGCCCGAATAAACCCTTGAGTCTAAGCTACACATTGTATTTGCTCACTGTAATGAGAAGAGTAACTAGTTTAGTGGCAGAGGTAGGGTTTAAAGCCTGTACGTTTAAAGCCTGTACTCACTTGGCTGTCATTGACCTCCCCTTAGGACAGTGGTGGTCACCCTTCCTATTGCTTCTACTCTTTACTGCAGGTTCTCGTGCTATGGTGATTCCCCCCTCCACCCCCCCCAACCATAAAATTATTTTTGTTGCTACTTCATAACTGTCATTTTGCTACTGTTATGAACCGTAATGTAAATTTCTGAGTTTTCCTGACGGTCTTTGGTGACCCCTGTGAAAGGGTCCTTTGACCCCCCAAAGGGGTCGTGACCCATAGGATGAGAACTGCCTTAGCATATCTTACTAAACTACCGTTCAAGATGGAAGGTTTTAAATTCAGCGGAAACCCACAGGACACTCTCTTCAAAGCATCTCTCTTCCACCGAACTAGTGGTCAGATGGCTATGCTTGAAAATGTTGAATAGCTGCCCTCTATACCACCACTGGACATGGATACCAGAAGATATTTATTCTTCCTGGGCAGAATCCGAGGCTTAACTAGGAAGCTGCCCTGATACAGTTAACAGGAATTCTGAGAAAAAAAAATGCGATTAATGCTGCCGCAAATAAAGAAGAGGGAAGAGAGGAAATGGAATTTCCAGAGAAGTCTGATAATTAAACTCAAGAGCCCTGACAGAGTAGCTGAACACAACAGATAAATAACTACTTTCCGGTAATTATAAGGGAGGATGGTAACAGATGAGACAGGCTGGGTTCACTTGGTATTTTCAAGGCTGACATTTCGATTCTAGGGAGTTGTTGGATCTGTGCTAGCAGACGCCTTTTTTTTTTTTTTTGTCTCTGTGTTCACTTTGTCCCAGTTCCTGCCCTTCCATGTTGTGCGGAAGTGCACACTTTGCACACTGCACCACAAAATTCAACCCTCTGCCACTGGAGACACCTGCTGAGGGGGCTATCTGTGTCTCTAAACAATGCAAGTGCTCTTAAAAAGATTTTTGTCAGCCTTTCCCATCAGCGGAACAGGGCGGAAATGGCATAAGCTATTTCCGGTCCTCCCTTGATCATGGATGTCTTAGCTTTCCCAGTTCAATTCATGATGCAATCACTCTGTGCCACAAAGGGGAAACAGAGGCAGGAAGCACTATTCTAAGTAAAGCAACACTGGACTGCAGAAAAGAAACCCATTCTCTTCTATGAATTGAGGTCACACGGAGATACCCGGATATTCTTCCTGTGTTTGAGAACAATGGGAGAATATTTCGAAAAGCTGAATTTGCATAATAGAATAAAAACTCTGCCCTTTTCTGTGCTGTGGGGAGACTGAACGGGTGCCATGATCCTTAGGCAGGAATGAAAATGATGCTCTTTGTGTGGTTGTCCCGCCAAGAATGAAGAGTACCCCTGCGGGTCACCAGCTTGAATGGTTTGTAATATTCCGCCCCAAACTCCAGATGGCTTAGATTTCACTTTGTTGACCCGAATCCTGTGTTTTCTTTCTTCCTTCCTTTTTCTCTTTAATTAAAAAAAAAAAAAAAAGCAGTGTCATAATTTATTAATTGGTGTAGGGAAGGAACTCCCAATGGCGGCCCTGTGGTCTGGCAGTGGAAAATTTCCCAGCTCTGCCGGAGAAGGCTGTCCAGCCAGCTTGGCACTTGAATGGACTGAAATGAAATGTCTTTTGTTGTAAACACCTAATTTGTTCATTTTGAACTGTCTGAGTAACTAGATCAAAGACGAATGTCAAATGCCCAAAGCAGTGTTTGTCAGCACTGCACTTTTGATTCTTCTTGTTGTAAAAGCAACTGAAAAGGGGGAAAGCCTCAGACTGGATTTTCACAAAAGCACAGGGAAGCTGGGGTTGGCAGCCTCTTGCTGCAGAATGAATGCACACTACAGAGTATAGACCATTTGTCTCCTGATTACAACAGACCCCAGGGGAACTGGTGTTGGCTTTGAATTCCACCTCTTTTTCTCTGAGAGCCTTCTAGTGACAGCTCCTCCCCCAGTCCTCACAGCATAGAGCCCTCGGGACTGCAGATCTCCTCCCTGTGTGGGTTTTAGTGTGTGTTCAATTCAAATAGGGCAAGGGCAGGGATTGGTCCTGAGCAATGATATATATTTTTAAGATGTTCTTGTTTGGAACTCAGTGGAGGCCGTAATGAATGCAATTAGTGCCTATGTGGGCTTCATGCGTACAATAACAAGGACTACCATGTAGGGGAACCAACCAGAGAAAGGCTTGACAAGTATTCTATCCCAGAATTGCCCAGAAATGGTAACAGATCCGTTTGCTTGCAGCATGTGAGCCTGATGGCTTGGTGTTTTATATGTTAATTTTTAAGGACTCATATACATAGTTTTCTCTCCACAGGAGGATTGATTTATAATGAGGAAGAACACGCCTTTTACCCTAAAAGTGGACTAACTATCTTTCAAAGATATCCTTCTCACTTCCATATTTTGCTGACAACCCCTTAGGAACTGCTCAGAATATTCGGGGAGGGAAAATTTAAGCTGCAAGGTTCCTTTCACACTTAGCAGCATTGGCACCGATGAATTTAATTTAGTTGTTGTTTTAATTTAGTTTTGTCCTACTGTCCATTTCCTTTGAAGGGAAGAAACACACATGATATTGGTGAGTTCTTCACCCAGTTCCGATTATCTCATTTTGAATTTGCCACATCTCAGCCTTCCCCTAAATGCTTGCTCAATTTCTTCTTCTCCTTAGTTATTTTTCTTCTGTTAAAAAAGCAGCAGAGGCACCAGTGAGCTGTCAACTGTCAGCTTCTTTTCCATTATGTTTTTACTGCTGGGAGATGTTGGAACAAAGGCATCCCAAGTGTTACTGAATGTGGGCCAGCAATCTGCCCTGGTGGAGAGGCTGCAATCATCCTGTATGGATGGGAATGTGTGCTTCTCGGCACTGCTTGGAGACTTCTTGTATTTCTCTTTGGGAATGCTTCATCAGTACAACTCTGTGAGTGTCACTGCCCTGGCCTTCTGTGGCTACCACTTTCTGTGACAGAATGGAAGAAATAAAATGTGACCTGTCAACCTTCAGTTGGTATGAAATAGCCCAACAGATGCTTTTAAAACACAGAGTCCCAGATCATGTCAATGTCAATTCCTAAAGCATATTTGTATCAAAGATTTAGCTCCTGCCTCTGTGCTGGCCAGATATGCATGCAGAAAGCCTATACATCATTTTGATTAACTTGTTACTGGGAGAGAATTCTGAGGGCAAGGGGGCAGTAGTGAAAAGGAAATGAACCAAAAAGGAACTGGGCATCTTTAAGAGGAGAGTAGTCGTGCTGGGGTAGTTACAGTAGTTATGTGGGTCACCCTCACTCTGTCACCCAGGTGGCTATCACTAGGCAGAGTGAGGCCTTTACCCAGGATGCTTCTCCTGTGTCCATTTCCAGTCAATCTTTGCTCCATGGTACTTGCTAAATACATTTTTTTTTTGGTATTTCTATGCCTACAGATTATATTTGCTTTCAAATTGCCCAGCAATACAATATAATTCAGCCCTGGAGAAAAACAGAGTCTTGCTTTCCTCTAAGCTTTAGTTAGAGACAACCGGATGCGTCTGGCACTGTGAAATGCACCCTGTGTGTAGGAAAGGTTGGCTGAGCATACTCTGATTTTTTTCCCCTAAAACAATTTGATAACAATGGTGTCTCCTGGAAGACAAAGGTAACTAGAGGATAAGAATATGGTTTATAAATTATTAAATCCTACATGTTAAAGTTTGAAATGGCAGAAAAGTTCCAATTGTATTCAGGAAAGCAGTTTCCTGCTATATGTGACTTTAGCCCATATCCTTACAGAACACAGAGCTGGGTGGATGGACATCTCCTTGCAGGTGCTGGCAGGAGAGCCGCTTCCAAGGGACTGGACTCACATTACCCAGCATTTCTTCTGTGTATTATCTTTCTTTCTATTTGTTTCCTTGATCCTTTTGGATACATGAGCAAATTTTACTTCCTGTTTTTATTATTTTATTTAATAAATATTACCCCAAGGGACTCAATTTGAAAATCAGGAAATGATATTATTTCTCTGGAAAGAAATGGAGTGGGAAGGAAAGATTTAATAATGTTAATTTGTTACAAAACAAAGCCAAATACATGCTGTCAAATTAGGTGGACTAAACACTGATACAAATGGAAAGGAACACTGCCTAAATCCTTAATTTTCTAAAGAAATGAAGCCAAGAACGAAGGCTGGTTTACTATGGGAGTTTTTACTTCTTTAAGAAACTAAGGAAATAACACAGCATCAAAAAATGCTAACCTTCCTTAGCCCATAGTTCAAGTCTTGATTTGCGTATGACTGTGGAAAGGAAAAGAGGTTGTCTTAGCTGCTGTTCTATTTTTATGAAGAAACACCATGACAAGGTGACTTTAATAAAGAAAGCATTTAATTGGGGCTTGCCTACAGTTTTAGAGAGTTAGTCCATTATCATCACGGCAAGAAGCATGGAGGCAGCATGCAGGCAGGCATGGGGCTGAGAGCTTATATCTTGATCTTCAGGCAGTAAGCAGACAGAAGTACGCTGGGCCTTGTATGAGCTTTGGAAACCTCAAAGCCTACTCCCAGTGACACACCTCCTCCAACAAGGCCACGCCTCTTAATCCTTCCCAAACAGTTCAATGCCCTGGTGACTAAGCATTCAAATATGTGAGCCCCATTCTTGTTCAAACCACCGAAGAGAGTAAAGGGAGCCCAGGATCCAGCACTTTCAATGGACCCAATGCTATTCCAAAGGTTTTAGAATATTATCCCATTTCATCATCATAATTTTCTGGGGAAGAGGTAAGATTTCATCAGACAACTAAAGAAACAGAGGCACAGAGGAGCTCTGCAATTGGCCCGAAGGTAGCACACAGATGAAACTCAGTACAGAGTTTCTTCTCTCTCCATGATGCTGTCATGTCTCTCTTTAGCTACATTATCCTGTTCAAATCTCCTATTATCATGTCTACTCTTTGGAGGAGAATAATAGGCTTTGGTTGCTGGAGAAAGAAAGAAAGAAAGAAAGAAAGAAAGAAAGAAAGAAAGAAAGAAAGAAAGAAAGAAAGAAAAAGGAAGGAAGGAAGGAAGGAAGGAAGGAAGGAAGGAAGAGAGAAAGGAAATACCCTAAAGAATGAATGAGTCAGAATTATGTTTCAGTCCAACTACAGTGCTTGTTACCTGTGTTGCTTGCTTACTATTTGAACACCAGTTTTATCCAGCCTTTTTTATGTACCCTCTTGATTCTATTGGCTAAATGAGATTCTAACTCTATCAACAAAGATCCACCATGTTCATTTACCAGCAGGATTGTTCTAGATTTGTTATCAAGGCTAAGGTTATCTATAAACCAAAGAAAGTTAAAGGGGATGATTTATCTCATCCTTTTTAACACTAATGTTCTGTGGTCACATATGTCCAGCCACTGAGTGGCTGCTAATGCTACTTCATTTTCTAGCCTCCTACGAATACCCTTGACCTTCCTCACCCATTCAACAATGGAAAACAGAGAAGCTGGGTGATGCAAGCCATCTTCCACTGACAAAACAATTGCTGCCAAGTCGTCTCCTCATTCGGGAGAACAAAGTCTCCTTTACTGTTACTGTTACTTTTTGCATACATGTATGCTATATATGAATATGTATGGATCTGTGGGCAGACATGTTTGGATGTCTTTCTTGATTGTTCTCTATCATCTATATTGAGCAAGAGGGAGTCTCACACTGAACCTGGAACTTATCATTTCACCTAGTTGGCTAGCCTGCTTGATCAAGGACTTCCCTGTCCTTGCCTCTCTGGAAGAAGACTACCACACCCGTTCAGCTTTTCTGTAGGTTTGGGGATCTGAGGTCCAGGTCTCATGCTTTCACAGCAAGTGTTTACAATGAAAACAATTCTGCAGTGCAATTGTTATTACTATATTTTAGAAAAACAAAACAGTAATTTATGTGAAAAAAAAACCTGCTCAAATCTTGATCAGAGTTCTGAGTTTCATTAAATACATAAACACATCTAATTCATGCTTAAATCACAGCACAGTCTTTCCAACTGATCCAGAAAAAAATGTCTTTCACACTGCTTTCAGGTCCTTCCCCTTGTCACTCTGGAGTCTACCATTTCTATGGATTAGCTTTCCTAAGAACACATCTGCTTTTATATTTCCAAGTAATATAGTATAATATAGCACATCAGAAAAATAAATACTACTGCCTTTGCAATTGTAATCTTTGGTCTAATTTTCCTAATTATTCTTGGGTTAATCTGACAAT
This sequence comes from Mus musculus, assembly GCF_000001635.26. Lineage (NCBI taxonomy): Eukaryota > Metazoa > Chordata > Mammalia > Rodentia > Muridae > Mus > Mus musculus. The sequence continues at coordinate 55,511,691 of NC_000084.6, forward strand.
ATAAAATATAATCCAAAATTCAGCTGATACAATGGCAATTTCTTCATCTTCTACAATATTGATTTTTTTTTAAAATGTCCTCTGAGAAACTCAACACCAATCTAGATACCAGGAAGTTTCAGGTTTTGATACAGACTTTCATGGTTTTCTATAAATCATGGGCTCTCTTTGTGCCCTTCTGCTTTTATTCACAGAAATGGAGAGTCAGACTATGGCCTCTAACACAGGTAACCACTATCTCTATTGTTTTCTCAGAACACTATAATTAAAAAATAAATGTCATTCCTTCTGGAAAAACAAAACAAAAATAACTCATGCACTCCTTTGGATTACATGGAAATTTATGTGATTATTATATAATAAGATACTCAGAAAAGAAAAAATATTTTAACTATGCTCTCAGCATCAGTATTTTATCTAATCTCTTTTAAAAAGGCAACACACACACACACACACACACACACACACAACTAAACAAACAGTAAAACCCAACCAACCACAACCCAAGCAAACAACACCCCTCCCCCAAGATATTCGAGGTCACAGTTGCTGTTTAAGAAATACCACAAAGATCTCCCATGCTCATGGATTGGCAGGATTAATATAGTAAAAATGGCCATCTTGCCGAAAGCAATCTACAGATTAAATGCAATCCCCATCAAAATTCCAACTCAATTCTTCACAGAGTTGTAAAGAGCAATTTTCAAACATCTGGAATAACAAAAATCTAGGATAGCAAAAAAAATATTTTCAACAATAAAAGAACTTCTCACCATCCCTGACCTTAAACTGTACTACAGAGCAACTGTGATTAAAAACTGCATGGTACTGGTACAGTGACAGGCAGGTAGATCAATAGAATACGATCCAAGACCCAGAAATGACCCACATACCTATGGTCACTTGATCTTTGACAAAGGAACTAAAACCATCCAGTGGAAAAAAAGACAGCATTTTCAACAAACGGTGCTTGCTTAACTGGAGTTTGGCATATAGAAGAATGCAAATAGATCCACTCTTACCTCCTTGTACAAAGCTCAAGTCCAAGTGGATCAAGAACTTCCACATAAAACCGGATACACTGAAACTAATAGAACAGAAAGTGGGGAAGAGCCTTGAGCACATGGGCATAGGGGAAAAAATCCTTAACAGAACACTAATAGCTTATGCTCTAAGATCAAGAATTGACAAATGGGACCTCATAAAATTTCAAAGCTTCTGTAAGGCAAATGACACTGTCAATAGGACAAAACAGCAACCAACAGATCCGGGAAAAGATCTTTAGCAATCCTACATCCTATAGAGGGCTAATATCCAATATATACAAAGAACTCAAGAACTTAGACTCCAAAGAACCAATTAACCTTATTTTAAAAATGGGGAACAGAGCTAAACAAAGAAATCTCAACTGAGGAATACCAAAAGGCTGAAAAGCACCTAAAGAAATGTTCAACATCCTTAGTCATCAAGGAAATGCAAATCAAAACAACCCTGAGATTCCACCTCACACCAGTCAGAATGGCTAAGATTAAAAACTCAGGTGACAGCAGATGCTGGCAAGGTTGTGGAGAAAGAGGAACACTCCTCCATTGCTGGTGGGATTGCAAGCTGGTACAACCACTCTGGAAATCAGTTTGGTAGTTCCTCAGAAAATTGAACATAATACTCCCTGAAGACCCACTAATACCACCCCTGGGCATTTACCCAGAAGATGCTCCAACATGTAATAAGGACAAATGCTCCACTATGTTCATAGCAGCCTTATTTATAATAGCCAGGAGCTGGAAAGAATCTAGATGTCCCTCAACAGAGGAATGGATACAGAAAATGTGGTACATTTACATATTGGAGTACTACTCAGCTATTAAAAACAATGAATTTATGAAATTCTTAGGCAAATGGAAGGAACTAGAAAATATCATCCTGAGTGAGGTAACCCAATCACAAAAGAACACACATGGTATGCACTCACTGATAAGTGGATATTAGCCCAGAAGCTCAGAATATCCAAGATACAATTCACAAACCACATGAAACTCAAGAAGAAGGTAGATTAAAGAGTAGATACATCAATCCTTCTTAGAAGGGGGAACAAAATACCCATGGAAGGAGTGACAGAGACAAAGTGTGGAGCAGAGACTGAAGGAATGACCATCCAGAGACTGTACCACCATGGGATCCACCCCATATACAATCATCAAACCCAGACACTTTAGTGGATGCCAACAAGTGCTTACTAAAAGAAACCTGTTATAGATGTCTCCAGAGAGGCTCCACCAGTGCCTGACAAATACAGAGGTGGATCCTCACAGCCTACCATTGGACTGAGCACAGGGTCTCCAATGAAGGAGCTAGAGAAAGGACTCAAGGAGCTGAAGGGGTTAGCACCCCCATAGGAGGAACAACAATATGAACTAACCAGTATCCCCCAGAGCTCCCAAGGACTAAATCACCAACCAAAGAGTACAAATGGTGGCACTCATGGCTCCAGCTACATATGTAGCAGAAGATGGCCTAGTCGGTCATCAGTGGGAGGAGAGACCCTTGGTCTTATGAATGCTCTATGTTCCAGGGTAGGAGAATGCCAGGGCCAGGAAGCGGGTGTGGGTGGGTTGATGAGGGAGAGGGGAAGGAGGGAGAGGGGGTTTTCAGAAGGGAAACCAGAAAAGGAGATAAATAAAGTAAATATCTAATAAAAAAGAAAAAGAAAAAAGAAACATCACTAACACTCATTCATTCAAAACAATACTTTATTAATCTCTCAAGCAGTTCTCAACTTGGTTAGATGTTACTTGGCAATCTCCACACAGAAGTTTTTAACTAGATATAACAAATAACTGTTGCTTTCCTATGAGTAAATCTGATTGTACTACATGCTGTGTAATGCGATGTAACATAGTACATTGGAAAGAACAAATAGTACTGCTTATGGTGTTGAAATCTTGGGTCTGACTTCTCTAATGCTTGGACTAATCTGGCAGTATAAAATGTAATCAAGTAGTGAAATGATAGTATAGTAATATCACAGGCTGGTATACTAATGGAAACCAGAGTGTGGGGAGCGATTTGAAGGCCTCCTCACTCATGTGTCTTGTGTAAGCTCTTGACAAGTCTAGAGCAGCTGGGAAATGCTTGGGTATGTCTTTCCATGCAGTTCTCAACATGTCTTGTTGTTGGGCTTACTCACAATATGGTGGTTGCGATGGTCCAATATTGTACCTACTGTCTGGCTAGCCCCTAGACAAAGCAATACAAACAGAAAATCCAGACACTGTAGGGTCCAATAAGCCTCAATCACAAGAGTTATAAAGTATTGTTTATCACAATCTCCAGAAGTTTTGGGTCATTTAGTCATGATACTAACCTAGATCCAAGGGTGATTGGCAATGAACTTGCAACCATCTTTGCCCAACCCACTGAAGTTTATGTTCTGAGAGTTGTGTGAAGTTGTCCCATTTATGGGCATAGCAAATTTTGATTAATAACATATGTAATAGTTAAGCCAACAATCAATGATTTGTAACATCAGGAATCTACCGTTTGCGGATTTGAGATGTAGACCTATGAAAAGTTGATTTTTTTTTAAATCTGTAAACTCTGCTCCACCCCTTCTAGAAAAATTATATGGAAGAGATGTATGAATTTGTGAAAAATGCAAAACCATGAAAAACAATCACAGATTTGTAAGATATTATCAAGAGAACTCATTTTCTTCTGAGAAACAGCAAAAGAAACAATAAAGCAAAATACAAGTATTCTTAAAAACAGTAAAATTTGTCAAGTTCTTTCCCAACATATTACATTCTCCCACTGTCTTGAAGACATTCATAGTTTCCTTTCCTCATAAAAATACGATTTGACTTGCTGCTGAACCTGTGATACCTGTCCTTATAACAGTAGCACCAGGTGGTATTATGTATTCCTTGATTAACATTTTGTCTTCTGCTTCTTGTAAAACAGAAGACCCTTAGAAACTCCAAATTTCCTTAATTCTCTTAAGACTATCAGATATTTAACAACCAACCATCAGAATAAAAGAATGACTAACCTAGTAAGTTATGGTGTTGAAATGACAGCTGGGTCACTCGGTGTCCCCATTTTGAAATGTATTTCCCTTTATAGCTCTAACAGCCTTTTACTCATGGGAAGCTTGTGGAATAGAACTTGTGTTGTAATTCAATACCTTCTGAAGCACTAACTTTGCCCAGTCTCCATCCTCTATCATGACCTATTCCAGCTGTTACAAAGCCCTAGCAAGCATTTGGAAGTCATATCATTGAGACACATTCCATTTTGTCAATTCCTATTGCCATTCTTTCAGATCAGAGAGTTATCACAACTTCTTGCCTGCTACAAGAGTATTCTATGATAGAATGGGTGGCACCCACATACCTATGGTAGGAATGGCAGACTCCTAAATACTGCATTCTTATATATCTTTTTGGATACTTAGTTAGTTGATTTTATATATTTTTCTGCCTAAGTTGTGTGCATTTTTAAGGGTCTAACTTTTCCACTGAAGTTTAGTTGGAAATAAAAACTCATGCTCAAAATAACTAGTGTGATGTATAAAGATAGATTATATATTAAATAATATATAAGGCAAAAATATCTATAAAATCCTCTGGGAATACAGAAGAATGAGATTTCCTATATGTCATGTATGTGCTATTTTTAGGGGCCTGTAGAGAATGGTGGACAATAAATATATGGTAAGAAAATTTTGAAGAATTATCTTAGGTCCAAGAAATTATTATGATTAAAATTGGTCTGATTGTCATCATTTTTAGTCCCTGTTGGAAAATTTGCTAGGCCATAAATTATCTTCCTTGAAGGAAGTGTAATATTTACTATCTTATTTAATGATCCAAAAATCTGTACTGAATAAGAAGTAGAAATGTTAAAGTAATTACATTTGGAAGTCAATTTAATGAATGTCCAATATGTGAAAGCATTATTTCTGTAATCTTTTTTATTGCCCAATTTATCATCTTTATTGTTAATTTACTTATGCTATATAGTTCTAGGATGAATTATAATCTCTGGCCCCCACCCCCAGTTTTTCCCAGAATAAAGCACAGAAAGCCTTTGTGAGAATGAATTCTTGTACTTGCTACTGTGAAACTGTTTGTTACGTATGGGCTTTGGATAATTTCCTAGTCTTGCCTTAATTATGTCATGCATGTATATAAACACACATTTCCTTTCTTGCCAGTCTAAATTTCTTCAGCTTGATATCCACAGTAGCCACAAGACTGGTACTGTGCTGTTTACAGTCACTTACTGACTGTGGTCTTCTAGTTTCAGAATCTTGAGTTAGAAAGACAAATCTTTGCAGAGTTTGTTTGTATTTCACAAACAGCAGGAGGAATATACATGACTGATACAGGTCAGCACATGACTTCAGCCAGCACATCCCTCTCTGAGATGCAAAATAGGAAGTAACAGATGCCCTTTGTTAACATTAAAGGGAAGAAGGCTTTTCCTGTTAGAATATGTGGAGACAATTTGTAGGAAGACCCAAACAACTAATTAAAATGCCAAAAAAAAAAAAAAAAAAAAGGTCTGATCAGACTTCAGACTTCAGTTCCTACTAAGAATTTCTTAAATGATACTTTTGCCTAAATCATAGCGCATACTGTTACAAAAAGCTTCAAAGTAAGAACATAAATAAAATGACCCTTCAAGGGTAAGTTGAAAGCCTGCTTCCAGTGATTTGCCAAAACATGCGTGCTACCCAAAGGCTGGAACAGTCTACTTCAAAATTTACTGAGTTATAGAGGTTCATAATTTGGGCGGATATAGATTATATATCTTTTTTTGAATCTGAAGTGACTAGCTGGAGAGAAATGATCATGACATGTCAAAACACCGCCTGGTGTGCTTAGCCCTACTACACAGAGGGAAATCAAGACTGGGTGATGGTGCCGAAGAACAGACAGCTTTTGAAGTAACTTGTGGAAGAGAAAAACATCAAAATACAAATCAATCCTATGGATGACTTGGGATTGTTTCCCTGATTGGCTTACAATGAAGTAAATTTTATTTATCCAGCCCATTAGTGATCATGAGAAGTTATTACAAAACATATTATAGGCCATGTCTTTATTTTAAATCTGGGGTCACTGGGGAAGGGAGCAAAGTTAAGTATTCTCTTTTTTGGTGTGGGAAAAAAATAGATCCAATAGGTCCTGGAGATCCTATTTCCCAAGTTCATATTTCTTGGAGGGAAATTTCACATGGTAGACATCAAACCCAGGACTTTATACATGTTAAGCAAATGTTCTCCAGTATGGACTTACATCCCCAGCTCTCTAAATTGATTGTTATTGGAAAAAATAGGTAGCCATGTCTTGGCAGATAACTGCCTTACCAGTACAAACTGCTAGGTAGCCATTGGGTTAGAACTAATCTGGAACTAACAAGGAGACTCTACTTGGTAATAGCTACAAATAGCTACATTTGTATAGAATAAGTAGCCATGTCTTGGCAGATAACTGCCTTACCAATACAAACTGCTAGTGTAGCCATTGGGTTAGAACTGATCTGGAACTAACAGGGAGACTCTACTTGGCAAGCCAAATAGCTTCATTTGTTCATGATAATAACTGAACATATACATTAGATAGGTTTGTGTTTCTGGAGGCAAAGGGAAAGTTTTCCTTTGTGAATGTAGACAAGGTGGACCAGGGGAGGCTGGGTTTATTGAAGTATGATTAGGCTCTTCATAAGGTTATGGGATCAGCTGTGACTACACAACCAGACAAAAGCTGTCCAGTTGCTGATTGCAAGTATCTAGAAGAGACTTGTGATTCAATAACATAATATGCCCAGGTTCTTTTGTTTGTAAATTTTATTAATTTTTACTGTGGATATATATATGCACATGATAAATGTGTCTGGGTGGGCATATGGAGGTTAAAAGGCAGTGTTGGAGTCCAGGGATAGAACTCTGGGGTTGTTGGGGTCTTGCAAGGCTGCTCAACTTCACATGCAGGTTTTATGGAGAATAAAAGCATGCATCCCAGTGAAAGTACATTGAAGCTTTCTCTTTGCATCTAAAAGGCAGGGGTGGTGAAAATTCTTAACGTTGCATGAAACATTTGAATTTGCTACTCACGTTTAGATTTTTAATTAAAAAACTATCATTGACATAAAGAACCCTAAAGCAAAGAAGAATATGAATGACTTCTTTCTCTACCTACTGTCTTTTCAGACTATAAGGTAATAACAGGAAGGCATTTCTTAAAGCTATTTTCAAAAAAAAAAAACCAGAAAAAACAAGAACAGGAACAAAAGCAAAGCAGCAAATACATCCCTGCCATATCAGAATTCAGAAGTAGGACTGTTCTTTGTCAGCCAAGTAGGTATCCGCGTCAGTGTGTCCACTTCAAACCATGTAAGCTCTTAGGCTTAATGTTATTTTATTTATTTTATCAGTCTCATCCAAGAAGGAAGACAAAAACAAAACCACATTAATCTGGTTTTGATTTTGCCACAGACTTAAAGCCACCGCCCGCCACCTTTGACAAGACCCCTACTTTTGGCTGGGAACAAAACAAAACAAAACAAAACAAGAGCTCATCAGGAATTGCTTTGCAGTCCTGATAGACTCTGAGGAACTCCTGAGTCCACAAATGCCATTGGGATGGAAACATACCCTCACCATATATGAGGGTTTTTTTTTTTTCCTATCCTTTCTGCAGTCTCATATACAAAAATTTAAAAAAAAAAAAAAAAAAAAAAAAGGTCAGGGTTCAGACATCCCTGTATTGTATCAAATTAGACTGGATTTAATGCCTGCCTGTGTGTCATCGGCTTAGATCCATTTGTACAAGGCTGTGGAGAGCGAGGCTGGTGGAGATGAATGACTGGCTTTCTCATTACTTCACGCCTCCACTGCTGTCCCTGCTCCTGTCCTTTGTATTATAATGGAGGACAGCTGTGGCAGTGAAGTGAATATTAACTAACCCCCGTGCCTCAGCAGATTGTGACTTTAATCCCTGCAAATACCACTAAAATCAAAATTTAATTACACTCAGAGTAGCTCTGTTAATGCCTGAAAAATATTTAACAATTAGTGGTTGGCTTAATTAAGCAAACTGCCTTTCACAAAGCAACCTGTAAAGTCCTCCCAAGTCCCTCCCCCTCCCCCCACCTTTTTTTTTTTTAACCATAGACTAATTAGTCTGATGTAAGCTCACAGCACTTCATTTAGTGCTATTGAGTCTGCTGCTTAGGTCCTGAGTTTAACAGCATGTAATAGAAAGGGAAGTTGTAAAAAAGGAAGGAAAAAAAGCAAAAACAAAAAAACCAAACAGGTTTACAGTACACAGCTACTTAATAATAAAGAAAATGCTCTTAATATGCCACTAAACATTGAAAGCTATGTCTTCATTCATATAGATATTTGACTAAACATATGAGAATGGTTGTATCTCACAGTGCTTTTGTTTCATGAGATTTGGAAAGCAAAATAATAAATAACACAACCACTTTGATCAAAAGATCTGTCCTCTGTCTATATAGACCAGAGTAGAAAATCCTGTTTGTATTTGCACCTTGGGAATAGAGACAGTGCATACTGCTGCCCATGAAGGGAAGACGCCAAGAAATAAAATGTAAAACAATGAGCACGCTGCTAGGATTTAAATCTGCCTTTCTGATTTACACATGTCATCACCTGACCTCCTTGGGTTATGGGTTCATTCACTGATACAAGCATCTAGCATTTCATGGATGAGAGAGATGCAGACGTGTCACTCTATAGCTTTGTGTTAACAGCCACAGGTGTTGAAAGTGCCACAAGTGACATATGACCTTATCTGATCATGTAGCTTCATTTCTAGTTGAACACTTAGACCAAGATCTTACCACGAAATATTCGGGAGAATAACTCACAGCAGTCTTTGGAAAGGTACTCCCCCCTCAAAGAAAACTAAGAAAAGAATAGCCTCAAGCCTCAGAAAATTACAACAATAAACAGTGCCCCAAGAATGAAAACAAATCCCAGAGCAGTCAGGGAGATTGCAAACTGTTAAGGCCAAAGTTGTGTTTTCCAGAACTTTCCTGAGATTCAGACAGTGGCATGGATTTCCAGAGCCATGTGAAGATCTCTGTCCAGTTCACAACCTTTACAGCACAGCCCTCCAGGGCGCTACTCCAGAACTATTCCCTTTTATTTAACTCTGTACACGATTGAGCGTGCATTTGCTTTCCCAAACTGTTGAAAATCAGAAGCCAAAAAAAATATAGAGTCGGAGGCATGGCTTCTAGAGGATGCTCAGATGGTAGGAACTAGGTGAACATATGATACAACTTAGAAACTGCTAAGTAAAACTTAATCTGCAAGACATGGTCTCTAGATGCCACTCAAACTCACAGAACAAATGAACATTTAAAAGAATCATGTGTTGGAGATGTGGCTCAGTGGCAAAGTACTTACCTAGAACAGGCAATTGATTCCCATATTGAAAAAAAAAATCTTAGTTTTACAGTTCAGATTTCTGCTAACTCTGCTCATGCTATTGTATGCAGATGTGAATGAGTGTACATGAGAGAGACCCAGAGACAAAGAAGGTCAAAAACTATTATACTAATAAGCTGGTGTGCCTTTTCTTTTAGGTTCTAAGCCTTCCATGAGTTCTCACTGATCACTTTAGTGGACGTGATAAGTTAATTTTTCAGTGTAGAAATACTGCCCAGTCATACCATCCTTCTGGAATTGTTTCACTGTTATAGAAATCTTCATTTCACATTGCTACTTAATTTGATAAATAGTTGATAATTTGATACTTAAGAGCAGAGGGGAAGCAGGGCATTTTGGCACTTGCATTTGATTCCAGTACTCCAGAGCAGAGGTAGGTGGGTCTCTGTGAGTTCAAGCACACCCTGGTCTACACAGTGAGTTGCAGGCCAGCTAGGTCTACATAGGGAAAGGAAAACTCGGCTCAAATAGATAGATAGATAGATAGATAGATAGATAGATAGATAGATAGATAGATACTAAATAGAAGAGACAAAAACAAGGGTCTACGGGTATTTCTCTAAAAGGTTGTGCTAGGAGCACCCACATCGGACCCTGCCAACAATCTCCAACTCCATATAATACTGTGTATCTCCACTCAACGAGCAGACCACGCCTCAGGTCTCCCTGTTTATGGAGATGAAAGTAAACATAGGCTGTGATTGGGATATCTGTGTTCTCAAGAATTGGACAGCACCTGGCAGGTGTGTAAGTCATTCAGTGGGAGAAATGTAACTTTTTAATAGTAGAGGAAACAGGATATTACATTTCAAAAGCGATAGCCTTGAAAAATGTGTATTTACACAATGATACAAATTGGTGTAAAATCCTCTTCTGGGTTTCCCAGGACTAATTGTGCTTTAATGGAACACAAAACTTATGCTTCAAATCCTTTTGTCTATTAGTCACAAACACGTCTTAATTTCTTTTTGAATGCACGCTGCATGACTATTAACCAAATGTTCATTCACCATCAAATTCAGTTTCTTCACTGTGTTTTCTCATTCAAAAGCACATAATGATTCCCCGTAATGATACAAAAGCCCTGCTTCTAATGGATGCTTAGACCTCATTTCCATTCTTGAAGAGCATTGCCGATTTTAGGTTTTCGGTTAAATGCAACATAATTTCAAATAGTATAATATGCTTAAGTGATCTTTCAGGGTTTTATCTTCTGTAAGAGAGCAGCAAGTGCCAAAAGCCAAACAAAAAAATTACTAGCATCAATTCACCTCAGTTCAACTGCCAAAACTTTGTGTGTGTGTGTGTGTGTGTGTGAAAGAGAGAGAGAGAGAATGAATGGAAGTCCTCTTCTATTTCAATGAAGAAAATTTGTGAGTAGAGTGCTCATTTTTGACAATGGAGATCATTTGTAAACAAGAAAGCCACCCTATGCTTGTTTTCAATTTGCACATGTCAGCTGTTCCATGAAATAGACACTGAGACTCACAATCTTGGCTAACAGTGTAAGCAGTGCCTCTGTAGGAAGGTACTGAGAATCTTTCATAACTACCAATAGTACTCTTTTATTAGAAAGATTTAGTTATTAGAGAGACAGCACACACAGTGTGCTGGTGCCATATGTTCACAGAACTCCCTCTTTCCCACAACCTGTGTTTCTCTCACTGTCTCTGTCTCTCTCTGTCTCTGTCTCTCTCTGTCACTCTTATTTAATCTGAACCCAGGGTTTCTACCCCATCTTGATCATTCAGTTCCCAGATAAGACACACACACACACACACACACACACACACACACACACAAAACCTTTATATTTACAATAAACCTTAACACAAGAGCTGGGCAGATATGTATCCTCTATTAGAATCTACTTTCCTATCAATAAACTCAAATTATTACTCACCATGTTTTATCTGGGCTGCACTTAACTCCGGTTGGCCAAACCTCAGGGCCCTGTCCTCCATTCTCCTTCTTCTCTCACTAGTGGTTCTTCTCTGACCCCCAACCCAGGAATCCTAAACCCCACCTATGTCTCTTCTGCCCAACTATTGGATCTTGGCATTTTTATTTACCAATCAGAATAACTTGGGGGCAAGGTCACAGTGTCATCTGTTTCTACCTGCAGATTCTCCTGTCTCTGGGACAACCAGGTCTTGGGGCTCAGTATTAGCATTAGAATACAAGCAGTATCAGGCCAACACCTCTCTCTCTCTCTCTCTCTCTCTCCTCTCTCTCTCCCTCCCTCTCTCTCCTCTCTCTCTCCCTCTCTCACACACAGACAACACACATAAGCACATGCCATACACACACACACACACACACACACACACACACACACAGAGGCGTACACCTATGTATCCATCCTTTCTTAATCTTTCTACCACAAATACTCCAAGAAAGGAGATGACTATTCTTAACCAAGTTCATTACTTGTTGAAATTTCAATTATAAGATGACTTAAGTGTACTTTTTATATTGGTTCATTTCTTAGTTGATCATGGTACAGTAATGTGATCTTAGTGCCTGGAGCCTATAGTCAACAAATTCTCCAATTCTGACTTTAAAAGACTGGATAGACTAATAACTTTGTACTTACACTAAGATCCCACCCACTTCCTACAGACTAACATCACCAAGTCTCATTTCTTGCTCAGACATCCCTGTGGCTGGGATCACTGCAATGAACTAGTAGTTAATCACAACAAAACCAGTGATGTTCATGTCCATTTAAGCTGTTTCTCTTTCCATCTATATCATTTTTCTTGGTTATCAGAAATAACTGGTTATTCTTTTACCTCTTCCAAAGCTCTATGGTGTGTACATGAATACTCTTCTAACTATATATGATCATTACATTTATTAAAATTAATCAGTATAGAAACTTCAATGAATACATCAACAAGTTCCACAAATGCCTAGAATATAGCTGATATTTTAAAAGTTATTTATAGATCTATTCCTCGAATATGTCTGGGATTACTTTGAAGTAAATCCTACAGATTACATCATAGGGATGAGACAAAGGACTATCTATAGGCAGAAAAAAACCCACCTTCTTTACACCAGACAGAAAAATCTACTCAAGATATATCACAGATCTAAACATAAAAGCAAGCCATAAAATCCTTAGAAGAGAAATTTCACAATCTAGGCTTGCATGATACTATTATGAAGATGAGCAACCAACGATATGTGGGGAAATGTGACTTCATCACAGTTGAAAGCTTTCGTTCTGTGAAGTATATGTACAAGGAGTGCAGAGATAGGTGACAAAATGGGAAAAAACGATTTTTAAACCATGTAATAGTTTATTATTCAGAATAATTCAATTCAACAAAGAGAAATATCCCAATTAAAACTGTGAAGAGGATTTGGGCTGACAATAATGATCAAAATAATAAGCTCCTAGACCGAATAAAAAGGAGACACCTTGATATTCACTAGGATGATGTATGTGTCCCCATCCCCTTCTTTTTCATTGCTGTGACACAATGCCTGACAAAGCAAGTTAAAGAAGCAAAGGTCTCTTGTAAGAGTGTGAGGGACACAGTCCATGGTGATTGGGAGGACACTTTGTCAGCAGTAGGACATGACTGGCCATAGTGAGTTCACGGTTAGAAAGAAGAGAGCTATTAGTCAGGTTTTCAGTTCAGCTTGTTGTTCAGACTAAGACCCTCTGCCTGAGAAACAGTGATGACCAAATTCATGATGGTTCTGCCCTACTCAATTCATGCAATCTAGAAATTTCTCACAGACATTCCTAGAGATCTGGCTGTTAGGTAATTTTGTCAAGTTAACAATAGATATTAATTACCACAGATGCCTATAAGAAAAGATAAAAATAATGAATATGAACATGCGTTGCATGTAGGAATGTAAAATAACCCATGTACCTTTGGGTTACGATTGACAAAAATACTCTGCCAATTTCGCAAATGATGGTTATAGTGGTATATAACCAAGAATACTAAAAGCATGTTGATTTGCACACTTGGAAACAACATTTAAACATTATTCAGAGTAGCCCCGTGGTGTAAACAACGTAAGTATTTATCTGTTCATGAACAGATAAACAAAGTAGGGCATGACCATAAAAAGAACATTTATTTACTCAAGCATAAAATATGAAGTATTGATACATACAAGAACATGGGCAAAAACTTCCAATGATTATATGAACATAAAGCAGGAAGATAGTCATATCATACTGTAGATTCCACTTGTACAGAGTGCTCATAAGAAAAACTCCATAAGGATAGAAAGCAGATTAGTTAGTGCTCAACAGAGGTTATGAGGAGGGTGGACCCATGACGGCTGATTGCATCAGGATAATGAAAATCCCAATTATATCATATGAACTAAGTAGTATACTGAGTGTTAAGACTTTATATCTGTACTGTGTACATGTATTTGTATTTATCTTGTGTTTTGTATTGTCTGCATATTCTTCACTCATACAAATTAATTAATGAAGCAGATATTTGAGGAGTAATTATTCTGAGCACCATGTACATACACATCACTGTTCAGTTCTTGTCAATGGTCTAAGAGATTCTGTAACAGCAGACAGGGTGAACTAAAATAGAAACTGGTGTTAGGGAAGGTGTTTTTTCTTTAGCAAACACCTGCTACTGTGGAAGTGTCCTGGGACCTGAATAATGGTAAGGGCAGGAAGAGTTCTAACAAGAGTAGTGGCAAAGACCTGCATTGCTATGAACCGAGCATCGAGAGAAATTCTGCTAAAGGAATGATTCTCTGGAGGGAATATACAAGCGCTGCAGAAAACACCTCTGTCCTGGGCATGCATCACCTAAATGGATGTGAGCAAAATGTTGGCAGAAATACAAAAACCTGAGATCATTTTTTTTTATGCTATCTTCAATGGAAGTGAGAATTGTCTTAGTGGGCACTGTATAAAAGGCTATTATTTTACATAGTGACAAAAGTTAATCAGCAATAATTGGCTGAATTGTGCCTATGTCCCACTGTTTTGTTGAAAGTGTGATTCACCAGGACATTTGACAGACATTTCTAAGCAAAATGTTCAGGGTACTACATGGTCTCTCTCAACCTCTGATAATAAAATGCAAGAACTGTATCTTTCTCTTGGATGATACTTTGGACTTAGACACTAAAGTTAGTGCTGGAGTGATTTAAGCCTTTGAGGCAATGTTGGGATGGAATGAATGTAATTCTATGTGAGAAGTGTGGCTTTGGGCAGAACATGGAGCAGAAAACTGTAGCTCAAGTGATTTTGTTCCCTCATAACATAATAACAAAACTTTATCCTCAGTGAGATATGGCCTTGAGGAGATGACTTGATTCTGCAAGTCTTGGCAAAAGAGCTTGATGGGAGCCATTGACCCCCTTTGTACCCATTTTGTCCCTTCCAGAAGATGAGACATTTCAGCTATCTTAGAAGCTGCCATTCTCATTATACTAGGGCCTTAAGGCTAGAACTGTTAAAACGTGGTATTATCTATGAAAAATGGCCATCTCTGGATACCAAGCTTATGAACTTGTGAACTTCTAGTTATATCTCCAGAACTGCAAAGCATAAATTTCTGTGCTTTATACATTATTCAGTCCCAAATATTTTGTTATAGCACCATGAATCCTATGAGAAGGCCTGTCACAAAGGTTTGCTCTTTAAAACATCAGTAAGTTGCTGTTGAATAAAGGCAGACAATGTCTTAGTGTCCTTTCTATTGTATCATCATAAAGATCACTGTTGCCATGGAATCTCTGCTTGCCACTCTAATGAAGACGGTTATTGACAAAAGCATGTTGATTGAAAAAAATATAGATAGAATCGGTTTGCAGCAAGTCAATGACTCCTCCAGTATGACTTGTGTAGTTCACATTCACTTCTTTAAAGTTTACTTCCATTCATTCGGAATTGGTAGCTAAAACTGATCCAGTGGAGTCTGTTACCAGAAGCATTATTTAGAGTTTATTAGAAGGTTTAAAGACGAAACAAGTTTAAACTCCTAAGCTATGAATCACAAAAATGATATTTTACATGTTCAATTTTGGAAGGTTGTTTTGATTGCATTTTCTTTGCAATTTTCTCAAATATATATCAAAGCGCCATTACTTCTGTGGCTGTACTGTGGTGCATCTTCCGTTTCAAGAAAACAACAGCGAAGGAGTAACAAACAAAAGTATCAGGGCTGAGGTTTGAATGTGAGACGTCTCCCAAAGGCCTATGTACTTGTACGAGGGTGTCAGACAGAGTGGACCTTGACGTTTTATAGGCTAGCCACACTTCTTTCTGTTCTCTGACTCATATGATGATAGGGCCATATACGTCCTTTGATTCCATGTTTGTTCAGACGTAAATAAGCAGTCATTTGTCTACTCTACAAATCCTGATACGGAATAAGCTCTAAAAACCTAAAAACTTGTAATGTGTAGTAAGTCTTGCTGACATTCATCACTAATATTAATTTCGGTGAGACAATAGAAAAACAGACATTGTTTAGCTACAATTAACTGCTTACAATGTATTAGGCAATGTGCTAAGTACTTCACGTGGATTATTTTGTTTAATCATCAGAATGAGCCTTTGAAGTACATGCTATTAAAGACCCATTGTATGTGGAAAAGGAGCCTCTGAGAAAAAAGGTTTCTCAGCCAATATTTTAAGCAAACTCATTGGCTCCCATTCCTGCCCTTTGTAAATTATGCTGCTTTGCTCTTTTTTCTTTCCTTCCTTCCTTCCTTCCTTCCTTCCTTCCTTCCTTCCTCTCTCTCTCTCTCTCTCTCTCTCTCTCTCTCTCTCTATTTCTTTCTTTTTGTCCTTTCTTTCCTTTTTCTTTTAGGCTTATTGTAATATCATCAAATAGATCCATTTTTTTCTTCTACTCAGATTCTTTTGTGTCTTGTGTCTTATTTAATAGGACACTTATTTGATCTCAAGTTTATGCATATATTCACATCTGTTCACGCAAAGAACATAATTCTTATTTTGCACTAAGGTAAGAAATGCACTAAGAACTGTGTATATGTGTGTAGTATGTGATAATGACCTAATTATATCCTAGTCAAAAGTACGAATTGTCCCAATGAAGTGTGCTGTTCATTCTCTTGCCAAGTTCATTTGAAATTCTGTTTTAATCTTAGGCTAAACAGTGTGTGTGTGTGTGTGTGTGTGTGTGTGTGTGTGTGTGTGTGTGTGTGTGTGTGTTGATGGATTTGTTTTACTCTATTAACTCAGAATCTTGCTATCCATCCTATTTTAGTTATTATTTTGCAGTATAATGTGCTGCCAGACAGAAGACATTCCCAGATTTCTGTTTTCCTTAAGTTTAGAGTCTTCTTGCACATACTTATAATAAGCAGATTCATTTGGGAGATCAGCTTGTCGCTAGCAAGAGATGCGCAAGATTTCTATTTGGGTTTCCCAGTAGGACCAGTTATCACCTGCCTTCCTACACCCCACCTCTCTCCTTTGCTTGCTTGCTCTACCAAAGATGGTTTCCACCCTTCTGACCTGTAAATATGCAAGTGATAATTTACAAAATATCAAGAAAATTAATGTGTTAAATTCACTATAAATTAAAAAAAGTTTTTGGACTTTTCATTAGTTTAAAATTTTGCTAGTATCATGAACAACCACTTAATTCTAATTCATTTTCTTTAATGTAAAAGACAGATGCAGAAATCCCCTTTTCTCTAAATTTTAGTTATTTGAGAAAGCACTGTATTGAAATCAGGCCAAAAGTTAAAATGGATAATGTGTTATTCAAAATAAGTTTTTTTAACTAGATATAAATTTAAGTGTGTGCCTTACTTGGAGCCCAAGATCTTAAAAATAGCCTTTTCTTTCTTAAATGATGTCATTAAAAGCTCTGTTTATTATCAACAAGCCAGACAATTCAACATGACAGGCAGTATTATAAAAGAAAAATAAGGTATATGTGTTTTTTACTAAGGTCTAAATATTATGCACAATAATTGCCGTTCACTTTTAAGAGAGATGGATGATGTTTAGACATAATTCTGGTCCAGTGGAGAAATGTCAACAAACAAACAAACAAATAAAAACCAAATTGAATTCTATTTTTTTAAAGTGAGCTTTACAAATTGTAATAGGTTTATGGAAATGGATAATTCTGTATGGACAAAGCATACTATTTTATAGTCCACATTTATGCAGTCCCTCTGTAGCTTAAAGCTTTCACATATATAACGTCCTTATTTATAGCTAATCACACACTCATCAAATGTATCAGCAGGCTTTGAGGACCTGCACAAAACATTTAAAAAGTAATTAGGAAGTCATCCAAGACCAGTCAGCTCATTAACAAATCCAGAACGTTTCTATGGGTCTCATTGTAATTGTTAGATACCTCTGTTTCCTGGGAACGAGTCAGCTCTTTCTACAGGTATGAATCAACTTAATTTATAAAATACCACAGGAACATGAATACAAACAAATGGAGCTTTCCCTAACTACTTCCTTCATATCTTTACATTTTTCTGGGTGTTGTCATTTTGTGATTTGTCGCATTCATAAATAGATAATCAAGCAGCCCCATGATTACTCATTTTAAAATCTGAACCCCAAAGTATCGAAATGATGGATTAATATCCAAATCTCTTCCATGGCATTGATTGCAATAGTAGTTGCTGGCTTAAACAAAATGAATTGCTGCAATGATTTTTTTTTTGTATGAAACAATTATTTTCCTTAGGAAAAGATAGTCATTAATAGAATAGCAATAACTTCCTCGTCACATGCCATTTTGTATCCCAGCACCAAACATGACCTCAAATGAGTCACAATACAATAGAGGTGTATAAAATACATCTATAACATGTGTGGTTCTGTGATACCCTTGACAACGGAATGCAGTATTTTCTGGCTACTGCTGTTGCTATAATGTTAGGTCAGCACTTAAAAATCAGTGTCCCATTCAGTTCTTTGAACTCCTGAACTCACAAGCAAAGTCAAGTTTAGAATCAGATAAAACTGATGTTATCTAAAATTCTCATGCAAGGTCTAGAGAGATGGCTCAGCAGTGTAAAGCACTGGTTGTTCTTCCAGGGGACTCACGTTCAATTCCCAGCACCCATATGGTGGTTCACAACGATCTAATGTATAACTTTGTTCTCAGAGATTTGACCCCTTCACCTGGCCTCCAAGGGCACTTCAGGGGCCTGCATACCTATCCTTGCAGACAAAACCACCCATACACATAAAAAGAATTTAAAGATTAAAATATTTGGAAGAGTCCTCATGTAAAAAACACTATTTGGGGAAAATGCTAAGTGAGTAGTGAAATTTAAAATTAGGTTCATTTCGACCATTTACAGGGCATGATTTTGTATTTAAAAACCATGTAGTTCATTAGAGTGTTTAGTTAGAATTTAATTAAAACACACATTTCTTTTGAACTGATTTACATCCATGACATTCATCGGCTCTAGAGAAGCGGTCACCATCTGGGGAAATCACTACCTCAGTTTGCTTCTAACACTTAGGCTGCCCTAGGATGCCTGCTGCATTGTGGGGTGGCTGCATTGTGGGGTGGGGAGGTTGGCAGGTATCAGGGTAGTGTTCACTCAGGATCAGAGGGGGAAAAAACCCTTTAGGATAAATGTATGAATTTGCTTCTCTATTGATCAAATTAATTGGATGATTTCCAAATCTTCACCTTACTGAGTGTTTTATTGACATCTATATGTTTCTTGGCCAAAGGTTACTTTGGCCAAGAAACATATAGATTTCTAAATGACTTTTCCTATAGACAGAAAATCAATTTGGTTATGTTACTAAGTCTAACTGAGCAAAATAGTTGGCTGAGTAAGTGTATTGTCATTCATGTAGGTGTGAGGCAGGGAAGTAGGCATCAGCGTAGAAGAAGTAGAGTTTTGATGCTGTTAGCCTTTGACGGAAAAGCTTGAAAGCCCAAGAATCAACTTGGAAAATTTGAGTTCATGCAGGAATGTTGTATGATAAAAATAGGATCCCCTTGAGGCCATTGGTCATTTTTATACAATTCCACAATCTGTAGGATAAAATGGCCTTAATTCAATGAAACGTTTTCTTCAAAAGACCTTTTCAAACAGGGTACATGTCTGTAATCCCAGCACGAGAGGATCTATTTTATCTTCATTTTTGGTATGTAGGAGTGTTTTGCCCATATGTATGTGTGTATGTATGTGAACCTCCTATTTGAAGATCTCAGAAGAGTGTGTTAGAAACTAGAGTTACAGACAGTTAGAAACTTCCGTGTAGTGCTGGGAACCAAATTTGAATCTTCTGCAAGAGCAAGAAACTGTCTTTAAAAAAATGAACCATTTCTCTACCCTCATTTCTCCACCCTTGAAAAAATGGAAGCAGAGAAATCTGAAGGACAAGGACATCCTTGACTATGTGGTGGGTTTAAGAATACCTTGTTAGATGTAAGGCCCTATTTTTTTTAAGACTAAGTTGTCATTAGAAGACTATATCAAATCTATGAATCTGTCCTGACACCTTGAAGATGTCTCTGGGTGGTTATTACAAGCCAGGACTCCTGGGCTGGAATCTCAGCTTTACCTCTGGACTCTTTACTATCCTCCCCACACCTCAGTTTCCTATTCTTTAATATTAGGAAAATAAAGGTGTTTCCTTAAATGGATGTCATGAGAAGGAATAAGTTAACACATAGAGACGTAGTTAGCACAGAAATGAGCACTTGGAGAAGGAAGTGGTCAATAGTTTCAATGATCATCGTTTTCATGGTGAAATATCAGTCCTAGCTTTCATTTACCTAATGATAAATTATCATAACATCCCACAAACTACCTTCTAGGAGACAATTTCAATTGAAAACATTCATCATATGTGAGCCATTCTTTTCACAATGTTAGAACACTGTTAGAATGATTGAACCGATTTGATCATGCATGAAGTGCCCATGTGTAAACATCTCCATGTGAGGACGGAGGGAAACGCAACCACACAAATGAACCAACAGACTTTGCAATTAAACTTAGATTATTCCTGCCTTGGAATTATAGTGTGCACAGATGATATCCATTAAGTAAGAACTGAACCAAAGGTTTAATGGTAATTCAAATCTTTAAAGCCTTGCTAGAATGATTTAATGAAGTATACGCATTCCCTTGGAGAATGTGATACAGCTACACGTAATTCAAATAAAAAGTGTATATTACACAAGCAGCAATTTGCATCTAGTTTGTGAAGATTTGCTTCTGAGGGTGATTTGTATATACATACCTGAAGTCCATTATCTACACAGTTAGGTCAGTGTGACTATTTATTTGAAAGCTTGACTGATTAACAGCTGTAACACTACAGCCAAATTGGTGCTTTTCACCTTCTGTCTCCTAGAAATATTAAGCATCTTTGTTAGGAGACCTGGTAGTTCAGATTATTATGCAATTATTTTTAAATGACCTATGCAAAATATAATATAGACTGTTTTCTACCTTGTGGTGTTATTTTATGTAATTAAGTTATCATGCCTTCCGTTCTCAACAGAGAAATGAAAGCATATCCACACTGTAACAGATAGCCAAACTGTCTCAAATTGTGCCTGCAAGTGGGGACAGACACATTAATATGTGTACATTTTTATTAGAGCAGAAGTGAATCCAAAATACAATCTCTTGAGTTCAATTATGAAGCCCATATGCTTGAGTGAGTGCATGGCAAAAATGTGCAACTTCATTCCACGTTAGAGACACTACAGATTTCTGCTGTGATTCAGAAACCACTCAGATTGCTAATGTGGCGTACACAGCTAAAAGGCTAATATCATTGCTGTGTGGAGTAATATAAATGGGTGAACAGAAACATCTATACTTTTAATGCTTTAAAAACGCGGCCTTTAAATCCAAGGGTATATGCATGCAGAGGATAAAGCTTTCAATAACAAGGAATGCTTATATCAGAGTGCCTTCTGGATAATGATAGTGAAGAAAAAAGAAACATTTAAAGCAACTTTGGAATTTAAAAAGCTACAACTTAACTGTGAGGCTCTTTGTAAACTCACCTGTGCAGTCATGAGGAAGAGTTCCTGGGAGGAACATCTCTAGTTGGGTTGGGTCTTTAGAAATAGGAGACCAGCCTCAAGTATCTACAAAGAGATGGAGCAAAGTCCACACCATCTTTGGAGTTGGGAACTTGGAAGATTTGGTGATGAATCAAGATATATCAAGATGAAAATGCATTTTGATTGTAAACCAGTGGCAGGTGCAGAACTCATTCCAAGTGAATAATTCATGCTTAAAGATGTGAAACCAGCAGCGCTGCTATGTATAGGCTCCTTCAAAGAACACAAAACTTCATAGTGCTGTTGAAGGAAGCTAATATCACAGAACAACCAAGTAGCACTCGAAGCTTGCCCAGTTCAAATTCCTAATCAATTAACATGACTTTGAACCTGAACCAGTTAAAATTCTCATTTGCTCCTCCTGCCAAAAGTAGACTCATCACTCAGCAGAAACTTCGAGCCTCGGTGATATATGCAAATTATTGTAAACTAATTAACATGTTTTTTTTTTTAACATGGCAAGTATTTTTATATATGCTTCCTGTGTCTATTCAAGATGTGGGTGGGTAGCATTTCAGGGGCATCATGGTCCCCACATTCTATTGTTCAGCACTCTGTTTAAACTTTTAGGTTTCTATATGTGTAGAACAGGTGGTTTTCTTTTAATCAACTCGATGCAAAAATAGTCATGGGGTTAAAAATAAGTATGTATTATAGACTTATAGACTACATAAGACATAGAGTCACCTGGGAAGAGGGAATCTCATTTGAGGAGTTGCTTCCATAAGATTATCCTGTAAGTATGTCTGTGAGATGTTGTTGTTGTTGTTGCTAATGATTGATGAGAGAGGGTCTATCTCATTGAAGCAGTGCCATCCTTGGGCAGGTGGTCCAAGAGCATATAAGAAGCACACCGAGCAAACCATGGAAGGCAAGCCAGTAAGTGCCATTACCTCATGGTCTCTGCTCCAGTTTCTATCTCCAGGTCCCTGCCTTATCTTCTCTCGATGATGGACTGTAACCTTAAAGATGAAACAAACCCTTTCTTATGTTAGTTGGTTTTGGTCACAGTGTTTATCATAGCAACAGAAAGCACAATTGAGCATAATACATCTAAAAATCACATCTAAAAATCTGATCGCTTCTGAAATTACCTCTTCCTCCTAAACAATAGAGGAACAACATTGTAAAATGTTGCCATGATAAGATGAAAGCAGATTATGGACCATCAGAATGGGTGAGATAAAATTATTGCTGATATTGACGAGAATTTTATTTTCCTGAGGGGTGGCATGGTCAGAAAGCACAGGGAGAAAACAGACAAAGAAGGAGAAGTGCTGTGGCATGGCAGGTGTCAGTGATGCTCCGGAACTATTTGGCAAAAGGCATTGGCATTCACACTGGGAGGCAGATGGGGGAGGGGAATGAGAGGCCAGTGGACTTTTCTTTTTTAATAGAGGCTACTTTGCTTGATGAGGGGGGATTCTCTGGTAAAAAGGAAGAGGCTGGCAATTTGGGCTGCACAGGGGTAACTGTGTGTGGCAACATCCTCCAGGATAATTCCTGATCACTGTCTTAATATTTCCATCTTAAACCACCTAATACCATTTCTGGTATTACCTATACCAGAAATAATGGTATAAGAGTTCTACCAAGAAGAAGTAGAGGAGGAGGAAGAGGAAGAGGAGGAGGAGGAAGAGGAAGAGGAGGAGGAAGAGGAAAAGGAAGAGGAGGAGGAAGAGGAAAAGGAAGAGGAGGAGGAAGAGGAAAAGGAAGAGGAGGAGGAGGAGGAGGAGGGAGCAGCAGCAGCAGCAGCAGCTGTGATAGACCTCAGCTGCTGCTTTCCTTTGTCTATTTCTGTATTCTGCCATGCTGCGAACCACTACCACCTCAGTGTTTTGTCTCACCCACTACTGGAAGCTTGGGAAGTTTTGTTGAAGTTTGGAATAACCTACCTACTAGCTAAGTGAGGGGCTTTCCTGGCCATCATTTGGGACCAAATTTGGGGCTATGCCAAAAGTGCGATTGGAAATAGCATTGAACGCACTTCAGATGCCTTCAGATGATTGCTTACTCATTAAGTGTAGACTGGTGAAGAGATGATTCTCATTCTCAACGGAGACAGAGCAGAACCATCATCTAGTCCTCTTATTATAATATGTCAACCACAGAAGAGAGCAGCAATAATATGACCAATAAAAGTATGTACATCACTTAATGGGGAAACAGACACAACTGAAACTCCTTGCTCCTGAGCACAATCACTTCTTTGTTAGGACTAACCATTTCTCCAGTCTTGTTTATTATCTCCCAAGAGTTGGTACAAATCTTTGAATTGTGTAGCCATAAACAAAATATTCTCTGCTTTCTCATCCTCTTACGCATGCAAATAACTTCTCATACAGCTCTGCCACTTGCTTTCGTTACTTTCTTTGCTACCTATGGAGATTCCTTCTGGTTACTTCTGGTAACCACTCATTGTCTGATGTATAGCATTCCTCTATTGTTGTCAACAACAGTTCATAATGCTCTGCCAATGATGATGATTTACGTCACCTTCAGTTTTTCCTATTACCAGAGTACCATCTTGAATAGTGAAAAGACCTATGTATTTTGTGTGTCTGTCTAATGTGAATACTGTTGAATCCTGGGTATGAATGTTCAACTTCCTGACACACTCCTATGTAGTTGTCCATCACCGTTGGTAAAAGTCTCTTCTGCTGCACATCCCCTCATGCTAGTACATCTCCTGTTGAAATATGGTGTTTCTTCCACTGGATTTATTTATTTTAATCAGGACATCCATGACAATATGCAGTTTATATAAATAAACAAAACCCTCTGGAAAACGGAGCTCAACAGACCCTTCTTAGCTAGTTGGATCTCAGTAGGAGGCTACATTGAGATTCTCGGTGAATGGCTATATGGATCCTATCAGGTACATATTGTCTTCTAAGGTGAGGAAGGGGATGTCTGGAGCATGTAAGGCAGCTAGTTTGGTTTTAATGGTGGGGAAGTGCTGGGGAGAGACAGCAAAGTCCAGTGGGAATGTAATAGTTCTATGACCACAGACAAAAGGCTACTCGGCTTATAGACTACAAAATGTATGGTGACTTGAGATGAGGACAGAGAATTAAAATAGAAAGAGAAGTTGCTTGAAGTTTTGAGTGCTTCCTCTATATTTCAAATATGTCCTTTGCCTGCCACTTTAAGATACAGGGGTGTCTTACTGCATTGTCTTTGGGGCCAATGGCTTGCTCATAATGATTCTAGTACTGAGGATGAATCTTCACCACTGTTTCAGCACATGGGAAATCAGTTCCAGAAACAATGCATTTTTACTGAAATGCTTCAAGAAAGAGGCAATTGTACGTCTCTACTTACTCATCCAGGCCTCTAGGGCTATCACACATAGGGCTTTTATATGTCTATCTAGGGCTATTATACATAGACAAAAGATAACACTTTATGGCTTTAGCTTTATAGTAGTAACTGAGCATGCAACCTTTTGTTTGTTTTGAGGAGCCCCCTCTACGGATTCCAAGATGACTGTACAAGTTTATATTCTTATCCCTAAATCCATACCTGCATCTGTCTTCTTGACA
This sequence comes from Mus musculus, assembly GCF_000001635.26. Taxonomy (NCBI): domain Eukaryota; kingdom Metazoa; phylum Chordata; class Mammalia; order Rodentia; family Muridae; genus Mus; species Mus musculus. The sequence continues at coordinate 55,536,794 of NC_000084.6, forward strand.
GCATTCCAACTAGAGCGAGACGGAATCTCAAAGGGTATTATACACTTTTAATAGTAATCTTTGGCCATTTGTATTTCTTTTGAGACTGGTATGATTGGTTTATCAGTCCCTTTATTGAAGTATAACCTTGGTTAGTATTTAATTTTTTGCAGTATGTTTTATATATCCTGGCTATTAATCCCTTGTCTGGTGCATAATAAGGAAAAGATTGTCTTCCCACTTTCTAGGATGTCTGTTCACTCTGATGACTAGTTTCTTTGCTATGCAGAATCTTCTTCCATTCACATAATCCCATTTGTTCATTTTTATGATTTTTATGAGCAATAGAAATCCTGTTTAGAAAACCATTGTGTATGACATATCTTGAATTTCAGAGTTTTGGTTCTTACATTAACGTCTTCCACCCATTCTGAGTGGGTTGTTTTATGGGATTGGTTTTATTTTTCTACACACTGCAATGCAGTTTCCCAGTATTATTTAATTAAGGAGGTATTTTTTTTTAATAGAGTTTTCTCGAAATCTAGGTGGCTGTACTTGTGTGGGCTTATTTCCGTGTCTCCTGTTCTATTCTAATTGTCTATATATCTGTTTTGAACTAGTACCCTGAACTTTTGTTTTAGCGTCCCTGTAATATAGTTTGAGATGTTGCATTGTGGAGTTCCCAGCATTGTTCTTAGAATAAGGATTGCTTTGTGTTCAGGACTTTTTCATGTAAAAGAATGCCAATTGAATTTCCATCGGTATTACATTGGATATATTGCTTTTGGTAATATAAACATTCTAAAATATTAATTACTCCTATTTTTGAGTATGGGAGACCTTTGCGTCTTCTAATACCTTTTTTCTAATTCTTTAGTGTCTCGAACTTTTCATTTTGGAAGACTTTCACTTCTTTGATCAAGTTTATTCCTAGTTAGTTTACCTCCTTTAAAGCTATTGTGAATAGAATTTTCCCCTACTTATTTCTCAGCAACTTCATTATTCATATATAGAAAAGCAATTGATTTGTGGAGCTGGGAAGAAAACTCAGCTGGTAATAGGGTTGTCATGCCAGCTCAAGGACCTGAGTTTGATTCTAAGAATCCATAAAGGAAAAAAAAAATCCAGTTATTGTTGCTGAGAAGATAACTCAGTGTCTACACAAGCTTGAAGACCTGAGTTTGAATCCTATTTCTATAATCTCAGTGATCAGAAGGAGGCAGGAGACTACTCAGAAGACTGTTAGCCAGCTAGCCTGGCATATGTGGTGTCAAACAACAGTGGGACCCTGTCTCAAACAAGGCAAAAGATAGAGAATGATAATTGAGGCTGTCCTTTGACTTTCATAAAACAATGCTGAATGTATATGCTCATATCCACTTCTCTCTGTGTCTATGTCTCTATCTCTGTCTCTCCATCTTTGTCTCTATCCCCCCTCTGTCTGTTTGTCTCTCTGTCTGTCTCTGTCTATTTTCTCTCTCTCTCCCTCTCCCTTCCTCTTCCTCCCTCTCCCCACCCCCAGATGAACAAAAACAATAGGAATGACAATATGTTGGGTGTAATGTCTTGAGTTTTTAATCCCAAGACTGGGTCAGCAGAGATTGGCAAATTCTTGGGACTCACTGATCAACCAGCTTATCCTAATCAGAAACTTATAGGGCAGTCAGAGACTTCTTCGATCACAAAAGGAAATGGTAGACAGCACATGATGAACGGCATACAAGCTTGACCTTCAACCTCAGTATGCACATGTGCACAAGTATACCTCCCACATCTTGCACATATACACACACTACTGACTTTTATTCATTAATTCTTGTACCCTTTGAAAAAGATTTTATGTTACTCAGAAAAGTGTTAAGATAAAATTTATCTTCTTTGCCAATAAATTTTAGTTACAAATATGACAGACAGGTAGAAATGAGAATTCCACTTAAGTTTGTATATCGTACAAAGCTGAAGCTCATTCGTGTGGCCTCACTCTCCACTGGCTAACCTAGTTAGGCTTGCTAAACTTGGGCAACAGCATACTTTACTGTAAATTTATTGTTAGCATCTGAGGGAAGTGAAAATTTCCTTGTCTCTGACATTTCTTCTCTTCTTGCTGGAAGGGTTCAAACCCTTTCTTTAGAAGTGATTCTAGGAGCAAGTTAATGCTGCAAAATTACATATAAGAATGATGCATATTTACCTTCTTCTGGTCTCTGCATGTATCACTGACATTGAAAGTTCAAGATCCTGTTTGTATTACAACAAATGGATGTCACTTTTTAATATGCTTTTAAGATTTTTATACAATGGTGCACTTTAAAAACACAGCAATTGCTGTCACTTGTGCAATGTCAGGACAAGCTTTTGGCATTGTTAAAGCTCACCAAAAAGGCTGAATTAACCATCTTGACTATTGAGAAATTTAGAGAAAGAGAAAAATCTTTCCATGTGGTGACAGTTCAAAGGAACACAGAGACAGATGGATAGAGTGTTATCACTAGACAGACATTCCCACCATTCAGGAAGCTCAAAGAAAAGAGAGACCAGGAGCCAGCTACCAACAGCAAGCTCTCTCTCTCTCTCTCTCTCTCTCTCTCTCTCTCTCTCTCTCTCTCTCTCTCTCTCTCCACCCTTTTTCTCCATAGTTAATCTCTGAGAATAATAATATTGAACAAACTGGTAACAGAATTACAGTCCTTCTCCGGGATCTTTGTGCTAGGGAATTAGCTCTATGAATTCTGTCTTTTGCACTGGAGGGAGGAGGGGTATTCTTTAGGAAGGGCAGCCCCAGTAATGAAAGCCATTATTACATCTTTATTGCTGCTGTGTACTTAATGAGAGGAAAGCAACAGCTACTCCTGAAAGAGTTAACGCTGCATCTCTTCTTACACCTAATTAACAGCAGGAAAGCTTTAGGCAAACGGGGGAAATGGGACTCTTGGGACAAGGTAATCTTCTTACTGACTCCATGTAAACCCAAAGAATACCTGTTAGCCAGACAGAAGACAGGAGCAGATAGGTTTTACAATCTGCTCACACGTCCTTCTGTGGCAAAATAGATGTGAAGTTAAAAGAGGTTGTAACAGTTAAGCTTCGTGTTTTTTATAAGGTTGCAAAATTCATATTCTCTGAAAAATGTAACAGGTATGTCTCTTTTTTTTTTGCATTTAATACAATTTTGCTAATTTAGACCAAAAAAGTAAGATGTATTTTGAATTAAACTCTTTTTAATGAATGGTGAAGGCTTGGAATTCAGTAATAGAAACATGGCTTGGGGGAGCTAAGGTAGGAATGCCATATAGGCCTGGTGTCAATTTCTATGCTTGTTTACTTATTAAAGAAGGTAGAAGTTAGTTATATTCAGTTATCGGAAGAGCTATCCAGCTGAAAGTGGGTCTAAAAAATTATAGCTCAATCAAAACCTGATGAATTTCTTGAGAGATGCCTTCTCCCTTGCTAGAACAGTCTAACAAACCACCTTCAAATCATTTGATCCAAAGAAGATATGAGACAAGAACTAGTTTATTCCACTTTAAATATTTTTGATTGACACATGAAAGCTGTATATATCATGGGGTACAGTGTGTTGTTTTGATACATGTATGTTTGTAATGATCAAATGAGGATTGCTATCATATCAATTACCTTAGACATTTATCATTTTGACACTAGGATTTGTTATTCAAAAGTACAAACCAAAATAATAAATAATAACAAATGAGCAAATAATAATAATTAGCTAATAATAAGTGAGGATTCATTTCTTAGAGGGGTTCTCCTGTGGACAAATGCTATTTATGACTAAGGGGACAGCATCAAACACCTATAATGCTGTGAGGACATGTAGCTACTGTTGTCTGAGTTACTCTGATATCCTTAGCTGCTCTCCCATTTACATAGATTGCACCAAGTTTTGTGGTTCCATGAACAAATGAACAAGATGAGTCTTTTCTGAGGTTAATATTAATGAGGTTGAGTTGGGACATTTATTAGAAGCTTGATTGCAAATTTCAATTGTTTACTTTAAAAGAGTAAATGCTTTTCTTGAGAGAAGAGGTAGAGAATTTTCCTAAATTATTAAGTCCCTGTGAAATATAATTAACAGTTGTATTATAGTGGGGGAAGGCATTTTTAAGGTGACCTAATTTAAACCCAAAGCCACATAGGAATACACATTTTTCCTCCTGCCTGACATGGCCTTGCTTCTTTTTCAGGCAAAATTCTTTTGTCCTTCAAGATCCAGTGTTTGTGGCATCCTCTGCAGGAAGGTTTAAGGGTAGCAGGATGCCACAAACTGGATTTAGAAAAGTAGCATATGGACTTACTTTGTCAAATTATCTTTATTATACTTGTAACTCAAAGATATTGGAGAAGAGAAAAATACTGTGTCACCAGACAATGACTTCTGAAACCTTGCTTTCTACTACTAAAATACTTAAATGACTATCTAATGGACATCCCTATACCAGTAAGTCTGAACATAGAAGATATAATTTCTTTGACAGTCCCACTAGTACATGACAATGGACATCTTGAAGCTCAGAGTTCACCTGAATTTAGAGACTCGTCTTTTTATATCTTAAAATCTTCCTTTTTGGAGACAGAAAGAGTACAGGAAATCAAGGACGTGGAGGACACCAGGAGAAAAAAAAAGTCCTCTTTTAAAGCAAAACAACAAAACCAAACAAAGCAAGACAAAACTAAAAAAAACCAAACTAACAAAAACAAAAACAAACCCCAAGAAAACAAGAAAACAAAAATACAAAACCTGATCAAAGCTCATAAGAAGTCACAGAGCCATCACAGGGCCTATACTGGTGTGAACCAAGTTCCCTGTATATATGCTATAGCTTTTAGTTTAGTACTTTTTTTTTTCTTTTTCTTTTTTGGATTTTTGAGACAGGATTTCTCTGTGTAGTCCTGGCTATCCTGAAACTCACTCTGTAGACCAGGCTGGCCTTGAACTCAGAAATATCCTTGCCTCTGCCTCCCAAGTGCTGGGATTAAAGGCGTGCACCACCACGCCCCGCTCTAGTTTAGAACTATTACAGAATACTTGAATGTGTTGAAGGAATGGGTCTCTGACTCTGGTGCCTGCTCTTGGGGCTCTTTCATTTTTCAGTCCACTTGGCTTGCCCATCTTCAACGTGATAGCTTTTGTTTTACCTTATTATAGTTCATTTCGTTATGTTTTGCTGTTATCTCTTAGAAGCCTGCTTTTTTTTTTTAAATGGGAAACAGAAAAGAAAGAGATCCAGGAGATGGGAAGAAATCAGGAGGAGTAGAAGGAGGGGGTCACTGTATTCATATTAAATTGGACAAGAAAAGCATCAGCCTTTAGTAAAGGGGGCGAGGACTTCTCTCCCACCTCAAGTGTTTTAATTCAAAAAGGTGCCAGAAAAAAAAATCAAGAGTTTTGTGATATAAATGATATGACATCTCTGCCTCTGCATATCTGTCCAGGTCTAAATGAATTCATAAATAGAGTATTCTATGAGGAGAAATATCTTCTTACACAAGTGAGTTATATTAGTTATAAACAACTTAACATAGTTATGTGATGTCTCTATTATCTTAAAGAAGAGATGCAGAGGCTCCCATAGTTATTTAGGTCAACAACTATTTAATGAAGCTTTCTAAATGTTAAGACTCAGGCTAGGTACTTGGAAAAACAAGAAAAGGAAAGAGTTCACTCTCAAAGCCTTTAGAGTTTGAGCAAAGGGAGAGGACTCTGTGAACCAAACCATCAGAGGTGCCATGTTAAAGACTCTTTAGGCACTCACTACACACTGGAGATATAAGTAAAGGCACGGGGAGCCCATCTGGTTAGGAAGATAGATCATAGTTATGTCATATTGGCCCGTTAACCGTAGGAAGGTGTTAACTCAGGCACAAAACATTGGAAAATTTTCAGCTTGTTTATTTACGTTGATGAAAGACTTGATCTCTTCCAGGCATTTACCATATCTTTTAGTTGTAATAAACACAAAAGACTGAACTTTATAGAAACATGCAAATATGACTTGGTCTACTCTAATAAAATAGCCAGGTCTACCGTAAAGATCAGACTGCCGATCCATCCTCCAGTGACTTTCTAAGATCTCAGGGGATAGCACTTCACTGATTTCAGATCTCAGCTGACCCTATCAACACTTTCCACATTTGGCTTGGGCAGGGCTTGCTTCTGTTCGCCTCTAGAGCATCCTTGGGCATTGTATCATGAGGTTGAGAGCTGAAAAAGAAAGTCATCATGACTGAATTGCCCACACAAGGTAAAAAGTAGACAAGACAAGGTGAAACAGTGGGAGGTGGATACGTGTTGTCCTCACAAATACTGGATGTGAGGCTTGGCAGATGGGAGAGCAGATCTTTACTCTGACACTGAGATACTGCTAATATTTCAACTTGGTCTAACATCCTGAATTTTGAAATAAGCCAACTATCAGGGCTATTGCAAGCTACAGCTTACAGTCTTCCCCTCCCCCAGCCCCACCCCCAAGGTTTTTCCTCCTTTTATCTTAGCTAAAACATTAGTAATTGAAAAACATTTCCATTTGGTGTGTGGAACTGCATGTAGAATATTAAATATATTTAGGTAGGGTAGGGAAAACCCCTTAAAACACCTATTTCTTATTTAAAAACCTGTATCTGGTAGGGCAAAGGAACTGAATATACTCTAGATTGCTTTTCTAACAAAGCCGGTAATCACCATGCTTAAATGGGCTTTTCCTATTGAAGAGTTGGAATCCCAGTTTATCATGAGCGATAACTTGCCTCAATATCTAAAGTTTCAGGAGAGAGAATAGTTCCATCTGTATTGTCATGGGTTTGAATGGATATGGACCTAACAGTCATTTAAACTGAGTTTAAAATATCAAATAGTACATAGGAATAAGAGGCAATTGTTAGATAGAAAGTAGCATGCATTAACCAAATTGGAAATCATATGATTATAACCAATTCTCTGTCTAAAATATATGCTGGTATGACTTACTCAGTGGTTGTATTGTCATTTGAGATGAAAGCAATTGATACTGAAGGATGTACATCTAGTCTACGCCATCGCTACAGATTTCAACATTTTATGTGGAAATGAAGAGCGTCATAACCTTAGCTCCTAAGTCCCTTCCCTAAGTTTAGACTGTTGAATCTAGATCACTCTTTGACTCTTCGATTCACGGTTGCAAATGCTCAGCTAGAATACTGTGCCATCCCTACCCTGAAACTTGTGTTTGGAAATGAAGGGTGGTAATTAGGCAGTCCAAAACCCAACATACTGTAGATAAGACCCACAAAGGTTAATGGTGGCCCCAAATCAGGAATGAACTGAGGCCAGAAGCTACAGCTTCCTGACCTGAATGCAGCAGTACCCAAGTCATAAGGATTTCATGAGGGCAGTAAAACCACAGGCCTTGGTCCAGCACACCGAGGAGACCATCTGAGGTCACTTTATTTCTTTCTCCAAGCTCTGCAGACCAGCATGTTATGGAATTACTAACTGCAGAAACTAGGGAGACTTTGATTTTTTTTTTAAATTTAATTTGTAATTCTTTTTATACTCCATATTCCATTCCCCAGCCCCCATCCACTCTCCATCTGCTCCATATCCCACACCTCCTCCCCACCCCACCCTGTCTCCACATGGATGCCCCCACCCCCTTCCCACCTGACCTCTAAAGTCCCTGGGGCCTCCAGCCTCTTGAGGGTTAGGTGCATCATCTCTGAATGAACACAGACCTGGAAGTCCTCTACTGTATGTGTGTTGGGTGCTTCAGGTCAGCTAGTGTGTGCTGCCTGTTTGGTGGTCCAGTGTTTGAGAGATCTCGGGGGTCCAGATTAGTTGAAACTGCTGGTCCTCTTAGAGGATTGCCCTTCTCCTCAGCTTCTTTCAGCCTTCCCTAATTCAACAGCAGTGGTCAGCTGCTTCTGTCCATTGGTTGGGTGCAAATATCTGCATCTGACTCAGCTGCTTGTTGGGTCTTTCAGAGGGCAGTCATGATAGATCCCTTTTTGTGAGTGCTCCATAGCCTCAGTAATAGTGTCAGGCCTTGAGCTGGATTCACTTTGGACCTTCTTTTCCGCAGGCTCCTCTCCATTTCCATCCTTTTAGTTCTTTCAGACAGTAACAATTATGGGTCAGAGATGTGACTGTGGGATGGCAACCCCATCCCTCGCTTGATGTCCTGACTTCCTGCTGGAGTTGGGCTCTATAAGTTCCCTCTCCCTACTGTCTGGCATTTCATCAAAAGTCTCTCACCTCCCAGGTCTCTGGTGCATTCTGGGCACCTCCTATTTCCTGAGGTTGCCTGCTTACATTCTTTCTGCTGCCCCTCAAGTCTTCAGTCCTTTTCCCTCACCCCCACTGCCCCCACCCCATCCACTTTCCCTCCCAAGTCTCTCCCTCCATCCCCACTGGTGATTGCTTTCTTCTCTCCCCGAAGTGGGACTGAGGCATCCTCATTTGGGCACTTCAACTTGTTGAGCCTTTTGAATTCTGTGGACTGTGTTTTGTGTATTCTGTATGGGTTTTTTTCTTCTTTCTTTTTTCTTTTTTCTTTTTTCTTTTTCTTTTTCTTTTTCCTTTTTTCTTTTTCCTTTTCTTTTTCTTTTTCTTTTTGGCTAGTATCCACTTATTAGTGAGTACATACCATGCATGTCCTTTTGGATCTGAGTTACCTCACTCAGGATGATATGTTCTAGTTCCATCCATTTGCCTGCAAAAGCCTCAGGATGTCCTCATTCTTAATAGCTGAGTAGTATTCCATTGTGTAAATAAACCACATTTTCTGTATCCATTCTTCTGTCATGGGACATCTAGGCTGTTTGCAGCTTCTGGCTATCACAAATAAGGCTGGTATGAACATAGTGGAACACTCGTCCCTGTGGCATGGTGGAGAAACTAGGGAGACTTTGAAAGTAATTGTTTATCGAAATGAAAAAGGCAGGATTCTTTGAGACCATCAAACTTTCACCAGTTTCTGGGCGAGTGCTATGCAGAAGATAATTACTTGTAGCATGAGAACACTAAGAGAACCGAATGTTTTTTCTGTAAATTATCTCTTTGAGACACACTGGATACCAGATGGCCAGTCACGATGTGGGTCTGTTTGGTAATGGCAGAAGCTGAAAGAACAGAGAGGAACCACTCTACCCATGGATCTAGATGCCAATACCTGGGTGAACCATATTTCAAGTTACTTGGGTTGGGTGAGCAAGGTCCTAAATTTGTGTCAAGTCCTTTTAATGACTCTTGCTGTAAGACCTATGGTGTTGTGAGTGAGCTTTCAAACAGTAGAATTACTCACCGGGGTAGGTTTTCCCTCACACTCCTCTCTCAATTAGAGAGCCGCATTTGGTTTGGGTTCCCTGGAATGCTCTTGTTAACACTCATCAAACACAGGAAAAATAAAACAGCAACTAAACTGTGTTGACCATGTGAAAACCTTGTTCAAATACTATGCACAGTCCTAACTGGCTAGCAATGGACAGAGTGGGAAAGAACAAAAGAACAAAAGAAAAAAAAAAAACCCAAAGGTTCAGATTTATACCACTGGGCAGGTCTGAAAGCAAAGCCACAGCTGAAAAATATCCATTTACAATTTAAAACTAGCCTTTCAGTGAATAACTGTTTACATTATCGAGAAGAGGCTATGCAGCGCAACCGGGACCCATTTACAACGTGTTAACCAAATAATGCATGTTTACAAAAGATTTAGAGTTTGTTTGTGGAGAAAAGGACCACAGTACCCATGCCAACTAAAACTGGGTAGTGTGGGCAGTTAGGAAATCTTTTCTTAGCTGCAAAATTAGTGTCAAGTTACTTAAGTCCCTTGACTACAACAGCGTAAGTCACTCATTAAATTGATGTGTGAAGATGGTATGCTTAAACAGCCAACTGATTCTCTCTCTCTCTCTCTCTCTCTCTCTCTCTCTCTCTCTCTTAAATCAGCCCAGTAATGAGGTGGAGGTAGAGTTGCTTAACCAGGGAAGGAAAAAGGAAAGCAGAACCATGATAAAATGGCCATCCCAGATTTAATAGTGTACAACAAAACCCTAAGCAGGTCAACTACATGGTTCAGCAACTCCTAAAAGCCCTGTCTGCTTCTCCAGGGCTTATCAGTGAGGGGTGGTACATGAGAGTTCCCAAGGAGAGCTGATTTACAGCACTGGAGAGCTGCTCGGTGACAAAGGAGGGCCAGGTCCTCCAATGCCTTCTGTATTATTTAGATTCCAGATGATACGGACTTGTGATAGAATCTCTTACTCTGCCACCGACATGAACAGGTCACAGTGTCTGCTAAAGCCAGGAGTCAGAGCAATCGCTCTCCCTCCCCGCTGTCTAGGTCAGAGCCAGATTTTTTTATTGAGTCAAGCTATCTAATTGAACACAAATCATGTGATCAGGCTCAGAGTATATTAAAAATGAAACAGAGGGACCAGATTTGTCTCAGACGAGAGCTGTTACAGGGTTAAGTTTCAGACAACTCCTGAATACAAAATGAATTTTATATTCTTGCATTGGCAGAAGTTCAATGGGCGGTGGCGCCGGGTGGGGGATGGGAAGGTAGGGGGTGTTGAACACACACACACACACACACACACACCATGCGCATGCGCTCGTGCACAAATCTAGTTTCAGGCTAGCTGTGTCTGTTGTGAAGCAATATGTTGGCTAAATAGGACAAGTCAGGTGAGTTAACGGCTCCTGGCAGGCTGATTTAAACCATGGCTCCACAAGCCAGAGCCTTGTCCAGATCTCAGGAAAGTGAATTATATATAATAACACTTACAGTTTCCTAGTACTATTAGATTTGCCTTCTTACATAAATGCTTAAGTTATGATAGAAAACAGGGCCATGTCAGTTCCTCTCAGTCTCAGCACATTCGCTATTAGCATAAGAAATGCTGCTTAAGGCAGACCTAGTCGGGCTTGAAATTTCTGAATTAATGGATTTGATTTCCTCTTGAGACAAACCATCAGCCTCGCAGTAATGGAAATAGATATAGTTGGTAAAACAAATAAAACGCTGGCATGCAGATAAAATGGGTTTCAGTTTAAAATAGTAATGTTGTAATTGAAGTGAACAATTACGGGGCTGCTCCTAGGCACAAAGAAATGCCAGGAAAATGAAGTCATGTTTTTGTTAAGTATAGTCATTTCATGAAAGCATGGAGCTGCAGATGTCATTGTCTGCCACAGGGAAAACTATACTTATTCTTCTATACAAAGATCATTTAATAACATTTGGCTAATTTTAATAATAATTGCTAATATTAACCCCGTGTTTCACTGGGAGCTTAAAGACAAAGCCATCTCAGTTCTCCCCATTCGGTTGGGAGCGAGCCAAGAAGGGCAAGTTCCTGAAAGAGCTCTTGGCAAAGAGGGCTCAGAATTCCCCACCCCCCTCTCCTTGTTAATGTCTTATTTCTCTTTCTTTGTTGAGCATCTGTTATCAGAAATGGAGCGTGGTAGCTGGCAAGAGGAGATGTGGGAGGGAGGAAGAGATCAGCCGGATATTCAGGGCAGAAAAGTGGTCTCCAGAAATGTTCACTTTCACAGGCAGCTCTCCCAACCCCCAGCCCCTGCCACCACCACCACCCCCGCCCCCCCAACCCCCGCCTCCAGCCTGATCTGTTTCAACTTCTCTGTGAACCATATGAAATTCAGAACAGCAACTTCCATTTTTAGAACTTGAAGTCTTTTCATGTGCGCCCGCATGGGTTCCAAGAAAACAGTGATACAAACACACTTAAGCAAAATGCTCCACTGAGTTCTAACCCTGGCTCTGCCCTCCTTCCCCTCCTCTTGTTTACTACACTGCAGGAAGAGACCTGCCCTGGGTTTCCTCTTCAGGTTGTGGTAATTAAAACAGTATTGGAACTGTGGGATTTTGTTTGGAAATACACGGTGCTTTGTGCTTTCCAAGGCTGATTGGTTCACACAGCCTGTTGGATTCATTTGGCAGCTTCTTATATACGAGGGAAGAGCCTAAGGTTGAAATAGATATACTTCACATCATATCCTTCCCCATAGCCACAGAGGAGATAGAAAACAAAAGGTCCCCACCCCCACTCCGCCTCTTGCCCCCATCTTCACTCCCCCTACCTCCACCCCGCTTCCCTTCTCCCTGCCCCCTCCTCCACCCCGCCCCCAGAGGGTTGTGCTGTGACTTCCTGAGAGAAAAGGTTAAATGGACCAGCTCTGTGGCTTGGATTGAATCCAGAAGACGAGCCGAGCCTCTTCCTTTTTGTTCCTCAGCCAGTTCGAATAATTCATTCCCTAAGGCTGCCTACCTGTGACAAGTCACAGGTGACCTCCAGCCTGCTGAGCTCCGGTGATTTCCCCTTCCCATCGCCCAAGTACAACTCCTGTCAGCAGACAAATGCTCTGCAGGCCCAGGACGGATCTGGAGAGCAGGGACCAGCAGGCTGTCTGCGTATGTCACTGTAAAGCCTTGCAGGGGGGAGGTTTCACTGCCTCCTCCACACTCCCACGCTCATATAAACACACCCACTCGCAACATCAAGTTGCCCACGCTGGAGAGCAGTCCTTTTCTGTTAGGAGACATTTTAAAACGTATTAGCACCCTCCCCCTAAGCCATCAGCCTAACGGTGTTTATTACTTTGCTGTTTTAAAACCCCTCCTAATGGCTTCCAAGGAGACAAGGGACTTCCTGGAGACTGAATCACACCCTTCCTCTAGTGAGGAATATCCACATCTGACAAAGACTTAAATCTCCACCCCATCCCAACACACCTCCCCCCCCCCGCCCCCGTTGATATAGCGGCTGGCTGGTGACACATAATGTACTTTTTTTCTTCTTCTTTTGACAGAGTAATAAAAATCTCATTATCTCTGAATAGGCAGCAATTTCGTTATCTAATCTTTTTACCAAAAGGTTAGTTAATTAATCAGAAACAAATCCTGATTATTATTTCAATAGAATTAGAGAAAGAAATCACCAGAGTGCAGCTAAATAGGGCCAGCCTATTTCACCTGCTTATTGCCATTCAGGCCCTGGCTGCCAGGGCCCCTCCAGGCACCCAGCCCTTGGAACATCAGCCAGCAGATGGCTGCTGGGAGAGAGAGCGGCCAGCCTGCCTGGGCTCTAATGCCTGTGATCACATTACCTCACCGAATCCGTTACCAGGGTAACTGTTAAATTGCCGTGAAAGGCATGGTAATAAAGTAACCTGTCACATCGACAATAAAAGGAGCAGAATTTTCCTGTTCACTGAACTTTGCAGCTCATCAATACGCACTTGATGGAGAAATTCCTCACTCCTCCCCGGGGTCAGCGGGGGAATCTTTCCATAAGGTCTCTGAAATGCAAAAGAAAGTTCATGTAAACACAAGAAGGTAGGATGAAAAGTGGAATTCCTCGCTGCACAGGGCAAATGCCTGCTTCTCTCTACTGTGGGGTGGTTATGGGAGTTTGCAGAACATCAGGTTGCTCCCTTCTTGTGGTTGCTTTGAATTTAAACCACACTAGATAAAAAATAACCTTTGCTAGTGAGAGACAGCTGTAATTAATAGGAAACCGAGAAAACCAAGCACAAGGAAGAGAGAAAAACAGAAACCTCCTAAAACTCTCTTCCTCTCTCAGATCCTATCTTATTGGCTGTTTTTTATTAAAGGGTCACGGTACTTTAAAAAATGGTTTGGATTTAGGCATAAAAGGAGGGGTTATGGCAAGCCTGAGTTTTCACAAGCAACCCCCCCCCCTCCTTCCCCACACCAATATCTACTGTCAGTTGTTATTTTACAGAGATGAATACTCACTGAGTGTGTCTTGTGACTACGTCCCCTTCTTCTGCAAAGCCCTTTGGAGGTTTTTATATCATGACTTCTAGTGGCAACCTTTATTCTCTATGGTAAGCAAACAGAATGTCCAAATATTAAGAAATGGGGAGTAAGTAGAAAACTTCATTTACTTCAATCGCATGTTGAAGCCAGCCCTCTTCACACACTTGGGAAGTAGGTATAACCGACTAGCTTTCATTCTTATACATTTGTAGTCTTCAAGATTTGGGCTCCATTTCGAACCACCACTTAATTAGGCAGTGTTAACCCAAAAGTACTTTAAGACTTGCCTATTGATGTGTCTTGGGGCATGATCCCTTTTCTCATGCCCTCCATTTGGCTAGCAGGTAAGAGTTACAGCTTGTTTAATAACAATAAAGAACAACAAACACAAACACAAATGAAAAATCTCAACATTTTTGGACCAGCCCACAGCTGATATGAATCATATTCCTATTGGCCAGTAGCTACAACCCATGGAAAACTGCCTCCAAACTGGCATGGCCCTCAATACAGATGTCTCAAGAAATGGTCACCACAGAGCCTCACTGGTCGGCCACCATGTTGATGCTTTGATTGCATCTTAGATAAGATGGTGCCACCTTAGGGGAAATGGAAGAGTTCCTAGTAGAAAATGAAGGTTATGTGTGTGTAGGGAGCAAAGGAAGCCTCCTGTGAATAAAGCCCCAAGTGAACATGTGCTTTGACATAGCTTTGGCCATGCCAAGGAGTATAGCTTCAGACCATAGGAAAAAAACAAAGTCCCTTGTCATGAGGATCAAAAAGATGGCAATGCTTCTCTAGGGGACCTGGTTACAAATCTTAAGAATGTTTACAGAAAATATCCATGATATCTTTTTTACACCAGATAGTTATGGACTGAAGACAGCTATCCTAACAGAGACTGCTCCTATCAAGATTAACTAAACCTGACTCCTCAATCCAGCTATATGCCGCAATCCCCGGTTCCTTATTTATTTGTATGTAATATCCCACTTCCTTGTTCACCTTTATGAAATAATTCACCTGTCTGTTCAACTTGATATAATAGTCACAGTGAGCTTCCAGCATGCTGCAGTTTCTCCAACACATAGCCCTGACCATCCAATCCCAGTTTTCTGTTCATATATCCATTTATCATTTCTTCGTTGCCTTGCTACCCTAGTTAAGTCTACCACTGATTACCATGTTTAGACATGGTATTCATGATTTCCAAGATGGTTTAAAATTTATCAGTATGTCTATGCTATTGAAAATAGTTGTCAAACATGAAGTAATGAGTAATGCCACCCATGAAAACACACACACACACACATGGAGGGAGGGGGAGGGGGAGGGGGAGGGGGAGGGGGAGGGGGAGGGGGAGGGGGAGGGGGAGGGGGAGGGGGAGGGGGAGGGGGAGGGAGAGGGAGAGGGAGAGGGAGAGGGAGAGGGAGAGGGAGAGGGAGGAGAGAGAATATTTTTTAAAACAAGGTAAAAAGTGATATGCTCTGTCCATGCCCTAGAGCTATATGAAAGGCCCATTTTTAAGAAGGATGGGCAGGATTATTGAGTGAAAAACATTTCTACTCAGTAAAGCACTTAGATTACATCCTGAGAATTAGAGCTTTGAGTCAGATTTACAGCGAAGCTTGGGGTAGAGTGAAACCAGGGAGAAACAGAAACTTATGACCTGGCCAGAAATGTAAAGAAGATTTGGCTGAGCAATGCTGCCCATCTGAAGGGTTTCCCGTGCACACAAATGAGTGAACCAGGAGCTTTCAATGGCAGAGAAGCATGGGAACATGTCAAACCTGGGGTATCTCCTTGCCCATTACAGGCTCAGAGAGATCCATGATCTTTCATGGGACCCCAGAGCACAGTCTATAGGCACACCACACTTTCATGTTGTAATTGGGGAGATGTGAAGAAATGACTCTGGGCTTCCCATAGGGCATTCATGGCCGACCACAGAAGTTCTTACCCATATCCAGCTTGATGAGTCAATTATTGTTTTATGGGGGCTATAGTAACATGAGTCAGTCGTTACTAAAAGGGTCAGGAATAACTCAAAAATGGCTGTATCACCAAAGGTTCCCATATGGGAATGAGTGACAACTGTCAAACTTCATTGCTATAATCCCACCCTCTGTAGAACTCCCTCCTCCTCTATACTTCAAAGTCTACAAGACCACAGGAAACTGCAGCAAGAGTAAGTAGTAGCTAAAGTGTCAGGTGAGAGCCCATGTCCTCATCTACCTTGTCCTATAAGGGACTATAAATGCTTTCATTACTACAAACCTAGCAGATGTTGCGTTATTATATTTTATTGCATGACTATGAAGCTAAGGTATTTTTAGGTCGAGATGGCTATCCCTACCCCATGATGATGACAATCATACCTGGAAGAAATGACATCTCTGTAGGGTCATCTTGGGACTCTTCTTGTTTTCCAATGAAGTGCTCAGTGGCTGCAACCATCATTAAAACTTGTCCAGACAAGTCTGGTGTCTATGTTTGTTGGTGTGCTGCTGTTCCTGCAGCAGGGGTCATTGTGGGCTTCCTGAAAACTGTCAAAAGAAGCTGGGGACACCATGAAGATAATTGTCATATGTAGATTACTTGCTAAGAAAATGGCTAGAGGAAATATAAAGAGAAGCTTCAATGGGGGTTCCAGTAGAGTATACAGCAACATGGCAATATCTGTTAAATATTTAATCCCAATCCAGGGTTTCTACTCCTCCTTTGACCATTTAGTTCCTGGATAAATGACACTCATAACCTTTATATTTATAATAAGACTTAATCAACACTAGAGCTAGGTATCTACCCTCTATGATAATAGAATTAACTTTCTTATTCCCAGTTATTACTCACTATGTTTCATCTGAGCTGTTCTTAACTCCAATTGGCCAGAGCTCAGGGTCATGTTTTCTTGACTCCTAGCCCATCGCAACTTTTCTTCTCTTCATTCTCTTTTCTCTCCCTCATGATCTCCTCTGATTCTCCAGGAACACCACACACCACCTATCTCAATTCTGCCTAACTTTAGGCTGTAGGCATGTTTATTGACCAATCAGAAATAACTTGGGGGCAAGGTCACATATTGTTACTTGGATCTACGTGTAGACTCTCTCATCTCTGGGGCAACTGGGTCTTGGGGGCTGGCACTTAGCATCACAATATATAGCCACAGATCAAACTTTAATAAATATCTGTCAGGGAATGGGGCAGGCAGCATGTCAAGCAAATGGAAAAAATTAATCACGTGACCTTTGACCACTGGGGATATGAGCATGTGGCTGCTAAGTCTTTGGGGGAATATTGCCATGGAAGTGTGCAGAAAACATTTAAATTCAAGCTTTAAGATTTAGTCTTGAAAATCCATTTCAGTCGTGCTCTGGAACAATTATCCATTTCTGTCTGCCTGTCTCTCTCTTTGGGAATACAAATGTTTACCCTGATTCTGTCTCTTGCTATCCTGGAAGTATTAGATTAAAAAATAATAACTACTCATAGCTGGATTTCCCTTGAATGACAGATGAATCTTTGGACTTGAACTTTTCAGTAATGTTTTGTGTGTCAAGGAATGGCATGAAGGCATTGTGCATTGTGAGGTTAACCTGAGCCTTCAGGGCCAGGCAGAATGTTATAGTTTGGATGTGATGTGAGTATATCCTTATGTCCTACCAGCATCCGTAGGTTGGAACTGGAACTTCAGGGTGGGATGTGAGAAGCAGTGGAATAATTTAAAGGTACAATTTAGTAGGAGTTGGTTGGATCACTGACTATACACCCTGGGAAGTGGTGTAAGGCATTTTCAGGAGACTCCTCAATTGATTCTTACAAGAGGGCCACTCCCCAGTACCTGACTTCCTCAATGATAATTTCATCTTTTACTCTCATGTGTACCTTTACTGTAAGTGAGCTATTAACAGAGCCAACCTAATGTTGGGGTCATGTACTTTAACCTCCAGAAGAGTAGACAAACTTTACTTCGCCCTATAACTTAGTTTAGTTTCTGTTGTTATGGTAAAACACCATGTATAAAAATTGCTTGTTGCAGGAAAACAAGAATTTGGTTCTCATCATGTGAAGGAAGGCAAGAACCTGCAGGCAGGAACTGAGATTAAGTCCAGAGAGGAATGCTTGTTTCACTTGGCTTTCTCAGCTACTGATCTAAGCAATCCAGGGCTGCTTATCTAACTTTGTTTTTCCCACAGAGAGCTGGGATTGTCTATGCCAATGATAGGGAGAGGGAGAGGGAGGGGGGAGAGGGGGGAGGGGGAGAGGGGGGAGGGGGGAGAGGGGAGAGAGGGAGAGGGAGAGTGGGAGAGGGAGAGGGGGAGAGGGAGAGAGGGAGAGTGGGAGAGGGAGAGGGAGAGAGAGAGAGAAGGAAGGAAAGGAAGGAAGGAAGGAAGGAAGGAAGGAAGGAAGGAAGGAAGGAAGGAAGGAAGGAAGGAAGAGAAAGGAAGGAAGGAAGGAAGGAAGGAAGAAAGAAAGAAAGAAAGAAAGAAAGAAAGAAAGAAAGAAAGAAAGAAAGAAAGACACACAGACATAACCACTCACAAAACAATCTGATAGAGGCAATTCCTCAGTTGGGATTTCCTCCTTCTATTTATGTCTAGATATGGTGGTTTGAAGAATAGCCCCCATAGGGATGGATGTTTGAATACTTTGCCTCTAGTAGGTGGTTCTATTTAGAGAGTGCCTTAGTTACTTTTCTGTTGCTGTGGTAAAATATCATGATCAAGGCAGCCTACAGAAAAGGTTATTTGTGAGAGTCTCTGGCCATCATGAGAGGGAATGTCAGGGCACTCTGGTGGAGTCAGCTTGTGAGGCAGAAATGCCAAAAAGCTGCTCATGAGAAATGAATTTCTAGGACTCTCCTCCTGGATATTCTGGTGAAAGCCAACTCTCCAGTTTGGATCGGTTTGTCAGGCGAAAAGCCTGGAAGCTGTTTCATGAGGATAAGAGTCCATGGAAATTTTCCTCCCAGAGTTATGGCATCTCTTTCCCTAACCCATTATATTCAAATTTCCACCACATTAATCTAGTGTATAGATTCACATGCACTCTATTAAGCATTACCTTATAGTAAATGCCTTTTAAGATTGTATTCTAACATAGCTAAAGCTTTTTCCCAGTGTTCTTAGATTCCAGATAGCAGCAAGGAGCTTAACCCATTCAGTAACTAATTAAGCACTACCATAAAACAATAAAGCACAGTCATTAATTCAGGTGTCTGCAGAGTCTAAAATTCTCACTGAGATAGAAATTCGTATTACAGACTACATTCCATGCCAAGAGCAAATTTGTATACTATACTGAAAATGGATAGTCTTCAGATATAGATAAGAATTAAGGAGGCCTAGAGAATTTTGGGGTCAGTGACACTACATTATTCTTGAGGTGTGTCAAGAGTTAACTACCCTGAGGCAATTAACTCTTAGTGTAAAACTCTTGCCTGGCAGAAAGTGCTAATCTCTAATGTAAACATTTATCTGGTCCCTACAAATTCCCTTTGTAGTCACTCCTTGCATCTGTGCTAATCTCTAGTGTTATACATTTATCTGGTTCCTTTTGAAGTCACTCCTTTTGCACCTGGAAAAATTCTATGTGCCTTGTTCTGCAATTTATTCTGTATTATAAAAGTCTGATGCTCGACTAGAAAATTACATTCAGATTCAACACCTCTCTTGTGTGTGACTGATTGTCATTTCATCTGACTCCTTTGCCCATCTGCCTAAGAAATCCCGTTCCTCGAAGACCAGGGACCCAGAGGGTCTGTGGCAAGGGAACATGACAGCAGACAAGCAATAGCTGAATGTGGAGTTTAAGAGACAATTATGAGACACAGAGAGACAACTGGGAATGGTGTGGGCTATTGAACTCTCACACTCAGCCCTTGATGATACACCTCTGCCAACAAGGCTGCCACTCCCAATCCTTCCCAAACGGTTCTGCAAATGGGAACCAAGTATTCTAACATATGAGCCTTATTCAAACCTTCACAGGTAGGGAGGCTCAGGAGTCATGATCATGCTAGAGAAAGTATGATATGGTATGGGAACAGGGAGTGGGGTTTTGAGAGCTAAAAACGCATGCTCTTTCTAATGAGTTCTCTGTTTCCTGTTTATAGTTCAAGATGTGAGCTTCCAGCTTTTGTTCCAGCTGCCTGTACCCTGCTATCTCTCCTTTGTCATTGTGGACTTTTACCCGTCTGAACCTGTAAGCCAAAGAAACCCCTTCTTCAGGAAATTGCCTTGGCTCTGGTGTTTTATCCCAGCAATAGAAAAATAACAAATACATTGGATTTATATCAAGTTAACTAAAACTAACCATCACAAACTAGATTTTTGTACAATAGTGACAAAATTTAGCCAGTACTTCTGTAGTTTAGAGCTTTAATGTTATTTAGATGCCCAAGTGTTGAAGGCTTTGTCCTCCAGGTACTACTGAGATGAGATAAAGGATATAGGAGTTGAATCCTAGTAGAAAGAAGTTAGGCCACTAGGACACATCCTTAAAGGAGATATTGGTACCCTAGTTCCTCCCTCCCTTCCCTCCCTCTCTCAAACTCTTAACCAGCATGAGATAAGTAGACTTACTTCACTATATCCTTACACCATGATATATCATGCTTCATAGACCAAAGTAATAGGACCAAGTGAGTGTGAACTAAAATCTCTGAGTCCAAGAGCCAAAATAAATCTCAAGTTGATTATCCCTGGTATTTTATCACAGGGAGAGAAAACTACCATAAACAGAGACAGAAGATTAAACACCCAGTGTCTTGCAAAGCTGATAATGGAATCTAAGTGAGTAAACTATGAGTCTATTCAGTTCACAGTTTTTGTTTTAGGCTATTTAAATCTGTCACAGTGAAGAAATGCTCTACTGACCTTGACCCTGTAAAGAAGAAGTCACTTACAAATAAAGTCATAGCTTTTAAGGGTTGGAGACACAGCTTGATAACAGACTGCTTCTTTAGGACTCTTGAGGCCATGTATTATGTCCTCAGCATGAAAAACAATAAGAGAAAAAAAAGGGGGGGGGGATCAGGGGTTTGTGATTTCTAGAAGTGTTCAAAATTCTGAAAAGACTGTGGTTAACTAAAGGCTCTGTGAGTGTATAGTGCAGGCCACTCCCCTCTTCATTGGGTCAGAGCTCTCTGCTCAATCCACTGGACTTGAAAATGCATAGCACTCTATCAGCCTGAGAGGGTCCAGAGCTGAAGGAAAAGAAAGCTTGAAGAAAGCTATGTCCTGGGGTAAAAAAATATCAGTAAAGATTTCTGGATGAAAATGCTAAAATGTGTGCATTCATTCTTCATTTGGGCAATGTGGTGGTGTGCCCTTCAGCCGTCATTAACAGGAAAACAAACTGAAAAAGAAAATTGTCAGTGCATTCCTTTTCTGGATTTCTAAATAAACAATAGATCCTAAGCTAGTCTCAGGACAACGGGAGCCTAAGATGCAGTAATAGCCAAGAAGGAATCTTTTCCCAGGAGTTGTATATGAAAAATCAGAATCCTGGGAAAAAAAGTAGCTGGCATTTCAAAGTGGCAGCGTAGGCTTCAGCAGGTAGAAATCCCATGGGATAACTTCCCAGTATCCTCCCACCCATCTTCTCTGTCTCTGTCTTTTCCTCTGTTCCCCACCTCCCTTTGTGCTCCTTTCATATTTCGTAGGGAAAATGGATTTATTCACACTTTCTCATTCTGTTCCACTGAGATGCAGCAATGTCTCCGTAGGGCCCATTATGCTGAGTTAATTGATTTTCCTCATCAGACATTTTAGAAAAACAATTGAGCTTTGTGAACTTCTGGATGCCTTTCTTAGTAGAGACTTGAGAGGCTCATTCTGTTCTTTGTATTTCTAGACTTTTATTGCCACGCATATAAAGCAGGTGTCCTGTTTGTTTGTTTGTTTGTTTGTTGTTTCACTTCTTATGCTTGTCCTAGGGCATTCCTTGCAATGGTCATTCTGCTAGGAACCTCAGAAGCTAATCAATTCAGGACTTTAATGTCTGAAACAATTATCGTAAGTCGAAATGGAGCAATTTTAATTGTGTTGCATATGAACTTAAAGCAAGTTCTTCCTTCCTTAATGTAAGAAGAGATATTTGATTTGTTGATCATTATGAGAGTATCATAATCAGCACTTGCAGTGACTTAGGCTGAAAGTTATGGCCAAGCCTGAAATGGAAAACCAGGAGAGTGAGAGGTAATAAGCTACACTGTATTAGGTTGATGTGTGAAGTGAAGTGTACAGAAATACAGAGATAGCTCTGAAGGGGTGTGTGTGTGTGTGTGTGTGTGTGTGTGTGTGTGTGTTTTGTTTTGTTTTCAAATGCCCTTTGAATCAGGGATGGTAAAGAAAACTGCTATCATTTAAAATATTTGAGTTTGCAAAAATAATCTACCCATCTGTTCTTGTTCTTCCAAGTTTGCATTACTAAATTTGGAGGCAGTCACCAGCTGATGAATTAACTCTAGTACTTGGGGAGACTGATGATGCTAAAATGTCTTAGCTCCTACTCACAAGCTTTCAAAGAGAAAACTAGTTATACATTCGTGAAAAATGGTTATAGCTTAAAAAGGACATTTATGAATGTCTTATGTATCTAGGTACAGGAAATAAACAATATTGTTTGCTTATTTATTGGTAGAATAATTGTGGCTAACTTTAACTCAGGTTTTATTTCCAACCCCTACATGCAGATATGAATAGAGATAAGCCTATGTCTCTAGCAACAACATCTTTAAGCTGATAGCGCGTTTCATCATCCACGAATCCTTATGTGGATGTTTAGTAGACAAGCTCATCACAATATGCAAACATTCTTCTGATCTCCTCTCTTTCTTTACACATCATTTTTTTTTTCAGTTACTCAAATGTAAAGGGTGACCAATCTAAGGCCACTCTTGGTTCCTAGTCTCTTGCTTCTCAGAGGTGATTAATCAATTCTAGGGAGGTACTGTAACTTCTGAGACTATAAATCCACCTTCCTCAATAATCTCTGGGACAATACCCAATTTTCTGTTTTGCTTTATGCTAATAAAGCAATAAGCAATCTGTTTGCCATAATGAGCAATCTGTTTGTCAACTTTGTCTCTTCAGACATGTTTTTCCTCTCAAGTTGACAGATTTATAAAGGGTTTATGCTACCTCAATTGGGGATAATTAAACATACTATCAATGACCTATCATTAGATGTGTTAAGTAATAGTAAGTAATGCTTCCTATATAGAACTTATTTTATGCTCAGTATAGTTGTGTCAAGTTGTGGTTTTCATTCAAGAAGTCGAAGCCCAAATAAAATTCAGCTCCACACAACATGGGTTTGATACCCTTAGGATTCTCAGCATGTTCTTTACTGGTTTTTAAACTCCTTTCTTGAACTTAAGAAAATTGAAGGGGGAAAAAAAAAACCTAAAGAACTTCTATTTATCACATCCTATCAGAAGTAGCAATGCTAAAAACTGAAAACATTTCAGTGTCCACTGGGTTTGCTGAGGCAGGAATCAACTGTGGATTTTAAAAAAATTGAGTTGAGACACAGCATACATGGCCTATGTGGGTTTTAATATGAAGTGAAATTTTCTGGTTTCTTTGGAGACTCAGTTGTGCCATGTGATGTTTTGATGGAAACCGTCTTAGTAGAGGATGATTCTGCTGAAGCAGACATGTGAGAGGAAGTCTTACTGGAACAGACACGTAGTGTTTTTCTGGAAACAGCCATGAAAAAGGGCAGGTGATATTTTGATAGAGCAGATTCTTGGAAGAACATGTGATATTTGGAAAGGGTATAAATATAATCCGCCAGACAGTGATCTATACTGTCGGGTATTCGTCTGCCTTACCATCCTTTGCTGATCACCATTTCTCATAGAGAGAATCACCAACAAAGAACTTCGGTGATATTCCTGTGGCTTCTTGCTGCTTCAGCAGACTCAGGATGATTGGCAGAGCCTTGAGGTTTCTTCTGGATCGAACTGCTGTTGTTGATCCATGAATGGTGTTTGTGAATGGCTAGAGCTCCCACTGCCGATTTGTGTGAACTGAACTGCTGATATGCTGACAACACAGATTGGAATTGTCTCAAAGAACTATTGTTAAACAGGTCCACATCCTCTTTGCCCTATTAACTTTTCTTTTCACTACCTCTGCTGTGTGATGGGTGAGAAGGGAAGTTCAAGCATTTAAGAACCCTTACTGAAAATAGGTTTTAAAAAATCTAGGCCAACATGGTAGCTAGGAATTTGAGTATTACTCATTTCCTTTGTAAGAAACCTATTGGTTAAGTTGTACTGTCCTTGCTTCCAAGAAGTTAATGACAAGATACTTTAAAAACATGTTCAATAAACTTCTATTTAAGAAAACAAGTTAAGGAGAGGGATGGAAAGTTATCTAAGCCATTGTTCTTACAGAGGATTTGAGTTTGATTCCCAGAACCTGTACCACAGCCTACATTTGTCTGTAATGCCAACCTGAGGATATTTGTTGCCTTCTTCAGACCTCCAAGGGCATTAGGTGCACATGATCCACATACATACATATAGGAAAAACACTCATACATATAAAATAATAAAAACAATAACTCTAAAATTTTTAAAGAAAAAGATTAAATAATTCACTAAAGACTGTGGCAATACAAATTTATCAGCTATACATTTCCTGAATAGCTCTTATGTCTTCAAAGATCTATTAAGCAGGCAAAGAGAAATATATTCTCTGAGAGGAATATACTTTTCATTTTCCCAAGAAAAACTTTCAAGATATCTATGGCACTGTATCTGCCTTTTACTCTGTGGACATCATCTGAATGCAGCAAAGCCACAAAGAACACATCTGCCACATGCAGGTTCAGACCAAAGAGACCCTGTAATTGCTGAGTTCCATTCAAGCTTTTACACTCTATACACTTTGCATTCAAATTTAAACAAAGATTATTTAAGAGCCACTTATTACTTCCACATCTTCCTCTCTAACATGGCAATTCAGTGTAATGACTGTAATTGGGAGAAACTCATACTTAAAATATTTTCTCACTTAGGCCTAGTTCTTGGTTTTGTTTGATTGCCCCAAAACCCACAATGAGAAGTTGGAAATAAAAACAACTGATAATATACTTGGGCATTTTGAGAACATTGCCTGGGTATCCATATTTGTTTTTAAAACATCAAAACCAAGATACCTACAGGTAATATTCTCTTCAGGCAATCAGCTAACTACTCAAACTAATTTTTATTAATATGGTTATTTAACTTCTATCTCAGGATTCCTTATAGCAAACCTTTTGTTTTGGGAAATAATATTTCCCATAACAATCTAACTTCAAAAAATTGTGTCTAAACAAATATTTCTCTGTCAGAGATTTGGAAAACATACCGATTTTTGTGCATGTAGTTGAGAAAGTGGGAGACTGTGGGAATCCAAGGTTGGAAACATTTCGATCTCTATGAAGATATCTCACATATGAGGTATCCATGAATTATTATGACAGCTATGAACAGGATATGCTAGGCAAACAGCACAAACCATTATTTTCAGGCTAGGGAATATAGTACATTGTTAGAGTTCTTGTCTACCCATGTTCCAGCCACAACCCTGAAAGAGAAGCAAATCAAAAAAGTAAAATCTTTGAGAAATTCCTTTTTGACTTTGACATTTTATTAGAAAAGTTAATGAATGAGGACACAGGAAGAAGAAAATGCCTCTCAGCTTAGGGCGCTGCAGTTACCCTAATCCCACTCTATCTCAAATTCTTGTCAGTTTGCATTAAAAAATAATAAGCTCTGTTAATTCTGAGTGTGTACACAAAAGATTCATGATTTACATCATTGCCATAGAAAAGTGTCTCTAATTTCTTTCTGCATTTGTATTAATTTATATTTGTGTTTTGCAATTTAGAAGCCAAGGTGAATACAACACCTTAAGCTAAAAAGAGTTTTGGTTATTGCTGATAATTTCGAATAGGGCTCATAATATTGTTTTGAACACAACACCCCTCCTACTGCATCCCCTCCCCTGGCTTTGTTGGCTTTCAGTACAATTTAAATCTCCCCAAAGAAACACGATATGTCAAGTAGTGCTTTAAATACAGCCTCTTTAGAACCCAGGGAATGATTATTTCAGCCAGTTTTACATTTCAGCAGAAACATATGCAGCAGCAGCTGAACACTGGAGCTTGGAGACCACGGATCTTCTGGAACCCAGCAAGGAGACTGTGACTTGCATGCAAAATACCAGAGAATCACTTTCCCTCATTTGTGAATTAAGCTGAGACTTCAGGAGGATAAAGAAGACAAAGAAACATATTGCGTTTTCAATCTGATGATCTTCAACAGAACTCAAAGCAAATTCTGATGAAATTAATTACATACCAAATCCTTTAATAATACTGACAAGGCTTTTTTTTTTCTCCTGTAGTACCCAAATCGCGTCTTTCAAAAGTCATTTTCTATGTGTCTTAACATGATTCTTCTTAACATTTTCTACGTGTCTTATTTACAAATTGAAAGCCTTGATGAAAAAATGAAGCAGAAAATAGATTCCTCAGGTGTTGACTCTTCCCAAGTCACCCAAGCGTTACTCCTGTGCTCTGTGGCAGGCTCAGAACACTGCTCAATTATCATCTCTTGCCATGAGGGATCGCGGTTTGATCCATATATAAACAAAGTGATAAAATAAAAACATCACATTTACAAAGTCAAAAAGATGCTGTGTTTTATAAGCGGATGCCAGCAATTACTGCAGTCAGGTCAGTTGTTTGCCATAATGGTAGAGAATGGGATGCATCTGTGTGTAATGCCAGACAACCCCATCAGGAGTGCCTCGAGTAATGTGAAAATCACTGCCCTCTCCTAGCAGAGTGGAGAAACCTAAGAATGCTGTACAGCCAGGTAGATAACAATCGCTTCCATGTGACAAAGAGGCACATTTGCCCATCACTGCATTTGTGGGGAACCTGATTCGTTCTCTTGTCTGTAATAAGTAAAACTGAATCAGGGGAGGTGAGCTCAGCTTCCTATGGGATCTGGAATCTAAATGAGGGACCATGATCCTGCAAGTTTTTTAAAAAATGACAATTGGTTTGGGAGAGAGAGGTTGCCACAGTTAGAAGAATCCCAGAATTTAGATGCAAACAAGATTCCATAAAATTCCCCCTCTGTCTAATGACTTGTGGCTTCCTACCTTCCAGCTACCCGAATTATCCGTAGCACCTCAATAAAAGCCCTATTACTTTGACATGGAGTGTGATTACAGTTTTATATTGCTACTTAATTAAAGCTTTTTGGGTTTTTTGAGCATTAGATGTGTATATTTTGAAAAAGAACAACATGGCGATTTAGAGTATTCAGGAAGAGACACTAGACATAGTATAAAATGGACCATAGAAATGTGTTTTCCCCTCAGATTTGTAGGACAAAGAGAAAGCCCCTTCTGGCTTCAGTGATCTTGCAGCATTCTGAGTAATGGAGATTGATCTCTTTCGCCCGAACATTACCAGTCTGTGGTGTTAGCTTGCAGGTATTTGACCACAGACCTTTAGAGTCTGAATTTTATGTAAGTGCTTTCCTCTCTCTGGAAGTGCTATGTTAATTTAAATTCTCACAAAAGTATAGCCACATAACCAGGTAGGTATATAACCAGATGACCATCATTTACTGGTTCCCCAGATAGACCAAAGCCAGCTAGTCATTCGTATTATATTGATGAACTAATCACCAATCAGATAGGTTCAGCATTGCTCCAGCCTTTGTCTTACAGAGAAGGGGGAAGTCTTCAGTGCTTGAATGCTGCTCCACTGTTGGTTAGATTAGCAATCAGCCAGGTAGAAAGGGTGGGCCTTAATTGATGCAGTTTTTCTGTCTCTCTGGCTATATTTATTTTCCTCCTCCTAAAGACAGTTTTATTTATTTCTACTTTATGTGTAGGAGTACTTCGTCTGCATATGTGTCTTTCCATCACATGTAATCCTGGTGTCTACAGAGGCCAGCAATGATGTCAAAGTCCCTAGAACTGGAGTTAAAGATGCTTGGGAACTGCCAGGTACAGATTGGAAATCTAATGCTGGTCCTCTAGAGGAGCAGCCAGCTGTCTATATTTTTAACCAGAAGAACTTAAGACTGTTGGTCTGTGTGTGCATTACTTTCATTAAGGCCGTGACCAACCACTTGACAAAACTCAACTTAAGGAAGTTTAAAGGGGATGTGGCCCATCATGTTGGAGAAAGAGCAGAAAGCAGAGGAGAGGCATGTAAACAGGGCTGAAAACCTCAAGGCCCGCTAGTTGTGAAGGTCTGTGATGCACGAAAAAAGATACCCTAAACAGTATGCAACTGCAAAGAGTGTTTATTCTGCAGAGAACCTGCATGCAGGGCTCAACCATACAATGAAATAGAAGACAGACATATAGACCTTACAGAGTCAATTTAAAGCTTGTTAGGGTAGGAGTAGGTGACTTTTACTTTTCTTTCCTTTGATTGGTTGATTCTATCTCCAGAGGTACAAGTGTCTTTGTGATTGGTAGGCTGGGGGGCTTTGGGAACTTTTGCTAATTAATTATATTTCGCTCTAGGGAGGTAGTGGGACAACTTCTATAGCTCCCGATTGGCTTCCCATGGGTTGGCTCAGGGTAGGTGCTGGGAGAGCTTCCTGATTGGCTGCCCCTGAGGAGTGTTGTTTTGTTTTCTGTTTTTTTTTTTTTTTTTTTTTTTTTTTTTTTGTTTATTTTCCTGGAATTGACTTGTTTTGGATTTTTCCAGTTCTGGGAAACAGAAACTTAGGCTTAGACTCCCAAATGGCCAGTTTGTAGCCTGTCATGGAGTCAGCTTGACTGGGGCTGACTGAGAGTCCTCTCCTAGTCACCTACTGCTTCCATCAAAGCTCCATCTCTTGACGGTTTCACAAGCTTTCCAAACACCAGCAGCAGCTCAGACACGCCAGGCTATAGGGGACCTTTCACACCCAGAACACAATAGTCTTGGATCACTTAGGGCTGGTCAGACCAGCTGACAAGGTTATTTTTGCTTGACTTTGATAGACAGGAAAATGAGGCTAATATGCAGCAATAATCTACACATAAAATTCTTGTCAAGTGTCCCTGAAGCTGGTACTTGATTCCATCCCAGATGCTGGGACATGGCTTATCTGAGATTCTATAGGCAGACATTTGGATCTCTCAGTGCAAAGTACTCCAGGACTTACTTGGAAAAGTCTGTTTCAAAGTAGAGGGTAGATTTGGGTCTTTCTGTGAGAGTTGGACAGCATTTTGCTTCTGTAGCTTTGAAGTGATTTGAATAAGAACGATTTCCCCTAGGCTGATGCATTTGGAAACAGTGTCTCCCATTGGCAGCACTGTTTGGAGGAGGATATGGAACCGCTAGAAGGTAGAGCCTTCCCTGAGAAGCATTGTGAGAGTTCACAGACTCGCCCACTTCCTATTTGCCCTCTCTGCTTCCTGTATGCATATGAAAATGTGACTAGCAAGCTTCTCACTCCTGCCAAAACTCCCTTCCTGACCACCACCATGCCTTCTCCACATGATAGACTGCACCCCCATTGGAAGGTTCAGATAAAATAAATAATTTATTCTCTAACTTGCTTATGATGGTTTTTATCTCAGCAACAGAAAAGTAACTATTGGAATGGCTATATCGCCTATAGCTATATGAAATATGCTAAATATTCAATATGACTCATATCAAATGAATGATATGAATTAATATAGGCACACATGAGTATTAATGTCTATATTGGATAGAAAAAAATGAGTTATTCAGCTTGTTTTATTGATTGGCTTAGAGTTTATGTTTACTGTCATAAAGAAATTGTGACTATCTTGAACATGGCCGGTTAATTTGCTACATTAGTCTAAGTGTAAGGATCTTGATTTCTCAGAGTTGTATTCAAAAGAAAGATGCCCAAGTTATGTCTTACTGTTGTCACTCTGAGATGCTTCTATTTCAATAAAACTGCTAATACCTAGTACCTTCAATCCTAATTATAACAGTAATTTTCACACTAGGAAATGTAATTAGCATTTTCAGGGACAGGTCAGTAAAACCTTAGAGATAAATTAAGACTTTCAAAATGTCTACCTAAAATCTCATAAAACAAAATGAAAACAAACTCATAATATACAGAAAATCCTACTCTAACCAGAAAGTACATATTTGATATCTTGGTAGGATCATGTATGTATATGTGTGTGTGTGTGTGTGTGTGTGTGTGTATTTTGTGTCTTACCCATTTTGTGTCTTGCATGGACTTAGAATTTCGGCATGTTGCAATGAAAGCTGATGTGAAGCTGACTTCATTATATGAGAGGTGAGCGCCTCCGATAACTCTATTTACAAACAATCGGACACCTCTACCCTCTTCATTGAAAACATCTGTAGTCAGGGAACCACAAAATTGCACACTGTCATCAAAATCGGAAATCCTGGAGCCTCATTCAAGCAGTAGAGAAAATGCAATCCAACTTCTTCTGATTGATGTTTTATTGATAAAAATCAGGAAGAAACCTTTCTGAACGTCTAATTAGTTTACCAAGCAAAATGTTGACAAAAACCCTTGCCCAATACCCTGGCCACTCAGCCAAAGGGGACCATTCCTCATGGCAATCATTCTGGGTCAAGAAAGTAATTGTGCTTTGTGAGGGTGGAACTTCTTGGTTTCTGAGCCGGAAATACCACTGCCTGATAGATAAATGTTCCAAGTATGGTGTTCTGAGCTCTTTCATCTCTGTCACTGGCTATTTATTCCGACTTAGCTTCTAAATTATTCATTTTCTTTAAGCAATCAATATTAATAATCTGATTTGCTCCCTGGCATTTTCAGTCACACTTCTGTTTAACTGACTGTAAATAAAGGTCACTTGGAGACTTCCTGCTGCTGTTCAGAAGGTCCTTGCCTAATTAATTCCCAACATATTTTTTTTTCAATGTGACTGTGATTAGCAGTTGCAATCAGGTTGGGCAATTAGCTGTCTCCTTGCACTGATTTTGCTCCACACAGCCCTTAAGAGGAGATTTCACTCTGCCATCCAGTCTTCTCTCTAAAAAGGAACAAGAGTAGGGAGGATTGATTTTTCCCTTCAAGGTTTACAGATTTACAGATAATCATAAAGGACATAATGAAAGCCATCTACCAGCTGCTTCCACAGTCTCCTCACTTAGGTCTTCAAGTCCTGAGCATCGTGGGTAACCTTGCTGTGTAATGGGGGGCAGGAAGGTTGGGACTCACTCTCTTCTCCCAGCATACAAGCTCTTTGACCTTGTATAAGCAAGTTTATAAAATTCCTGCCATTGAAGAATAGTATTTCCTTGAGGTCTGTGGTGGAGATTAAATCATGTTAAATCCATGAATGGATTTAACAGTGTTAAGAAGCAGGTAGGTATTGGGTCGAGCTACATTGAAGAAAATGGATAGTGTAGTGGTGGAAGGAAAAAAAATAAATGTCATGGAAACAAGCAAGCAAATCCATGAGTTGTGGCTAACATTGTACAGGAAACTCACTGGCTGCTAGGAGAGAGGATTTAACATTAGGCCTGAGGGCTCAGGAAAACCCTGCAGAAGAAGGACATTACCTTTTATGTGTTTTCCACAGAAAGTGTGCTTGTGTGCTTGTAGTGCAGCGAACTATGCATGGAAGAAGGAGGGCCTGTTAGGACACTCCATGGAACTCCTTGGGCCAGCTGGAGCTCACTGAAAAAAGGAGTCTACTGTAGTGTGGGCCTGGACTCAAATCCTATCCTCTCAGTTTATTAACTTAATGACATGGAGAAAAATCACAATGTCTTCACATGCCCCCTTATGTGACTGCAGAGGATTGGGAGATCCTCAAATATTTATATAGACAACATTCAAACAAGGATAAACAGAAACTAAGAATCCACTACTGTGAGATACTATTTGTGAATACTGATACAAAATTCTGCCGGAGAGCTCTGTAATGTTCTAAATTCCTGCATCGAGAGAGAAAATGGTATGATGGATTATGACTACCAAGAAGTCCAAAATTGGTCCAGGTTGATTAAAGTGTTTATGGATGGTAATGGAAAAAAAAATAGAAAGCAAATGAACAGAATATTTATCAAGCGTCACAGCAAGGATAACGCCATCTCCCTGGGCAGTTAAGTGCCTAGGAGTTGTTTGTTCCTGTACACTCTTTCAGTAGGCGATGATGGGAATTTACCTCCCACTTATATTATGTTCTTACTAGTTAGTATGTGGAATGTGTCACTATCATCTAAGTGACTGATTTGTATTGATTCTAGTAATGTCAGACATACAAGAAGAAATAGATATAAAATTAATATTTATGGATATGTTTATAAAATTATGAGTAGCTGTATGACATGTTCCCCCAGATTGCAACATTACATCCAAACTAAATTATTGACCCCAGGAAGAAGGGAGAAGTTCCCAAGCTTAAGATGATAAACAGAAAGCAAATGTCACATGTACAGAAAGAATAGAAGCTTGGAAGGTTCCAGAGGGCTCCTATCTACTGTACAAAAGGGTTTAAACAGATGTTTCAAGCCGAGACTCTATCCCTGCCCACTGTAAGTAACACCTCACCCATCCTCCTGTTATTAACGCAATAATGATCCATTGCATCAGCAATTGGAACACTGGTGAAATCTTTACTTTGGTCTATCTTGGGCTCCCTTTCTGGGTTTTGAAGACACATGTGTTGCTGTGCTTTGTGTCTCCCCAGGAAAAGTCGGTCACACAAGATGAGTATACTGAGAAGGTCTAAGGGAATTTTCCATAACGGCTGGCTGTGGCTTGCAGTGAGGTATACCAAAACAGGCAAGGCTAGGGAGAAGACTCAATATGGAGAGCATTGACTATGGAAACATGAGGACTTGAATTGGGTTCCCAGAGTTCATGTAACATCAGACATGGTGGTATACATTTGTAACCCCAGCTCTCCAGCAAGATGAGAGGAAAAGACAGAAGTCCCCTGAAGGCTGTGGACCAGCTATCTTGCTGTACACATCAAAAAACAACAGATGACTTTATCTCACACAATGTGGAATCTATAAGATATGCCTAGCTTGAAGCTTCCCCTGTCACCAAAGTGAGTCAGAATCCTTTCAGACCTCTGCCATCACCTACAGATACGCCACATTAACACCCCAAGGGTGTTTTGCAATTAGAATTGGTTCTGAAGGCAACATTCTTGGTCCTAAAAGTGAAGGGGGGGCAACTATAGCCCAAAGGAGATCCATACAATCACAGATTGGTACCCAATTTAACTGGGACAGCTGGCTGCAGAGAGGTTAGAATTGCTGGAAGACACATATTTGTTAGAAAGGGCTTGAATATTAATCATAGCAATATGAAGATAAAGCCAAATTTCTTTAGTGAGATATTCTCTTCAAAGAGTCTAACATGGGTATGCCCAAGGAACTGGCCCCTTTCTTAGAAATCTTATCTCTGCAGAGCTGAAGGAAATAGCCCTTCCCACTGGTGCTGTAGCTCCCCTTTTTCTGACAGCTGCAAGCCAAAACAAGAACAGTCTGCAAGAGCAGGTTTCCCTTCCCCTCCTGTTCCGTTAGACTTGTTCTTTTAATCTCACACAGAACCTGACAGCTTTCTTCAACTCCTAAAGCAGTTCTTCAGGAAAAATGAAAAGCACAAAGAGACAAAAAGAAAGAAGTGCTGATGAGCACTTGATAGGCTGATGGGCATTTACATGCCCTGGCTATGTGGTCAAGGTCTGCTTGCTCCCCAAGTAGCCAAGGCTCAGAACGAGGATGGAGGCCATGCTTTCAACATGGTCTCTGTGACAGCTCAGCTAACGAATGCAAATATTCAGCACAGCCCATTTACTGGACAGTACCTGATTCATATCATTGAGATGTATTATAGACAATTGTCAAGCATTTTAAACTTGTGGACTGCACACACACACAATTCATGTCGTTACAGTCTCTTCTCCCCATGCAGAATAGGAGATGGGTGCCTTCCTTGCTTGATTGTAGGTAGCTAGGAAAGACATTTTTGACAATCGACACCATTTTGCCATCAGATAAGTTCACTTTTGAGCTCAGTAGATAATGAAAAGATTCTGTCACTCAACTGGACCTTTCTTCTAATGACAGCACAAGGCAAAAGCCAGGGTAACTCCCACTTAGAAACTCATCAGCCTTTCTGTAGAGCCAGTCCCAAAGCTGCCTTCAGTTTGTGTATTTCAGCTTCCTTCTGCTGGCAGATATCTGCCAAGGACATCCTCACCTGTCTTCCTTAACAAAGCTCAAACTGCACCATGATCAAAGGAAACCAAGAAACTAACATAGACTCTGGATTCCAGGAATAATAAGGGTTTATTCTGCAGCCTTTTCTATGAGGATAAAAATGTTCTCTTTCTGCTTCCAATATGATAGTAACTAGACACAGATGGCTCTTGAGTAGTTAAAATATTGGTAGTTTGGTCATGGATCTGTATTCTTAAATCGTTTTCTTTAATGGACCAAATTTTAAATGTGAATGACTACCTATGCCTAACATCTATGAGATTAGACAGTTCCATAGATGCAACCAACACCCCTCAGAAGTCCAAAGAGCATGTTTCAATCCTTCATGGAATTTCCGAGGTCTAAGTGTCTTCTAGGAATGTCTTCATACTATACCTTGATCAAAAGGAACATTGGTGATCTCGAAGGTTGAGGACACTGCTTCTTCTTCTTCTTCTTCTTCTTCTTCTTCTTCTTCTTCTTCTTCTTCTTCTTCTTCTTCTTCTTCTTCTTCTTCACATCTTACTCATGCATTTTGTCCTTATGTTAGGTTTGGGGGTTAGAACTTGAAATTATGTGACTTCATTGATCCCCGATATTAGATTGTTGATTTATCTTCTGTGGCTCCATTCTGTAAAATTTGAGTAAACAGCAAATAAGGTTCTTAGGGGTTGTACTGTGTTGCCATAGCCACAATACCTGGGGTAGTTTTTGGAGCTCATCTGCTTTTTGATGCATTCCATAAAGTTGTAATACTTTAGTGCCCTTTAATCTGAAACAATTGCTACCTGCTTGGTAATGTTGATGTGCTTTTTAAGATTGCAGAATAGGCTCCTAACTATGGTTACTTTTTCTAAGTTGGATGTACCTTAAAATTTCCTACAAAATCCATTACCAGTGAGGTGAACTTTCAAAGTTGAAGGTGTCAGCACATTCAAATTCCACACTGCTGTTGAATGTAATGAGTGGGGCACTGTCATATTACTGTAATTTTGCTGCTTATATTTGATATTTAGGGAAACACTTTGCAGTTTTACAATCTGGGCATTCAAAATGAGTCCATCTCTTGCCACCAAATTGATCTGACCAAAGCTGAGTTGTGATACATTTCAGTGCTATGTGCTCCAACATGTGTGTGAGATCAAGACTAACTCCCCAGGAAACAAAAGTTAAGTTTAAGCGGTGTGTTCTTTTTTTTTTTTTTTTTTTTTTTTTTTACTGTAAGCAAATTATTTTTTCCATTTTTTATTAGGTATTTAGCTCATTTACATTTCCAATGCTATACCAAAAGTCCCCCATATCCACCCACCCCCACTCCCCTGCCCACCCACTCCCCCTTTTTGGCCCTGGTGTTCCCCTGTACTGGGACATATAAAGTTTGCAAGTCCAATGGGCCTCTCTTTCCAGTGATGGCCGTCTAGGCCATCTTTTCATATATATGCAGCTAGAGTCAAGAGCTCCGGAGTACTGGTTAGATCATAATGTTGTTCCACCTATAGGGTTGCAGATCCCTTTAGCTCCTTGGCTACTTTCTCTAGCTCCTCCATTGGGAGCCCTATGGTCCATCCATTAGCTGACTGTGAGCATCCACTTCTGTGTTTGCTAGGCCCCGGCATAGTCTCACAAGAGACAGCTACATCTGGGTCCTTTCAATAAAATCTTGCTAGTGTATGCAATGGTGTCAGCGTTTGGATGCTGATTATGGGGTGGATCCCTGGATATGGCAGTCTCTACATGGTCCATCCTTTCATCTCAGCTCCA
Organism: Mus musculus; assembly: GCF_000001635.26. Lineage (NCBI taxonomy): Eukaryota > Metazoa > Chordata > Mammalia > Rodentia > Muridae > Mus > Mus musculus. The sequence goes on from NC_000084.6 coordinate 55,572,568, forward strand.
AACTTTGTCTCTGTAACTCCTTCCATGGGTGTTTTGTTCCCAAATCTAAGGAGGGGCATAGTGTCCACACTTCAGTCTTCATTCTTCTTGAGTTTCATGTGTTTAGCAAATTATATCTTATATCTTGGGTATCCTAGGTTTGGGGCTAATATCCACTTATCAGTGAGTACATATTGTGTGAGTTTCTTTGTGAACGTGTTACCTCACTCAGGATGATGCCCTCCAGGTCCATCCATTTGGCTAGGAATTTCATAAATTCATTCTTTCTAATAGCTGAGTAGTACTCCATTGTGTAGATGTACCACATTTTCAGTATCCATTCCTCTGTTGAGGGGCATCTAGGTTCTTTCCAGCTTCTGGCTATTATAAATAAGGCTGCTATGAACATAGTGGAGCATGTGTCCTTCTTACCAGTTGGGGCATCTTCTGGATATATGCCCAGGAGAGGTATTGCTGGATCCTCCGGTAGTACTATGTCCAGTTTTCTGAGGAACCGCCAGACTGATTTCCAGAGTGGTTGTACAAGCCTGCACTCCCACCAACAATGGAGGAGTGTTCCTCTTTCTCCACATCCATGCCAGCATCTGCTGTCACCTGAATTTTTGATCTTAGCCATTCTGACTGGTGTGAGGTGGAATCTCAGGGTTGTTTTGATTTGCATTTCCCTGATGATTAAGGATGTTGAACATTTTTTCAGGTGCTTCTCTGCCATTCGGTATTCCTCAGGTGAGAATTCTTTGTTCAGTTCTGAGCCCCATTTTTTAATGGGGTTATTTGATTTTCTGAAGTCCACCTTCTTGAGTTCTTTATATATGTTGGATATTAGTCCCCTATCTGATTTAGGATAGGTAAAGATCCTTTCCCAATCTGTTGGTGGTCTTTTTGTCTTATTGACGGTGTCTTTTGCCTTGCAGAAACTTTGGAGTTTCATTAGGTCCCATTTGTCAATTCTTGATCTTACAGCACAAGCCATTGCTGTTCTGTTCAGGAATTTTTCCCCTGTGCCCATATCTTCAAGGCTTTTCCCCACTTTCTCCTCTATAAGTTTCAGTGTCTCTGGTTTTATGTGAAGTTCCTTGATCCACTTAGATTTGACCTTAGTACAAGGAGATAAGTATGGATCGATTCGCATTCTTTTACACGATAACAACCAGTTGTGCCAGCTCCACTTGTTGAAAATGCTGTCTTTCTTCCACTGGATGGTTTTAGCTCCCTGTCGAAGATCAAGTGACCATAGGTGTGTGGGTTCATTTCTGGGTCTTCAATTCTATTCCATTGGTCTACTTGTCTGTCTCTATACCAGTACCATGCAGTTTTTATCACAATTGCTCTGTAGTAAAGCTTTAGGTCTGGCATGGTGATTCCGCCAGAAGTTCTTTTATCCTTGAGAAGACTTTTTGCTATCCGAGGTTTTTTGTTATTCCAGACAAATTTGCAAATTGCTCCTTCCAATTCGTTGAAGAATTGAGTTGGAATTTTGATGGGGATTGCATTGAATCTGTAGATTGCCTTTGGCAAGATAGCCATTTTTACAATGTTGATCCTGCCAATCCATGAGCATGGGAGATCTTTCCATCTTCTGAGATCTTCCTTAATTTCTTTCTTCAGAGATTTGAAGTTTTTATCATACAGATCTTTCACTTCCTTAGTTCTCTATTCTTTGTATAGAGAAAGGCCATTGACTTGTTTGAGTTTATTTTATATCCAGCTACTTCACCGAAGCTGTTTATCAGGTTTAGGAGTTCTCTGGTAGAATTTTTAGGGTCACTTATATATACTATCATATCATCTGCAAAAAGTGATATTTTGACTTCCTCTTTTCCAATTTGTATCCCCTTGATCTCCTTTTGTTGTCGAATTGCTCTGGCTAATACTTCAAGTACTATGTTGAAAAGGTAGGGAGAAAGTGGGCAGCCTTGTCTAGTCCCTGATTTTAGTGGGATTGCTTCCAGCTTCTCTCCATTTACTTTGATGTTGGCTACTGGTTTGCTGTAGATTGCTTTTATCATGTTTAGGTATGGGCCTTGAATTCCTGATCTTTCCAAAACTTTTATCATGAATGGGTGTTGGATCTTGTCAAATGCTTTTTCTGGATCTAACGAGATGATCATGTGGTTTTTGTCTTTGAGTTTGTTTATATAATGGATTACATTGATGTATTTTCGTATATTAAACCATCCCCGTATCCCTGGAATAAAACCTACTTGGTCAGGATGGATGATTGCTTTAATGTGTTCTTGGATTCGGTTAGCGAGAATTTTATTGAGGATTTTTGCATCGATATTCATAAGAGAAATTGGTCTGAAGTTCTCTATCTTTGTTGGGTCTTTCTGTGGTTTAGGTATCAGAGTAATAGTGGCTTCATAAAATGAGTTGAGTAGAGTACCTTCTACTTCTATTTTGTGAAATAGTTTGTGCAGAACTGGAATTAGATCTTCTTTGAAGGTCTGATAGAACTCTGCACTAAACCCATCTGGTCCTGGGCTTTTTTTGGTTGGGAGACTATTAATAACTGCTTCTATTTCTTTAGGTGATATGGGACTGTTTAGATGATCAACTTGATCCTGATTCAACTTTGGTACCTGGTATCTGTCCAGAAATTTGTCCATTTCGTCCAGGTTTTCCAGTTTTGTTGAGTATAGCCTTTTGTAGAAGGATCTGATGGTGTTTTGGATTTCTTCAGGATCTCTTGTTATGTCTCCCTTTTCATTTCTGATTTTGTTAACTAGGATTTTGTCCCTGTGCCCTTTAGTGAGTCTAGCTAAGGGTTTATCTATCTTGTTGATTTTCTCAAAGAACCAACTCCTCGTTTGGTTAATTCTTTGAATAGTTCTTCTTGTTTCCACCTGGTTGATTTCACCCCTGAGTTTGATTATTTCCTGCCGTCTACTCCTCTTGGGTGAATTTGCTTCCTTTTTTTCTAGGGCTTTTAGATGTGTTGTCAAGCTGCTAGTATGTGCTGTCTCCCGTTTCTTCTTGGAGGCACTCAGAGCTATGAGTTTCCCTCTTAGAAATGCTTTCATTGTGTCCCATAGGTTTGGGTACGTTGTGGCTTCATTTTCATTAAACTCTAAAAAGTCTTTAATTTCTTTCTTTATTCCTTCCTTGACCAAGGTATCATTGAGAAGAGTGTTATTCAGTTTCCACGTGAATGTTGGCTTTCCATTATTTATGTTGTTATTGAAGATCAGTCTTAGGCCATGGTGGTCTGATAGGATACATGGGACAATTTCTATATTTTTGTATCTATTGAGGCCTGTTTTGTGACCAATTATATGGTCATTTTTGGAGAAGGTCCCGTGAGGTGCTGAGAAGAAGGTATATCCTTTTGTTTTAGGATAAAATGTTCTGTAGATATCTGTCAGGTCCATTTGTTTCATAACTTCTGTTAGTTTCACTGTGTCCCTGTTTAGTTTCTGTTTCCACGATCTGTCCTTTGAAGAAAGTGGTGTGTTGAAGTCTCCCACTATTATTGTGTGAGGTGCAATGTATGCTTTGAGCTTTACTAAAGTGTCTGTAATGAATGTGGCTGCCCTTGCATTTGGTGCGTAGATATTCAGAATTGAGAGTTCCTCTTGGAGGATTTTACCTTTGATGAGTATGAAGTGTCCCTCCTTGTCTTTTTTGATAACTTTGGGTTGGAAGTCGATTTTATGCGATATTAAAATGCCTACTCCAGCTTGTTTCTTCAGTCCATTTGCTTGGAAAATTGTTTTCCAGCCTTTCACTCTGAGGTAGTGTCTGTCTTTTTCCCTGAGATGGGTTTCCTGTAAGCAGCAGAATGTTGGGTCCTGTTTGTGTAGCCAGTCTGTAAGTCTATGTCTTTTTATTGGGGAATGAGTCCATTGATATTAAGAGATATTAAGGAAAAGTAATTGTTGCTTCCTTTTATTTTTGTTGTTAGAGTTGGCATTCTGTTCTTGTGGCTGTCTTCTTTTTGGTTTGTTGAATGACTACTTTCTTGGTTGTTCTAGGGCGTGATTTCCGTCCTTGTATTGCTTCTTTTCTGTTATTATCCTTTGAAGGGCTGGATTCGTGGAAAGATATTGTGTGAATTTGTTTTTGTCGTGGAATACTTTGGTTTCTCCATCTATGGTAATTGAGAGTTTGGCCGGGTATAGTAGCCTGGGCTGGCATTTGTGTTCTCTTAGTGTCTGTATAACATCTGTCCAGGCTCTTCTGGCTTTCATAGTCTCTGGTGAAAAATCTGGTGTAATTCTGATAGGCCTTCCTTTATATGTTACTTGACCTTTCTCCCTTACTGCTTTTAATATTCTATCTTTGTTTAGTGCATTTGTTGTTCTGATTATTATGTGTCGGGAGGAATTTCTTTTCTGGTCCAGTCTATTTGGAGTTCTGTAGGCTTCTTGTATGATCATGGGCATCTCTTTTTTTATGTTTGGGAAGTTTTCTTCTATTATTTTGTTGAAGATATTAGCTGGCCCTTTAAGTTGAAAATCTTCATTCTCATAAATTCCTATTATCCGTAGGTTTGGTCTTCTCATTGTGTCCTGCATTACCTGGATGTTTTGAGTTAGGATCCTTTTGCATTTTGTATTTTCTTTGACTGTTGTGTCGATGTTCTCTATGGAATATTCTGCACCTGAGATTCTCTCTTCCATTTCTTGTATTCTGTTGCTGATGCTCGCATCTATGGTTCCAGATCTCTTTCCTAGGGTTTCTATCTCCAGCGTTGCCTCGCTTTGGGTTTTCTTTATTGTGTCTACTTCCCCTTTTAGTTCCAATATGGTTTTGTTCATTTCCATCACCTGTTTGGATGTGTTTTCCTGTTTTTCTTTAATGATTTCTACCTGTTTGGCTGTGTTTTCCTGCTTTTCTGTAAGGGCCTGTAACTCTTTAGCAGTGCTCTTCTGTAATTCTTTAAGTGACTTATGAAAGTCCTTCTTGATGTCCTCTATCATCATCATGAGAAATGTTTTTAAATCTGGGTCTAGATTTTCGGTTGTGTTGGGGTGCCCAGGACTAGGTGGGGTGGGAGTGCTGCGTTCTGATGATGGTGAGTGGTCTTGATTTCTGTTAGTAGGATTCTTACGTTTGCCTTTCGCCATCTGGTAATCTCTGAAGCTAGCTGTTTTAGTTGTCACTGTTAAGAGCTTGTTCTTCAGGTGACTCTGTTAGCCTCTATAAGCAGACCTGGAGGGTAGCACTCTCCTTAGTTTCAGTGGGCAGAGTATTCTCTGCAGGCAAGCTCACTTCTTGCAGGGCAGGTACCCAGGTATCTGGTGTTCGAACCAGACTCCTGGCAGAAGTTGTGTTTCACTCACTAGAGGTCTTAGGATCTCGTGTGGAATCCTGTGTGGGCCCTTGCGGGTGTCAGGCGACTCCGCTGGCAAGGTAGCCCGGGGCTCGATAAGCGGTGTGTTCTTAAAGATAGCGATATCTTTTCTGGCCCTTGCTCTTGTTCAGCAGTAGTAGCAATCAAGATATTAAGGAGGAGACACTGAAGACCTTGAACGAGTTCTCTATGCTTGAATTCACAATTTATGATAAACATAAAGGAACACCATCCTTTTCCTTCTGGCTGTTTTTGGTTTTGTTGGCTTCGCATTCTTCTGCCCTTTCCCCCTGAGGGTTACAGCTGCGAGCCACAGTACCGAGCTTGAAAACAAAGTGGTATACACAAAAAATACATAAGCTACTGTTTTACACGCTGGATTTTCTCTCTTTTGGGCAAAGTGCTTGCGTGTTTCTGGACCGTTTTTTGTTTTTGTTTTTTTGGTTTTTTTGTAAGAGGAGTGCTGTCCCCATCAGCGTTTATACCAAACAACCACAACACTTTCAGCAGTGAATAGCTGTTCAGTCTTGGTGTGTCTGCTAAGAGTAGAATATTATAGAGTAATTATGCTTTATGAACAGTCCAGTTCACTAATTATTTTGCTAATTATACATTGACATCCCACCACATATATATGTCTTATTTTATGGTTTTCTCTCTTAGCTGATATGAAGCCAATTTTTTTTTATTAATATTGGAGATTTCCATTGCACTGCAACTTTTGAAATAAGGTGGAAATTAACACACGATCCCTGAGATAATGCAAATTTCACTATCAAGTCTAATTTGCTGTATGTATTCTTTTTTTCTATTAATAGATAAGGAGCCCTCCCATATACTTCACTATTCTCCCTCTTCCTGGGAGACTGACAGCATCAGAAGTTGGCTAAGGAAACAGGATGGCACAGCTTTGAGATACAAGTGCTAAAGTCTGTCCAGACACATATCCATGACACATCCTGTAAGTGGTCATTATCTGTTTCTTTGAGAAATGTGAATAATCACAATCTATAACTCACATGGCTACTGTGGTAAAAATATTGCAAGATTTCATACATATTCGGCATATTAACAATCTTCACAGTGATAAATATTATGTGTATTATGTATTGAAATTCATTATATTAATCCCTCCACACAATGAATAAATAGCTTCTCAGATAGGAATGGAATTTAATGAGCCCACTCTTCATTGATGCTGGAATTTAAGATGGCTTAGTTTTATGCAGAGCTTGTGTATCTGGTCCTAGTTGCTGTGCGTCCAGGTGAGCAACACCACTATTCTGACTAGCAAGTACTGTTCCACTACAGACATACTCTAACTCTGACTCTGACGGTCATTTCTAGCCTCTCTTCCATGATAATTCTGAGACTTGTGAGGAAAGCTGTATATATGATATATGATATGGCTGTCCCATTCAGAGTGGAGCATTGCATATTCTTACTCTCTTTAAGTTGACTAACCATGGGTCTAGGTATTATTCAACATCTATTATAAAAAGTGGGTTCTCTGGTTGGAGTTGTGTGATGCAGTAATCTACACGAATAAAGGTAAGAACTTGAGGGGCAGTGTAGTACTGTGTCCATTTAGCAAAATAACAGTATCAGGTTCTCCCTGTGGTCTATGGCACAAGTTGGCCATGGAGTTTTGCTCCAGTTAGCACTATTATGCATGAGTTTCATCTTGAGGAGCCTTTAAATCCAGCTGGGAAGTGGTTGGTAAAGCCGGTATCATTAGTGTCACTATTCTATAAAACAGTGGATTTAGATTGCCAGACCAGTGGTTATTATAGGTAGAGGATTTGGTGATGGGTAAGACTGTTGAGTTTCTTCCCTGATAGTGCTCACAGAAGCTTCTAGGACTATAAAAAGTAGCCAGTAGGGAAGACAAATTCAGGTCAGTACCAGTTTTATTTCTCTACGTCTCATTTGTCAAATATGTGGTGTGTTCAACAATAAGGGCTTGGCATCAAGTTATGGGTGCTAGCCAAAAGAAATTCAAATGCCTGCAATGTTGGGGTGTCTATAGGACTGTTGACCATCAACTCAAAAAACTCTTTGCTCAATATTTTAATTACATTTACAGAGCTCATGTACATATTTTCTGACATGCATGTATATATTTTATTTATATTTACAATTCAGAAATTAGCATTGATCCAAATGTCATATGTGTAGTGATTTTGTTGTTGTTGTTGTTGTTGTTAAAGTAAGTTAGCTTTCGGGAGGTTCAGGTCTTGGCTGCCTAAGTTCATGGGGAACTTCTTAAAGTACAGGAGATAGACATCACAAAAAAAGCCTTAACCAGCTGGTGGGCTTAAATAGACTAAGGTTAGGCCTATGACCAACAAAGAATATTTTATGTTTGCAGGGTCAGATGGAAAGTGAAGGGATTTATATTCAGGGGATGTAAACTAGAACTTGAAAGGCAGCAATCAGGAGCTAAAAACAGAGCCTGTAAGTGAGGTCGATGCTGATATACTGTGAGTTCAGGCCTTCTTTAAAATAAATGTATATCTCCAGCTAGGAAAGGAAGGAATACATCTAGGACAATGTGGAGCTAAAAAACATCAGTATTCCAAAGAAAGGGATGCTAAGCAAAGAGTACTCTTCTAGCTGCCTAGTGGGGTTCTCCCACAGTTCTACAAGCTGGCCTAAAATGCTATCCTTCTGTCTTGTTCCCTCTAAACCTTAAAACTGGTCAATGTTTTCTAGTGAGCAGCTACCAACCTTAGTTTATGTGTCTTCACATAATGTAGACTTTTCTGTTTAGTAAATATGGGGAGGTATTCTGCCTTTAGAATTGATACTCTAGCTCATATTAAGCCAATTGTCTTACTGAGAATAATGGGAACAGCTAGATTAAAAATACAAAACCCATCTGAATGTCTGAGGAACTACCGAAACAACCATGTTTTGAAGGGTGAAAGTCCTTAGGAAAAGGAAATCTCATTATGATGAACATGACATTGTGTCTTGTTTTCCCCTTTGAGACATGTGCCAATTTATAGGCAATACAATTCTATAAAAGTAAGTCAATTATATACCCAAAATTCATGCTGCTGGCAACCCTTGAGGGAAATGTCATCAGGCAGACCACAAAGGATGCTTTTATAGAATAGACTTACTTTATTTCCTAAGCTGGAATAGAGCTACATCATTAATCTATGTGTTATTTTACTTCAAATTTTTATATACATAAAACATATTCCTCCACATTTCTCCTTAGCATAATAGGGCAGAGGAAGGAGAATGAGATTCCAAACAGTTCCTATTCAGAATGATATTCCATCTCATATCACGAGTTTATTCAGCAGTGACTTCCTCTAAAAGCAAAGACAGGCTGATTCTCACACCCATTTCAAATAACTGCTATTCCCAGGTGGTGATAAAAATCTACAGGGCCAGAAGCTTCCTGTGTGTAACTGTGGACTCTCAATCCTTCAAAACTACTAAAGAAAACCATAGACATTGAAACAGGATATATAGCCTCATTCTACATGAAATTTTAAACATAATATGAAAAAGGCATGGTTTGGGTAGAAGGGTAAATGAAGACACAGGGAATCCATTTGTTTCTAAAATTATGGTTTATAAGGTCCTTTCATTCACTTATAAGGTCCTTTTATACACACACACACACACACACACACACACGATAGATTATAAACATTAGGAAGAAGCCAAGCATAAGATAGAGTCAGCTTAGAAAAAGCTATAGGAGGAAGGTTGAGTTTATAAAGAGATACAATTTGTGAATCAAAAATTGTAAGAATTGAACAAGATGTAGTGCAGAATAAAACAGAAGAGAAAAAAACCCAATCAATCAATACAATCATTATGACTTTAATGTAAAACCACTCATGCAGTACAGCTTTCCAGGAGAAAATGACAGGCAAACAGCCATGATTTTATATACAGTAGGTTTCACTGTGCTTTCTGACATCAAAACAACTCTTTTTTTCATGAACTTACCAACAAAATTTGTAAAGAAAGGCCTTGAGGGAAAAGAATTTCCATGGGACAATTGCTTTTCAACTGGGCACATACCTTTCTGGCATTTAGAATTCCTAAAACCAAATATTGCTTAATACATAGTGCTTCAACTAAGAAGGTGTGAAACCTCTACCTTACACCCATGGGACAGTTGCATCTGTCCATCATTCTGTTCAATTGTAAGAAGGAAGAATGTTGGGTAATAACAAATGCCTAGAAAAAAAAAACATAATATCTAATATTTCAAATACTTACTAGTAGCCCCCAAGCTATTCAACATATAACTTTGACAAAATATATATTAAGCTTGGCAAAAATATTGTACTGGGTCAAAGAAATATAACAAAATCACCTGTGCTGAAAGCTTTTCTTTGAAAAAAAAAAAGAAAAGAAAAGAAAAGAGGAACCACAAAGCAAAACTGATACACTTGAGACTCTTATAAAATCTGATATTGAATTTCTTTAGGAGTGAACAGCAAAGCTACGGCTTCCTCCTGTTCAATGATGAAAGTATAAGCACCTATATTGCATGAGAAGTATCACACACATAATAAATAAAGTATAAGATAGGACATGTGCATACAAAAGAGGAGTATTGATAACTAATTTCTCAATTGAAAGGTACTCATATCAAAGGAGTATTCTCCTTATATTTCACCTGTGAGACCCTGGTTTATATTTCCATGATTTTTCCTATTGCTATAAGAAATCACTTGGCAATAGAAACAAAACAACAAAGGGTTTATTTTATCTCTTAGTCTAAGGATATATTTCATTGTGGCGGGGAAGACAGGAGGGTGGAGTGGGAGCTTGCCAAGTCACATTCATAGAGCATGCAAATAGAGGGAAATGCTGGTACTCAGCTCACTTTCTTCATCCTTCATCCACGTATGTGTGTGTGTGTGTGTGTGTGTGTGTGTGTGTGTGTGTGTGTGTGAGATCCTTGCACACTACTGTGTACTTGTGGAGGTCAGTGAACAATTTTTCAGAAATGTGTTCTTTCTCTCCTTCCTCCCTGTTTGAAGCAGGATCTCTTTTGTTCTTTCTATTCCCATGCTACCTATTCCAGGCTATCTGATACTCAAGTTGCTGGCCACTTCTCCTGTTTCTGGCCAATTACTGTCAGAGTACTGGGTCTGTAGATGCTTGGCACTGCATGTGACCTCTGTGTGAATTCCAAGGACTGAGTTTCGGTCATGCAGCTCTCAAGGCAAGTGCTTTTACGCACTGAGCCATCTCACAGGCCCCACATTTTCCTGGAACCATCCTCATAGCCTGTCAACATGTTTTTCAAGCGAGTCTAACCCAGTCAAGTTGACAATAAAGATTAGGCCTCTTAAGTCTATTACTTTTTAACTCGACATGTAAATATATACTATTTGAATAACACTCTACCACATTCTTTAAATTCTCAGTCTCATTTCATAACATAAAATATATTTACTCTATAGTTGTAAGTCCTCATAGCCCTTGACAATGGTGAATGGGTTATAGGAAGACAGCTCACTTCTACTCAGACAGTAGAAAATGGGAAGCACACAGAGTTCATTAATCCAACCAGACAAGTTTCCTTTACCATGTTCTTGCCTAGGAATACTTCAGCCTAGCTCCTGGCTCTGTGCTCTTGGATCAGTGCTCATAATGATCCTTCCTTCTGCATGAAAAGTATTCTAGTTTTGCATTTTGAGACATCCTGAGTGCTATGTACTACTAGTACTATTTACAGAGTACTACTAAACCAGTTCTTCCTTGTAGCATTGTTTGCCACTGTCTTAGGGTTTCTGTTGATGTAGTAAAACACCATTACCAAAAGCTACTTAGGGATAAAAGGGTTTATTCTTGTTTACAACTATTTGGTCATACTCTATTATTGAAGAAAGTCAAGAGAGGAACCTGGATGCATGTACTAAAGCAGAGACCATAGAGGGATGCCTTTTACTTGCTTGCCCCCCATGGATTGCTCAGTCTACTTTCTTATGTACTCAAGTGTCACCTTTCCAGGAGTAGCACTACTGACAATGGGCTGTGCTCTTCCATATCAATCAATCCATCCATCCATCCATCCATCCATCCATCCATCCATTCATCAATCAATGAGTCAAAGAAAGAAAGAAACAAGAAAGAACGCCCTACAGACTAATCATATGGAGGCTTCTTCTCAGATGACAGTATTTTGTGTAATGTTGACATAAAGAACTAGGCACAGCACAGTCATATGGAGAGGCTTGCAAATCTCAAAGTCATTAAGTTCCATCTCCCTTTTGCCCAACAACCCTTTCTTTAGACTACCTATTATTATTTTTTCATCTTGCTGTAATCAGGAAGACATTTGGGAAATTATATCTAGGTCATCTGGTCCATTAGACATCCTTCTTCCTTTACACAACTGATGGTAGCAATGTTGTTAAACCATCTACCAAAACAAAATGATTCATTTTCCTCAGGGTCCCTTAAGGCTTCATTGTGGGTCCTTCAGAAGCCACTAGACTTCTTAGAGTTGTTCAAGGAACTTTAGATATTCATTCCCTTCACCTCAAAATCCTTCCATTTTTCCCTTACTACCTGACTCCAGATAAACTTCCACATGATTATATATTTGTCATAGCCCCAATCCATTCCCAATACCGAACTCTGAATTAGGTGACTATTGCTGTGGAGCAAAGTATCCTTCACTTTGTGGTTGGACACAATAATCAAATGTCCTCCATCTGGATAAGTTATTTCATTTGTCTTTAGAATGGAATATTCAAGAAAATACATAAGCCATTATGGAAAGGTTGTGTAGTTAACCACTGTGTGAAAATATGTAATTAACTAGGGACAGGTATTGAGTTGATTGTGCAATAGTAATGTCACATGTTTTCTGTGAAAAGCTCTATTTTCAAAGTATGCAAGTCTTCTTATTTTTCTTCTTCTTCCTCCTCCTCTTCCTCTCCTCTTCTTTTTCTTCTAAAGAGGGTTTGAAAGCCTTGTTTATTCCTTTATGAATATAAGATCTATACACATACAAGTCAGGGAACATAGTATAGTGCATAGGTTAAATTTTAGTCTGTACTTATACAGGCATGGTGGTGTGAGTATGGAAGAGAGTCAGTATTTTTTTAAAAACTGTAGTTGACACCTGATAGAGTCCTTCCAAACACTTAGCAATCCGAAGTTCAAAGGAAATAAAAGTATAACAAGCCACTAAATGTCCACATGAAATCGAGAATCTTCTGACAGAAAGCAATGAGCTCAGTAAGAATTAAACAGGAAATGTGTTAGTCTCATGTTTTATTATCTCAGATGATTTTATTTATTTTTTGATGACTGTAATTTGGAAAGCTATGGTGACATATTCCCCATAGATTCGTGTGTTTGAATAATTGCTGCCTAGGTGTTTGTGGAGGGTTGTAAAACTTCTATGAACTAGAGTGAACTGGTTGGGGATCAGCATTATGGGTAATCGATTAGTTTTGCCTCTAGCTTATTTCATCTCTGCTAAGCCTCTAGCATGGTTGCTCCTCACCACCTTGTGAAATTTACAGAACTTATTGTTTAGTGATTTTTTTTTAATATGGGGAGAGAGGGAGGGAGGGATGGAAGGAGAGAGAGAGAGAGAGAGAGAGAGAGAGAGAGAGAGAGAGAGAGAGAGAGAGAGAGAAGCACAAAGTTAAACAATGTGCTATTTTGTAAGAAAACGAGAGTGAGTTCCAGGACAGTCAGGGATACACAGAGAAACCCTGTCTCGAAAAAAAAAAATCAAAAAATAAAATAAAATAGAAAGAAAGAAAAAGAAAAGGAGAGTAAACCCAATTGTATTTGCAGATAGGACAGAAACCCATGAAATACTGATGCTTGTTAATAGATCAGTATAAATAAAGAGAAAATTTACACCCTGCTCTGGAATAATGAGAAAGGTTAATTGATAGTAAGCCCCAGCAAAGCCTCTAAGGTGTAAAAATGTAAATTCATTGGAAAGAAGCATATACAAAGAGACAGTGTCTGCACAGCTTCCCTGAATGGAAATGACCTCCTCGCAAAGGGTTTTCCTAGCTTCAGTCAATAAGGCATACAGAAGCCAGTGCAGCCTTGGTGAACTTTAGCTGGTAGCAGCATTTGGAGTCATCATGCCTTTGTAGACATACAGAATATAAGTCCAAGAGAGCTGACCAGGCTTGCATAAAGATCCAGACAGCTGTTAAGTGCAGGTATTGTATCGCAGGTTTGAATAGCCCATGTGGAATCTCTGAGTGCCCTGAGCACAAATCTGTAAAGGTGAAATTTAAGTTACAGCAGAAAGCCTACTATACTGGTAATGCTAGAAAAGTGGACCATTTGTTGCAAACAAAACAAAACAAAACAAAAAAACAAACAACAACAAAAACTGTGGATATCAAGGGAAAAGACTAATACAAGCTATGTATGCTACAGTCAGCAGAGCTGGCTGGGTGGGACAACCCAAGCCCACAGAAGCCCAAAGGATAAGCCATAGATTCTGAACATGGAATTGTAGGGTGTGATGTTTATATTGCTATGTTTTGATTATACTGATTTAGTTTTTCTTTGATATCCCTCTACTCCCCCACTTTAGACTTGTAGATTAGTTAGGGTTTCTATTGCTGTGATAAAACATAACCAAAGCACCTTATAATAATGTTTTTACTCAGCCCTAAAAGGGATGTCTCCATCAAATCTCATGCTCCCCCAAATCCAGGGCTCAGGGAACCTTGTGGCAGAGGAGTCAGGAAGGGTTTAAGAACCAAAGGAGAGGGTGGACACCAAGAATACAGTGGCCTTTGAGTCAACACAAGCACAACTTATATGAATGCAGAGACTGAAGCAGTACGCACAAGGCCTGCTTGAGTCCTGTACCTGGTCCTTTGCATACATATTATAGATTCCAGCTAAGAAGTTTTATGGAACTCCTGGGTATGTAAAAGAGTGGATCCCTGATTCTTCCATTAGGCTCTTTCTCTTTTGTTGGTTTGTCTTGCCCAACTTTGATGTGATAAAACAACATTTTTTAATGTTTTAAAAGCTATTTTTTAAACAATTTTATTAGATATTTTCTTCATTTACATTTCAAATGCTATCCCGAAAGTCCCCTATACCCTTGCAAATTGTATCTTATCATATTTATTTTATTACATTTTAATAGAATGAATAAATGAACGAATGAATGAAAACCTACCACTAAGGTAAAGATTAACAACTGAACTCTCATTTATACATGTTGGGAGAGGAAAAATCAGTTTTCTTCAGTGGAGTGACACTGCCTATATCAACCACTGAAGAGCGGACCTCATATTCAAGACCAGTGGGTATTGCTATTATACGTTAGACCGATAGACTAATCAATCAGTTTTCATCCAGTCTTTTCATATGAACAAACTTTTTGTGTGTATCTTACACCTGTTATTGCTAAATAAAACTTGTCGTTAAAAGGTAAACAAAACTAATTTTGGTCATAAAAAATATATAACCTATGTCAACAAGTAGCTTAGATATATAATTATCTTTCTACCTAGAGATTATTTTGGTATTTTTCACAGGGGCACACAGTTTTGTTGGTCAAGCCCTGTAATTTCTGTGTCTAGAGAGAGTAAAAGGGTGCTCCCACAGGGGTCTTGAAATGTGAAATGTCGCTCATTTTCTTCCTTGTTTCCTCTTTGCTGTCCCTCTTCCTCCTCTTCTTCTAGACTCACTAATCTCCACTCTCAGCTTCCGTTTCCCACTGTCCTTATTGCATCCACAAGCTTTGTCACCCATGACCTTTTCTTGAACCATTGCTTCCCTGATAAAAGCAATCCCTTCTGTAGTAAGCTAAAACTCTCCTTAATGCAAGGCATCCACCTCTGAAGCAAATTCCAGGCACACCTTCATCCCAGCCTGATTTCCCACCTTTCCCATGGTTTACTTACTTAACATCCCCAGCTGGCCACTCTATTGGCTAGACTTGGACGACCTTATAGTTGCTGTTGCATCTGCCATTCACCTGGTATTTAGTACCTTGCTCACTTTCTTTTATTTTATTAGATATTTTCTTCATTTACATTTCAAATGCTTTCCCAAAAGTCCCCTATACCCTCCCCCACCATGCTCCCCTACCCACTCCCACTCCCACTTCTTGGCCCTGGTGTTCCCCTGTACTGGAGCATATAAAGTTTGCAAGACCAAGGGGCCTCTCTTCCCAATGATGGCCAACTAGGCCATCTTCTGCTACATATGCAGCTAGAGATATGAGCTCTGGGGGTACTGGTTAGTTCATATTGTTGTTCCACCTATAGGGTTGCAGACCCCTTCAGCTCCCTGGGTACTTTCTCTAGCTCCTCCATTAGGGGCCCTGTGTTCCATCCACTAGATGACTGTGAGCGTCCACTTCTGTATTTGCCAGGCACTGGCATAGCCTCACAGGAGACAGCTATATCAGGGTCCTTTCAGCAAAATCTTGCTGGCATATGCAATAGTGTCTGGGTTTGGTAGCTGATCACAAAAAAAGTCCCTTGCTCACTTTCATATGCAGCAAAGTATTCAAGATACAATTGCTAATATATGTCTCACCTTATCCCTACTGTCCAAATCTAGAAGGAGTGGTTTTGCTCTGTCCAAATCTAGAAGGAGTGGTTTTGCTCTGTCCAAACACCAGATTGGCACCATTGTATACCTTCTCACAACTCTCATTCAGTCATCTGTCAGCAGGCATTTCTTACTGGCCAGTTAAAAATTTGCTACTTAATTCTCAACCAATGAATTTTACGGGGGCGGGGAGAAACATGGGAGTTTTGGAGATTGAGGAAGGGCCAACAAAATGCCCTTAAATTCTTGGTGAAAACGGGGAAACTGTAACAAAATCATTTCCAAGTGGTAACCTCTTCAGATGTGTTTCTCCTTTTCCTAATCACAAAAACCAGTGCAAACTAATTCTTCAATTACAAGAGGAAGAACTAAGAACAGCATAGCCTTGGGCAAGAAGTGAGCATCCTCACACTGTGTCCTCATTAGCGAGGATAAATGTGTCATCGCCAGCTAACCCATTATGTTTCCTTTATTTGTGTATTAATTAGAAAGAGAATACAGTGGTACCATGAGTCTGTATGACATGCAATTCTTTAGCTTAAAAAAAAAGTGTTAAAAATGCAATTTAGCGTTTAATTGAAAAGGCATATTTTAGTATCACCCTCTGTTCTGTGTATGTACATGGCCATGGGTCATCCATTCTGCCTCTGGAACATGAGCAGATAGTAGAACTTTGGGTTTGTCTGAGCACTGCAGAGCAGATGGAGAAGAGAAGACTTTCAGGAAGAAAATGGATTTCCAGTGTTTATAGGAAAGTGCTGTGTGTGTGTGTGTGTTAATGTATGCATGTTTTTATGTTTAGAGCAATAGAGAAAGCCATGAGAGACATGGTGCAGAAATGACAAGAAATTAAATGCCCCTGACCCATAAACAAAAAGCAAAACATGCCCCAAACCCAAGGTAGCTCTGTGGAATTACAAAGCTTTCCTTGGGGGTCAGAATGGCTATACTGACAGTACATAAATAAACTGTTGCCCATGACTTTCTCTCCCAGATGTTTGTGGCCCAAAGACTGCTCCCCTATAGAAATGAATGGCTTTTACTGAGATGAACTAAACTTATCTCTGTGATCTTCTGTTAAACATAAACTCTGCCTCGTTGTTCAGCTGTATGCAATAACCTGTCTCAGTCCTCAACTGTATATAAAAAACAGGGCTGAACCTACAGTTTCTCTATCGGAAAACCCAGTCCACCTGATGCCAGCCTCTCTCTCTCTCTCTCTCTCTCTCTCTCTCTCTCTCTCTCTCTCTCTCTCTCTCTCTCTGTGTGTGTGTGTGTGTGTGTGTGTGTGTGTGTGTGTGTACATCTTCATTCTCTTGCTGCCCCACTTGGTCAATTTATAAATCATGCTGGATTTGGCAATGTGCACAAACACACACATTTTCACCCTAACGTAGATAAACAGATGGAGAGAGAGAAAGAGAGAGAGAGAGAGAGAGAGAGAGAGAGAGAGAGAGAGAGAGAGAGAGAGAGAGAATGAGGGAGATTGAGAGCTGATTCAAATGTGACACTTGAAAAACTGGAAGGGTTTTTGTTCTTTGATGATATACAAAAATTGTTGGTTTTGCTTAAAGGACATTTCAGTGTTGGGTTTTCTCAGGACAATTAGAAGCTGACTAAGAGTAAATGGTTCTGAAATAGTACAGGCTGAAGCATGGTTGAGTCAGATTTGGACATCATGCCTTAGGCTCTCCCTATGCATGTTAGGCTCTTAAACACCTAACCCTCAAGAGACTGGAGGCCCCAGCGAGGTTAGAGGTCAGCTGAGGTGGGGAGTGGGGACATCCATGTGAAAACAGGAGTGGGGGAGTGCGTGTGGGATGTGG
Organism: Mus musculus; assembly: GCF_000001635.26. Classification (NCBI taxonomy): domain Eukaryota; kingdom Metazoa; phylum Chordata; class Mammalia; order Rodentia; family Muridae; genus Mus; species Mus musculus. Next base: position 55,590,244 of record NC_000084.6, read on the forward strand.
ATCAGTTGCAGGGTGGATACGGGTAGGGAATAAAACATGGAGTGTAAACATAAATTAATTTAAGAAATAAAAAAGAATTTTTTTTAAAAAAAAGAAAGAAAGTTTAAGAGGTTTTTACTTTTCTGGAATCGACATCTAGATATGAAAAATAAAAAACATAACAGGGCTCTCTTTTTAAAACAAACATCTTTACAAATTTAAAAATAAAAAAGGTGATCATTTAAAAATATTAAATGTAAAATAGTGTTTTCTGGGGCACAGTATAGTGGTAACTAAATGCTTGTTAGGCTTAAATATTTTAAATACATGAAGTCAAGAATAAGATAGAGTTTCCAAATAAATGTTGTCATTTTTTAAAGGAAGAAACTAAAATATTTAACTACATAGATTTATAATCCAATCTGTACAGAGTGAAGGTTTTCAAATGGAAGACATCTTTTGAATAGGTCACTCTATATTCATCCGATGCTTATGTAGGTATGTAAAACCAGGCAAACAACAGTTAAGAGCAGAAGAAGCTACTCTCATCCTCATTCCATAGACCTTAGAGCTGGTGCCCTTGGCCGTCTGTAAATCTAGTCTACACATGCCTCACGACTTCAGCTAATTAGAAAGACATTTGCAGTGATGTGTTGCAATTGTTCAGGGCTATTCTTCAAAGTGCTTAACCTGTGTTCATGGTTTCTTCAGTACAACTCCTCTTTCAGATTAGTTATTCGTTTGAGAGCTGGCATATTAAATTCAAAAATAAATGTAAAGCTGGAGGGAAAGAGATTTTTTTTCCTCCGTAGAAAATTATAGCTATTAGTGATCCTTGGCCACAGCAGTTTCACCTTCTGCACCCACTCTCCACCCCACTTCTGCCTACGGTGTTTTAATTTGATCTTTGTTCTACACACTGCTCAAACAATGAAGCCCTCTAGTGATAGCAATAATCGGGATAAAAAGGAAAGGAATCTGCAGGCAGACTAAGCTCTGACTGTCCTTGTATCTGACTGAAGAAAAGAAATGCAGATCAAAGAGCACAGCTAATCCTTTGTGTTTTCTTTCCTTTGAAATGCACCTTTACAAGAAAGACACCCATGTCTTATAGGTATTATTTTTAGATAAAACATTTGTTTGGAATTATAACTGTTCAAACAAACCTTATTGCCCTATGCTGGAAGAAAATAATTTGCCGTCAAGCTAGGTTCATTTAAATAGAGCATTCTGATACAAAAGATTGCTTTTCTTAAAAATGATATTACAAATACTTGTAGTCTACATGTTATAAAAACAAAAGACAGTATGGCCCTATTCCTTTCAAATCAACACTTGAAAGTCTAGAAAAATCTGTTCCTAAAAGCTATAGGATATGATCCAAACCCTTAGTACCAGACAGGGGATAGATACCTCTTCACGAGTTGTTGGTGATGGAGACCCCTGAGTCTGCAAAATAATATAGACTTTTGTTGTTCCTCTTAATTGGCCACAAATAAGATGAAAGGGTCTATTGTAGAAAACAAGACATACCACTAGATCTGATGCACAGAACACAATCTGAATCTGAGCTGGAAGCGTCCTCCCAGCCTACGCGCTGTCAGTGTATTGGGAGTTGCTGTGCAGCGTGGTGGGAGAGAAAAGGATGAGCAATTTTCACCAGCTCTGAGTATTAAGGCCTACAAATCCAGTATTCTAAACAAGACTGACCATTTGCACAACGGTGTCACTAATAGCACGAGGATAACCAAGTGTTCTCTATTGGTTTTGAGACCTGCTCCACAAGAGAGAAGCCATGGCTGGTAATATAAACATGGTAAAAAAAAAAAAGAAAAAAGAAAAAAAGAAATGTCAAAGGGGAGTTACAAGTCCTGAGTGCTGTTATTTAGCTAAACTGATTTAACTTGAGCTGCCTTCAAGATATTTATGTTTATACCCATACATAATCATTATTCTCAGCCTTAATCAGAAAACTTTCTTTATTTCAGTGAACAGTGGCGAATGCATTGGTTCATGACTATACAAAGTACTGAGATGAAGTGACAGATGAGTGTTCAGCTGCAAACAAGACATATACACAACTCCCTAGAAGGCTTAAGGCAGGTTATGGAAGAGAGTGGGAAAATGTAAGACCTGGAAGATGTGGAAAAGGGCTACAACGTGTCATCTTCATGGCAAGACAGCATTTGTAGTCATGAACTCAAAACCTCTATGGGTGACTTCAATGGATCTACAGAAAAAAAATGGTCTTGTCCATGTTGAGGGATGGATGGAGGAGGGACCCAATGGGTCCCTATTTGCTACTGATAGATTTAGGAAGAAGAGAAATCATTGTCTTCAGTTGTGTAGATGATGACAAGCTCATTAGGATCCAATGGCCACATGGATATCGCTGGTTATTCTAAATGGGTGGCAAAACAAACACAAAAGTCATGATTCCAGGAAAGGGACCGGTAAGGAATGGGAGTGAGTCAGTTGATAAGCCTAAAGGGGAGATAGGAGAGGATGGGGAGAGAAATCAGAATACACACACACACACACACACACACTTTTCAAAGACCAAAATCAAGCATATAAAACATAATATCGCAGAAAGTGAAGAGCATTAGAAAAACGATGACCATGTTCTCATCTCTCTTCACTTCTCTAGTCTCTCTGAATCAACAGGCCAGCCTGAGTAGCATTTACATCCATGACTGCATAACTATGAGAAGGAACTCTGCTGGCTCAGCTCTTTTCTTGAAGCAAGCGGCTTTATGGCCACCGTGATCACCAATAGTGGCCCCTCCTCTCCTATCTGTTGCTCTGTTTTCTCCTGTGCTGCTTCTGTGTCAGTGCTTAGGTTTCAAAAATAGTGATCTGGAAAGCATTAACCTAGAAAGCATCTGGCCTTCATCTCCTCCGCTGGTGGGATGTTGAAGAAACCCCAGAGCTTTGCTAAAATAATTTCATGGGCTACAGAAGAAACAGCACACCTTTCAGCTAAGGCATTAGAGCAGAGAGCGTCTGTTAGTGTTTTAGGTGACTCTGTTACAAAACATGGAAAAAGGAGGTTGGGAAGTTCTCCCTCTACCCTGTAAATGGTTCTGCAGTCTGAATGATAGTATTATCACGTAGAAGGAGGAATCAGGACTTAAGTAGAAAATATGAGTGTGAAGGTACCAAGAATAGAAGACAGTGATGAGTTACCATTGCATTGGGTGCTTAGGGTTCAGTGAAGACTCAAATTTGTTGGGAGAGGATAAGGTGTGAGTGAGTGTGCCTTGTTGACAGTACATGGCCATGTCAAGGACCCCAATGCCTAAGAAGCCAAGGACTTACCCAGGTCATACTTAGCGGAATGCCAATGCTCTCTCCTGATCCAAGTGCAAGTATTTGTTACAGGATTGATCTTTAAATACAATGGGTGAATGCAAAAACTTTCAACTGCAGCTTTCTCCTCTTGGATGACTACAACCTGAGACTGCTTCCCTACTGAGACCTCTAACCCAAATTAGCTAGCTCCTTTTCCTCATCCGTGCTGCCTATAATAAACACACTCAGTTCTTGCCAGCTGTTGCATCATCATCATAGCAGGTAGCCCACCACCTGGTCCCAGCTTTTCAGTATGTGTGTCTGCCATAGTTAGTCATTCTCTGCTGCCCTTATTATATCAATATTTAAGCTTTGCATGTTGTGGCAGAAATTCTCCCAGGTTGTAGAATAAAATTATGGGAAGTGTCATGATGAAATACATTTTCATAGAGCCCCACCCATGCAACATTCTTGACCCAAAAGAATCAAGTCTGAACTTGGTAAAACAGCAACAAAAATAAAGTAATACCTTGTAGATCTCAGGATGATTTTAGAGGAAAGAACGAGAAAAGAAAATAACAGGCAATATAAGATGGTGGTGTGTTGGTTATATTTTTGTCAAGTTAACACAAATCAGAATCTTATGGGAAGAGGGAATCTCATTTAAGAGAATGGCCACCATTAAATTGGTCTGTGAGCATGTTTGTGGGACATTTATAAATTAATGATTGATGTGGGAGGCCCAGCCCCTTTTTTGGTAGTGCCACCCCTAGGAATGTGGTCCCAGATCCCATGAACACAACTGACCAAGAGCTATCTGGATTTGCAAAAGAAAGACACGCCCTCCCGCCACCCCCATATATATATATACACACACACATGCACATGCACACACACACACACGCACAAGCACATGCACACTTGAGCACACCAGTTAATTTTAATATGCCTTGACTTAATGGCTGGGCACTTCTAATCCTTCCCTCCTTCCCACAGGTAGCAAACACTCTCCTCTAGTATTCTGAAGTTACATTCTTTAAAATCTATATTTTAACTCTGCTACCACAGACCCATTCCGGGAAAAGGCCAGTAGAGCAACTTACCGAAATTCTTACATGGCTGGTCTGTCCTATGTCCCTCTCATGGCGATTGATTCTCTCCCTTCCTTTCCTCTCTCTCCCTCACCCAGGAATCCTAAAAGTCCCACCTCTGTCTGTTATGCCCAACCATTAGCTACTGGCATCTTTATTTACCAACTGGGGCCAGGTTCTCTCAGTGTTTTATGTGCAGACATTTGTGTAAGCAGTTTTGGGAACCAAAAGTAGCATTATAGTGCAAGCGGTATTAGGTCAAACCTACTTGAGTCCTGAGTTGTATAAAACTGCCCCTGGGCAAGCCATTGGGAGCAAGTCGGTAAGCATGTTCCTCCATGACTCTTACCTCAAGTTCCTGCCTTGAGTTCTGGTTCTGATTTCCAGTCAGTCATGGTGGACTATAAAAACAAAACAAAACAAAACAAAACAAAACAAAAAAAAAAACAATCAACCTTTCCATGTTGCTTTTGGTTAGAGTGTTTATGATGGTAAGAAAAAGCAAGTTAGAATAAGAGTGAAGAAATCAGAAAAGTGTAACTTGCAAGAATGTAGAAAGCACTACAATTTTAGTTTATAAACAAATAAATCACTGAGGCAGAAAAAGAAGGGCAGAAAGGAAACCCTGCAGATTAAAAGAAACATGAAAAATGAATAAATTACAATATATAAACATTATTCATAGTTTGAGTCAAATACAGTCTATAATAATTTATGGATAGTCAAAACATTAAACCATTAACCAGATCTACAACAACCTTAAAAAATTTTTCAGTTGTACTGTAGCTAATTGACTGTAGTTTGGTATTTGATCTGATGATTTGTGCCTAGTATTGTTGCATCTTGTTATTCTATGTTTGTTTGATAACACTGGGACACCCACTCTTTTCTAAAAGGAAAAGGAGGTTCAATGGATCTGGGGGAGAGAGGAATAGGGGAATTTGGGGGAATGGAGGGAGGAGAAGTTGGTGGGGGCCCAGGGGAAATGGAGTGAAGGGAAGCTGCTGCTGAAATGTACTGTATGAGCAAAGAATGCATTAAAATAATAACAACAAAGTGCTTGTCTTTTAGGAATCCATATGGACCTTTATGATGGGAAGTAGAAATCTAAGATTTGCATAAAATGAGTTAGTAGTGATAATGGTCGGGATAGGGCAAGGGTTAATACTGAGACAAGAGTAGCTATGAACTGATGGATGGGTAAAAGGCATACAGGCTCTCACAAAACTGGCCTCTTCTATATGACTTTCCACTCACACAAAGTCTCTCTCTGTGTATGTGCTCATGCATGCCTATGTAATATGTGCATGCATGCTTCTCTCTCTCTCTCTCTCTCTCCCTCTCTCTCTCTCTCTCTCTCTCTCTCTCTCTCTCTGTGTGTGTGTGTGTGTGTGTGTGTGTGTAAGGTATGAAAAAATACTATGATGATTGAACTTTTATCATTTATTTGCCCCATTCTTCTCTGAACACTGAAGTCATGCAGGCATGAGCCTTGACACTTAGGTATTAGGAAACTTAGGTTTTTAGAAATATGCTTAGCATATGGAACATGCTTCTCAAATTTCCTCATGATACATTAAAACACAACAGACCTAGGAGCAATTTCATCCACATTCTACCAGCTTCAAACAGCTCAGCTACTTTTGCTCAACCCAAAGACCTGGGGATAGTCCATCACACTCGTGGCTCCTCCAAGCCCCTCATTTAGTTCATTATCATGACATCTCTCCAATACTTATCACAATAAAATCGAACCCATCCTCTTTGTCTCCTCCACAGTCTTGGATGCCCTGTCTCTTATAGACCAGTATTTTATCTTTCTTATTCTTATTTGCATTAAATACTGCTTTTGACATGATGACATTTTTACAAAAAATGAACTGCTTACTGATTTTAAAAATATTCAACAAAGAATATTCTCTCTATTTAGAATAAAAAAATCTAAGAACCAAGAATACTCTATCCTACAAGGCCATATTCACCTCTCAGTTACAGCTGTCACTCACTCAGTGCTAGCTCAAGACTTGCTGTTACATGGAAACACCAGGTTTACTCATGTCAGGGAACTTTTACCCTGTGCTGTTTCTAAAGCTAGCTATTTTTTTCTCTCCTTTTCATTTTCATGTTCAATGTTCAAAATGTCTTGTTTTTCTCTGCATACTTTCCCTAAGAGTAACTATCGTTTCTGACTTTGTACATCTTTTGATTTATAGCCTAGTGCCTCTTACAAACCCATGAGTTCCAGGAGAGTTTTGTGAGTTAGTTTAATACATCAATGCTCAATTTTATCTCGCGGAGATTGATTATATATTTGTGGAATAAAAAAAATTTAAAAGATGGGCAAATGTAATTTGATTCCATTTCAAGTTTCAGAAAGGACATTATTTGGAGTGCTAGATACCTAACTGTTCATGTCTGTGGTAGTTTGAATGAGATGTGCCACACATATCCTGCCACCCCCACAGTCTAGCATAGTCTAGGGTGCTGAGATACTTGGTCTCAGGTCGGTGGAAGCATTGCTGTGTAACCAGGGGTGGAATTTGAAGTTTCAAAGGCTACATGCCTTTCCCAGTTTGCATTCTCTGCTTCTTGCTTTTCAATGTAAAATGTGAGTTCTCAGTTTACTGCCCCAGCTACTATGCCTGAGTCTTGCCGTTCTCCTTCACAGTAACAGAGAAGGTCCCCTCTCCCTCTCTAACCATCAGCCCGAACAAACACTTCAACCTGTAAGTTGTCTTGGTCTTGGTGTTTTAACATAGCATATAAACCTAAGGCAACACTCATTTGAAATGTGGCAAACATTTCAAGGAAAAACTTTAATTGGTCTCCAGAATTGTCCACCACCCACCGCAACCTACTGACTCTCAATTTAATAACCAAGTTTGAGTATGCCAAGATAGAAATTGAAATCATATTCCCCTGTTTAGCCCAAAACTCTCATTCTTGCCTCAAGGAAATAGTTATTAGAGAAGCAATGCTAAAAGCATTTTTTGAAGTTTAATAATCTGCCATTTCTCAAATTTTGTGCAAAAGACACCATAAGGTAAATGGGAAAGTGCTGATTTCTTCACCTTAGGTCATTTCATATGTGTTATTTAAATATGTGCCCTGAATATGACTTCATCTCTATTCTGAAAATCAGACTCACAGATTTTCACCTTAAGCAGAAACAAGCCTCTGCAAATGTGGCTGCAGCAAAGACCATTGCATGAGCCAACAGAATTGTCACTGTGGGATTCTTGCTTTAATTCTCCCAGATATTTCAAAGCCCTCAACAAGTGTATAAGTGACTTGCACAAATGACCTTATGTCTGATGCCCATCCTAAGCAAAAATGTCAAACTTCTAAAGAGTCAGTGACTTATAACTAGACACTGGAAGCATTAAAAACTAGAAAGGGTTTTGGGGGCAGCTTTAACTCAGATACATTGGGGAGAACAAGCAACGATTGCCTGTAAAGTTTAAGTTCCAAATGCAATATAATTTCCTATGTATTTTATTTTACTTTAGTCAGGTTTTTATGTTGCCCAGTCTTGTCTTGCACACATGACTCTTGCAAGGAGCTGAGATTTCAGGCATATACCATTCTACCAGGCTTCTGTCTCTTCTTAATCCATCCTATTTGTTCAAGGCCAATGGTTTATCCTTGAACGCACATAATTAAGCAATCCGTTTTAATATTCCAGACCAGGCAAGTGAGATGCTTTGGGAACTAACTACTCAGCTGATTGTAATGTATTGCCCATCCCCTGCTCAGGGCCTTTCTCAGGTACAGCAGTACATAACTAAGAGGATTGCAAATTTCCCACTCATACAGATATTTGCAGATACAATTACATATTGGGAAAACTTTCAGCAGTGTGTAAACTGATTGATGTTCTTCGAGTCTAATGCACCTTAAGATCACTGAAAGAGCTGAACCTTATCTCCCTCAACTCACACAACTAAGTAAATGGGAGAAAAAGAGAATATTATACACAAAGGTTTTAAACATGCATTGGTAATTATGCCCTCAAATTTGAGCATCCAGGCCCATGGGGACATTGATCTGCAACTTCAGCCTCTCTACAGGAAAAGGGGAACCTTTCTACTTTGAATTTCCTTTGTTTTACAGCTCACCTGTGACCTCTGGAGTCCTCTGATTATAGCCACAGCTAAGAGAGAGCAAAGAGCAGGAAGGTGGGCTATGGATTTGATGACAGAGCAGAAGAAGGAAGGGGGAGACCCCCTTGAGCTTCGACCTCACTGCAAAGTGACTTATCTTTCAGCAGGAATTTGTATTCCCATATAATGGGTTTGCATCAGTACTGAAGAGAGGAGGGCAGTGACTTCTTTAGGCCAGTGCACTTGGTTGTGAAATTATGCATTTAAAGTCTACCAGTTTCAGTAATTTTTATGAACCCATGGAAGAAAATATATTATTTTCAGGTATTACTGTTTTCTGAAGTGACTGATATCAAATCCTTAGTGAACAATTACTGAGTTCATAAAAAGGAATGTTTGAACCAAGAAAGTCTGCTTTAAGGAAAGGATTTAGGGGCTAGAGAGATGGCTCAGCAGTTAAGAGCCATGACTGTTCTTCCAGAGAGAGTGGACTTGGTTCCCAGCACCACATGGTGACTAACAACCTGTCTGTAACTCTAGTTATGACACTCTGGCTTCCACAGGCACTACACACATGTGGTAAACAGAAATACATGCAGGAAAATACCCTCACACATAAAAGAAAATAAATAAAATAAACTATTAAAAAACATTAAAAAGAAATTAAAGAAAGGGTCTACCAGATTGTAGACTACCAACAAATTATGTAATAGTTCAAGTAAATAAAATACATGCTGTTTCCCATGTACAAAAGTATATAACTCAGTTTCTGGCTTCTTTCAAATATTAGTATGTTGATCTTTCATACAACTGAGTTTCTATATAATTTCAGTACTCACTGGTTACATTTTATTTCCTTTCTACTGTTATAAACATAATTTACCTACTTTGTTTTTTCCTTCTATTGTGCATTTACAAAAACATTGCCATGTAGTCACATCTTGGTCATTTTTCTGACTCTAATTTGTCTTGCATGCTCCGCTGGCTTCCTGCCATACAGCATTCTAAATTCTGTTTTCTTGTAGAATTAGGTTAAGAAACTCCAGGTCAAATGCATTAAATAAGTGACTCTGTAAGGGCCACAGATTTGTTACTGTCTGGCTAAGTGATAGCATGAAAAGACATTCATTACCTTGTGCTAATTTCTAAACCAAACAGTGTCTGGTAGAGGGGGTGAGACAGACTCTCACTATGTGGTTTAGGATGGCCTCAAACCAACCTTCTGCCTCTGTCTCTAAAATGATGGAGTTATAGGTGTATACCACAATGACTTGTCTTGTTTTGTTAAATCTCATTCTGTGCATGTGTGTGTAAACATGGGCACATACATACCATGCTACACATCTGGAGGTCAGAGGAAAAGAGTCAGCGGTCAGTTGGTCAGTTTTTTCTCTCCATCTTATCTAATACAGGGCTTCTCTTGTTTCTGCCATGCTTTGTACCCCGGGCTAGCTGGCTTGCAATTGTACAAGTGTTCTCCTGTCTTCATTGTCCGTTTTACCATAGGAGTTCTGGGGTCACAGAGGAACATCCCCCACATCTGGCTGTGTACGTGGATTTCAGGGAATGAACTCAGGTTGCTAAATTTGCATGATAAGCACCTTGACCACTTAGACATTTTGCTGGCCTGAGATGGCATGTCTTTGAATAAATTATATTCATGTAGAAAAGCAGACAATTATACAAACATATGTAAATATTTTGAAGGCAAAATGACAATTAATTTCTAGTACTTTCATTACTTTTCAAAAACAAAGCGAATAATGAAAAAACTATAAGCTGTTGGTTTAGGTGTGTTTTAGGTGTTCTAGTTTATTTCACCATGATCTAAGAAATCTAATACTATAGTCATTTGAAATAAACATGGAGCGTACCAATGCAATTCAAGGCAGCTAAACTATGAAACAGATATGCTTTTATAACAACTATATTGAAATAAAAAACTATAGTGAATAAAATGGTCTCTGCAGACCATTAGACAGTATTAGATTATTTCTCCACTTACAATGCAGACTTTTTTTAAAAAAATTAATATTAAGATAACCAGCATTCCTGGATGAAAGTAATTAGGTGGCCTCTTTGAGATGAAGCAGGTTATGGAACTGTTCACTGCTACGCAGATACAAATCTAATAAGGTTACTGCTAGGAATGTCTGTAGATATCCTAATAGAACATTAATGTAAAGGGAGCCATACTGCACAGGAGCAACCAGTAACAAAGAAATCGGGCTTCCTGTCTGATTTTTTTTTTTAACATGGGAAAGACAGCTCCTAATGTTCGTGAAACACTGTTTTTACAAGCAATTTGGAAGAGAAAAATCCATGCTTTAGAACAGGATTAATAAAACAAACAAACAAACATTTACTTTCCAGAGTAGACTTTGGCCACTTGCAATTTTCTAGTGTGACTCCTGTCCCCATGTTTTCTCACTTCCGCAGACCACTGAGCCATTGACCAAGCAGCTAAGCTTCTATGATTTCTCTTGTTCATAAGATCCCAGGATCAATAAAACACCTGCCTTTTATCATCAAGCCCTTGCCTGATCCTCAAGGGAAGAATAAAGACCTTGAAACACCCCTGTTGCACCCCAAGATCATGATGCTTGTCTTTGTAATAGTCAGTGTAGTTATATCTCTATCAGAGTGCGTGACTGCGGATGCAAGGAAGCTGTATGCTCCACAAAGCTAAGCACCAGGTCCAACTCTACACCACATGCCACCATCTTGTATAGTGCTTAAGCTACAGTTGTGGATGGGCAAAGCATTTGGAATATTGTAGGGGAGAATCTACTCCAGTGAGGAACAGTGGTAGAGTATATAACAGTCACAGTGCTTGTCTCGTTTCTGGGAAGAGAGAGAAGAGTCAAGAAATCATTCATATTTAGTAAACTTGTCTGGGTAGTTAATTGTTTTGTGCTTTAAGACTAATTATGAGAGAATTATGAGAGAATCTCCTAAGCTTGTGAGCAGGAGCTTACAATTGACTTTGAGGAGCACGTGGATGAAGAAAGACATTTAAGGGGAAACTCCTAAAGGTGTGAGATGGGGAACTGTACATCACTGATGAAACTAGCACGAAAATTGTATATAAAGAATGGAAGGAGGAGCATGCAGTCAAGGAATGCTGGCCTAGTCGACAAATGGGGCTTCCTTAGAACACTAGCTTTTGTTCAACAAGATAAAATGGGGAATATAAAATGGGAAATCTCTTCACAGTACAACTGGCAAAGGATTCCTATCCAGACCATGTAAATGGCATCTGCAAACCCATGAGACAATTTCAGCAAGCACAGTTGAAAACTGGGCAAGAGACTTAGGCACAGATCCTACATATCCTAAGGATGGACAAGGCTAAAAAAAAAAAAAAGCCAACAACAAAACCTGGCAGTTTTAGCTGTTTCCAAGAGCATGACACAACCGGCAGTCTCCCATATTTTTCATGTGAGAGGGATTATCTAAACTTATCCATCTACTATACTTCAGTAATTCTACTCCATGGTACATGCAATTCTGTACATGCATGAAATAATAAACATGTATAATGAGCTCCACAGAAACACTCCTTGAACTAAACCTGAGAACGTATGGTAAATCACACAATAAACCAATATTTGGCTTTGAAAAAGAAACTTCTATAGTATAAAAGAATGTCATAACACAGGACAAAGAAGCTAGAAGAGAGGAATATACTCTCCTGATTCCATGTAGACACAGTTAAGAAATGGCTGCAAATAACTTTTGTATCCTCAATCAGGATTGTTAGGACTGTGCACGTAGTCATCAGAAAAATGGGAAGTAACCACAGTTTCTGGCCTTTTTAAAATCTTGGTGGTGTTTGCTCAAGAGTGTTTGCGTTATGGAATCACACTGATCTGCATAGTCATGAGTCTATAACTTTATTTGAACTTGTAGTTTATTACAAATTACACTTCAACATAATGAGCTGGAATTTACCATGTGAAATTAAAACTAGCTTTCTGGGGGCTAGGGAGGTAACTCAGTGGTTAAAAACGCAATTGTGGATGCCAAGAAGTGCTTGCTGACAGGAGCCTGATACAGCTGTCTCCTGAGAGGCTCTGCCAGATCCTGACCAATACAGATGCAAAGGCTCACAGCCAACCATCGGACTGAGCACAGGGACCCCAGTGGAAGAGTTAGGGGAAGGTCTGAAGGAGCTGAGGGGCCTTATCTGGCATCAATGAGAGGGGAGGCTCTTGGTCCTGTGAAAGCTTGATGCCTCAGTATAGAGGAATGCTAGGGCAGTGAGATGGTAGTGAGTTGGTCCCGGGGAGTGGGGGAGATGGAATAGGGAGTTTGACTCTCATAGAAGCAGGGTAAGGGTGAGAATGCAATAGGGGGTTTGCAGAGGGGAAACCGGGAAAGGGAATAACATTTGAAAAGTAAATAAATAAAATATCCAATAAAAAATGCTTGCTGGGAAGTGTCAAGATCAGAGTTCAGATGACAGAACCCTCATAAATGCTAGGTGGGAGTGGCTATCAGACTGTAATTGCAGCCTTAGAAGATGGAGGCAAGAACTCCCCCGAAGAAGTCGGCAAGCGAGACTAGACAAGTTAGTAAGCCCTGAACTTGAGTGAAAGTCACTGCCTCGGTGACTAGCATGAGGATTGTGGATGCGTTCCTGAATCAACCTGGTCCTCCTCGCGCAAACTCAGACACATGTACACCCAAGCACACCCTCAATCACATGTGTACCCCTATAAATGCACACACACATTAAATTAAATAAAATAAAATCAATAAAACTCTTCTTTTGAGACTATAATAATGTCATCTTGCTACCCTCTAGAATCAGCAGAGAGTTAGGCCTCTGTGTTTGATTGGCTACATTCACTGAGGACCTCCACACTGTGGGCGGTACGACTCCCTGGTAAAAGGATCATGAAATAGATAAATGGAGAAAGCAAACTGAAAATCTATTCATAGGTCTTTACTTTCTGACTGTGGATGGGACATGATCGGCCTCCACAAGCTCTTGCTGCCTCGATTCTCCCACCGTGATAGACGGTATCATGATAGATAGCCTTGAACTGTAAGCCTTCATAAGCCCTTTCCGGAGTAAGTTGCTTTGATTGGGGTATTTTATCCCAGCACAGGAAAGGAAGTTAAGACTGACCTTAAAACAGCAGTTCTGTGTGATTAGAGCCCACTCTGTGTTTTTACTGCCAGGCTGCTAGGCACAAAAATCAACCAGCTTTTGGCATACTGAGACACATGCTTAACTATATAAGTCTTGGGTGAAAAAAAACCATAAAGTTGTTATCAAATTGTTGAAAAAGTAAGGCTCAATAGTATCTGAATTGGCCTCTTTTTGCAGAAAGCCTCTAGCCTGGGTACCTGCACTGGCTACATCTCACAGTCTGCCCTCAAGTCCTCCACCCTTTTACTAACTTTGTGATCCATTTTTGGTTCACCTCTTTCTGAATGTTTGCATTTTCTTTCTAGTGTGTGTGTGTGTTTGTGTGGGAGTGTGTGGCTATATGGATGTGTATGACTAGGCCAGAGGAGAGCCTATAGAATCTCCTTCAGTTGCTATCTACCTTGTTGTTTTGAGATAGCATTTTTTCACTGTTCTAGAGCTCACTGAGAAGGCTGAGCTGGCTAGCCAGTGGTTCTCATGGATTCCCACATGTGCATCGCTAGGCCTGGCTTATTTTTTAGTTACAAGTTCTGGGGTATCCCACCCTTGTCTTCATGCTTGCATAGCATATATTTGGCTGATTGTGGCATCTCTATGTCCTCCACTTTGTCTTCAGTAGGGGACAGCAAGGAACAAGTCAGCCTCTGGGTCCATCAGGGAAATTCCATTGTTTATCAAGTATAAAAATAGGAATGTGGATGTGGCTGACCTAGCATATGGAAAGGCCCAAGTTCAATAGCCAGTGCCAAAGAATAAACAGAAACAAACCTCAGAGTCCCAAACTCATCATGGATTAATGGCCATTCGTACAATCCTGAAATAGAGAACTCTGGTTCAGGGGCACCATATTACTGACTTTATATAGTCCAAAAATGGATTAAACACCCTTTGCCTGTATCTTACAACTCTTAAAGTATAGATAATAACGAAAGCAATCCACAGACTTCTAGAAGTATGAGATTAGTTAGAGCTTAGCTCATAATAGGGCCTATAGCCCTAGTGTCTAGAAGCACTTACGAATGTATTATTAGTTGGAGTACAAAATACTGAAGTTGTGTGTGTGTGTGTGTGTGTGTGTGTGTGTTTGAGTTGTGTATGTATGTTTGTGCATGTGCATGTGTGTATGTGAGAGAGAAAGAGTATGTGTTTGTTTGTGTGTGTGTATGTGTGTGTGTGTTTGAGTTGTGTATGTATGTTTGTGCATGTCATGTGTGTATGTGAGAGAGAAAGAGTATGTGTTTGTGTGTGTGTGTGTGTTGCATATGGGGGTAGGGGGCTTATTGATGTGTACTCATGTGGAAGCCAGAGGTTCTCAACAAAATTCTTTCTCAATTGCTTTGTATCTTATTTTTGGAGACAGGATTTCTCTTTGAACCTGAAGGTATTTTATGTAGGCTGGCAATTGTCCTGTCTCTATTCCAGAATTCTGGGACTGTAACAAGGCACAGACTCACCCAACTTTTATGATGATGCTTGGGATCTGAGCTTGTATCGTCATCCCTGCAGAACAATAACTTTACCAACAGAGCCGTCCCCACTCCCTGTACTTAAGGATTTTATTAGACAACAAACATGAACCATGTGTTAACATTAGAGACAACATGATTGGCTGAAATCAAAACCCGAGACAGTATAGCAGCTCACATGCTGGGAAGTTTCCGGCTTTTCATGACTAGAGTTGTGGGCACCCTTACCAAAAAAGGGCATGAGCCTTCAGCATCAGACACAAAGGACTGCTTTGCAGTTGGAGCCTCTCTTCAAAGAGAAAAGTTGATACTGTCAGAGGTTTATATGGCTATTGTAGCTCATAGCCTTACAGAGATGCAAATCACCTTTTGGATACTCTGAAAAAGGGGACATGTACAGAAGAGCCAGGCCAATCATCTGCTATAGAGGACGTGTGGATCCGAGGGGCTACTGTTGGTCATCAGGCACCTTTTCTGAGGTGGCTGTGCCTTAGAGAAACCAGGCACATTGCCACAGCAGCTTATAAAAGAAGTTTTGAGAAACAGTCAGCTCCTCCCTTTACCAATCACTAGCAAAGGCTTCGATGTTTACTTAGTGTGCATAACATTGTGCCTCTGTGCATCAGTTTGCCATGCCCAGAAGCAGTTGTAGTGAGGATACAAGGGATAGGCAAGCTACTCTAATTTAAAAAAAAAAATGATTGGGTTACCACTTGGCTTCCAGATCCACTCCCTGCTTTGTTCTATATCACTGGTCTCTCTGTTTACTAGGCTCTGCTGACAAAGGAAAAACCTGTTGGAAGTCAGAGGGTCAGTGAGTGTGGAACCCACTGAGCTTTGAAAGATGACTCCCTCAGAGATTGAACAAGCACTGGGATTTCAGGCCAATGGGAAAATCTCCTCTCAGGGTCCTGGCTCCCATAAGCATATCCCCAGAAGGAGTATAGTCTATCTTCCACTAACAGCCTACCTCTGGAAGCTATACTTGGCAGTGGCAAATGTTTTTCTTGTTGTTAATTTCTGGGACTACTCCACAGTCACTGTGTGCCTCTAACTGATCTCAACCTGTGTCAACAAGTCCCTATATTAACATTCCACTTTCTTTCTCTGATATTCTCTTAGAACACTCGTAGTGTTATTAGTATTTTTTAGGTGTGTTTAACAATGAAAACTGCTTTGTAATCTAAAAGCTCGTTGTCATCTTTCCTGGGGACACTTCAAGCTATTGAGAAGTATCTAAGTGAATTATCCATTTTTGGAAATACACATACGTTTACAATTACACATTTTGTTCAGGCTAATTATTTTTCTTTGTGAAATTAAGCAGTTGCTCTCAAGATTCCAGCCCACTAGTCTCGTGCAGCCTGAGTCTTCATTTCATTTCAAATAATGCCTTTTCCCAAAGGAAGTGTCTCCTTTCAGGATATCATAATCAGCTAATGGACTTAGTGATCAATGTTGTGTGCGGTGGAACATCAGAAATGTGCCATAAAATACGGAAAACAATTTAGCCACTCTCTAATGCAGATAGTTCTGGTAAAAACGATACAGGAAAACCATGTACCCAGGCATATTTTCCTGCCTCACAACAAGATTAGATGCAATAAAAATCTTGTCTTAGCAAATCGGCATGTCAGAAGATGCTGCCAGCAATAACTTTGCAAAGATGTGTCCATTACCAAAGGGGGGCTTTATGCTCAATCCACTCCTGTTTAAGATGGATGTCGGCTGTAAGCCTCCATCTGTCTCCAGATTCTCTGGGAGCAGAGTGTTGCCTGTCTGCACGGTGGGGCCAACATGGGACTTCTTGCTTTCTCCCAACTCTTTCCTTTCGGAAGTATAGGGATCAACCCCTAGGCCATGTTCGTTTTCCATAAGTGAGGAGCAGAATACAATAACTGCTTCATGTCTCTGTGATTACTTCAGCAATTTATGTTAGTGGATCGTCAGCTGTTTTGTGGCACGAGAACATGTTTTGTCACATCTGGACAGTTTCACCAATTCCCCAAATGAAACAATGTAGTGACGTTTTATTAAGCAAATGAGGAGTCTCTTCATTTAAATATTGTTTTAAGGATGAAGCAATGGACAGAGTAGCTCACTATTCTTTATTGGCTGAAACAGAGCTTTCCAGCTCTGGCACCTCTTTCATTAATGCTCAACTAGTTTGTTTCAATAAACATTTACTTATGAGTTACATATAAACTGCATACAAATACATGTTGCTATACTTATATCATACAAATATAATATATTGTACATCATATACATACATATGTATATATACACACACATATATACATATATATGAGAGAGTTTATAACTATCAAATAATGGATTAAAAATTGTACATAAAATGACAGGCAAATTTACTGACATTCTATCCTATTGCCGTTTCAATAATGTGCTAGATTAGATAGACATCAAGGTAGTGAGGCTGTAAGAATCCACCACCAATTCTGCTTGGCTTTTATCTACTTAGGGTGGGGTTGCTTGACGAGTTGCAGAATGGCCAATTAAATATTGATAGGATACACTTAGACTGAAAATTTATTATTGGGCTGAAATTCCAACTTAATTAATCATCCTGAGATGGTCTCTCATTCTCTCTCATCATTCTCTCTCTCCCACTCCTTCCCTCCATCACTTGCACCCCTCTCTTCCCCCTCTCTCTCTCTCTTTCTTTCTTTCTTTCTTTCTTTCTTTCTTTCTTTCTTTCTTCCTTCCTTCTTTCCTTCCTTCCTCCCTCCCTCCCCCACCCCCTCTCTTTCTTTCTTTCTTTCTTTCTTTCTTTCTTTCTTTCTTTCTTTCTTTCTTTCTTTCTTTCTTCCTTCCTTCCTTCCTTCCTTCCTTTCTTTCTTTCTTTCTTTCTTTCTTTCTTTCTTTCTCTCTTTCACTTGTCGATACTTGCTTCATCTATTTGTTTGAGGCTCCTGCTCTTACATTTTTTTCCTACATCTGGAATTGTCTCCTGATGTTTTTTCTTGATAAAATATCAACAAGTTACTTAGTTTGGGGGTATTTGAAAAAATTGGCCAGATGGGCTAAATTATATTTTCTTCTTATGAAACAGTTGGTAAATACCTGAGAAAAATTGCTGTGAAGTAAATGCACTCCCACAATTTACTTAATAAACCCTTTATCGCCTTTCTCCCTGCTCCCTCACCAAGCCTGTAATTGTGTATTAGCATAGGCCTGGCAAAGATAAAGCCAGAATTTTGCTGTGATTTCTCTAAGAAATATGACCTACTGTGGAACCTGTTTCCAAACTTACCTTACCTTGTACCTATCTAAGCAGAACACCACAAAAACAGCATATCAACTGAGCTGATTATATACATGTACACATGGTATTGACTGGATTGCTTTATTCTCTAACCATTTACTTGATGCTGAATATATCTTAGGTTTTGAGGGACAGAAGACACAATCTCAATTCCCGTTGATGCATGACTAACTTCCTAAAATGTTCTGTGTAGCCCTACATGTGTGACCTATGTCAGTCATGAAAAGACACCCCTTCATTCCCAGGTTGTATCTGAACTGTTCATTCCCATGATACATTTGGGTCACAGTCTCAAATGTCATTAACAATAAGTCAAGATTCTTTTGCTACTGCTTTTACTTATTAGGTCCAGTAACTATTTTTTTTCTCTTAGAAATTTCCTATTAGTAAACTGTGTTTTCACTAGTCTGCTGTCTTTTGCCCCTAGAAAGACAAATATTCCAAGAGAGCAGGTTCTTTTTGTTTTGTTCACAGCTGTAGCAGAATATCTGGAATAGTTCACTTGAAACAGAATACATGTACTAAAAAAGTAATAAACATTTGTTAAATAAGTGAATCCCCAACCTGAAGGAAGCTGAGTTATGTCATGGCTGGCATAAATGCATAGCGTAATATATTCTAGAAACACATCCCAGTGAGAGAGCCGAAGGTAAAGTGGGGGAGAGTTCAGTGTGAAAAAAAAATAATAAAAGACTAATGTGGCATAAAGGAGGGAGAGCCTTTCACAAGAGAAGCCAGCTGGGAAAGCCTTCAGAAATGAAATGTCTACAACAACTGTGCAACTATTCTGTCTCTTGGCTTCTGAAGACATTAACAATGACAACAGCCACTTAACACTGCTGCTGTTATTGTTACTGTTATAATAATTATTACTCAGAGTCCACTACTTTCCAATTTACTGCTTCTTATGTGTTGGTTTCTGCAGTTCTTTCCAAACTGTGTGTAATAAATAATTCTAAGTTAAGAGGAAAAGAACTTGGAGCTTGAAGGGTCTCATCAGAACAACATGAAATAACACTTACAGTTACCTTATCTGAGTAATGTTGCCTATGAGTATTCTTGTCTATGAATGTCTAAAGCTGTGTGTGTGTAAGTTGCTCATGTTCTAAGCTCAGAACAATAGCCTTCTTCTTTATTTGTTCCTTTTGTCTACAATGGTAAAGGCACAAACTTGACACTATTCAAAGCATACTGTGCTTTGAATCAGACCCCCAAATATGGATGAGAACAGTAAAGCAGGTTTCCAGATTCCAGCTTATTGAATTAGATCATGAAACAAACTGAGGTTGAGCCTCCAGCATTTGTGTGAAATCAACATTTTGGCCAACTGCTAGCAATGTGACCAGGGTCCAGGGCAGGCCTTTGAACATACTACTTAGTATTGCTTCCAGGTTTTCTAGACATTTGTCTCTTGATTCTTCTTTATCCCAACACTTGGCCTTCCCTGATTTCCTTTGAAACTTTGGTTATACAGTTAGACATACACACACACACACGCATATATATATGGATATATATGTGTTACATATATATTCTATTATATATATGTGCGTATTACATATATATATATATATATATATATATATATATATATATATATATATATATATATAGTGTGTGTGTACATATATATTTCTCCTTGGGGCTTAGGTTAGGGAATGAAACTATAAAAATATCTAGTATTTTAAGACTTTTTGATCTTTAGAGACCACTGTTCATCCTTTTGAGAGTGTCATCACATCCCACTTAATATACATGGTCCAGGAAAGTATTAGCATCCTGTGATGGTTTTATAACCCTAAAACCATCTTATGTATAAAAAATTGTGACAGAAACACATTAGTAGAGTGAGTTGACTAAGGTCAGGAGCCCTGATCTCTTATCCTAGCTCTTCCTCTAACAAGCTATATGCAATATCAAGTACTATAAATTTTCTTGCTTTCAGTCACTTTTAATTCAAACAGTAGGACCACATTGAGTAAGCTCTAAAATCCCTCATTTGGGAAACCTCATGAACTTGTGTCATGAATCTTCTTGGCGGCTACTTCTCCCATTTGCTTTAAAGCCAGAGTTGGTGGCGTTGTGGCATGTATTACTGACTTCCTTCCCTGGTGAGAAATGCATGGCACTTTTCTTTAGTGTGTAGTCTGCACTTTATCATGGGACAGCAATGATGTATTTCTGAGGGTTTCCTAGATACAGCAGGAACCCTGCCTCCACAGCCCCTGGCATTCTCCTTGCTGGAGGCTTCGTGATCTCCTTCAGGGAGATGGATTTCATCTTAGTTCTAGGTCAGAAGTGCAGGCATTTGTGAGATCTTAGCTGTGTCATTACATGAGTTAAAATAGAATAATGAATTTGTGCTGTGTTCCTTGACTTTCAGCTATATTTGACCTTTGAATCACATTTAACAGAGTACAGTCATAGGTCACAAATCAGAAAGGTTTAAATGATGTTTTCTTCTATCAAGAAAAAGTGATTTAATCCAACTTGAATTTCTGTGGTACTCATAATTTAGGGTTCTCTAAAACATCACTGTGAGTTATAGAAATCTGATAAAAGATGAAAACATAAAGTTACCTGGAAAAATCTCACAGAATTTCAATATGCACTGAATAAATGAATTTTATTAGCATATGCTATATTATGTATTTCTCTATGTGACACAGTTTAGGACTCGAGAATGGTAAAGCTTAAACGATCAAAGAATAAAATATTTTGCACAAATCAAAATGCTCTCTTTTGCATGAGAACTTCTTAGAAATTCTGTAAAACAAAAAGTTATTCTGATATCAGGGTCAATGCTCTGTTTTCCATTGTCTTGTTTTAGAAAGTTGTGCTCCAGGTTACTTGTCTTAGGAGAGCATGGCTCACCATTGCCTCTCCAGGTCAGTTCTAACCTCTTTTCTATTAAGAATGGGCTAGTAGATTTTTTCATTATAGTTCTTGGGGCAAGTTTAGACTATTCTCTTATTCAGAATAACTTCCACAAAATAAACATTTTGATATCCTCACAAATGTTGGTCATTACTTGTAGTCTCCCCTCCCCCAGCCTGAAACCTGCTTGCTCAGGGGTGGAGCTTCCTGCTCATTCATTCTGCCACGCCCACTGCTAGAACCTGCGGAGCCACATACGTGCACCTTTCTACTGGACCAGAGATTATTCGGCGGGAATCGGGTCCCCTCCCCCTTCCTTTATAACTAGTGTCGCAACAATAAAATTTGAGCTTTGATCAGAATGAATTTGTCTTAGCTCCGTTTCTTCTTTCGCCCCGTCTAGATTCCTCTCTTACAGCTCGAGTAGCCTTCTCAGTCGAACCGTTCATGTTGCGAGCTGCTGGCGGCCGCAACAATTACTTACTTTTGCCACTTAGATAATAATAAAGTATGTGTCATTATCACATCTTTACTGCGATGCTCCTCTCATTGATGATGAGAAAGTAGAAAATGGATGAGTGATGAAAAGACACCACTATGACACATATATGAGCAATGACTGTATTATATAGTACCTGAATTTTCTATTAAACTGTAATATACTAATATATTCTGCTCATCACAAGCATTTCAATAAATTATAATATAATTCAATAGTGTATTATTCAAACATCCCATTTTGTATAACTAAAAGAGGAAATATATTATTTATATGTGACATTATTTTATTATTGCTATTATAATTGATGTGTGTTATTTAAAAGTATCATAAGACAAAAACTCCCTAGATTATTCCTCTGCATACAGATTTGTATATATAAATATATGCATATATATGTATGTATCTATCTATCTATATGATACTAGCAATGTTTTAGTTTATAATGTTAGTCTTATCAAATTTGACCATTGCATATTTCTGAAAATCAGTCAATTACTAAATTTATTTTAAGCTAATTAAATAGTATGCTAAATAGGGTCATCACTGTGGCCTATAAACATTAATGCAAAAATATATCAATTACCCAAATACGGTAAATCAGGTTGAAGAAAAAGACTGCTATTATGCTTTGGAGGTTTGGGGAGGCATGAGGCTAAGGGGAGGCTTGATTGGCTTGTGTGTTTTATGTGGTTCAGTGTAGACTTAAGCAAATTAAAAAGGAGTATCACAGCGCAGGATGGAATTAGAGATCTGAGTCAGAAAACACATCAACGTTGTATCAAGTTCCTTTACTAATTGTGAGAAAGATAAGCTCACAGGTCAAGGAAGAAGCTTACTCCTTAAGGATAATTGCAAAGTGGGGAAATTAAGTGAGGAGAAGAGAATAATTTTGGGCTAGAAAGAGAGCCTAGGTCTAGCATAAGTCTTTCTTCCAAGTAGACCAATAGCTGAGTTTAAAATTTTCTATTCTATGTCAGTGCATATCAGAGAAGGACTTGTCAACAGAAGCCAGAAGAGATGGATTTCCATTCATCTCCAAGAGTTCTTCTTAACTCTCCAATCCATGAATAAAGCAGTCTCAGAAGGTCTAACCTTCACCACATTAACAGGGAAGCTCCTTGACATATAGCTAAAGAGACTATGCGAAGAGAACAAGAAAAAATGCAAATCATCGGAAAAAAAAAAAGGTTTCCACAAATTAGAAGATACTCTCAGACCCTTTCAAAGATGGATGGCTTTCTGTAGTGTGCAGACTAAAAGAACAGAAAAAAAGGAAATACAAAATGGGTAGGATGGCAGATTTTGATTGGAGTACCAGAGAGGACAGAGAAAACAGTGACACAAGGAAGAAACAATGACCTGGAAGAATGCAGTTGAAAGGCTGAATTTTCTAGTTGTCTCCAGGAAGATGGCTCCCTGAAAACCACCTCTGAAACGACCTTTCTCCTGCTTACCTCTTGAGAATTATATCTGACTGACCAAGTTTCAGGTGTTTGTTGAGCTCTTACACGGCAACTTGAACCAAACACAACCCCAAACTAACCTCTACTTACTTAGCAATCTGCTAAATTATGCTTTAGACACAAAGCTTTGTGGACTACAGTCTCCTTACACCGCCATTATTGAAAAGATAGATACAGCCTTTATCTATCTTCTCGAATGTCCTGGAAACTATCATTTCTTTTACTTTCTGTATCAATTATTTGTTTGTATGTTTTCCCACATGCTCATGCCAAAGCTTCCTCGTGGATGCCAGGTGACAATCAGCAGACATTGGCTCTCTCCTTCTACCATGTGGGTCCCAGGAGACCCAACTAGGATAATCAAGCTTGGCAGAAAGAGCCTTTATTTACCCACTGAGCCATTCCTGCCCTTTGCTGTGTACATTTTCTAGTAAACTGCTTTAAAGTCGATTTAAGGTACTTTGCAAGTTTTATGGGAACCTAAAACTAAAAACAACACCTGAAAGTTACTGATAAAAATCAGGTGACAGTTGTGGAACAGAAAGACTGGACATGTGTTTGACCTGTTTCTAAGTCTAAATTTCTCCCTGAATTTGGATTGAACTAATCTGAGTAGATTCTGCCTTCCATCAAATAACCTTTCGGAGCCCAGCTGAAGCCAGAGAACAGGAGCAATGGTGCAATCAGGAGGTAGATGCAGGAAAAACATCAGCCAAGGAAGAAAAGCACACGACTGTCTTTAATCAAGAGAGTACACTCCTTAAAATATTTGCCTGCTGAGCCTGAGATATGTGGAAACAAAATTAGAGATAAGATAGGCTCTTTACCCCTGTGCATCATTAATAAGAACTAAGGTAAATACTTCACCTGAGAAAGCTATGGTTCGCCTCTAATGGAGATAAAATTTGATATTGTGCAGACCCCAGTCTAATTTTGGTATGAAATACGTGGTCCATAGGACCAAAGGCTGCACATAAATCACATGCGCTGTAATACATGGCTCTTGCAGCTGCAGTGCTATGTGCATCATTTGTCACTTTTAAAACAAACACTTTAGGGGTTGGTTTAGATAAGAGAAAGCACAATGGTTGTAATAGAAACGCTCAGATGACAGTACACAATTCGGCCAGGTGTGGTGGCACATGCCTTTAATCCCAGCACTCTGGAGGCAGAGGCAGGTGGATTTCTGAGTTCGAGGCCAGCCTGGTCTACAAAGTGAGTTCCGGGACAGCCAGGGCTACACAGAGAAACCCTGTCTTGAAAAAACCAAAAAAAAAAAAAAAAAAAAAAAAGACAGTACACAATTGTACTGGGTCTGATACGGAATGAGAAGGGGACAGTATGCACAGAAAACTCATACAGGTTAAGTGTGTATTTGAGTTAGAGGGGGATGGGATTGTATATGGGCTACTTGCCACTGTTCATTCTTGTGAAGAACGATGCACATTATAGAGAAAAAAAATGGGTCCTTGTTTCACGACATTCAGTTGTCACTCTTATTAAACCTTTCCATCCCTCTCTTTCATTCTATTCTATTCTTATACTCAAAATCTATCTATAATGCAGTAAATTTGAGAATTACCGCCTATGATCATTTCAATACTGGGAGAGAGACTGTCTCTGTCGAGGTGACAGAGGACTTACAGGAGAGAAGAGGAGAAGGGGAGGAGTTAAAGCCAGAGCATCTTGTTCTCATCAGGCTAATCCTACACTACCTAATGTCCATCCTACTGAATAATGTTCATGGGAAATCACTAGCATGATCCTTTAAAGGTTGCTATTTCCTAGAGCTAGGGTTGACTCTCATAATTTGTTTAAAGAAGCATGCTTTCTTTCCACATTGCACATCTAATTAGCATGTCCCCCCATGGTGTAATACCGTCTTGTTCATCAAAAGATAACTGCCTGAAACACTTGTAAATTAGATTGGAGAGCCTGCCACACCAAACTCGGCCTCTCCATCACTACTGATCTTTGGTGTCATATTATCTTTTAATGAAAGTAAAAGCAAACAGTCAGGCTTTTATTTTGAATAATTTAAATGAATTCTTTAGTGTCTCAGAAGGAAAGCTTCATTAAATCTTCACCTAGCTCGGGGACTGCAGCTTTAAAGGCGTGATGTCTTGATAGCCTGTTCTGTGGTGTACTGAAAATGACCATCACAAATGGAGAACACCATTAGGATCATTATCCTTGACAGCAAAGAAGCACACAGTTGCCAATCCTGAGGATGCTCTTTGCAGCCTCCCTTGATGCTATGTTTTCAAGGGCAGCTCTGGTCAGTCTCTCAGGAAACGTGGCTCCAGAAATCTCAAGGTTTATCTTACAAGCACAGTATCCAGGAGACTACAGCAGAGTTAAAGCAGATGGATGAGGCTGCGCTGTAAGGAAATACTTCATCATATGAACTGAGCCCAGAAGCCATGGTGCCTTCTGCCTTTTCAGATGCACTTTGTCACACATACTTACACAGCACTGTTCTCTACAATGAGCTAGTTTCCAAGTTATTGAATAACGAGTGCCTTTGTTAAAAGATTATCTTGTTTTGTTTTATGTTATGTGTATGAGTATTTCTTTCTCTGGGTGTATGCATGTGCCCCTGGAGGCCAGAAAGTACATCAGATACCCTGAAGCTGAGTTAGAAGTGGTTGTGAGACATCCATCCTGGATGATAAGAACCAAACTTCAATCCTCTGCAAAGGGACCAAGTGCTTTTAGCTCATGAGCCATCTTTCTTGGAGAGCCTGAATCCTGGAGCAGACCAACTGGATCCTATGAATTAGCTCGCCATGGAAGCATTTCAGTATGCTTTTCTTAATCAAACTATTTATGCTTTTGTTCATAAATTCTATATAGAGTATGGTTTTATGATTAATCTAATTAAAGATGATTCATGTACAAAATAATACATAATTATTTCTTTGAGACTAGGCTATTTGGGAATGAAAAAATTGTTTTGAACTTATGTTTGGGTAATTTAATGTAAATTTTAAGAATTTAGTAAAAATATTGAATCATGGTTTTTAAACGGTGAATTTAATGATATGTTAAATAATGTCTTAGCAAAGCTGATTTTTAGAAACTGATTAATTTGGCTTGATTTCCTACATGCTTGCTATGAGGAATGTTTTTAAAGTTGTGCTAACATCTAGGTTAAATATAGATTAAGTATTTACTATGACCTATGACTCAGTTTCTTTCTATTCACAGGATTTCACCAAGCAGCCCTCAGAAGAGTAAAACAGTTTATAAGTTTTCTCATGAAAACACTGTGTACCATGGAGAACAGAGTAAGGTTTTATATTAAACCGCTAATAAAAAATAGCAATTTGGTGGTGAATAACATTTTCCTAGTTAGACTGATAGCTTCATAGAGGCAATAAAGACAGAGTCAAGGCTTAGAAAAGATGAAGATAGGTAAGCCATGTGTTAAGATGTTTAATGCATCACCTAATAGAGTGGG
Organism: Mus musculus; assembly: GCF_000001635.26. Lineage (NCBI taxonomy): Eukaryota > Metazoa > Chordata > Mammalia > Rodentia > Muridae > Mus > Mus musculus. Next base: position 55,616,929 of record NC_000084.6, read on the forward strand.
ACCTTTTTACTGCACATATGAGTGCGGTAACAGACCCGAAAGTAGCGGTTCAGGAAAACATGTAAAGAATAGGTCGTTACTGGGGACTCTAGTCATAGACAATAGGCAAACATCCAGTCTGATGGCAATCAGTATGTCCAAACTTTGAGTAGAACATAGTTTTGTTGTTATTTAAGAAAGAAATCTAAGGCTGGTGAGATAGTCTACTGAGATAGGGAAATGGATACAAGAATTAAAAACAATGTCATTTTAAGACAGTGGTTCTCAGACTGTGGATCACGACCCCTTTGGGGACTACTCATTAGATATCCTGCACATCAGATATATACTTATGATTCACAGCAGTAATATGAATGAATGAATATATCAATGAAATAGCAATGCAATAATTTTATGGTTGGGGGTTACCATAACATGGGAAACTATATTAAAGGGTTACAGCATTAGGAAGGATGAGAACCACTGTTAAGATCACTAAGTAACACTTGGAGGGCTACCTAGGTAGCTCAGTGGTATAACATTTGCAAGGCCTTGCATTCAATTCTAGTATTACTAAACAGAACGGACAAACCAGAAAAGTTAGAGGCTGGCTTTTAGGAAAGAAGGCAAGGTCCACTTGCCCAATAACACTGAGGCATCTGAGGCATCTGGTCAACCGGAGCTAAACCACAGACTAAACTCAATTTGTTTTGCCTCAACTCACTTTTCCCAGACTGATATCTGGGAATTAAGTTAGAAGGCTTCAACTTTGGGAAGTTGAGAGGGATGGTATGTGACTCCATAACATCATTGTATGCTCTATAACTGGGATGCTCAACCCCACAGCAGAAAACTTAGCCATTTAGGCTGTTTGGGACCTGCTTGCTTCTTGTCCTTTCTCCTTGTCAGACATTTTCCCTCTCCTCTTCCTTTCTTTTTCCCTTCCTTCATACCTTCCTTACACAGGCTTCATGGAGTTTCCAACATTGACTTTCTTACAATAAAACAGGGTTGGGAGAAAACTCTTCTGCAATGTGTTGCTAAACATATCCACAACTTTCAGGTCATTGCAAACAAGCTACCTATGACACAGGATTCGTATTAGTAGCCATGACCCAGACTTAAATATTTAGAAAACTAAATATGATATGGTGAGCATGGCTGTATAATAACATGGGGGAGGCTGAGGCAAGAAGAGCAGCTCAAGTTCATGTGGATTTGAGAAAAGCCAAGGCTACTGGGAGAGCTTCTCTCAGAGCAAGAGACAGATAGGTAGGTAGGTAGATAGGTGATAGGTGGTAGGTAGGTAGGTAGGTAGGTAGGTAGGTAGATAGATAGATAGATACATGCATAGGTAGATAGATGCATAGGTCGATGATAGAGAGATAGATAGATATATACATAGATATATGGATACATAGATTGATAGATATATAGATGATACATACATACATTGATAGATAGATAGATAGATAGATAGATAGATAGATAGATAGATACATACATACATACATACATACATACATACATAGACAGATAGATAGTTGATAATGAACTTCAACCTTAAATTATTATTGGTGTTCAAGCAATTCTGTGACGCACACAAGCCCACAGAATTTCTACAAGATGACTCAAGAATTTCCCATCCTACCAAGTAAAAGCCAAACTGAAAGGGGAAACCAAAGTCACGGAAGAATGAAATCTTCCATGCTTACAGCCTGAGAGTCCTCCAAACCAGAGTGGAACCAGAGTCAAAATATGCAGGGTGATTGTCCAAAAACAATTATGTAAGTCAATATAATAAATCAGGCCCAGATGTCACAGGCACAATAAATCAATGAAAACTGCCAAACCACTTGTCTCAACATACTGGATTTAATTAAAACCACCACTCAGTTCAGGAGAGGTCTTGGAATAGTTCAGGTCATATCTCTCAGGCACAAGCATCCATCCAAACAGGAAGTAGCTTAAAGGTAACTGTGTTAAGCTTTCGTCCATGAGCCAGATAACCATGGCAAGATTTTACATGAATCTGCAGCAAGGCTCAGTCGGCTCTCCTTTGAAAGTCTTTGTTTCATTTCCCAGAAGCACACATATACAATCTAGAAGCCTTTGTGATTAGAGTAGAAGAAGTGCCAAGATAAAGGCTGTAGGAATGAATGCAGATTACCAAGCCCTTGTAATTAAAAATATAACAGTCGTTAAAAAACAGTCTGGCATATTCCATCGGAAGCACACAAGGAAAAGTTGCACTGTGTCTGGTGGATTCCAACTTTCCTAAGACATCCTGATCCTACTTGAGCTGTCCAGAGAGCACTGTTCCCAAAGAGTCCATACGTGACACTCAGGAGAAAGACAAAATGAACTAGGACAAAAATGAAAAGACTCCCAAATTATTGTGAATGCATAAAGCCGATGAAAGACATATTTGAAGGCATATTTTAGGACCAGAAAGTTAGAAACATCACTCCCAGGCCCAGCAAGATGGATCATCAGGGACCACATGAGTTCAGTCCCTAGAACCACATGCAAGTTGAAGGAACAGAATGATCTCTCAAAGTTGCCATCTACCCTTTGCCTGTGGTCTGTGGCACACGTGTGTGCGCACACATACATAACAATAGATAAATTATGTTTCAAAATATCATTGGTCCATTGGTATACTAGATCTCTTAATCTTGTACAAAATGACAAAGGCACTGGTCCTCAGTGTCGTTGGAAAGAAAGCAGCAGTCCTCCCCAAACATCATGTCACCATGTTCAGTTTCTAGTGTCATCCCAGGAGATCCTGGGCGCTCATTTTACAAAGCATTTCGTTGTTTTGGGTTTGGTTTGGTTTGTTGTTGTTGTTGGTTGGTTGGTTGGTTGGTTTGCCTTGGGTTATTGCATGTTTTAACTTACGACGTCTTATGTCCATTCTTAGTAGAACAGAACCGTGCAGCAAACCATCTTTATTAACAGCTGCCTCAGGTGCTGAGCAGCCTCTGGCTTTAACAGCATCTTTAAGCAGGCAGGCAGAGAGCTCGTTAATAGGCTTTTCCAACCCCTTGGCTACTGGGAGATGTAAGTGGATTACAGAAGTCTGTTTGTCAGGCTATCATTTTACATCATTGTCTGAGTAATTGCCACACAGGTCTATGGCTTTGGCCTAATTAATAAAATGTCGGGACTCCTAAGCACAGAACCCATATTGATTGGTCTTCTCATGAGAAGATTCCGAACTCCCATAGCTCCTGTTTCAGACAGATGTTCTTCATGGTGTTGCACAAGGGATTTCAGTCTGTTTATATAACCAGGCCTTGTCTTGGTACTTGGAGCTACTCAATGTGCCCTTGGTACTTTTCATTATTTGGTGGATTGTTACCTGGCGTAGTTTAAAATTAGTGACCTTGGCACAACAAAACCATCTAATGAGAATGTTCATGTATACTTACCATAAAACTACCATAATGAAACTGGGGTCATTTTTCCCCCTCACAGAATTTGATCCATAAAGAAATGGTTTTAATTGTTTTTTTTTTAATAAAGTTAAGAAGCAGAAGAAAAGATTATTTTATCAAAACAAAAAAATGTAAACCAAGATTAAGGAGGTCAGAATCATTGGGGGAATTACTTTACTGTTCAACTTTTCATGAAGCAGGAAAACATTTGGGGAAAGTCTGGGAAGCAGATGGCAGGAGACTGTTTTAGGGCCTGGAATGAATGGTCGAGAGAAAGAAGGAAGGACACTGTGCCCCTATTCTTATGGAGCTTTTCCTCTGAAAACTGTGACAGTTTAAAGAGTGACTGTCACACTCTTTAGAAGTCTAGGTAAACTCTGGAAATCTGGCAGTTCCTGAGAAAATTAGACATAGTACTACTGGAGGATCCCGCAATACCTCTCCTGGGCATATGACCAGAAGATGCTCCAAATGGTAAGAAGGACACATGCTCCACTATGTTCATAGCAGCCTTATTTATAGTAGTCAGAAACTGGAAAGAACTCAGATGTTCCTCAACAGAGGAATGGATACAGAAAATGTGGTACATTTACACAATGGAGTACTACTCAGCAATTAAAAACAATGAATTTATGAAATTCCTAGGCAAATGAATGTATCTGGAGGATATCATCCTGAGTGAGGTAACCCAGTCACAAAAGAACTCACATGATATGTACTCATTGATAAGTGGATTTTAGCCCAGAAGCTCAGAATACCCAAGATACAACTTGCAAAACACATGAAACTCAAGAAGAAGGAAGACCAAAGTGTGGACAATTCGTCCTTTCTTAGAATTGGGAACCAAACACCCATGGAAGGAGTTACAGAGACAAAGTTTGGAGCTGAGACAAAAGGATGGACCATCCAGACACTGCCCCATCCAGGGGTCCATCCCATAATCAGCAAATCACCAAACCCAGACACTATTGCATATGCCAGTAAGATTTTGCTGAAGCGACCCTGATATAGCTGTCTCTTGTGAGGCTAAGCCAGTGCCTGGAAAACACAGAAGTGGATGCTCACAGTCAACTATTGGATGGAACACAGGGCCCCCAATGGAGGAGCTAGAGAAAGTACCCAAGGAGTTGAAGGGGTCTGCAACCCTATAGGTGAAACAACAATATGAACTAACCAGTACCCCCAGAGCTCGTGTCTCTAGCTGCATTTTTAGCAGAAGATGGCCTAACGGGCCATCATTGGAAAGAGAGGCCCCTTGGTCTTGCATACTTTATATGCCTCAGTACAGGGGAAACACCAGGGCCAAGAAGTGGGAGTGGGTGGGTAGGGTAGTGTGTGTGTGTGTGTGGGGGGGTATAGGGGACTTTCGGGATAGCATTTGAAATGTAAATGAAGTAAATACCTAATAAAAAATGGGAGGGGGAAAAAAAAGAAGTCTAGGTAATGAGTTCACCAACTACTTCCAGTCTAAGGTATACCGATTTTTAGTATCTCAGAAAAGGTTTCTAGCACAAGAAATGTTGCTTGATGACTTAGAAGGTGAAACTAGCCATGGAGAATTAGGCCTTGTACATCACAAGCACAAAATATTCAGTAGGTCCATTTTTAAAATGCTACTGTGGATTCAATTTTAGAGTTTGGTAAGGCGTAGGATCTGGTAGGTCTGAAGGAATTCCAATTTAAAATGAATGTAGACAGATAAAATAATTTCTTCCTATACACATAAATTAAAATTTTCTTTAAAATGTCACAAAAATTATCTTAGCAGCCAAGTGATTACCTCAGAGCAACTAGCAGGTTGATTATTTCTGAACTCAGATATAGAACTATAATAAATTTGAACTTATTAATAAAAACACTGAAGGCCCTAGAGTCACATTGTGTTTTTTCCCCTTTACCCTCTTTCCCAGAATGAAAGGAAATGGTAGTGTTTTCAAGACTCTGAAAAAGGTATCCAGAAAGTCTTGGGAATCTGTGCTGATTTGGGCCAAATGTCACATCTGGCTACACGTCCATAGTGGAGACTTCACCATCATGATACTGAAGTCATCATGAGAAATGCGACTTTCACCAGTCATGTGTTAGCCTTCCTGCTGCCTGCTCATTATTCGAGGTGACTGTCAGAGCCATGTCATCGACCAGAGTACATCAGCATGAGACTGATGTGCCACTACCAGGCTTTTGTAGGTCAAGGTTGATGAGTTAGAGCATGTTGACTAAGCCAAGATGCAATTCAGGTGAGAAGTATAGATCATGCCAGGAAGAAGTTACCTCCTCCATTCTCCTCCACTTCCTTCTGGCCACTGGAGAACTGTGAAATAAACACAGCTTGTCTTCTCCTTCTGATCAGCACGGGAGTTTTGACCTGCTCCATTTCTGACCTGGGCCATTCACCTCTCCTTAGGTAACCTGGTGGTCCCCCGCTCCCGGGAGGTCACTATATTGATGCCGAACTTAGTGCAGACACCGGATCGGCATAGCGCACTACAGCCCAGAACTCCTGGACTCAAGCGATCCTCCTGTCTCAGCCTCCGGAGTAGCTGGGACTACAGGCGTGCGCCACCGCGCCCAGCTGTCTTCTCCTTCTGAATCAGGCTAATAAGACAGTAGCGATATCAGTGATGAACACAGGCTGTTACCTGCTGAGAGCTCTTTGGTCAATCCCCCTTGCTGATAGCTTGCATCGCCTGTTCTTCTGTGTTAACAATGTCAGTGCAGAAGCAGCCATTACCTTTGTTTCTGTCATCTTACAGGAGGATGCAAAGTGTCTCAGTCAGCTTAAGGTTTCCAACCCAATAAAGGATAGAATCAGAACGGAAGCCAAGAACCAACTGTGGAGGGTTTGTGCTTAGCCAAAGCCTCCATTCACCAGGGCCTTGACTGACATGCAGGGAATAGAGGTGCTTATAGAGCAGGGAGACTAATTTATCACCCTTTGCCCAGACAGATTTCTCTGAGTTTTACAGAAGACTATGTTTGAGGTAAACTGGTTATCACCTGCCTAGACACCAGTGATTTACAATTATTTCTTTATTAAGAAAATGTTCAGTGTGTGAGTGGTCTCCCTCTGAAAAGATGCCAAGGAGAGGCCTCGTCAGGATTTTTGGCAGAGATACATCTAAACACATGAAAACGAGTTTAAATGCTATCATTTATGCATAATTCTTTCTTGGCATCATTTCACACTTGACACAAACTTGAAGCCAGAAAACACTTAGTCCTACTTTTCTTACTTGAGACATAAGCCAGCCTTAAGTGGATCTAATTCCTTCCCAGAAGAGAAACAGCCTTGTCAGGACTTGGTTGTGTATTCTGTGTCAGAAACATGAAGGCTCCCATTTACAGGCAGCTGCAAGGCCTCCGTGAGCTGGGGCTCAGCCAGAGCTCTGTACCCACAGAGAGCTGGAGTCTGGAGTGATGAACAAGCAGCTGCTTGTGGTGAGGGTCACAGGCATAATGAATGGCCATATCTTCACCGGAGTCAGGTAGAGCCTGCACACATCATTCATCCAACTGGTTCTATGTTAAACATCACAAAATGGGTACAAAATGATGAGCCATCTCAATGGAAGAGGTTGGGGGCGGGTAGGCAGAGGCCATTTCAGGAAACAGAAGAAAGTAAGTAGCTATAAGACCTTTGAAAAGTCCTGCTCTGGCTGATTTACTGCCAGGAAGCCCTCTTGCTGCAAATAGTTCATAAAGCCTGTGACCTGAGCACTTGCCCACGGGACCACAATAACATTTATCTAGCATAAATTAATGTGTTTCAGCCACTAATTCAATTTGGCTGTCTCATTCTTTTGGCTTTGACAAAGCTTAGCCTTGCTATAAAGTCACTCTGTGACTCACACGAATGGCTGTGTTTGCTAAGGAGTCACACACCACTAGGAACAAAGAGTGCTATTAGTCGGGTAGCCATAAAAATATACCTCCAGAGCACATTTGAAACTGTGCTAATTGAAACTTCCTCTTTAGAGGAGGCTGATCAGAGCCAGCTGTAGGAGTCAAACAAGAACAGATTTCAACATCACATTAAAAGCCTAGCAAATTCAGCAAGAGCAGGCTCTGAGAGAGGAGGCATTCCAGGCTGAACAAATGCTCTAATTGGCTCCTGACATGCTGTGAAGAGTACTGGTGACCTCCGTCTGGAGAGCTGGGGAGAGAAACTTCTCCATGAGTAAGATCTGAAAAATGAATTCTGGCCTGCAGTTCTCAGAGCACGGTCAAGAAACATGTGTGTGAAACAGCTAAGACAGCACGGACTCAGTGAAGAAGTAAAACTTCATTCTGGAACAGCCTACGCGACCTTGGTAAACTAGCCCATTTGACGACAGCCCATTAGTATGAAGAACAAAAACCAAAGTATCAAATTCACAGAGAAGAAAACAATCAAGATCCAAAGAAGAAACCAATCCCTGGAAACCTCCCAAGGAAACAGGCAACATTTTAAACATCAAGAGTACTGTTTCTTCCTCCTTGCCCAGTTCACAGTGGGCTCTGCCAAGATACCAGGGCTGAGCTCTACAAATGCATTCATCTGTGGGCTTGCAAATGAGGTGGGGTGGTCATACGTTTTGTTTGTTTTATTTGAGGAAGCTTTACCCATATGTAGAAAAGTAGTCTCTGATGGATAAATGTAAATAATACATGCCACCTAGCAAATACGTGAATTTTATTTCATTTAGTTGAGTGGGAGCCTGGAAGTTTTACAAACAAGTTTTGCTTTATGAAATCTTTAGGTGATATAAAAATTAGGAAAGATTACAGGTATTTTCCATTTATTTACTTATCAATTTAATGGCATGTCTCATCTTGTAAAGACTCCCCTTGATTCCTGGAGATACAGGATAGATGAGGCTTATTTATGTTGAAGTAGAAAGAACCATTATGTTTTATGCTGCAAAGGGCCAAGAGTCACTGAATGTCATATGAATTGCAGTGATTATTCTGGAGGATATAATTATGGCTTTACAAAAAAAAAAAAAAAAAAGAAAGAAAGAAAAAAAGAAAGTTAAAAATTGGCTACATCTGTACCCTTCCTGGAATGCGGCAAGTAACTAAGCTTGTCTTGTGGGTTCCCTTTCCTCTTACCTTTAATAAAAGAGTGTAAACTAACTCTCTAGGCTTAGAAATCTGAAATAAAGCACCGACACAAAAGAAAAAAATTATATATACAACACCATCTAATTCCATCTCTGATGCATTTTTTATGCTTGAAAACAACATCCAGAGTTTACCTGGCTGACACAGTGTAGACCGTCTTGCTTGCGACATACATGAGCGACTGAACATCTAAGAACATCAGATGCTCCTGTTATCCCAACACCTCTCACAAGGTCACTCTCTCTGCAGTGTGATTCACATTCCATTGCTCTGTTCCTGGATTCTCTGTATCTTGTTTGTCCAAGTGCTGTAGCTGTAGAAATGGCTTCCACTTAGTGGAAAAAGGAATTGAGGAGTTTGGAAGTTTCTGGGTTCTCAAAACCTTCCTTTCTTTCATCTTTCTTTACTCTTGGCTCAGAAAATTGTGCATACTAATGAAGCTATGCAGCTGTTTGAAAGAGTGAGGGCTCAATGCTGTCTTCTCCTTCATCCCACGTCCTATGACTGTTGACTGCAGCTGGAAAGAAATGGTTTCTTTCCAAGCACACCAGGAATGCATCAGTTAGCTGCTTGTCTTGGTGGTTCCCATTCAAGAACCAATCCGCAAATGTAGTGAATCAGACCACAACAGAGAAAGACTGCTAACCCCGAGAATCGTGTCAGGATCTAAGTGTGATTTCTCCAAGTCAAGGAGAAATCCAAATCATGAGATCTTACAAAGGATAAGCCCTAAGAGCCAGCTCTTTATTATAGGATAAAAATTCTAACATTTATCATGAAAGGCATGAAAAAATACTACACAAGAACTGTCATATTAAGGTATCAAATAAATAGCAGACTCCTAAGTTGACTGGCTGTAAGTAAAATGTCAGTGCATAATATTGCATGGTAGGTCTTGCTGATAAAGGCAGGTGCTGCCTCCTGCTTCCTCAGCCAAGCATCTGTAGTTACATTTCTCACACTCCCTGTGGGTGTGTGGTAGATTAAGGAATGGTCAAGATAGCAGAAAAAGGTAAATGGATAAGGCCAGATTTTTCAAAAGGAAACAAAACAAAAGAAAAACAGAAAAATTAAATAAAACCACTTCACCTATTCTTGCCATAGGCATCTCTCTTTTCCTCCCTGTTAATTAGACATGAGGATGTGGGTTTGGGGGTTTTGTTGCTGTTGTTGTTTTGTTTTGTTTTTGTTTTTAATGCTCTTAGAAAATGAGACCAGCTGAGTTGCCACATGTTCTCACAATGATAACCATTAGAAAATATGGACAAGTTTTATTAAAATGTGTGTCTTATTTGTTCAGAGACACCCGATAGCCAACAAAACAAGTTAGAAATTACTATAGGAAAAAGATTCAAGAAACGACAACAACCGCCAGGTAGATGTGCTGTGTCGCACCTAGAAGTGGTTTCTTGAGAGAGCTGCCAATCCCAGAGGAGGGTTCGTGAGAAGTACCAAGTATGAATGACTTTGTGGGAGCAGTTTTCAAAACTCTAGAGACAAAACTGAGAGTCTAAGTGCTACTAAGGGTTAGGAGACCCATGTCCACATACACCGTGTTAGGACACTAAAGCCAGGCTTGGATCTGGATCTCACGTTCTGGGGCTGACAACATCTCCTCCCTTTGATCCCCTCTTAGTGATTGCAGTTACTTTCACATGCTAGTGCCACCAGTGGACAGCAAACATCATCTATGAAGATCCCACTTTACTGAGAGTTCATTGGGCGATTTACTTTGTGGTTAAGCTTATTGAGATAAACTTTACATTCAGCTAAATTCGTTGACAAGCACAATCATGTAACTGCTAGGATGCCAATAATATTTTTGTTGTTGCTGGAGCTGAGCACAAGGCATCGCCTTACACTAAGTAGGCATTCTTCCAGTGAGCTAAAGTCTTTTGATTATCTTCAGGCATTCCTTCGTATCCCTTTGGAATCAACCCATGTATGCTATACTTTGCCCATGGTAACCATGGACTCAATTTTGTCATTATAATTTCGTCATTTCTGAGTTGTTGTAGACCTGGGTTCATGCAGTATATGAACTCTCTCTCTCTCTCTCTCTTCTCTGAGAATTGAGTCCAAGCACTTGCTAGGCAAGTGTTGTAGCACAGAGCTACATCCCTAGCTCAGTATACTGACCCTTGAAGATGTGCTAATTCAGCTCTAGTGCATTGAATATGTCCGTGTTTGTTTAGGCGAATCCCTGTTTTACTTCATGACAGTAATGCTTCATTGTGTGGATATACCACACCTTATCTTACATCAGGAAGTGGATATTGAAGTGATTGCCAGGATGGACCTTTACAAACCTTACACCTGATATTATCCATATCTCCATAGATCTTTGCATAAACACATAGTCTCACATACTTGGATACTCTGTGGTTCTACGTGGAGTTGGAAAGCTGTTAAGAAAAAGATCACACATGGACATATGGAAACAAGGTGTGGAGCAGAGACTGATGGAAAAACTGTCCAGAGACTGCCCCACCTGGGGATCCATCACATATATAGACACCAACCCCAGACACAATTGCAAATGCCAAGAAGTGTGTGCTGACAGAAGCCTGATATAGCTGTCTCCTGAGAAGCTCTGCCAGAGCATGACAAATACAGATACAGATGCTGGCAGCCAAACACTGGACTATGGGGACCCCAATAGAGGAGTTAGGGAAAGGACTGAAGGAACTGAAGGGAGGGGTTTGCATGGCTCCAGCTGCATATGTAGATGAAGATGGCCTTATCTGGCATCAATGGGAGGAGAGGCCTTTGGTCCTGTGAAGGCTCGATGCCCCAGTGTAGGGGAATGCCAGGACAGGGAGGTGGGAGTGGGGGAGAGTACCCTCATAGAAGCAGGGGACAGGAGATGGGATAGGGAGTTTGGCGAGGGGAAACTAGGAAAGGGGATAACAATTGAAATGTAAATAAATAAAATATTCAATTAAAAAAAAAAAGAAAGAAGTGCAGCCTCGTGAGAAAGCCTGAGGTTTTCTAGTTATCACTTCAAAAGGGATTAAGAAAAGTCTTTCTTCTGTGACCACGAAGTAGTTCTTATGCAAGTGTGGACATAAAAGAGAAGCCTGGCTACTGCCCTCCTCCATTGGATTTTCGTCTGATCATGTGATGTCGTCTTGCACATACTCCTGCCATGACGGTGGCACTGTCCCAGTGAGGTGCTGTGGTCCACACACCAGAGCTGACACTGCATCCTGTGTGGATTTTCAGTCTCCCAAAATGTGAGCTAAGTAAGCCTCTTATTTTTATAGTTTCCCAGTCTCATCATTAGCTCATGGTGATGGAAAACGAACTATCAAAGTGTCTGCACCATTTGTACTGATAACACCAACCTACAAGTGTTCAAATTTTATAATGTTCCTGTGAAACTTGTTGGCCAGGTTTTTTTTCTTCTTAATTAAAAACAAAGGAAAAGAGGCATAGCCATTTTAAATGTAAACTAGAATCACTCAAGAGCCCTCAACATCTCCAAGATTAAAAATTTTAATAATAATGTATTTTTTATTAATTTGCCTTTTGAAATTTGTTTTTAATTTATTTCTTATCATTTTTCTGTTTGGAGGGTAAGAATTCTCTAGATATTCACTGTACAAGTCCTTTATCAGGTATATGTTTTCAACCTGTCTTACCATTATTTATAGCTTGCCTTTCTCCAGTGTACTGCAGAGCAGACATGTTCATTTTGGGGAAGCCCTGTCAATCATTTCGTGCCTCATGTCCTTTAAAAATCTCCGTGGAACTAAAGTTTGTGAGAGCCTTCTGTTGTTTTCCAGAATGTTCTAGTTTTAGGTGTTAGATTCAGGCCTGTGACTGACCAAGTTGATTTTCGCTTGTCATGGGGAGAAAAGGTTGGCGTCCACTTATTTAAATATGATGATTTTGATTTTTTTTTGAAATATAAATTTCTCTATTAGACTGCCTCGGAACTTTTCAAAGTCAATTTTGTGCATACTGGGGTTCTCTCTGGGCTGTTTAGTCGGGTGCATCTATCTAGACATTTGTCCCTTTGCTCTTCTTGCTGTCTTAAACACTGCAGATTTATGGTAAGTTTTGCTTCTGAGTTCCACTGCCTTGATTTGTCTTACAGTTTGGCAGGTTACTCTAGTTTCTTGCCTGTTTTCATGGAATGCCTATAATCAGCTCTGTAAGGGGAGGAAAGCTTTATACTCCTGCCTTTGGCACTTTAATTGCGATTGTGTCAAATCTGTAGAACAAATTTTGAGTGAAATTTGCTTAACCTGTTGACTCCCCCAACTTATGAACATTAATTTATGGTTCTGAGCACCCAGTTCTTGGGAATATGGGATTTAACAATGTGGTTTTGAAAGCACTCTTTCTTAGTATGTCGCTATTGCAAAAAGCATTGGGTTATCTAACTTGTTAATAATTAATATTGGTAAGTATTGGAAAAGTTAATTTTTTTGTCTTTTTTTTAATGTACACTATATATTCTTTCCAATTTTTTTCTCTCTTTTTTAAAATTTTTTTATTAGGTATTTATTTCAGTTACATTTCCAATGCTATCCCAAAAGTCCCCCACACGCTCCCCGACCCAATCCCCCACCCTCCCACTCCCACTTCTTGGCCCTGGCGTTCCCCTGTACTGGGGCATATAAAGTTTGCACAACCAATGGACCTCTCTTTCCACTGATGTCCGACTAGGCCATCTTCTGATACATATGCAGCTAGAGACACAAGCTCCGGGGGGATACTGGTTAGTTCATATTGTTGTTCCACCTATAGGGTTGCAGATCCCTTTAGCTCCTTAGTTACTTTCTCTAGCTCCTCCATTGGGGGCCCTGTGATCCATTCAATAGCTGACTGTGAGCATCCACTTCTGTGTTTGCTAGGCTCCAGCATAGTCTCACAAGAGACAGCTATATCTGGGTCCTTTCAGCAAAATCTTGATAATGTAAGCAATGGTGTCAGTGTTTGGAAGCTGATTATGGGATGGATCCTCAGATATGGCAGTCTCTACACGGTCCATCCTTTCATCTCAGCTCCAAACTTTGTCTCTGTAACTCCTTCCATAGGTGTTTTGTTCCCAATTCTAAGAAGAGGCAAAGTATCCACACTTTGGTCTTCGTTCTTCTTGAGTTTCATGTGTTTTGCAAATTATATCTTATATCTTGGGTATTCTAAGTTTCTGTGCTAATATCCAATTATCAGAGAGTACATATTGTGTAATTTTTATGTATTGATTTGTTACCCAAATAATCTTGCTGAAATTCCCACTAGTGTTCAGTAACTAGTTACAGATTCTCTAGGACTTTTGATGAAAAGCAGCAAGTCATTTGTATATATAGACTATGCCGTATTCTCTTCGCTGTGCAAGGTACATTGTCTCACACGGGCTAAGACGTACAGTGAAAACAAGTGGAAAATATATACTTTTTGTGTGTTTGTAGCACTTTTTTAAAAAAAGGGGAAACATTCATTTTTTTCACCTTTTTACTATATTAATTGCAAAAAAATTTTAAAGTTCATGATATTTATTTGGTTGCAGAGGTTTTCTTCCCTTCCTATTTTGCTAAGAAACTTTAAAAAATCATCATTAGTGGATGTATATTCAGTCAAGTGCCTTTTGTGCTTTTCCTGGGTGACATGTGAGTTTTCATTTTAGTTTGCAATTTGGTAAAAGACTTCACTGATTTTTTTTAAATATTGGAATATCTATCTATCTATGGGATAAATTATATTTGACATGATTTTATTATTATTTTTTTGTGCTTCTTGGTTTATTTCTCCCAATGTTTTGTTAAGAAGCCAGTTTTTATCAATACTTTTTAAAATAACTTTCACCATTATTTGACTCACAAATAAACAATTTAACCTTAATGAAAATGAAGAAAATTGAAAGACAATGGAAATAGAGACCTGGAAAAACTTCACTCTATGATTATTGAGAGAAAATTATTTTAAAAATATCTATGTATGATACATTTAGAGTAAGTTAAAGACAGAATTCAGAATACTAAACGAAGACTGACAGGTTTTGGTTAGTACCCTCTCCTGCCAGGAGATCTTCACTACAAGGACAGCCTGTGTTGTTAGTTTTGCTCTAACTCAGGGCTGCCTGTTGTCTGTGATGAGAGCATATTCAAAGCGTTCCACAGTGAGAGTGGCACTTGAAACTCTCTTCTATGACAAGTAGACTCTGACTTGTACACTCATCCCATCATGCCTTGCCCCCATACTTGAATTTGACACAGGGACTCTAGTCTCCCAGGAAGATTCAAGAGTTTTGAGTCTTGTTATCTTTTACTCTTTGCCTTATTTCCCATTAAAATTGGTTTCGATGGAGAAAAATAAAAATGATAAGTCTATATCTTGTTAGTTCCCATATTTTATGCACAGAGGAGCTGAAATACGTTTTCTGTATTTTCATGGAGACAATGGAAGACAGGAGATGTTTTTATCACAATGAATCCTTCATTTTCCTAGCTCTCAACGTCTTTTGCACTTGCCATGTGTTTGACATGAACAATTTTGTTCATTTTATGAAACTCAGGTTGAATCAGTCTTATTATAAAATCACTACTTAAATAAATGATTTTCATATTTTTAAAACACTTGAAAGTTTAAATACATTTCTTACATGTGAGAAATCCTATTTATTAGATTCATGATATCTAATATCAGATAAGGTATGGTAACACTAGTGATAGATCAAATGAAACTTAGGATCAAAATACAGGCTCATGTAGCAGGCAAACATTAATTCATTAAGTAAACACACACACGAACAAACACACACAAACATAACACACAACATTAAATACACATAATTACTACTAATGTTAATAGTGGCTGTAATATCAAGTACAGTTTCTGAGATAGTATGTGTGTGTTATGTATATAAAATTGTTCTATTACTATTATCTAATGAAAATTTGGATCTATAGTCAGAAAATTGCATCTTTGAGTATGCAAGTCTTGACAGTCAACACAACCTTAACACAGTCCAGGTGCTATAGCAGGACTCCTGCCCAATGTAGTATTCTAGGGGACTCCCTGAGGAAGGTAACAGGGAACCATGACATCGGCACTTTTATATCAACCAGGACAAAGGATCATAAGGTTGTCAACTGCAGACAAGGATGTTACACTTCAGACACTGACTTGTTCAGGTGGCTTTCATGATCTTCTTTGTATTTTATGCTTTGAAAGTCTGTTGCTTTATTTCTTATTGACTAGAAGGAAGGGGGGATTTTATGGAAGCTCACTCCTAGACAAAAAGCTAGAGGTGATTAACCACTGCTGAGAAGGAGAATTAGTCTTCTTCACAGATGAGCCCCCTGATTGGCTATCCAATACCGTGTGGTCAATCCTGACATGTATGGCAAGCAACACTGAAGACATAGAGGGATAGATAGATAGATAGATAGATAGATAGATAGATAGATATACGTGTGTGTGTGTGTGTGTGTGTGTGTGTGTGTGTGTGTGTAGCAATAATAACTCAGGAAAAAGAAGCCATGAGTTTGGAAAGAGGGAGCATGTGGGAGGGGTTGAAGCTAGCAGAGGGATAGGAAAATGATATGATTTTATTTCAATTAAGATAAAAAGTAAAAAATAAATAAATAAGATACAAACAAATAAGTAACAAATATTATATTAATATGAGCCTACAGGTTCAGGTTCAAGCCTGTGCTATCAGTGACTTAGGAAATTGATGTAGGAGGATCGACTAGTAAGACCTTGCCTCAAAAGGTAAAAGAGGGCTGGATATAGATCAGCAATAGAGTTCTAGGAATATGTAAGGACCTGGGTTTAATTTTCAGTAACACACACACACACACACACACACACACACACACGGAATATTTTAAATTTTAGAACATTGTCATAAAACACCATAGTGGGGAAAAAATACATTTTCAGGAACCCTGCAGGCCACAGGGCAGTGAAGCAGATAGGCTTATTACACATCTTTACTGCTCCCTCTCGCTTCCAAATCCAGCACCCACTACCACAATAAAGTCTCCTCCCCAGCTCTGCACCAAAGGATACGCTGCAGTCGCAGCCCTGCCCTCTGCCTCCATCATCAGTGCATTACGCACACCTTCTCTTACCACCTTCCTTCCCACACATCCCTTGATCCCAGCTCCAAACGCCAGCAGGCATTCCCTAGGAACCCACCAGCCAAGCCTGCCAGAGGAGCAAGTAGGCCATCAAAGCAGCTAGGTGAGCCTCACATCTTCATGCTCTCCCATTTCCTCCAAGTCCAATACTGCAGTCTCATCCCATGCCTCGAAGCAGACTACTTGCTATGGCTTGTCTTCACTCTCTGCCTATATTCCCCGGGGACTAAATAGATCCTGCTGGAGCACCCTGCTTCCCTCCCTCTTGTGGACCCCCTCAACTCCCATCTCCCACTCCATCCTCATAGCTCTCAGCTCCCAATACCTAAAACCATTCTGCCCAGAAACCCCGTGGGCCATACTTGGCAGAATCCCAGAAACATAGGGGCACCACAATCTCCTAGGAACCAGAAAGTGCAACAGAAAACAAGGAATAAAACTTTCAGGGAACAAAGACATGACCAGATATAAGCACATAGAATTACAATCATCCCAAATCCAAATGCTTAGATGCCAACATAAAAGCACAGTCAATGACAACCAGGACGATATCTCTAGATCCTAGCAATTCTACCCTGGGAAATGCAATATAGCTGAAGCATAAACTAAGGACTTTAATATAGCCTTAAGGAGGAAAAGAATAAATCCTTTAAGAAATCTATGAAAACAAACAGTGGAAGCAAATGAATAAAACAGTTCAAGGCATGAAAGTGGAAATAGAATTCGTACAGAAAACCCAAGAGGGAAATCCAGGAGTAAAAACTTAAGAACTTAGACCATAACTTCAGAGGCAAGCCTTCTCAACAGAATATAAGAGATGGAAGAAAGAATCTCAGACATCGAAGGCAAAATAGAAGAACTAGATGTTTTAGTCAAATAAAATATGAAATCTAAACAAAATCCAGGCAACATCTAGAAAATCCAAGACACTTTGAAAGGACCAAATCTGATAATAATAGAAATATAGGAAGGAAAAGAAACCCAGGTCAAAGACGTGGAGGATATTTTCAGCAAAATTGTGGAGGAATACTTCCCTACAATTTTAGGTAGGAAGGAGATGCCTACCAAGGTACAAGAAACATGCAGAACACCAAATACGCTGGGCCAGAAAGGAAATTCTCTTTGGCATATAATACTCAAAACATTAAACATACAGAACAAAAAAGCATATTAAAAGCCACAAGGAAAAAAGACCAAGTCACATATGAAGGAAGGTCTATTAAAATATCATTCGCCTTCTCAATACAGACTCTAAAATCCAGAATGGTCTGGAAAGTTGTTCAAGAAACTTTAAGAGACTACAGATACCACCTAGACTACTATATTCAGCAAAACATACAATCACAATACATGGAGAAAAGAAAACATTCTGTACTAAAACGAAATTTAAACATTATTTATCTTCAAATCCAGCCCTATAGGAAGTGCTAGAAGCAAAGCTTCAACCTGGAGAAGGCAATCACATTCAAGAAAATGCAAGGAATAAGTAATCTAAAATTAGTAAATAAACACACACACACATACTACTACTACTACCATCACTACCACCACCAACAACAACAACCACCACCACCACAACAATAAAATAACAGGAATCAACAAACATTGCTTACTGAAAATTCTCAACATCAATGGTCTCAATCCCTCAATAAAAAGACACAGACTAACAGAATACATGTGAAAACAGAACTCATCTAAGAGCACACATTAATATCAAGTATAGACAGCATCCTGGGGTAAATGTATGGGGAAGATATTATAAGTGAATAGACCTTACATTCAAGTTTTACAGCCATTTTAATATCTGGCAAAATAGATTTCAAACCAAAACTAATCCAAAGAGATAGGTAAGGACACAACATACTGATCAAAGGAAAAGTGGACCAAGAGGACATACCAATTCTTAACATCTGTGCATCCAGGTTCGTAAAAGAGACAGTGTTATGGCTTAAATCACATATTGAGCCTTACACACTGATAGAAAGTGACTTCAATACTCCACTCTTACCAATATAGAGGCCATTCAGCAGGTCTCTGAGCTTATGTCTTTTCTTGGGTTCTTTTTCCTTTTGTTTTATTGTTGTTTTGATTTGATTTTGGTTTGGTTTGGTTTTGGTTTTGGTTGTTTTGGTTGTACTGTTTTAATATGTTTGGTTGTGTTTCATCTTATATTTTATTCTTACCCTTTAGAGGGCTGCTTGTTTTCTAGTGAAAGACAGAAAGGAGGTGTATCCAGAGGCAGGGGAAGTGGGGAAAAGCTAGAAGGTATAGAGGGAGAGGAAGCATAATCAAGATATATTGTAAAATCTACTATGCAATAAAAAAGAAAAGTATTTTAAAACAAATTAGGGAATTAGGAGAGAAACTTTATGATCATCTATGAATGATATGATAGTCTACACATAAAATCTAATGTACTCTGGATATCATGGCTCAACAGTGAACCATTTGGTTCCCAGCACCCACTGCCTCAAAGTCTCCAGCACTAAAGCATGAAATGACAATCTCTTGAGCTCCTGCAGACACTGGCATGCACTAAGAATGCTCATACACACATATACGCACTGATGCACATCAGTTAAAAAAAGTAAAGTCTGAAATATAAATCATTAGAGTTAAAATGAGAATTTTATAATTGCTAGAATATAAGATCAACATTTAAGAAAACAAAACCACTGAGAATTAACCCATTAATATTGAATTTAATAATGTAACAAAGATGTAATTTACAAGAGCATCAAACATTTAAGATAAATATAGTTAACCTCTAATTAAAGATTGATGATATATTAAAAATGTCATGTAACTAAAAATCATTATTCCTAAAGCCCAAATTGGTGAAATATAACAAATTCATCATGGGAAGACTCAATATTTAGAGATAAAGATTTTCTCTGAATTAATGTCTAAATTTTACACAGTTCAAGGAAACTCCAATCTAGTCCTTTATTTCACCAATTCAGCAACTAATTAAAACACTCAGATGGAAGAGTAAAGGGTAAAGAAAACTAAGCCAATTTTAAAGAACAATAAGAAGTAATAATTTCCCTAGGAGATACCAAGACAGTAAAAAGCAATACAGTTATAATATTTCAGGTCGTGGCAAAGACATGCAGAAAATGAGTCAAAATGGGAAAGTAATTTCAGAGAGGTAAGGAAATGCCAACATATTCACTAAATGTTGATAGGCCAACTGGATATCCAGACTGAAATAAATGTATAAATCCTTACCTCGCTTATGAGCAAAAATACAATTTAGATAAAGACCTACATTTGAAAGGAAAACTTTGTATCTCGTAGAAAGGAAAAGGACAGAATGTTTATTATAATCCTTGGGTAGAGAGGGCTTTGTAACACGGTGTAACAGCAATCACACAAATGAAAGTATTGATGGATTTGACTACAGACAATTCTGTTCTTTAGCATGATGCTAATTGTAGAGTCTAGTAAGTCACATGCAGGGAGAAGGTACTGGGGGAAACTCAGAAACAATACAGAGACACAGTACAGAAGAGGAAGAATATCTCAATGGGATAAAAGAATAAATGTTATATAATGTAGAGGTACAATACATTTCTTATGTTAAAAACATTACAAAAATTACATATATTGATATAAGTACACACACACACACACACACACACACGTAGGTTATATGTATCCATCACTTTCATTAGAATCACATAAATGAAAATGGAAACGTTCATGATACTAGCAGTTATCTACAAAGTCTGAGAACACATCAATTGCTTCTAAGACTTGGGGAATTTTAAGCTCCATTTTCATAATTCAAACTGATATGTTTACTTCAAGAGCATTTCAATAAGATGCTAGAGATTTGAATTGTTCTCCCAGAACAGAAATCCTGCCTGGTTTATGTTATAGAGCATCTTGTTTCACTCTGTGGCCATAGACCATGCTTCCTTTCAGCCTGACTATTCAGATTCTTTGCCTCCTGTTCCCTCTAGATAATATCAACCTGTTTAGTACCAAATAGTGTCTCTAACTCCATGTTCAGATGTTGAAATTCTAACTCCTACTCTTTAGAATATGAACATAATAGGAGATATGGTCCTTGATATATAGTTAATTCAAAATAATGTCTTTAGTGTAGACTTTTGAACACTATAATGGATAAGAAGAGGGGACCAAGATATTCACATGTAACAGACAGAAAAAGTTGTGACGATACATATGGAGGTTGATCATTCACAAGGCAAACAAAGACACCTTAGAAGAAGTAAATCCTATAGGCACTATGATCTCAAAATTCCAAACTCTTCATGGTGAGAAAATAACCTTGGTCAAGCCTTCCAGGCTCTGGTACATTGTTATAGAAACCTGTATAACTAGCATACTGTAGTAGAAAGAAGAATCCTTGCATTTCCAAGGCTTCCTGGGGTGGTGTGACTTTGATGTAAGAACTCCTGCATGTAGGATCACCAACTCAGATACAGACACTAGGAAGAGAAGTTATGCTCACTGCAGCTATTAAATATAGAAACTCAGTTGTGTCTAGAGGATAGCACAGTGCAGAATTCATCCCACGTAATGTGGATGTCAAGTGGAAAATCGAAGTTAAAGCAACATGGTGTGTGTGTGTGTGTGTGTGTGTGTGTACTTACATCAGTATATGTAATATTTTTAAGGTTTCAACATGGACAATGTAATGCACCTCTCTCATCTGTGCCATTGTGGCCACTTCTGGGGAAAGAGAAAATGAGGATAGGTGCAGCATGTGTAAGATTTAAAAATGATCTCCAATTACTTCTTTGAGTTTTATTGATTTTAGAAAAATTCATTGTGAGGCTGGAGAAGTACCTGCACAGAGGGCCTGAGTTTGGTTCCTGATGCCATGGGTGGCTTCCTACTGCCTGTAATTTCACCTCTAGGGAGGTTCAACCCTCTTCTGGCTTTCAAAGGGACTCGGAGACACATGCACCCACGAATTAAAAAAAAGAAAGAAAGAAAAATTAAATGAACTTTTAAAAAGAAAAGTCATAGAAAATATACTAGTGTTTTGGTATTTATTTTTCATGGCTAGTGAGGGAATTTGTGCTAAATCCTTAGTCTTATGAATGCTTTAAATCTTTGATTATAAAAGAGGGTCATTCTAGATTTGATTATATTACAAAATGAACCAAGTTTAGAAACCGTGTCTTTCCTACAGAAGGATTCATTGTTAAATGACAGGTGACCTCTGACAAATTTAGGGAGCTGTTTGTAGGACATGGTTCATTGCCTCTCCCGGGTTCCTCCTTCCCCTCTGACCGGACTCGAGCAAAAGCAGCGAATCATGCTCATGCCTTCTCTGCTGCAGCTGTGTGCTAATTCTAGACTAAACCCCTCAAATTAGCAAGGGATAATCGTATGCTAATTAAAACTGGAGCACAAAGCAGTTTTTCCAGAAGCAATGAAAAAAAAAACTCACTGATTATTATCTGTGTATACTATAACAATTTTAGAGGTTCATTAAAGATTCGTAGAAGAAAATATGCAAAGATAAACATGGGCAGAGTCTCTTCTGCAGCAATGTGGATGCTACTTCTCAGCTTTGAACCATGTACAAACACTGGTAGTTCTGTATCTCCCCCACCCCCAATCCTCCCACACACACACACACACACACAAAAGAGGCACAAAACAAATATTTCAAAATAACAGAACCATCACAACAATGTAAAGTATTTAATGCACAAAGACTTACTGTGTTTTTATTACTAAATTGTCTTCCTGCATAGTCATACTCTGTTTTCAAACTAATTGGACATTTCCATGATTTCAGGTGGTGGAATTATATGCACGCTCTTCTTTTTTAAAACTCAATTACAAGTTACATTAGTTCTTAAATTACTGAACAGTGAAGACAGTTGAGAAACCATTGTATTTCTTACAATTAAGTTGACAGAGATATAACTATGAAAGTCCATAAATATTTAGAACTTCCAGACCTGGTGACACATGCTTTAATCCCAGCACTTAGCAGGGAGAGGCAGATGGATCTCCATGAGTTCCAGGCAGGAACTAAAGAGCCATGTAGGGCTTATTTCTTTCTTAATGCCAGCTAGATGACAAAATGTTCATCAGTATTTACATAATAATTAGCTATCTAATATTGTAACACAGAGTAATCAGAACTAGCAAAACTTAGGCTTTGCATGATATTACAAAAAAATCCTTGAATTGTACACGCCCCAATAATAAATCGGTCTGCTAGTTCTGCTCTTATGAGATCAATTATAGATAGCTTTTAAAGATGTAAGTGTGCCCATATATTAAATAACTACATGTGCCTCAAAGACTGTGTAGATGGGGGAGGGGGATTAAAAAGAGAGAGAGATAGTATGGATGGCATAGTGTGTCTTGCCTAAGTAGCCAAAGTTAGTGTCTAAACATGATGAGCAGTTAGAACAATATGGCTTATAAAATCCTGCTTGTAAGCTTTTAGTATAGATGGGAACAGTTTTAAGGCTGCCTTTTTGACTTTTATGGTTTACCAAAAACCAGAGTGGTGGTCTCTAATCTAGACATAATTTAGGGAATATTTCAGACAGATCTTGCACTATTCAATTTTTATTTTATTATCCCTCTCATGTTGAGAGTACAAGAAATATTATTGTCCCACTAAGCCACGACATGAGCTATTGGATCATATGTTATGCTAGAGTTGAGGCAAGTGGGAACAAGAATTTGGGGAGGAGGTGCTTTGGCAGTGTGCTGACTTTTCTGTAGTAAACAGGGTTTCTCTGTGCAGTGGTCATCTCAGGCGTGTCGCATTTATAGCTACCCCACTCAGATGTCTGCAGCCATGAGATCAGTGACAGAAATAGTACTTGACAAACAAGAGATGGAATGGCAAGCCTGTTATTCATTTGCCTAAATCTATTATAATGGGCCTGGCAGTGCTAGTCTCATTAATAGAGGGACCTTTCTTTCTAGACGCCAGCTGGAATAATAAAGGCAGCTATGTGACATTTAAAGAGCAAGTGCTCTGCTCTCTGTAGATGATCCTGTGTCTGATGCTTGCCATTTACAGCTGAGAGACCTGACTAGGAAAGAGTAAAGCAAAGAGAGCTTTAGGGTTAAATGTGATAACACAGCAACAAGGATGTGAGAGGGATTATTTATGTCTAAGCTCCTGAACATTTATTTGAGCTGTTTATACAATTGTTCTTTGCCCATGTGACAGTCCTAGAGTTGGTAGAAATACATCTGTTGTATTTTTCTTGAATAGGCAAAAATAAATTGTAATTGGGAAATGCTGCTTTCTGCATAGAAATATACATCTTTGGAAACACATTGTTCCAAACAAGTGAGGAACATGCAGATCTCCTCTGAACGACTAGCAAAACACAGACTCATTCTGTTGCCTTTGTTTTAATGCACAGATAATGACCTTGGAAACCTATATTATGAGATCTGGCCTCCAAACAAAGACTGAGCCTACAAACTGATCACAACATTCGTATAATAAAAATTTGTCTAAAATCTCAAATAGGCAAAATAAGAAGCTCCGAGGAAGCCACTACGCACTTTCCATTTTCTTGTCTAGAGAGAAAAACAGGAAACTAAGACACAAATAATGGCCTATAGGGCGTGCATAGTATATCACTTGGGCAGGGAAGCACCTCTATATCTCTAAGGTTCATTTTGGAATTGTAAGGGGTCCCAATTGTACTTGGCCCAGTTCATCACTTCCCACTAGATATGCTTGTACTGTGCACATTAAAACCACGGAACAGCTGTGAATCAGCAGACTCAAGAAGCTTATTCTGAGTTTTGCTGGTTCGTTTGTTCATTTTTGTTGTTTTGAGACAGGGTCTCTCTATGTAACCCTGGATGTCCTGGAGCTCTGTGTAGACCAGGCTGGCCTTGAACTCACATAGATGCTCCTGTCTCGGCCTCCCAGGTGCTCGGATGGAAGGTGTTCTCCATCATACTTGGCTGCTTTTA
The DNA here is from genome assembly GCF_000001635.26 of Mus musculus. Classification (NCBI taxonomy): domain Eukaryota; kingdom Metazoa; phylum Chordata; class Mammalia; order Rodentia; family Muridae; genus Mus; species Mus musculus. Next base: position 55,641,503 of record NC_000084.6, read on the forward strand.
AGAATTACATTTATTCTATTTTCAGACTATCAAATGAGATTTGGTATTTTCTATTGTTGGTTTTTGTTTTTGTTTTTGCTCTTTGGTGAGAGATCTATTCAGTTGGACTTATTTGCATAGTATCTAAACAAAAATGTAATATAGTTTTCTATTTTATAATATTATTCAATACTAGTAGGACTATAAGGAGTGAATATAAGTATCTACAAGTCTCTGTCTCCATTTATCTTTGTCTCTTTATCTGTCTGTCTATCTCTCCCCCCCTCTCTCAAACACATACATCCTCTATCACACATAAACACACACTTTCTCTCATGCACACATACTCTTTCACATTCTTTCTATCTCTGTGTGTATGTGTGTGTGTGTGTGTGTGTGTGTGTGTGTGTGTGTGTGAGAGAGAGAGAGAGAGAGAGAGAGAGAATGAATACAAGCAAAAATTTAAACATAAAATATTTTAAATGACATTATTAAGGAATAAAGAGGAATGATGTAAAGACAAGATGATATAAAGCACACCTCTTGCATGTTCTTTGTATGTCCTCCTCAGAGATATTTAGGGAGCTCAGGATACCTCATCCTCCATTGGTACAGCAAGTCACATGGTACAAATGTCACATTAGTTGACATTTGGACTGAAAAGCCCTCTACATCCAAATTCTAGACCATTGGAAAACACAGATGTTTGTTTACTCTATGATTCAAAACAGTAGCAAAGTTAGTTAAGAAATAGAAGCTTGTTTTTCCAGAAACTAGTAGGGGAAATGCTGCTTGTTACAGTTAGGGATAAGCTGTGCTCTTAAGATATTTGCAATTCCAGGCTTACTAAAGCTCCAACGTGCTCTGTGGTAAACCTTTCTGGGTACCTAAAACATAAACAGTCCTAAAAGTGTCTCAGCATAAAGCCTTTGTAGAAAAACTGCTTATAACATCTACTAATTTAAATGCTTAGTTAGAACTGTACTTTACAAAAGCTATAAATGATTGAAAGAATTAACTAGATAGCACAGGTACTTATTCAAATTTCACATTCATTTAGTATAATTTTTGAGAGTTTGACCTTGGAGATCTGGAATAATGCCCCAAATGTCACTCATAACAAACATTCTTGCTGATTCTAGTAAGATTTCCATACATTATGCTCATCCACTGTCGTCCCAGAAACTAACATTTACGGACTTGATATTAGTAGTAGATTAATTCTGAAGAAACTTAACCACGCTCCTTGCTGGATGGAGTGAGAGTAATTTTTCTTATTATATTCTGATTTACAAAGGAAGCCGTCTTCAGAAAATGATCACCCACTTCGATTACATCCCTCCCTTAACTATGCTTTTAACTCAAATGGTGATTTAACTCCCACATATCTGGGTATTTACCTATTCAATCAGATTGCAGTCAAATGACATATAACATTTACACGGTGAGCAATACCCACATTGACCCAAATGTGCTGAGTTTGACTTGAATAAACTGAAGCATAAGTCTCCTAGGTCTAGACTTTATGAGAGTATGGTGCATACAAGCAAAAATGTTGCCTGGGATTCATTCAGAGCAATGGGTCTCAGTACCTTTAGGGCTAAGTGACCTTTGCACAGGGGTTGCTGAAGACCATCGGAAAGCACAGATATTTACTCTATGATTCAAAGTTAGTTGTGAAATAGCAACAAAAATAATTTTATGGTTCGGGTTCATCACAGCATAAAGAACTGTATTAAAGAGTTTCAGAATTAGCAAGGTTGAGAACCACTGGTTTATAGGAAGGGCAGACCCAAGAGAAATTTGAAAAAGAAAGTTGTTACCTGGTTGTAGAGAGGCAGTAGCTTTGTCCGAAATAGTCCAGGGACAATGAGGGTTTGTTGGAAAATGAGATTTCAGGTCTCTGCTAAGATCTATTTGGATGATGAATTTGCATACAGAGATTCATGAAAATTGGCAAGAACATTTAGAGTATAAGAGAGATTGTCATGTTGTTACCAACTACACCATTCTCGGTGATTTTAAAGAACAAGCTACAAGTAGGTGTAAATGCTATTATTTTTCTACTGGGGTTTAAACAGTAAGCCCTTGAAATGCCTACTGTCTCTGTGATCGCTGAGCAGCTAGCTTTATGATTTGTTTTACTGCCCATGTGAAACCCCTTTTCTAAAACAGATTAAATGTCCTAGGAAAATTTTTCTATAGAAAAAAAAAATCCACTTGGATAAAGAGCAGAATGCTATGTAGAAATTCCCTCAGAACAAGAGATCCCTAAGACTAAAGGTCTTTAGTCCTGAAAACAAGGGGGAATCAGACTCTTCCATCCTGTTTTGGTTTGGGAAGGGATTTTCCAATGATCATATTCCTTCACTGTCTGAAAACGTAACTGAGAAAGTCAATGCTAATTGTTAGATTGCTCTAAGGCAACAGCTCCTACAACAATGAAAAAGACCATATTTCCCAGGAAAACTGAGGACCCCCCCCCACACACACACCATTTGTTGCAAGGTAAATATAATGTGTATTCATTAATTTACCATGAATTAGAATAAATTATTAGCAAAGACATTACTTTCTTTTCCATTTGCTTTAACTAGGACATGAAAGTTATTACATTGTTGGGGGATTTTTTGTATATAGTAATACAAATACATGATATCAACCCCCCCCCACACACACACCCATTCCTCAAATTCCAGGCTGGGAAACAAGCTCATGAAATATGATGTGAATAATGCCTGTCAATGTAACAAAATGGCCAATAGGTTGTAGCTACTGTACAGTTGACAGCTGAGAAATTGATTAAGTAATTGCAGAGAACATCTAATTAAACTGCTGATTGAGGTTGGGGTGGGGGGAAGGTAGCTATTTCCCAAACTGACCAATCAGATCACCTTTTCATCAAACACATTAGTTTTTGCATTCATCTCTTTTAATCTCAAAGCCTGTTCCCCTACCGCATACCCACATGAGATCTGTCTGCTCTTCTGAATATGGCCCTAACTGTTAGAAAATGTACGTCACTTGAAACCAGGTTGTGGCAGTTATTATTTGAAAATAGCAACCTTGGGACCTGGTACAATAGACATGGCTGTGAAGCTCACTTAGTGAGAGTAAAGCACTTGCTATGAGATTAAGACAGAAGCAGAGATAACTACCATTTTTTATCCTATAAGGAAAAAGTCATGTGAAAAAAAAAAGGATGTTTAGAAATATAGTAAATCTAATTTTTAAGGGTCAGCTATTAGGAAACTTGAGTAGTTTGTTGCTTTCTTCCATCTTAACTATAGGATTTTAAAAACTAAAAATAGAAATACACATAGGTCTGGGCTAAGAATTCCAAGACATTAAATTGGAGCAGTTATGGACTTAGCAGGTTATTTGCCCTTTACTAGCAGTGGGTCCTTGAACAACTGCTGTCACTCACTCAGAGTGACAGCACCATGGTGGAAATAAGTAAAATAAGTTGGAGACGTTCACAGTGTCAGAAAGCAAGACTTAATTTGACTTCGTTGCTATAGGTGTTATAGGTCACTGCTGTTGGGATGAATGGAGACCTCATCACACAGCTTTCTAATTTGAATAATATCACTTCTCCCTGGATTTGCTTTGATATGTAGATGTCCCTGGATATCAGTGTTGGAGACCTTTTATTCATAACAGGACTTGGATATTTAAAAACAAAATTAGGAACTGGAAAGAGTTCAGCAGTCAAGAGTGCTGCTTTCAGAGGACAGGCGCTGGGTTCCCAACACCCATGCTGGGTAGTTCACAAAGACTCTAAATTCCAGCTCTAGGGGAATCTGATACTGTCTCCAGGCCTCTCCCTGTCTTGCATGCATTGATATACTATGTCTGCATTAACAAAAATGAAGATCATCTCAAAAAGTAAAAGAAACATCTAAAAATAATAAAATTAAGTAATAAAAATAAAAATTTTAAATGTAAATTTAGCATCCATACTTTACTTCTGTTAGTTGCTTTGGTAAAAATATACTGGCCCCCTCAAAACAAAATAAAAGAGAGAGAGAGAGGGAGAGAGAGAGAGAGAGAGAGAGAGAGAGAGAGAGGGAGAGAGAGAGAGAAAGAGAGAGAGAGAGAGAGAGAGAGAGAGAGAGAGAGAGAGAGAGAGAGAGAGAGAGAAAGAGAGAGAGAAAGAAAGAAAGAAAACCCATCTTGGCTGGCTGCTTTCACATTTCTCTGAAAGCCATTTCCTTATTTGACAACTAAATTAGACAACCATGCCCTTTTCCCAGCTCTGATCTGTACAATTTTACAGTGTCTACCTTGCAAATGTCCTAGGAGAGGAGCCACCTCCTGGTGATGATTGTTTCATTGGACTGGGCATCACGTTGTCAATAAAGTGGAACACTTCCCTGCTGAAAGCTTTATATATACAGCTAGCTCCGAAGACGCCGTCTTAACTTGATGCTCTTGTTTTTCAGTATAGCATCTGTCTTCTTGCATAGCCAGAGAATTCTTGTCATGCTTGCTTTGTAGATTTTTATATCACTGACAATTGCCTTTCTTTTAAAAAAGAAAACTACACAAACAAAAAAACCAAAACAGTTTCCCTGTACGTTATGGGTGTCTAGATTAATGAATACACCACAGCATTCTGGTTGAGCTCTCCTCCCAGTCCCACATTTACAAATCTCTCCCCCCCACTGGCCCACCCCTTCTCCTTATAGAAGTGGACCCTCCCCCCTTGGGCTCCACCCCACCCTGGGAATCTAGTAACACCAATACTAGGCACATTTTTTTCCTATGACTGAGTAAAGACCTGCCAGCTTCCTACTTCTTATAATTGCAATTTCAACTTGGTCAGTCTTTGAAGTCAATGGGGGGAGACATACCAGGCTGGCAGACCATGCGTTATATATACTCGATCTCTATACTGGTATTACAGGGTCTACAACCACACAAGATAATTGTTCATGGCCTTAGCATTGGTGTCCTGTCCTGTCAACAAAAATCTAGTACTTGAAAACATAAAATTAAACCACCTTTACTTTCAAATGTCAGTTTGGGAAGCAAGAGAGCCCCCCTCCCTGCCCAGAAGGATATAATATTGTTTTCATCAGACTTGGGGTCAAAAATAGGGCAAGCGACTAAAAGAGACATGTTTGAGATCCTGAAATCTCTTCAAGCATTAAGCTGATGGAGTGGCTGGAAGAACCGATGAAGAAATGCAAGCTTTATACCAACATGTGAAGTTACTAGACAGCTTATTGATGTGCAAATATTAATTAATTAATGTGCCACTCAAGACAGTATTTAAGTTGTCACATATAACTTCATAGGGACATGATGCAATGCTGTAAAAACCTTGATGTGCCTATATCCCATTTTCACACAATTACGTTGTAAATCTGTCCCTCCCTAAGTGTCCCACCATCTGGGGATTCAAAACGCAGATTTTAAAGGCATATTCTAGCAGTTTTAAAAGTGTACACAGCATTTTCCTTATTTTTAATCTCCAAACAGTATCTAATAATACAAGAAGAATGAAAATACTACAAATAAAGATGCCCTTCAACTCTGTCGTCAAGAAATGAGTACTGACACTGATGTATTGACAGGACATTTTATTATGCCCATGAACCTGAAATCTTAGGTGGATATGTAAAATAAAAGTAAGACTAGGCTTTTTATAGCAATCATATTTGAGACCAAGCTTATGTAAAACTGCCTGGCCTGAAACTATGTAGACCAGGCTGGTCTAGAATTCTCAGAAATCCAACCGCATCAATCAGACTACTGAGATTAAGGGTGTGTGCCACCATGCCCAGCCTTAGAGCATTAATTTTGAAGTGCATCTTATCGACAGCAGCATTTGCTAGCTTTGTGACTTTTGACGCACTTTGATAGACATATGGAACTATGTTGCCTATACCACAGTTCTCATCCACTGGTTCTTTTTTTTTTTTTATGTTACTTTTTTTATTTATTACTTTTACTCATTCACTTTCCATCTCACTCACTGTCCCCATCAAGGCTAGGTGTTACCTCTCCCACTGAGGCCAGACAAGGCAGTCCAGGTAGAAGAACATATCCCACATATAGGCAACAGCTTTTGGCATAGTCCCTGCTCCAATTGCTCGGGATCCAAATAAAGACCAAGCTGCTCATTTTGCTACTTATGTGCAAGGGCCCTAGGTCCAGGCAATATACGTTCTTTGGTTGGCAGTCCAGTCTTTGAGAGCCCCAAGGGTTCAGGTTAGTTGACGCTACTGGTCTTCCAGTGGAGTTCCTATCTCCTTCAGGACCACAGTCCTTCCTCCTATTCCTTCCCAAGCTCCAACCACTGTTTGTCTGTATTTGTCTGAATCAGCAGTTAGGTGGAGCCTCTCAGAGGGCAGCCAGCCATGCTAGACTCCTGTCTGGATGGTTCAGGATCCACAGGTCTGATGAGTCAGTTAGTAAAGGACTTGGGCTTGAGTCTCATCCTACAGCCCTCATAAAAATTGTTGGCCATGGTGGTACATGTTTGTAATTTTAGTCATTGGGAGATGGGAACAGACAGGTCTCTACAACGACTTAGGCTGCCTTGGTCTCCACAAAAGCATGCATATACACACTAATGCCAAGAGACTGGGGTTGGGGAGGAATGGAAGTCCTCCTGGGATAGTAGGCTGCTCCCACACACTGGATCTGACTGATCCATGTCAGAGAAATGATAGAGCACCCCTGGCTTTATGCTTGGCTCTCTCACATACCAGTCGTGCTTAAAATCCCTGCATGTTGACTGAGTATATAGTTTCTTTATTTTGATGGCTCAGCCTTAGTTTTACAAATACCATCACAAAGTTTCTCTGAATGGTTATAAAATTTGGCATTCTAGCCATGGGTGAGGATTCTACTAGAGCTCTGTCTTTGATAACAGTTCTATTTTTTTTAATTGTTGTTTGGTGAATACAGGATGGTTTTACTTTACATTTTCTTAATGAACATTTTTAATGTTTCTCTTCCATTGCTTATTTTCCATTTGCATATTTCTTGTGACGTAGCCCACCTCTGCTCTCTTGTAGGCAATCCTTGGCATCCATTAGTTTACAATGCAGTGCTTCCTAGGCTACATGGCCTCAGAGGAGCCTGTGTGCATGTGTACATGCGCTTGTGTGTGTCTATGTGCAATCAAGTGATGTTGGTCATGTGCTTTGCTATATGAATATGCGTGGGTATGTGTGTGTATGTAGGTCCATGTGTTCATGCAGTTGTATGAACATGCATGTGTGTGCACGTGTGTGTGCACGTGGGTGCATGTGCATGCTTTGAGGAGATGACGGCATCCTTAGTTGTAGTTTCTCAGATGATATCCACATTTTTTTTGGAGCAAGCTTTCTCATTGGCCTGAAACTCACCAGCAAGCCCTAGAGACCTGTCTTGTTTCCATCTCTCAATGACTAAAATTACAAACATGTACCACTATGGCCAAGAATATTTTAGGAGGGTTCTAGGATCAGACTCAAGCCCAATTACTTTACTAACTGAGCCAACTTCCCAGCTACAGTTCTGCTCTATTTAAATCACTTTAGCTATTTGGAAACCTCTGCCTTCTATATGAATTTTATAATCACCTTGTCAATTTCTACAATGAAAACAGTCTGTGTGGATTCTTATTGGATCGTATGAACTTATAAAACATGTGAGGGAGTTTAGCTAATGCAACAGCAGCAGTCTTTCAATTCACCAACAATGCAGTTTCTCTCTTTTGATTTCCTTCATTCTCCTACAGAAGTGCTTTCAGCTTTTACTGGAAACACCTTGTATATTTTTGTTAAGTTTATTCCTGTGTATCTTAGATTTTTGGTTACAGCCAATGGAAGTGCTATTGCTGTTAAAATTACCATGTTTCAAGCCAGAAATTTTGTTTCTATTTATTTGGGTCCCCTCCCCACACTGCCAGCAATGGTACACTATTCCATCCCTTACAGATACTAAACATATTTTGTTAAGCTTATCCCTTGTTTCATATTTCACTGTTGCTATAAGTTCAATTGTTTTGAAAGTTTCTTCTCTTTAAAAAAAAAAAGAAAACAAGAAAAAAAAAAGAAAGTTTCTTCTCTGTTGCTACTGATCTTAGTTTTTTCTTGCTGGTGTTATTAGTTGGTGGCTTATGATAGCATTCAGTATGTTAAAGCTCCATAGGTTAACCTTCCAACCCAGCCTGGAAAGGCTAAAATGGGCTTCAATCCTTTGTTGGGGCTCTGGGACAGGATCCATTTTCTTACCTCTCCAGCTTTTGTATGCTGCTCACATGCCTGTCTTGTCTAGTGCCTGGACCATCTTCATATCCCTTGCACCACAGTAGGGCAAGGATTTTCAGAATTAGAGAGACTCTCCCAAATGATCCTTTTGTCATGTTTTTAACGTCAGAGATTTCAATACCTGAAACACTGGCATCCTTAGAAGGTTTTTATTCTTTCGACCTAAATGGTAGACAGGGATATTACTGAATCTTATATTGAACCTACCATAGAAACATGAATGGCCATTTCCTTATTTTTGTAGTGTGGAATTTTATCCATAGACAATCCTCTTCCCTTATTTTACTTTGCAGCCCTGTCTCATGCCTTTAGTAAATCTGGGATACAAAGGAGAAAAGAATCATGTTTTTTCATTTGTAAAAGAAAGGCTATCTTTAATCTCTTACACTGGAGTATGATGCTAATGCCAGATAGGAGACTTTGCCACAGCTCAAAAGATAAAGATCCCTGCTGATCTCCAGGGTCTTAATATTTTCTCCTTGAATAGACATTGGATTTTATATAGACTCCCTTACAAAATGACAACTTCAAATTTTGCTTTAGAGATTAAAATAATATATGTAAAAGAATGTTTGTGAAGGAAATGGGCCCCAGGTCGCCACACTGGTAGTAACATATGAAGCAAGGTGAAAGCATACTTGTTAAGAAACAGTGGGGAACTCACGTTTTCCTAAACTTTTATCCTGATTAAAGATCATTTCAACATGCATGAGTAGGCTGACTTTGCCCTGTAAAGGCTCTAGGTAATGCTCCTGCAGAGAACCATGGGTCATATGGACCGTATAGTTCAGAGGATTTCTAGATAAATGCCTAAGAGTAGAGTTTTCTGTGAGAGAAGTTATCCTTGAAGGATGGGGATAAGTCCTTTTGGCTGATGTTACCTGTGTCTTCTCTCTTTCTTACTCTCAAAAATATTTTTACATGTTTTATTTTGATTTGTTTAATATTTAGTTCATTATTTTTAGTTTTGGGTATAGGCACATCACACAGAGACAAGATGTATTGCATGCCCCCAGAGCTGGAGTTATGGGCAGTTGTGAGCATCCAGATATGGATCTAAGAATTGAACTTGGGTGGAATTCTTCTGCAAAAGCAACAAGTGTATTGAACAGCTGAGCCGTTTCTCCAGCCCTATTAGATTATGTAAAGTGTGTATGTGTTTGTGTGTGTGTGTGTGTGTGTTCCCTAGTGCATGCATGTGAGAGGTGGGTTTGTGCAATGTGTGGAGGTCAGAAGAGAGTGAGGAACCCTTGGAGCTGGACAGTTTGTCAGACACTTGACATGAGTGGTGAACTCTGATCCTCTGAAAGAACAGTGCATGCCTTAACCCCTGAGCTGTCACTCCAGCTACCTCACCCACCTCACTTGTAAGTTAACTGAAATGGCTAAGCTTGGTCCTTGCAAAGCTACAGAAATGATATGACTGTTGATCATAGAACCCATTGCTTCATTTTCACAGTGAAAGGAAAACAAAGATCCAAATACAGTGGACTTACCAATTTGCCTTTAAGTTAATTACACTTTTTGTATTTAGTCCAACAGGCTTCTGTCATCTTCTCTGTGTTATTTTTCCCCGTGGAAACATCCCAGTTAGAGAGGGATAAGCTGTATGCGAGAGAGAGCTCAGCTTCTGGGCACTGGGAGCCAATACCTGACTCGTAGTTGCTGTGTATGTGAGAGAGCTCCCATAGGTGCACTGGATTGCTCAGAATAAGAGCTCACCACACCTAGAATGTGCATCTCAAGCAAAAACCCCCCTGAAAGCTACCGGTGAGTGGCAAGATCATGTTATATATCACATTTATCCTTCTTTGTTTCTGGACTCTTCGGGACCAGAGATCAGGGAATTACTCCATCGCTCCTTTCTTTTTCTTTGGACGCTAAGTCTGAATCTGGGTTTTGTTCATTTGTTTGATTCTTTGATTTTGGTCTCCTATTTTTATTAGAACTTCTTTGTGTTATTCGTGTCGACTGAAGTATTTTTAAAACTTTTCTCAGTTGTGAGGACATTCTATCCTACTATTCTTTAGCCCACATTTCCAAGTTGAGGCATACATTTTGTATATGGCTACGGTATATTATATTTACCAGAGGAGTGCTCTATATTGACATTTTCTTATTTCAAAGGGTTTTTAGGTTGACTTCTAAGTTGAGATACATACAAATAACATTTTTTAAGACTCTCCAACTTCATTATCAATGCTTTCTTTTTAACTTTTATTTTTTAAATAGCATTTGTGTCAAAATTTGGTCAATGGTTTATGGATAGGGAAGTCTGTATTCCCAATATGTCACAGATGATGATCATTAGTCTGTGGCATGTGAGTGGAGCTCAGAGGACATCTGTAGGAGTCAGTTATCTCCTTCATCAGGTGAGTACCAGATATTGAAATTGTGGTCATCATGCTTACTAGCAAACTCCTTTATCTACGGAACCAATCTTGCCACTACTTCACTATAACACCTTATTAGGTGAACAGTCATCAGAACTCATGTCTAGTCATCAGTACACATAAGTGCATCTATAGTCAGCTCCTGCAGGTTCTCTGAAAGTGTCATGGCAGGGAATCAAACTGTGAAGGGGTAAGAATGAAAAACATCAGTTCAGATTGACTTCATCAATTTGGATCAAGCCGTTGGTGAGTCTGATGCCAGGGCAAGGGGAAGGTGTTACTGCCAGTATGTTTAAGTCCAGTATGCTATGGACCTGCATGCTACACTCTCAATATTCTCCCTTTCTGTCTCATGCCCCTGTCAGTTAGTAAACTCAGGAGAGTAATTTTCAAGAACTTTATAGTATCCCTTGAACAGACAACTCCTTTGTTTATAGGCCCCAGTATAAGGGTGATATCCCTGTTTATTTACAGATATGCCTCCTTTTTCTTTATGGCTCTTAGTTTTCCATTGTAAGGGCATGGCCTTAAAAGACATGGAGATTATTTTGAATGTTTTGCAATGCAAATAATATTGAAATTAATATTTTTCTAGCTATTTTTGTTGCAGCATTTTGAAATACAGTAATACATGCAAGATTCCACATAGAAAAGTAAAGACATGGAATTTTGATAGACACTGACAAACTCACAACGGGCTTGTAACATGCAGCATGTTAGTAGAAAAATCATGTGTCATGTCATTTCTGTTGTCTTGCCAGCCTAGCACATTGTTAAAATCCATGGATAGCTACACATTTTACAAGTAAGAAAGCATGTTCAGATAATAATTTACAATGTCTTTGTCATAGAAAGGCTTCATGTTCTCTTTTATGGGAGCCTAATTAAAAAACAAAAAACAAAAAAAAAAATTTATATGAGTATGTTGCTTGCCACCCTGACCAAGACTCTTGGGGCAGGCGATAAGAGTCAATGACACAAACTCAAGGAGTCAAGCAAGTGACAAAAGCAGACTCCTTTTTTTTTTCCCCGGCAGGAAGTGGGCAAACATTTATAACCCCCTCCCAGTATCTCATTGGCTTTCAAGTAGCCATATGTGGCGCTCTCTCTTTCTCATTGGCTCACTCCATCACATGATCCAGCATCGGGGGTTTCTAACTGAGCCGGCTGATTCTAGGCTCAGCGAGGAAGTATCCGTGGTACATGCACCAGCATTGTTGCTGGGCCTGCTTGTCTAAGTTCTTCCTGCATGAATACACTGTCGCTGTCTTCAGACCCACCAGAAAAGGGCATCAGATCTCATTACAGGTGGTTGTGAGCCACCATGTGGTTGCTGTTGCTGGGAATTGAAGTCGGGACCTTTAGAAGAGCTGTCAGTGCTCTTAACTGCTGCCCTGGAAGACTAATTTTTAGTGTGTGTGTGTGTGTGTGTGTGTGTGTGTGTGGACTGTTTAAGTGTGGGGTGGTAGATATGGCTCATGAAACTACAGATGGGTATGTGAGTAGATGGGTTCAGGAGGTGCAGGGTAGTCAGGGAGAAGAGGAAAAGATGCATAAACAGAAGCAAACCATGTCTGAAAATGTCAAACCAAAACCCAAGACTTTGTATGACCCTTTCCAAAAAAAAAAAACCTATTTTAAATCATTGTCTTATGTATTAGTCTGAGACTGTTTTCTTGAAGTCACTTGAATTTTTCTCCTCCAAGTTGCCTGCTCATCACACTTGATTGTTTTCCTGCTGTCACCTTGACTCCCCTCTCACAGTTTGTCAGAGCTCTTTTCCGTGCCAGGAGGTGCTTGTTCTCACATAAGCTCTGGGTAATTTCATCTGCCTGATACTTGCTTTTTACTCTGCTTCTTTAGCTGCAAACAAGCTCTCTTAAACAACTCATGTAGACAAGTACGTTAACCTTGCATTTGCCCCTAGATTGTGCTTTGTCTATATTTCTAAACATCCCTGTCTCCAGAATATAAACATACTCACACTTACATTCTTATCATTTTAGTTTTTCATTTAAAATATTTATGTTCTGGATCGTTCATGCATGGATGTGGTGTGAGACGGGAAGAAGATGACACTTTTACCTTTTCAGGTGGCTGGACTGCGTCCCAAAGTCATCGCCATGACGATGTCCTCATTCCTGCTGCCTGGAGATGCAGCCTCCTATCACACACTACATTTGTGGAGATAAACATGCCTGTCTGAAATGATACAAACCTGCCTTAATCATTGAGACTTTATATTATATTTTAACACCGTCTAAGATACTTTTTTTCCAATATATGCATTACTTTCTTTTGTAAGACTCTCTAGGAATTCTTCAGAGCTCTTACTTGAACCAGTTGTGAGCTGCCAAGTGGGCGCTGGGAATTGCACCTAAATCCTCTAGAAGAGAAGCTAGCGCTCTTAGCCTCTGAGCCATCTCTCCAGCTTAGTGGCGGTATCCATGCTTACATCCTTCCTTTCCTCTAGTATTTCCAAATTAAGCTAAGGAGTGAATCGAGAGGATATCAACACATGAGTCATTTCATAAGTGGCGATAATATTTGAGCAATCAAAAGTTTTCTTGCACTACGGAGATAGCTCATCAGGTATGTGTTGTACCTGCTGTGAATCCTGAAGAGCTGAGTACGATCCCTGGAACCAGCATGATAGAAGAAGAGTACTGACCTGAGAATTGACCCTCCAGAATTTCTTCTAATACACACACACACACACACACACACACACACACACACACACACACACGGCACATCAATACTTATATCACACACACACACAGAGAAAGAAAGGAAGAGGGAGAGGGAGAGATTTAAGTGATCTCAGTAGTAGCCAAGCCAGCATTGTAAAGGTTACTTACAGCTGTAGAACGTAAAGAATGAGTTGTAATTTCTGTTTTCCTTTGGTAATGGACTTTTTATGCCTGTAAGTCACAGTCAATGGAATTAAATGATACGATTCACCTGTTTTACATTTAAGGGTGTGAAAATCTTTCCTTTGAAAAAGAATAACAATCTAAAAACTGGATTCCTTTCATGTGTGTATATTCACATGTGTGATTGTGTGTGCAGCTCATGTAATGGGACTCATGGAATAGACTCTTTCAGAGAGAAAGTCTCACTTCTCTTCCCGCTCCCTGCATCAGCTGTACAGCAAGTGCCTATGCTGTGATATTGCTTTCTAACTGACCATCTTGAAGTTTCAGTGTGCAACACAATCAGTTGTCTTACATGACAGAAAGCAGAATGGCTCTAAATTTTCAATCCTTTCACAGCCAACTTTATTAAGGCCATTTAATAGATCACGGGCTTCATACCCAGAATTGAGACTGGTAGGAGTAGGGCCAACTCCCACCCCACCCCCATTCTACTTGCTCTGGAACATGTAACCATGTCACCCTACTGAGAGGACCTTAACAATGAGTCACATAGGAAAAATACCTGGAGTCCTTCCCTATGCAAATAGAGCATCACTAACATCTTGAACTGAGCCAGTAGGAAGCATCTACTCCTGGATCCTACCCTACTCCTCCGTGTTTATAAAGTCCATATTTACACGGTTATTAGTGTACACGTTATTTCACCAAGAAAAACAAACAAACAAAAAGGATAATAGGCTTGTGTGACGCTTCTCCTATTGAAACCCTCCCATAGAGGAAGAGTGTATTCCAAAGATGAAATTCACTTCCTATTGATCCCACCCTGGCTGACCTTACAATCCCTGACCTCACACCAGGCCGACCCAGCACTCACTGACCTCACACTGAACTGGCCCTCACACTTGTTGGCCTCACACTCACCGGCCTCAAACTGGCAGGTCGCAAACTGGCTGACCTAACAATGGCTGACCACACACTGGCTGACCCAACACTCTCTGGCTTCAAACTCGCTGGCCTCACACAGGCTGACCTCATATATTTTGGCCTCACATTCATCAACTTCACACTCTCAGGCCTCAAACTGGCTGGTCGAATAGTGAGTGGCCTCCCACATGAGGACTCACATTGGCTAGCCTCTGTCACGAACCTCAAATCCATTGGGTCCACGATGTCTAAACTGACTTACTTCACACTGGCTGACCTAACTCAACTCTTGGAATTTTCCCTTTATGGTATTTGTGCTTTTTCCTTCTAGTTCCACCACATTTCACTCTCTGCAGCTACTTCCAGGATAGTTTGTACATAGATACAGTTACATACCTGCATCCCTAGAGGATAAGAGAAGACCCTGGAGCAGAGGTGAGACCACAAGTCAACCTAATGCCAGCGAGGGATGGTGTGGCTTTATGCTCTGGGCACTGCTATCTTGACTGAATAGTTGGTTGCTCATAGTGTCAGAAGTCGGGCAGGAGATAGCCCTTGTACATCAAAAGTAGAAGGTTCAAAATTATATGTCTTCTCTCCTCTGCATATCATAAAATGACAGGCATCAGGGGAATAGCTGAGGTTTCCCAGTATAAGTACCACCTGCTGGTTACCATCCACACAACGTCAGAGGGATCTAAAATTGGTGCATTTAAAAATCAAAAGTAGCTCGCTGTACATTCCTAAATAAGATGAGAAAATCCTCAATGAAAGTCTTTCATAGTTTGATTTTAAGTAACATATCCCAAATTGCACACGGCAGAACAATATTCCTAAATGAAGCATCATGAAAGAGGAAATTGCCTTCACTAGCCCAATAGACCCAAGAAGCAGAACACACCATGCCCCATCTCGCATTAATGAGGAAGACCTATGCTGAAGATCCCAGAGTAGACAGTTAAACCTGCTGAGTTGTTCCCAGTTTATGGACCAGTATGCCTCTATTTCTCTTTTGTTACTCCCTTCCAACCTCCCATGAAGCTAACCTAATATGATGCAGAGCACATTCTGAAAACTGCTGCTCACAAGATTTTACAAAGTTCTACCTGGCAGAAGTCTGCGGCTGCAGCAGATGCCTCTGGATGTGTTGCTGGTCATAAATCACATCTATAAACCTTGGAGTTGTTTGTTTGTGTGTTTATGTTGTTATTTCTACAACAATCGCTTTTAAAAAAAAAACAATCAGTAGCATGAATATTTTTCTTTTTTATCAAGTCTTCAAACTAGGTTTACAACTGGTAAGTGGCGCATGTGCTTAATTACCGGGTCCATAAAGCTTTATTGAAAAACTATCATATTTACGCCAAAGTTCACATTGGAGTTATGCTGGATGCGGGCTACTGTGAAGGCCATAATTGACTGGTAATTATCATTACAATGTGTGAGTCATGCAAGCTCTTCTCTCATACTCTATCAGAAAATACAACTCATGGAAGGACACAGAATACTGGTACTTCTTTACCTTTAGAAAGTGTTATGCTAATTTCATTTTCTGACCCTATGAACCCATTTTTTTTTATTTATGTGTGTGTTGTGTGAAACAATACAAGGTCTCAAGGACTATGAGTTCTGGTATGAAGAAGCAACTCCATAGAAACTATCACTTCTTAAGGGCCTTAGGGCCCACCGCTTTCCTATAAGATCTCATAGAAGTTTTAGAATCACCGAGATAGAAAACTGACAAGCCATTTTACTTTTCACTCAGTTGTTTGATATTTTAAACAAATTTCCTGACTAAATATGTAAAAATAAAATAAATAAGCAGGAAACTTGAGTTTTTGCCAAACAAACATAACTGATAACTGACTCAGAATCTGCAAATTGTTTATACAAATTGCTCCATGCGTCTATTGAGTCTGACAAATAAACCATCATCATGAGTTCTAAAAACACATAGTTGTGTAGAGAGGTGCATGGAATATTTGTTTTCATGTTCATTGTTACATCATACTGGTGCCTGTACATCATACAGCAAGTTTGCCTGTGGTGGATAGAGTCGTGGTTTACTTGAGTGCTGCATTGCGTTCTATCTGAATTCACTTATCCAATCTACTCCCTGTGGATATTTGGAAAACTGACTTCTCTCAACTGTAATGGACAGTACTGTACATTTCCTTTGGTTGATACTCTTATGTAGGCACAGGCTGGTTCAAGGAGATACAAATTCTTTTGCAGAGTGATTTACCAATTCACTCACCAGTATTGCAAAACAGTTAAACTTACTTTACATGTTCATTGACACTTGATCAGTCACACACAAAAATTAGTCAGTATATGATATGTTAGCAGAATTATTATAATTCTTACATTTAGTTTTCAATCAGTTTTAATGAGGTGTGATTTAGATGTATTAGATCGTATTCAATTAAAGTAGTAAATTTGATAGCAAATTTATACATCTGTGTAATCACAATAGAGAACATCCTAGAAAGTACTTTTTGAGTATTTTTGGTCATTTCCTTTACTGCCACTCCCACCCCAGGCAAATATTGCCTGATTTCTCTCAGTAAAGAAGAGAGGTGTTTAGTGCTGGGCTCGTGCAGTCTTTCATGTTTCCTTTCTATATCAAAAAATCATAGGCCTTAGTTGATCTATGTCCTTCTGGGTATCAGTGATTTGTTTTTATGGCCAAATAGTATTCTATAGTATTGATATGCATTTGTGTGTCTGCAAGCTTTCTATTACTATAATGTATAGGTGGGATAACTCATTTATACAGAGCAAAGACTTATTTTCGTCAAACTTTCAGTTCATGATTTATATGTGCCCATTATTTTGGGGTTTTGTCAAGAAAATTATTCTGATGGGCACCCAATAGAAGAAAACAACTTCCTTCGTGGCTAGGGAGCAAGTGGGCAGAGGAACAGAGCAGGGCTTCTCAACCCAATTCACAAGCACTTTGCCAAAGATTTAAGTCCTTCAACTAGGCTGCCAATTCTTAAAGTTTCCACAACCTTCCAACAGTGCAAAAACCAGTAACAAGCCTTTACCACACGAACAAATGTCACTTAAGATGTAAACTATGACAGTGCCAAAGGATGTCAGTCAATTCACCCACTGATAAACATTGGAGCATTTTCATCCATTGAAATAAAGTAATAGATTCACATATAAGCCATTGTGTATGTGAATTAAATGAATTGTATTAGTTTGGTTTAGAAGAAGATTCTTATGTCCTTTCAAAATGATTACACCAATGTAGTTCTGAGTGCTAAGCGTTCCACACAACGCCATCATTTCATACAGCCAGTTGGTGAGTGTCAGCCATTCCAGTTCCACAAACTGATGCTCTTTACACAGTCTCAAAAACTTCTGGGTAAGATGATGAATTATAAACTGTCTGCCATTAGATGAAAAGACATTAAAATAAAAAAAATACAGTTTGCTCATATAAGGCAATTATAACCCACAGGGTGCTTGTCTAGCAAGGACAAACCCCTATATTCATCTCCAGTACTACTTAAACCAGGTGTGGTGGTGCACATTTATAATCCCAACACTCGGGAGGTGAAAACACAAAGATAAGAAGTTCAAGTCTATGGTCTACTGTGAGTTTGAGGGTGGGGTATGTGATAGCCTACTAGTGAGAGAAAAAGAGAGTAAGGGAGAGAGAAAAGTCAAAGAGGAATAGGGGCAAGGAAGCAGGGAGGGAGGGCGAGAGTGGAGGAGGGACACAGGGCGGCAGACAGAGAGAGAGACAGAGAGAGAGAGAGAGAGAGAGAGAGAGAGAAAGAGAGAGAGAGAGAGCAAGCAGAGAAGGAGGGAGGGAATGAACGAAGGAAGGAATGAAGAAGGAAGGAAGAATGAGAGGAAGGGATGTGGGGATGGAAAGAAGAAAGGAAGAAAGAAAGAAAGAAAGAAAGAAAGAAAGAAAGAAAGAAAGAAAGAAAGAAAGAAAGAAAGAAAGAAAGGAGGGAGGGAGGGAGGGAGGGAGGGAGGGAGGGAGGAAGGAAGGAAGGAAGGAAGGAAGGAAGGAAGGAAGGAAGGAAGGAAGGAAGGAAGGACAAAATGAGAATATCTCCCACAAACAGCAGCTCCCCAGGCACACCCAACCTCAGCAGGCAGATCCCACCAGATGATATCAGCTCTATTGTGGCCACAGAATATGATCTCAAGGATACATTCGACAAAATCTGGAAGAGAAGGGCTAGGCTGAAGAAACAGCAAGCAAAGGCTGAAAAAAGCAAGTATGGAGAAGGGCAGAGCAAAGCAGTCACTGGGACAGAGAACCAAATGTGTGGCTCAGGCACTTGAGGTTAAGACATAGAGAGCTTTGTGAAAGAAATCAACCCCCCTCTTACAAATGCCAGAAGTCAGCTACATGGAATTGCAGGAAGTTTGTTGTGGGTCCTGGACCAATGTGTTGGTATTGTAAGAAAGGCAAATACAGTGGGAATGTGACTTCTGCAATCCCCCAGAACCCCAGTCTCAGAAAAACCAATAGTTTTCTTTCTAGCCAGCAATAGTGGCTCTATCATATCTACTACCTATAACCCAAACACTGTCTTTTCCATTTCAATGGCTGCTTCTCCCCATTTGCCTCATTTCTTTCTCTTTTTCACTACTCAAATATTTATAGCCCTAGTGTATTAGTTACTTGTCTGGTTGCTATGACAACATTCCTAACAAAAGCAGCCCAAGGAAGGAAAGCTTTATTTTGGCTTCAGTCTCACTGGACCTGGTCCCATGTGGCAGAGGCAGTATGGGAGCAGGAGTGGGAGGTGGCTGGTCACATTGCCTCTGCAGTCAGAAAGCAGAGAGCAGTGAGGGCCTGTGTTCACACAGCTCTTTCCTTTGCATGCAGTCCTAGACTGTGGCCCAAGAACTGGTGCTGCCCACGTCCAAAGCTAGTTATCCCTCTAGAGAATCCCTCACAGAGCTAATCCCTCGCCCAGAGGCATGTTTCCTAAGGGATTCTAAATCTTATCAGGTTGAAAATGATAACCGTCACAGTTTGAATAAAAGCATAGCTAGGGCTTTGCTCCCACTCAGTCCCACAGAGCTTGCTGTCTTTAAACCTTCTCAGGCACACACGTGAAGAGTGGTCTACTCTAAACCATCAACACCAGGGCTGCAGCTAACCCATCACATCTGTAACTAGAGTTCCTTGCGTCCACCCCAAATAGTAGTAGGAAACATAACTCCAAGTGAGACAACTAACTTCCAGGACTAATTTAAAGCAAAGGGTGGTGGTGGGGAGTAATGAGACAACATAACAAGTGAAGAATGGCTTTTTCTAAACAGACCAGCAAGCCACGTTAAAAAAAAATGTGGAAAAAAAAGGGAGTAAAATTCCCACTGTGACACATCTACAAAGGTGTAACTGCTGAGTGCTAGAGAGTGAAGGTGAGGAGATAGCAGAAATGTCATAGAAACGATCCCAGACTAATGACTGTATGGCACATTCAAATAACAACAAGATTCAGGTAAGGAAGTCAATCCAGGAACTAAACACAAAAGTTATCAAAGCCAACTAGCCAATGAGTAAGAGGAGGAGCAATTTAAAGACACAGAGGAAACAAAATCAACAAGGAAATTGATACTCAGAAATATAGGCCAAAAG
Organism: Mus musculus; assembly: GCF_000001635.26. Taxonomy (NCBI): domain Eukaryota; kingdom Metazoa; phylum Chordata; class Mammalia; order Rodentia; family Muridae; genus Mus; species Mus musculus. The sequence continues at coordinate 55,661,571 of NC_000084.6, forward strand.
AATTCCCCGAAATGAAAGACCCAATCAAATGAAATACACAGTGGGGAGGCAGGTCATCATACTGGGATAAGCAGAAGAATGTATTTTATGGGTGGAGGTCAAGCCAACAATACATTTGGATACGTAGGGAAAGTATTAGTGAATATAACCAAAACTTCCAAGAAGTTAGAATACACTCAAGAACCAAAATTAAGAACCCATGAGGAGAAGGAGCTAAGACAAAGTCTAGAGGCTTACAGATTTTGTTCAGTAAGATTATATCGGAAAGTTTCTCAAGCTTAGAGGAAGAAATAAGCATCAAAACCACACAGGCATTAAGGACCCCAGATGGACATGGCAAGAGAACTTTTCCACAGTCTATTGCTGTTAACATGCAGAAACCAGAAAGGAAAGAAACCATATGCAAAATTGTAAGGGGAAAATGCCAACCACATACAAAGTTAAGAACAGCAGAATAGCATCAATCTCTTGTCAGCAACCCTAAAGGGGAGGAATTCTAGCAAAAGCCAAAACCATGGAATGATATTTTTTAAGCCCCGAAAGAAAATAACTGTCAGGCAAGATTGGTATGTTCATCAAAGTTATCTCTTAAAATTTCTGGGAAATAAAAATCTGAAGATTAAAAAAAGTGACATTCCATGACAATTCAGCTAATACTCCAGAAAGTAATTAAATGGACATTATTCATAAAGAGAGGGAAATGGCAGTCTCACTCTTACCAGTGAAACCTCAGGAAAGAGGATAGCTCATGAAAGGGATAGATGAACAAAGCACAGACTTATTCTGATGCTCTGCACAACTCAACCAAGGACATGAGCTTCATTCCTGGACTCCAGTGTGCTTCATTAATAGTGTATGCCCACTTCAAGAGCACTTACCCAGATCGCCTTAGATGTAGATGTCTTTAAATAGTACAACTGTATTAACTTTCTCCTCTTTCAAAAATCTCAGAGGAATCATACCTCTTTCAATTTCACAAACAAATTTTAAGAAAGTTTGCCAAATTCTCTCTCTCTATCTGTGTGTGTGTGTGTGTGTGTGTGTGTGTGTGTGTGTGTGTGAGTGTGTATGCTGGTGTTTTAAATGGAGGTCTGTTAGATTTATCAATTGATTGTAAGAGAAGAAGCAGTATAGTAATATTGAATATTCTAGTCCATCTTTGAACAAAACAAGCTCCCATTTATGTCCTAAAAGCACTCTCATAGGAATAAGTTCAGTTTTTTAATACGAAAGCTCTGGAAAGGTTTCAGCAACTTTGTCTAATGTAGTTTGGATGATTAAAAGCAAAATAAATCTTAAATAAGTATTGTTGCAGATAATCTAGAAATTATAGTGGATAGAATGAAATAAGTCTAATGTACACTGTAATATTTCTCTGTCTCATACACATATATGTGTGTGTGTCAATGCTTACATACACATGCTTGCATGCACATGCTTGCATACACATGCTTGCATACACATGCTTACAAACACATGCTTACATACACATGCTTACATACACATGCTTACACACACACACATATATGCAAAGCAAATATGAAAATTACTGTTGAGGAAAAGGGTGTTGAACTATCTCTAACTTTTCTTTCATAAGGAGAGTAAATTTTACAAATTCAAAAGCGCAGTAAAGTCTCCGGAAATGCTACAGCCTTCAATCAGTGAACTGAGTTTTACAGCATTCTAGGAAAATTGACACAAAAGGATCAATATAAACAATATTTATGTGGTTAAAGTCACTGGTCTCCACAAGGGAAAATCACAGACATCCTTGGAAGCAAATGGCAAAGTTGTATTTAAAAAGGGAAATTAAGTAGTCTTTGAAGTTTCCAAAGAAACATGTAGCTTCAGACAGAGGGCAATAATTATATATTTCCATGAAATCAAGCATTAGCCCACATTTATAATTAGTGAAATCGTTGTTCATTTTTACGGCAAAGGGAGAACTCCCTATGCAATGAAAACTATCCACAAATGACACAAATTAAATAACAAGAGAAGAGAACTACAGTGAACCCTGGAAAGCGAAGGTGAGGTCGTTTACACCAATAGGGGCTACAACCTAAAGTACTTATGCTTATATACTTTATTCTAGATAATACACTTTTGGACGTGTTAAATATCAACATAATTTAAAACGGAGGCCCAGAGAGCAAATGTAGGTGGGAATAGCAATGTTTCCTTCACAGTGCTTAGGAGGGAGGAAAATATTTTTAAAATCTGAAATATGTAGTTTAAAAATAACTCCCTTTAGACATGTAAGTCTTCACATTTTTACCTCCCACATACATTTTCTTGCTAACGTTGGCTTTGTTCCATACGAGTCAGGAAGGAAAACTCAAACTGGAAAGCAGGAGGAATAGTGAGATTTGCAGGGAGCCATTCCTCCCTGTAGGCCTCACACGTGGCCAATCAATCCTTCAAATTCCAACAGGCCCAGCCTCCCTCTCCCAGATCCTGTTTGCGCTGGGATGGACTACAGAAATGCTAGCTTGCCTGGCCTTCTGGTAGCTAGTGAGCAGCTCCAGTACCGAAGGGCATGCTAATCCGAAGTTTCCCCCGAAGCTTCCCACAAGCCCTTAGTTTCATGGAAGAAGTGGAGCTAACTGACTTAGGCTGTGCTGTATTTAGCTTGGGTGGCCAAAACTATGTACATACAGGCTTTCGAGACACCAGCAATCAGCTAGCGTTTCTGTCATCTCGGACTGACACAAGCATGGGTCATCGCTTATTTTGTAAAATTAAACTTATATTTTTAAAATAGTTGACCATTTCGTACGAGTAAACAATGTATTGTGACTAGATTCGCCTGTCATCTTTGCAACTAGCCCCCTCCTACTCTTTCTTTCTTTAATTAGGGTCGCTTCTGTGAGTGTGGGTTTCTTTGTTGGATCATGAGCAACTTACAAGTAGCTACATCACTGAAGAATATGGTTCACCTTCTCCCCGGAACCATTTACTGCCAAAACAGTAAGGAACAGCGCCTACTGAGAGTTCTGCCCTCGTTCTGCCCCTAATCGGTGACAGAATACTGACAGCCCCAGTCTCCTGCGGGGGTCAGGGTTTAGGGGGTGGGGGTGGGGTCTTAGGCTGGTACTCACCAGCGCCTACACTTGTCCTTCCAGCCTCTCTCCCTGATGTAAGCGTGGTTATTTATTTATTTATTTATTTATTTATTTATTTAGAAATCTTTGTTTGGGTTTTACAGATTTAAGTTTAAGAAATATCATAAAATTTTGTTATTTCTAATTTAAATACTTAAACTCTGTTCAAGAAATATATCTTATATAGATAAATGTGTGTGGTACATGAGGGGGAGAGAGAGAGAGAGAGAGAGAGAGAGAGAGATTCTTAAATTTCAGCTCTCTTTCTTTGAAGTTAAGAGAAATTCAATTGTAATGAGTAGAGAAATATGTGGAGATTTTGGCTTGTTTGTTTTTGTTTTTGTTTTTGTTTTTTTCCTGTATTTTTCTACTTCATCCCATTTTCTTTGATTTTCTAAAGAGAGGAATACTTTTTCATGAAATACAACTCCACAAAATATTGACATAAACAAAAACTTTTAATCTAAACAGTCTTATGTATGTAGCGTGTCCCCCAGCATGGGCAACTCATGAGCTGTGAAGTGTGTGTCTCTAGGTGTCATATGAGACTCTTAAGAATCTTGTTCACGATTTGGCCAATACTGTTCTATCAGTTATTCCTATCTCACTTATACAAGATTGGAAAATGAGAAATATATACATCATGCTTTCAAGTATTTCTTGTCACAACAAAAATTAAACCCCATGAACACACGCATTTTTATATGACATATGTGGCATTTCAGCAAGAAAGCCAGACAGGGTTAAAGTCATTCTTCTAATGTACCAAAGCCTTCCTCTTCATAAAGAAGCTGGCAAAAACACCCAGAAAGCAAAAAACCAAAAAAACAAAAACAACAACAACAACAACAACAAAAAATCAGGAGGGAAAGCACACATTTATTTTCTTTTCAGTTTCAAAAATGTCATGACTATCTACAGAGGCTTCTCTTCTGCTGTGATAAGCAATGCTAAGTGCTTCATACCCCAGAACAACCTGAGAGAGAGATTGCATTCTACATAATTATGCAAATAGATTTTTTAAAAGAAAACGTAAGAAGCAAAAATGACAATATGCTAATATGGCAGCAGTGTTGAGCGGATGAGGCTTATTAAAAATGAAGTGTTTGTTCATGCCCAGAGCCTTTTTACTTGCTTTCTTTTTTTTTTTTTCATCACATACATACCTCCAAATGAAATATTCAAGAAAGAAAAGCTCCAACGTGTAATTACCATAATTATACTTTTTCATCTTAAAATCCTTTCTATACCCCTAGAATAAATATTATATGTACTATGGTGTACCGTAATTAAAGCAAATGTTCAAAGAAGTGATGCTTTGATTGCTATTTGCTACATATTCTACCTAATGAGCCAGAACGACACAGTGTACATGTGTGGAGTGTCTATTTATTATTATTGTTATTAATTAGCACAATAGCTTTGACTTGCCTTAATTAAAAATCTTCACAAAACGATTCTATCCCACTGTATAGAATCCGCCACAAGAATATATAACTAAAATTAATATTGAGGCAGTGAATAATTTAACTACTTGCCAAAGAAATGTTTTAAAAACAAGCTTTCAAGTGGAGATAAGGCTCACAAAAGAACATCAGAGATTGGCAATCGCTGCCATAAGCTCTTTGCCAACCATACGAGCATACTATTTAATTATGGACCAAGTTCAGTCTTTAGTGTCTTGACCACTGTAAATTACTCCTTTCAGCTTCTTCTGTAAGATCGTGCAGAGTGATCTCCATAAGATTCCCCTGCCGATACTGTCTGGAGAACATCAAGGAAGGAAAGATGGAGGGAAGGGGAAAGTATTTGCATCCAAGTACAAAATTTTATTACTCTAAAACACTGTAACTAGCTTGGAGTGAAAGATTTAAGAGCCCACATGGGGCTAAGTCTGATAAGCCTGACCAAAATGGAAAGATGAAGTTGTCCTTTCACTCCCACCTCCCTCATTTGAAGAACCTCTGTATCTGGTATTTGGAATCATCTGACACTGCACTGAGAGCTGAAAATGCAAATGGAGTGGAATTGATATGAAAACCAGGAAAAGGGCAGCCTTCTCCTTGGCCAAAGGAAGAATGCTGGTTTCAAAAGTCTGGAATTCCTGATTTTTACTCAAAAAAAAAAAAAAAAGTCATTTGGGATTCGTTTTAGAGGCTAATCGTGTGGTTGGTGGATTTGGAAATGGTAGAATAAAGATGGGTTAGCTTTCTTTTCCCAAGCAGTTTACTATGTGTGTAGCAGTCCATCCTGAGAGTTTTCTTTCACATCAAAGAATATGGAGGGAGATTTGAAAAAACAAGATCCTGGCTGTAAGGATTAGAACTTGTCTGCAGCAGTTCTTTCTCTGATGGCTTCTATCCTCTCTCTAAACAGAAGTCTTGTTCTCCCCATTTTTTTGAACCTATGATTACCAACATCTTCAAAAGAACCTGTGCCTATTTAGTCACGATATCTGTTCTTCATACCCCTAATCTCTTGCCCATCTCTTACCCCTGTCTGTTCTACTGTCAGCACAGCCACTAGCCTGGTCCTTCACTTCTTATGTCCCTATCTTACTCTCCTTCCCTCCCCCTTCTCCTCCTTCTTCTTCCACTACTTTTTATTCAGTATGTACGATGTAACATTTTCTAAATGTATTCCATGGCAAAAATAATGCATGCACAATGAGATACTCTGATGAACTGCAGTTGACCTATGACACACAACAGGATATTGTAATGAACTGCAGCTGACCCATGAACCCAGTTTCCACGGTTTTCATCCTTCTGTCACTCTTTTGTCATCTTTGGTTCTAAAGCCTCTGAAAGCCACACTCATTCTTGTTTCATAATATTATAAGTGACTTTCAAGCGCTGTGAAATGCACAAATGAGGCAGGGTATGGAGGTACATGTCTTTAATCCCAGCACTGGAAGGCAGAGGTGGGTGTATCTATACAGGGTGAGTTTGAGGCTAGTCTAACCTACATAGTAAATTTCAGGCAAGCCAGGACCACACAGTGAGACTCTGTCTCAGACAAAAACGAAAAGCAAAACACAATCTTGCAAGTCTCGCTCACATGAAAGCCTAAACATGACCTAAACAAGGACAGTACTAGATAGACACCAATAACTACAGAAAACTGAGAAATGATGAGATCAGAAGACATAGTCTTCCCCAAGAAAAAGTCCCAAATTTCAATATGAAATGATCAGCCCTAGAAACATATGCATACAAGTACTTCAACATAGAGAGTGGAAGTTGTATGTATATATTTAGCAGTATATATGTCTATGTATGTACATTTAGCAAAATAAGAGTCGTAAGCTCTCCTTTAGAGCCCATGGCCTGTATAGCCATAGATTCTTGGAATCTCATCTTGTGAAATGGGACTTAAATTGAAAAGTGGTTGGTTACTTCCATGACATTCATGCCATCTTGCACCAGTGGGGATGTCATGTCAGGCTGGTCACTCTTTGCAAAGTTCTCAGCTAGATAATAACTAAGTTTACTTTTTTGTTTGGTAGCACATATATCTCACTTTCCAGAACTATGTAAGAGAGACAGAAAGGAGGAAGCTTCCAGGTCAGTAGCAGTTTAAGGGTTTTTTTTTTTTTTCCCATGTTCTGATTCAAGTATGTAGTAGTTTGTTCTGCACTAGGCTCTCACTGTCAGACTCTGAAGAGTAACCAAGAGTATTTAGCTGTAGCCTGCAATGATTGGGATCTATGGAACCTCACTGCCTAACATCTCAAAGTGGTTAACTCACTCCTAGAACTGAGCTTTTGATTTGTTAGTCTAAGGTGTCCTATGTTTATTTCCATCTGGTTCGAGGTAACTCTATTTAAACTCCTTTAATATATGTATAAGGATATATTTTAGAAAATTTTTATAGCAGTTGGTTTCCTTATAACTTTTTCAGGAGGTCCCCATTATTCTTTTTAATGCAATGGAATCATTTTGCCTCTTACCTATTTTGCCTCTTACATATTTTACCAAAGATGAGTCATGGGCATGTAGTCCACAATGCTGAGTTTCTTCCCCTATTATCATGTCTGTGAGATTCACTCATGTTGTATCTGTAGTTTATTCTTTTAATTGAAAAAGAGTACATAGTTTATTGTGCTAATTTATCGCATCTTCCTAATATTTCTACTTGGACTATTTCCATTGGTAAATTAAACAAATGAAAATGTGATGAATAGTTTCAGTCATTTTTGATGTGCAATTCCCTTGGCATAGTTCAAGAGTATAAATTCTTGAAGTGGAGGTATGTGTTAATCTTTGAAGAAGCTGCAAACACTCTTCTCTAAGTGCTTGTAACATTTTAGACTTTCAAGAGCAACATATGATAGCTCTGTGCCTCAATTGCTACTCTCAGCTATGTATCAGTTATTGAATATCATTTATCTATAATAACATTCATCTAATGAGTTTCACAAATGCAGATATGCAAGCAACACTAGCATGTAACAAGTGACAAGATGCACTGTTTTCTTCATTCAATACCATGTCTTTGAGCCCCTTTGCAGTAAAGTTTCATGAATTCCAAACCTTGACAACTAATTATAAATCCTCAGCCCTCTGTATATATGCTACTTGAGAAGGTCATATGATTGGAATTACATACTAGATAAATTTTTAAACATACCTGGACCTTTTTATATAGCAAAATGGAGTTTCAAACCATCCCTGTCATTATCTATATCAATTTTATCACTTACTATTGTTGAGCAATTTTCTATGTCAGAGGTAGCAATTCACCTGTTGAGGGACGCGTGTGTTGTCTTCAGTTTTCCCCAATTGTAAATAAAGTCACTATAAATATGTGCATTTGGGACTTTATGAGAACATACGTTTGAATTTCTCTTGGAGAAATGCCTAGGACTTGATTATAGGTTGTAGCAAGCATATGCTTCACTGTATGGTAAACAGCCAAACTGTTTTCAAAAGTGAATGTGCCATTTTATGGTTGCCCCCCAAAATAATTGAGGGTTCCAGTAGCTCTGCAACCACACCATCACTCTACACAATCTGTGGGAGGGATCGCCTCCCCAATTTTAGTAATTATAACAAATATGGTAATTATCTTGTTACAGTTTCGATATTATTCCTTCAAGGGCAGATACTGAATATCTTTTCATGTTTTATTGTCACCCAGGTATCTTATTTGTTGAAATAGCTAGTCAATTCCACTGCTCAGATTTGGATTCTGTTGTTTTGTTTTGTTTTAATTCTAGGTACATACCTTTTATCAGGTATAATGCATGCGGTATTTTAAATCAGTATACGGTTTGTCTTTTTAGTACTTTGACAATATTGCTTGTAAGTCAGAAGTTTTAGCTCTGTTGAATCCGATTCATCAGTTTCTGTGATCAAGATTGTGATTTGGTTTGATTTGATATGTTTCTGTCATATCTAGGGAATCTTTAATCAATAGGTTTTAAAATTCATAATTAAATTTTTTTTGTTCTTTCTAAGACATATTTATGGTTTTGATTGTTTTATTTCTGTTATTATCGATTTGTGCGTATGTATGTGTCTATTTGTGTCGGTGTATGGAGGACAATGAAATCGTGCACACACATCTGCAAAACAGAGGACACATCTGTGCAAGTCTGTGTTTTCTTCCATTTGTCCTCATTTTATTTTGAACTAAAAATGTTTACATTCATTTATCTGGTGAACAATGTATACGGATGTCAGAGAAGAACTTGTAGAAGTCAGTCCTCTCCTCTCATGTGGACCCTGGGACTGGCTGTAAGCACCTTTACCTTCTCAATCAGCTCGCAAGATCTCCATCTTACTTTTTCTTACATGATCTCTCACTGAACATGAGGCTCACCCTTTTAGTGAGCCTGGGTAATTGGTGTGTCCTCAACACTACAGTTACAGGCATGTGTGGCCATGCTGGACGCAATCCTGCAACATTAACTTGCAAATCACCCCAATGCTCAAACATTGTTTTCCTTGAATACATAACGCTCTTAAATTGTCAGACTTGCTTAATTAGAGAAGCTCAGGGAAAAAAATAGAAGAAATGTTTGTCTTTTTATTTATCACTATTCCTGACCCTTTCACAAATCTCTGAAGACTTCTACCCTGTCATTTGAAAACATGACTCTAAGTTTGGCATACAGATGAATGAAGGGCTTATTCCTCCAAACCAATGTCAACTTAGAGCTTTCAGATTACTGAAAAGATACAGAGAACCCAAAACAGGATCTATATGATATATACCTCTGTGTATCTTATTTTAGTAGCTTTTATTCTTACAAGTCTATATAAATCTATTTCAGAGTTAAGATTATCATATGTTGGGCTGTTAAGATGACTTAGCTAATAAAAGTTCTTGGCTACTTCTATAATTTTGATACTTCAAAAATATTAAATAAATAGAATCAGCATACCTCTAAATATTGGCTTTTATTACTGAGTATCTGTTGCATGGTTGTGTTGTTTTATGATAGCTTTTGGAAATCTCTGTTATTTGATCATTTTGAAACATTTATATATAAGTGTGCAAAGTGTACAGGCCACTTTTGTGTGTCAAGTCAACACATGAACTAGTGTTATCAGGGAAGAAGGAGTTGCAGTTGAAAAACAAAAGACCTCTGTAAGAGTAAGCTGTAAGCCATTTTCTCAATTAGTGATTGATGGGGAAAGGTCCAGCTCATGGTGGGTGGTGTCATCCCTGGGGTGGTGATCATGGGTTCCATAAAAATGTAGGCTGAGCAAGCCTTGGGAAGCAAGCCAGTAAGCAGCACTTCTCCATGGCCTCTGCATCAGCTCATGTCTCCAGGTTCATGCCCTGTTTGAGTTCCTGTCTTGAGCAATATGGAAGTATAAGCTAAATAAATTCTTCTCTCCCCAACTTGCTTTTTGGTCATGGTCTTTCATCACAGCAATAGAAACCCTAACTAAGACACAAAGTTATTATTAGGCTAGTTCTCTTTAAAAAAATTATTACACTTCTTTATTTTGAGTGTATGAATGCTTACTAGCACATTTGTAATACAGTATGTGTGTACCTCATGTTCACCAAAACCAGAAGGTGGTTCCAGATCTTCTGAGGCTGAAATTATTAATGATCGTGTCACTGTGTTGGAATTAAACCCAGTTCCTCTGCAAATAAGTGCTCTAAAGCACTGGGCAATCTCTTTAGCCACAAGATGATTATTTTTGATTGTCCACTTGGTTGGCTTAACAAGGGCCTACTGGATCCTAAAACGCCAGTCTGTGTCTGTCCTTGACGGTGTTTTCTAAGATGCATAACTAAGAGTTTGGAAGATCTGCCTTGTTGTGGATGACAACATAGGACCTTGACAGAATAAAAAAAGAAATAGGAAGAATGCCTGCTGCAGACCCTCTGGGCCCCTTTGTCTGTGTGGAACAGGTCTCTAGTCTCGGGTGGACAAAGCGTAGGATGAATTGACAAACAGATGCACACAGTTGAGGTCGTGTGGAATCTGAATGTATTTTTCAAATCAAGCATCAGACTTTTTATGCAGAAGACAATAAGGAAGTTGGGTGACATATTTGCAAGGTACAAATGAGGTAACCGGAATCTTACATAAAACAGAGGAATGCAAACACAAAAGGTCTAACGGGAACCACCTGGGATAGAATTCATTGATAACAACTAGGATCAACAAGGGATCCACCTAAGATTCACTAATCTTAGAAGCCAGGGTCAAGGGCTTCGCGCCCTTGCCATAGTTCCTATTTTAGTCTATTGTATAGTCCACCTTCCCCTTAGGCCATTGTAAATACGTGTGTATGCGTGTAACTTCGCTATAGTTCTAAGTATCTATTCTGGTTTCTCCTTTGGTCTGAAACTTCCTTCTTCCTTAGTGATGATGAATTCCTGTGTAAGGGAGTGACCTAGCTTTTTATTCAAAGTGATAGTGTAGTACCAGAGGCTATTCTGATTAGCAACATTCTTACTGAATTTCAAGCCCATGGTCTTGCTCAAGGACGTTCTAGGACTGTTGGAACACTGGCGGAAGGCTTTAACTATGTCAGAATTCAATCTTAAAAGGTACTTATAATAGGAAAATACTGAAACAAAGCACGTGGATCCATACACTAGACTAACTCGGGAATGGAAAATTAATGTATGGGTTAGAGGGGACGCCAGACTCCAGGAGGAGAGCTTCCTTGAAGCTCTTTGCCTCATGAGTGACTTTCAAGACTCTCGGCTTAAGCTGACTCAACCAGAGCGCGTGGAAAATGCCACCAGTATGTGCTTCCTGGCTACCATGATGTCATCATCTCTGCTCTACCATGCTCTCCTTAGGATAATGGACTAAAACCTCTATGATGTATAAACCAAAATAAATCTTTCCACTTTAAGCTGTTTTCCTCAGATTATCACAGCAATGGGAAGTCTTGCACACCTACATTCAGAGGCAGTTCATTTTATCATGTGCTTCTTATGTGAAAACTCCATAAGCCATCTTTTAGCCACACATCCACTCAGAAAACCTTTCAGTTTCTATTATCTAAGGATTTTGTTTCCTCTTCTTCCATGAGTGTTTCCATGAGGAATCCATGGCAGACAGTTCTTTCCTTTCAGTTTCCCTTGAAAACCTAGTTCAAGTGCGACATCTGCCAGCAGCAATCACACTGGTGTTCCTTTAGAGACATCATGTGTCTTTTCTCTCTGGAGCTTTCCTCCCTGTTTCTTAGATATTCTCAGAAGTTTAATCAAACTCTGTCTTGGCCTTGCTATTCTGTGTTTGATTTATCTAGTTGTGGATAGCATGACTTCTTAGATCTACTAGTTTGCATATTTCACCAGCTTTAGAGACATTTCTAGTGATGAAGAGTTCAGAAGGCTTTACTCTTTCTCGTTTGACCTTGACTCTGACATTAAAGATGTGGTGTTACCACCACCCCTCTGACCCTTGTAACTCTGTTACCTTGGACTCTGATAGTAAAGATGTGGTATTACCACCACCCCTCTGACCCTTGTGACTCTGTTACCTTGGACTCTGACAGTAAAGATGTGGTGTTACCATCATCCCTCTGACCCTTGTGACTCTGTTGCCCTCACTTTCCACACAGTGACTTCTCTCCATTCTATGTGTGTGTCCTTATTTTCACTGATCATCTTTCCTGTCATCTCTGCTTCTCTGTTGTGTTCTCTTCTGCCACTGTTGCTGGGTTTGGGTTCTGCACTGTTCTCTTATCTCCTTTGTCTGCCTTCTACAGGTCACCAAGATTTTATACTGTATAGCTCATTTTAAGAGAATTTATAAGGTGCTTTTAAAAATCATTTTTGTGATGGCTTCTTTAAAATCCATTATCAGATGATCTGATTCACCTCAGCTTTCAGGTCAGGTGACTGCCTTTTTCTCATTCGATTTATAATTTGCATGGCTTTTGATAGAAAGGGAGATTTTCAATCATATCAGGGACATTTTGTCTGATACACTAAGAATTTCTGAATTCTATTTAGTTTCTTTTGGCACATAGTGACCTTGTATAGTCTTGCTGTGCAGGTCTCCATTGGCTATTAGAACTTTTGACAATCTACATTTTGGAACCCATTAACAGCCATTTTTTGTCAGCTTTATGTCCCTGGGACTCTCACCTGTCTTGGTTCATGCTGCTTGAGTTTATGGAAGTAACTTTTTCATAACAGTGTAGCTCGTGACATTTGATAGGAAAAGTCTCTAACCTATGGGGAAAGGTCATTTACTAGGTTGGAATATGGTATGAATGTTTTCATGCCCTATGATGCCTGTAGGTAGCAAATTTAATTTCCTTTGCTAAAGTCCAACCTGGGTGGTTCCTTATTAAAACTCTAGGAAAGTATCCATTTTCTGCTTTTTTTTTTCCTCCAGTTTTTTTAGTCTGTCATTCCACATTCAAAGTTAACAGCATATCTCCTCTGTGGTGGTTTGAATGAGAATGGCCTCCACAATGTCATATGTTTGAATGCTTGGTCCTCAGCTAGTGGAAGTGTTTGAGAGAATAAATAAGTAGGTGTGGCCTTGTTGGAGCAGGTGTTTCACTAAGGGTGGTCTTTGAGGTTTCAAAGGCTCTCTCTAGACCTAGTCTCTCTCTCTCTCTCTCTCTCTCTCTCTCTCTCTCTCTCTCTTTGTTTATCTCTCTCTGTCTCTGTGTCTGTCTCTCTCTCTCTCTCTCTCACACACACACACACACACACATACACACACACACACACACCACCACCACCACCACCACCACCACCACCACCACCAATAACAACAACAATGGCAATAACAAGACAACCACTATGTGTATACTTCCCAAATAACACCAGATAATCTCAGGATCTTCAATCATCTCTCTAAAGTTCCTTTTGACCAAGGAAGATGAATCCATAGATTCCAGGGATTATCTGTGACCATCTTCATAAGACCAGATTTTTCTCAGCCTTCCATGCCACCTTTTGAAATTCTAGTAGTCTCCCATTATTTTCAGGGTTAATATTTATCCTTATGGGGAAGAAGGAGGAAGAGATAAATACACACAATCTTGCCTGGGGTGGCTGTATAGTATAACTTTTGCATCTAGCTTTGGGTCATATCCAAATTTTATATATTGCTTCACAGATTTGTAATGGAAGTGATTGATCAGACAAAGCCTAGTAGAGTCATTCAGCATCCTTTGGGATGTTCTCACTCTATTAAGTCTTCTTTGGTCACCCTTGGGAATCAAAAACCAATCTGTTTAAACTGTCACTGAGTTAATCTTTCTCTGTACTTTTTTTCCCCCAAGAGGTAGGGTGGAATTCTGCAGAATGCCCTCTAAAGGCCATGCACATTACATTATTATGTTAACCTAGTTAATCTTATAAGACATAAATTCTCTGTGTTTTTCATTATACTACTTTTTTATGTAGAGTCTAAATAATATTTATATATAAATCATTCTAAAGTTATCTGCTTTGTAGGACATAGAATGGAAGAGTTATGGTAGAAATTGAAACTTTTTTGAAATTTTACTAATATGTTTTTTTCTATTCTATTGAAATTTTGCATTACCACTACTCCAATTGACTTGGAGCTTGGCTGCTTTGATCCTGAACATTCGTTTGGTAATAACCAATCTGACATCAGCTTTCCAGATTCTTTATTTCTTGAAAAGCTATCCTTTATAATCTTAAGAGATATGAACTATAATTAGATTCCTTTATCAATTTCACTTTTATCTTGAAATTTAAAGATCTTCTTCAAAAGCTGTGCTTGTTATATTATTCATGTTTTTAAAAAGAAATATTTATTTAGAGGCTAGAGGAGTGGCTTGGCGATTAAGTGTATTTGCTGCTCTTGCAGAAAACCAAGGTTTGGTTTCCAACCCCCACATAGTGGCTTACAAATATCTGTAATTCCAGGTTCAATGCCCTCTGCATGTTGCCCACATACATACTCAGGTCCTCTACAACAATGGTATGCTCTTGTACCCTGTGAGCTGTCTCTGTAGCCCTTACTCTCCTGTTTTCAAAATCACTGTCACCTTCTGAATTTTCCATCCATCTGGACACTGAACACTTGTGACATGTTTGATAGGTGACAGGCACTGTCAGCCTGAGGGGATATAAAGATTAATAGACTGATAATCTGGTAAACTTTCCTATCATCTGTTCGCATTGTGCCAGTTTCTCTCCATGGCAATCCTATGCAGCCTTTGTTCACAGCTGGTCTCTGAGCATTGCTTCCAAAGCTCTTCCTTTTCCCCAGTGCTTTCCAGCAATTCTGGCCACTGCTCCTAAGTGCAGGCTTGGCTCCTGTTTTCATCCCTTCTTCCTCTCCTCTGTGCCCTTTTATTTTCCAAGCTGTGAAGAAAGCTTCCTCTGCAGATGAATCAGTTTCTCCCCCATCAAATGAAGATTATGTGAGGTTCATTTTTTTTCTTTCCTCCTTTTCTTTAAAATCACTCTCCTTCAAGGCCCATACAAAGGACAAACCTGCTTTTAAAATTTCTTTAATATTCTTTTAAAAATGATCTTAGTTCCAGGTCTGATTATAGCCAGCATTTATTTCTTTCAAAAGAACAATCTTCAAGGTGCTGAACTTCTTCATTGCTCATTGAGGGTAATTTCCAGCCTTTAATCAGACTCATATTCAAAGGAACAGTATTGAAATCTCTTCATTGGTTTTTAGAAAAAAAATGGACACACATAGACTTCCTGTCTGTATCATAATTAGATTCTCTAGGGGGTTGAAACCTATCATGACTTTATCATAATATGTTTCCATTTTCTCTACTGTTTATAGCAAAATATCGTGTTTAACAACAATCTGATTATTTCTGCAAAATGAGTTTCCTAAGCAAAGACATATGATCCATATTCCATCAGGCTCTGTTCTCAAATATTACAGTCCTTCCAAATATACCAACCACCATAGATTTTTCTTTTGGCTGCACTTGCAAACCAGCTGTCTGCAGAGCTATCAGTGAGTTTATTTTTCTTGGCTTAAATGCAGACCTCTAGTTATTAATATGGGCATCAGTTCTCTTTGCTGACAACTCAAGATAAGGTAAAATGGAAGTGACATAACAGAGTGCATGTATGTTAACATGTGTCACCAAAATGCTTTGCTGACATCTAGAAATATCTGGTCTGAACACCAGCAACCATCTTCAGCCTGTCCTATCATGGGGACGTCATTCTCATTGATTTGTAGAAATGACACATATATCCCTGTGACTGTAAAATAGCAATGTGAAGTCAGTCCCAAGAGTTCTTGGAGCTGGTCCCCGGCTTCCAGTTTTCTGGTATCCCCCACAATTATTAGTCTGATTCTCAGACATCCATTTCCTTTGACTTAACGAGCCATGACTCTGGGATTTGGGATATCTCTTTATCTCTCTCTTTAATTTGCAGTCATTTGAAAGAAAATATGAAGAAACAATAACAACAAAAGTTAAAACCAAAAACCAAAAACCAAAAAACCAAAACCAATACCAAACCAAACAAAATCCCTCAAGTTCAAAATACAAAACAAAAACATCCTAGCAAGCAACTCCCCCCCCCCAATATTCTGCAATTTTATAATTTTAATTCTTATTTTACCCTTTTGTAAAACTGGATGTTTTACTCTTGGATATGGTTCATATAACGAGTGAGGATTCCCTGATTGTAGTACACATGGAAATTACCTGGAAGACTTATCAAAAATGCAGATTTGCAAACCCTGCTTACAAACTGATGCAGCAATCTGGCAGGAAGCCTGTGATTGTGTATACAAAATGGGCTCCCCAGGTGACCTGCGTGCAGGTGGTCTGGACCGTTAGAGAAGCATTTGAGTCAAACTGTAATCTCTTTGCAGTTTAAATTACATGTTTATTTCTATTTTTATCTAGTCTGCATTTTCCTTTGGCAACATTTGTAATAGTGAAGATGTTAATCACGAATCTCCTCACACTTGTTCAGCTAGCTTGGCCTCAGCTCTCTGGAGAAGTGGGTACTCTGATATCCTAAGGACTTAGGGAACAAGAGAAGCATTGCCACACTTAGCCTGTGGTCTGGAGTGCATGCTGCTGTTGAACATCTGCAAGGCCTAGTTAAGAGGTCCCTCAGCCCACCACTGATAACAGCAACTTTTCACACTTGAGAGAGTCCTTATTTTAATATTTTATGTCAAATTAGACATTACCTTTCCATGGTGAGCACTTTTGAAAAATAGCATGCTTACATAAAATATTTAGCTGCTACTGAATTTATGAGGCAACTAATGCTATGGAACCTTAATCAAAAGCAAAATACCACATGAGGAAATGGCACAGCTTCAAAACGCAGAGGGACAAACTTTGGCCTAGATTAAATGTCACCAGTAAAATACTTGGTAATGAAATGAGCAAGACCAAAGGTCAGGCTTCCATAAAAAAATCACATTCTGGCTCCAGCTTCATTTTAAATCATCTTAGATTAGGACTGGACCATTGCCTGTACTTTCAAGTGAGACACCTTGTGAGCTTCGGGCTGGGTGCTCTTTAAAGCATGTGAAAGATACTAGCTTTGGAGTAATGTTTTCCTCTTTCTCATTTTTAGTTGTCAAAGTCTGATCGGGTGACACATTCTTTCCCTAGAAGAGGGTTCTACAAAGTAGTCTGTGAAAATGAGGCTTGCACGAGAGTCACCTGGGTGGAGGGGGCTGCAAATGAAAAACAAACAAACAAACAAACAAAACAAACCTCTGTCGGATTGGTCTATGAGAAAGTCCATAGGGAATTTTCCTGATTGGTGATTGATATGGGCATATAAGAAAAAAAGTCGGCTGAACAAGCTATGTAGAGAAAACCAGGAAGCTGTGTGAGTCTGTGGTCTCTGCCTCAGCTCCTGCCCTGAATTCCCTCAATGATAGAGTGTGACTTGGGATGTATAAACCAAATAAACTATTTTCTCCCCAAGTTACTTTTGGGCATGGCTTTTACCATACCAATTGGAAGCAAATTAAGACTCTGTGTGTGTGTGTGTGTGTGTGTGTGTGTGTGTTGTGTGTGTGTGTTTGTGTGCATATATGAACATAGTGAGTATGAAAGTCCTAGGACAACTTTTAAGAATGAGTTATTTCCTTACTTTTTTTTTTTTTTCAGGATGGGTCTTTCTTGTTTGTATTAATGAACTGCATGTCCAGATTGTCTGATCCTGTGAGAGTCTGGGTGTTTCTTCTGTTTCTGCCTCCTCCCGTCTCCACTTAGAGTGCTGGGCTTATTGATGTGTGTAATTTTATCTAGCATCTAGGACAGACCTCAGCCCATCAGCTTTGAGTGGCAAGGGCTGAGACATCTCTCAGCTCCTATTATTTTACTTTAATGTGGCAAATATTCTATTTGGCTCAAGAAAGTTCCAATTTATGACTTGCTATAGACAATTTTTCATTATGTTTAGCTTCCAGTTGATTCTCAAAATGTTCAAATTGGGGTCTAAAGCATTAGGTAGCACCCTTTGTAGGTCAATATATAGACATCTTTTGCACTTTCAAGTATACCTAGTCTGCTTACTCACTAAATCCAATGAGGAGGAAAGGCTAGCAATTATCACTGGGCTATAATAAAATGGTCCGAGGGAGACATAGTTCCTCATAGCCTTAATTTATACAATTTTCCAATCTGTCACCCACGTAATCTCTCCCCCCTTGCTAACAATTCATGGAATGTGACTATATACCATCCTTTCTTATTAAGGAATAGCACTCCAGGTAGAAAGGAACACCCACATGCCTCTATGTACATTCTAGCCACAAGGCTGCATCTTACAAGGGAAAAAAAATCCCTTTATATTACAAGGAAACTATAATTGTAAGAAATACATCCTCATGACTAGTACCCACATGCTCCTCCAAGATCTGCAAAACGTGGCTGCTTTTGAAATAGGAACTCAGAAGCTCCTCTTGCTAAAAGTCTTGACTCCTCCCTGGGGCTCCCTGGATGACTAAAGGCAGGAAGAAAGCCTGGCATCTCTTTCTTCTTGTTGTGTCTGTCTCCTTTGGCACAGAGATAAGTCATTGCTTTAAACCTGCAGTCACACCAAAGTCCTGGAAGAACAAAATGCCAGGCACAGAACATCTCCAGGATGTGAGCATGACCCGGGATGCCCAGACCGCACAACTAATCCTCTCCAGAGAACACCTTATACTTGAAAGCAAGAAGTCATTCTTCAATGACCATGAGAAAAGTAGCTCACAAAAGAATAAGTAAAACACTTATATGCCACAATGAGCCAACCTTTGCCTGAAAGCATCCAGGGGTTTGAATCAAAGCAGCCTAATTATTTTCTCATTTATCCCTAAAAGCCATATTTAATTTGCTGTGTTGTTATAGGGACTTTCCAAGAGAGAAAAACTACTAGAAGAATGGTGTTTTCTTTCACTTAGAATTTGCTGTGTGGCATTCTGAGTCAGGCACAGCGCCAGACACTGCCATGATTTAGAATTGCTCCTATTAGTAGCATTACAACAGTTAAGTGAGGTCAGCGCTTGGTAATGTAGCCATGCATTTACACCGTGTAAAGGCTAAAATATTATTTCCAAGACCTTGTCTAGGTGTTCCTCAGTTATGAAATCATTAGAGAACCCAAAATTGCAGAGATTTCATGAATCACTATTTTTCTCTATTTTATTTTTAATTTATTTCCTTCCCCTTGAAATGATTATGAGTCAAATTTCACGACAGCTTTGACACATTTGCATTCATATTTTCCAGGAAAAAAAGAATCATTTAAACAATCATTTAACTGCTACAGGGTAGATTGGGAATGTCTGATATAGCCAGTGAGGTCCTCAAACCTCTCTGTCCAATGAAGAGCCATTCATGTATCCGTGGCTCCACATTGGAGGTAATCAACCTGCCTAGTCTTACAGGATGGCCAGTTCATTAAGAACCAAAGGATCTGGGGACTACAGATTAGGGAAAAGTTTATAGTGAGTGCAGGGTGAGTTAGCTTATGGCCATGCTAACATATTAATCCCCATCTGGCTAGCCAGTCAAGTTAAAGAACAACAACATCTAAATTGGGCTTTGAATAATTGATGACAGCTGCAGAGCTATTTAAAAAAAAAAGATACATAGGAAGCCTATGTGCATGCAATTGCTAAGCCCATTTCCTTTCTCATTGGTTACACGTCCGCCTGAGACCATTTGCTTTTGTCTGGAGCTTCAAGAACTCCAGTGACATCCTTTTGATGGAAATGATACAGAAGTTATATGCTTTTATAAAAGGACCACCAAATTAACTCAGTTGACTTCAAAACCTCAGGCCCGTAATTTTTCTGTACATGTAGATATACAAAAGGAGGGAAACAGAAATTGAAAATGAGCTTTTTTTTTTTTTTTTTCCCACGGAGCGTCACTGAGTGTGAGGGTAGCATAATAAAAATGTCCACAACATCAGGGAGTTTGAGATGAAAAGGAAGTGCTTTTAATCAAATCAAAAGAGAGACAGACGGGGTTTGAAAAACAGCAATTACAAAGAACCTCATGAAAGAATTAAGTGAAATTCATTTATAACCGCAAATCACTTCCTCAGATGAAAGTGATTTCTCTAACCCCCTAACTCTTTAACTTTGGGGGAACGCTGTCTACAGAATCAGCTCTCAGATCCTGAGCTCTGAACCAGTGCAGGGTGGTGTCTGACTCCCTCTGTGTATCCCCAGCTGTCACACCTCCAAAGTTTCTTATATTAAATGTTGAACTTTTCAGAATGAATCCAGATGACAGAAGAACAAAGTATTTAGAAACGAATAAACAGCAGATGCATCCAAATAAAGTCTATGACATTACAGTATTTCTGATTGCAAAACTAAATCACCATATCTGGGATGTAAGTTTCACAGGCCTAGTGGGTAAATGTTCAGCCATGATATGATCTCAAGTCAAGATTCTCAGCACTAAATACGTATCCTTAAAATGACAATTCGCAATTTGTAAGGCAGTGACCTAGCCCACCACTCAAGTAAAAGGCACAAAGAAAATTGGAGATACATTTCTGTACCCAACAAGCACGTGCTACCCCAGGCATTCTTCAAAGATGTTTGAGACACTTTGGGCAGCAATGCAGAGCAATGACGACTAGACTCGTCATAGAGTTTACATTAGCTGAGGATGGAATTGGAACTTTGATTCTCTGCTTGGTATCAAGGCCAACATTATAATCGCTTTTCATGGTCCAGTTGTAGTTAGTGAGTGCTTTGTTTCGGGTGCCAGAGAAACACTCCTAAGGAAAACAGGAAGACAAAGTTAAAAGATGCTGATGTAATGAATACAAACACAGACTAGATACTCCCAAGGTGATCTGACTTCAGTTTATCAGTTAGAGCTGGAAGCCAAACAACTCCCGTGAGATGAGCTAAAGAGCTAAACAGAAATAAATCATGATGTGAGGCAGAGAAAAGCAGAGCTAACATGAACTCTGGAAATACACTAACTTAGCACCTATACACTTCATGCAAAGACAAGGGGCCAGGAAAGTTCAGGTTTAATCCTCATTAATTCCTGCCTGCAGCAAATACTTCCTTTGCCATGTATTAGTTACTGCTTGCCACCTAACAGGCACTGTTTTCTCTTGCTGTGCTTATGAATTCAGTGTTTAGATGACATGATATGATATAGATGCTCTTAATTTAAAAAAAAATAGGAAAGTAAGTCACAGAAATAAGATGAAAAATGCATTCCAGGTCACCTAACTGATAACGCCTGCTAACCCAGTATAAAATCCAGACAGGCTGACTCATGCTAGAGTGTGCAAGATTAAGCTCAACTCTCCTAAGTCATCATTAATGAAGTTACTTGTCCCCTTTTGCTGTAGCTTAAATTATCATAAATGTAGTTTAGACAATGTAAATTTTTCATCTTATATTTGAGATGTCTAGAAAGCTTGGGAATTAGAATATTTGACATCTTTGTCTCCACGCCATCCTGAGTAACAGTTAATTAATTTGACAGAACATTGTTTGGGTTGCACAAGGGAATTAGAAATGTCTGCTATAAATGTAGATCTCAATCATGTAGAACTTTTCATATTTGTGAATCACGTTTTCAATAAAATTAAGATTATGCTTACACACTGTTTTATAAAATCACATTGCTGTGACCAGTCAGGCCAAGAGTCCAATAGCATGTTTGGCTGCGTGATTAGGACTTACTTCTGGAAAAATTTTCTCTAGAGTTTTTTCCCACCTCGTGTGGTGTGCCTGGCCATGCATACACCACAGTGTCTGTGGAAGCCGGAGGACAACTTGTGAGATGGTTCTTTCCTTCCACCACCTCGGTTCTGGGGGATCAAACTCAGGTCATCAGGCTTAGCAGCAGTGCCCTCATCCACTGAGGTACAGTATTGTATTTCTCTTCTAGAAATATACAGACCATATATATGTATGTATATATATATATATATATATATATATATATATATATATACATACATACACACACACACACACACACACACACACACACACACACGGACTCTGGCACTGAGCCTACCAACAACATATGATTAGCAAAAGCAGGAGAGTGGGACAGAAGGCAAATTCAGATCATATAAAGAATCTATTATCAATTACATATTAGAAATTCCTTTACAAATACATTTAAGGCAGTAGTCGTCTTCCTTCTTGAATTGAGTCATGCTAGAGAGAAGACAGAGCATAGGAAAGGGCTCTATGTGAGGTATCAGGAGGTATTTCCTGATCATGGCTTCCATGGGTCACCTCAGCGGAGGGGTCAAGAGAGCCAGTGGACCATCACCATGCAGTCTTCTTGTAGTGTTTGAAAATGTGCACCGCACCAAGACACACATAGCCTTACATGCATATGTAGTACACACACTGATCTCTTTGTTGTGCTCTGGGAGTGCGTTATCTGTCTTTGTCACAAGTATTTCAGAAACACTTTAAAGATGTTTGAGAAAAGACATGTCAATCTCTTTAAATAACGGCCTCTTTGAAATTTCCCCTGGTATTTTTAACACGCCTCTTCAGAAAACTGTACACAATTGCAATCAGAGCAAACAAAGACAATTTGCGTTTGCAATGAAATAGCTTAATGCTTTCCTTAAAGGGGTAGCTTGATTAATTTCTTTTATTAGGCTAAGCAGGATGATCCACGAAGAAAGGTGCCGTGTAGCTACAGAGTTATTATTCATTATAATAAAGGCCAGGATAGCAACAACCCAATAATAGGATATTAATGGACTTTTTAACAATGATGCAATGGCATCTCCCGGAGGCAACAAGCAGCTTTAAAGAAAACAGAATGAGGGTTTCTCAATGGAAAGAAATGAACTGTGTTTTTCCCAGGGAAAATGAAATAAGTACTGACTATCTTTCAGTCTTTTCTAACTTTACATCCACATTAGTAAAAGGAGTTCAGATCTGCAAGAGAACACCCCTGCCTTCCACAAATGGATGCAGGAAGAACTGACTCCCGTCGGCTGGTGTTTAATGTTATGAATCTGACTTGTCAGTCTTATGATGCATAAGCATGAACAGAGAGAGAGAGTGAAGCCTGCATTTCTGAGGTTTGGGAATAGATTAGAGTGTTTAGACAGCTTTCATGTCCAGTCTCAGCCAGCCATGCTGGACATGAAAGAAACTTCAGAAAAGTCTCTAGCTCTACAACAAGCCCAGGGTGAAGTCTAGGGAGATGAATCATCGCTTGCTGAAAGTACAGTGAGCTGAATCTGTCACTGAAGCCTACACTGGCAACCTTGCAGGAAAATCCTGTTTCTGTCTGTGGATAAAAAAAAGTGCATAATAACCCTAAACAAAATTAGACATCTGTACTGGAAAGATGGTCTGTGTCCCTGACTTCATTGGCTAATGAAAGCAACCTTAGAGAGACTTTTTATACACTGGTACATAATCCTTGCAGGCTAAGTGTGGTGAAATTTTTTCCTTATTTAACAACAAAATGTCTTTAGCAGTGGTTTGATTCTTGACCATCAAAGTCCTAACCTCGCTCTGTCTTTGGTTATTTCACTTTTATTGGGGACCTTCTACATGTCAAGTATTTTGTGTTGGGTTGTAGAGATACAAATTTAAAAGGCAGTAAAAACTCAGAAAGCCATTACTGGAAAAAAGATGTGTAAACCTTGAGTACAAAATGTCTAGTGAACATCCCAATAAAGTTGCAGGTTTCGGAAACAGAGGGGCTTTTCTCAGGGCTTACTGAAAGAATGAGTGGGAAGCTGTTTCCAGAGGATAAATTTGGTTTTGTGAGACAATTAATAGGCTGACATTTGACCAAAGAAGGAAGTCAAAGAAATGCAAAGAATGAATGGTTTGGACAAAATCATGGAGCAATAACAAAGAATGGATATAGAACAAGGAGGGTGTGCACAGAACTGGAAGTTAAACTCCTGAAACTGGGAGGAAGAGAATTGGAAACAAGAAGAGGGAACTCATGAACCTTGCTAAGAAAATCCACTGTGTAGACCTCTTATCTGTTACATAGAAACTTTCTTTCTGTGACCCTGAAGTTAAACTGTGAGCAAGAAACATGATGTTGATGGACAGTCTCTGTATTGAGATAGCAGAGGCAGCAGGAACTGTCTACAGGAGAGCAAGCGAGGCTAGACAAAGTCAGATGCAGAGGAGATAGTGACATGGGCAGACTGTTCAAGATGAGCGTGTAAGTGTTTGGTGATGTATGTGAGAGAATGAAGGATAGTTTGAACTTGTCTTGAATTACTCGGTAGAAATAGTTTTTAGAGAGGAACACAGCTGCATGGCTGTGAGAGAGTCAAGAAACTGACTTGAAGTAAAAGGGGGAGTGTGTAGATAGCTATGTTCCCAATGCTGAGCTTAAAGTGACCACAAAGTTTGGGAGTCAGCAAAAACATAATAATCCTTCCAGTGAGACTGTAAGACAGGCTTTGCAGTTGTACATATTGACAGGAAAAGACAGTGAGATGCAAAAGCCAGCATGAAGCATCTTCATCTTGCTCTGTGTACTAAGTTTCCACTCTACTGAGTACATCTGAAAAGTAGGATACAGATTTGACCTACCTGAAATGATGAGTCCCTCATTTCTCTTGGGCTTTCTCACGTTTCTTTTTTGTACGTATCCATGATGCAAGTCATTACAACCATGTGAGATCCGACTGGGATATTAAAAGGTAATAGGATTGCAATATGTAAAGGGAAGATGTTTGGATTCCCCATAGTCCAAGAGAAAAGCAGTCTGTGAGCTAAGTCATCGGTGAAGTGCATTCCTAGGCTGTTTCCCCAGCTTGTGTGCTTGCTGTAAGAGGCTCCCCTCAATCTGTCCAGTGTATTGACATTTATCTTTTTAAATTTAATGTCTACTTTCCTAAAATGTTTGGCTTTCCCCTCAGTATATACTTCTACCTTTCATATACAAACTTTTCTTTCTATTTTGGTTAAGTAGTGTAGACGACCACATCCCATGGAGTTTATATAAAAGAACCCAAGAAGACTCTGAGCATTCAAAGGCCAGGTTCCTGATGCTCTAGTTAGTTTGGCGTACACAACTCTTTTCTACCTTTTCAGTGTCTGGTAGAAGACTTTGAACAAATGAGAGCACACATACAATGTACTTTCTAAGGTCCAGATATCAGGAAATGGTATGCAGTTTTCCAGTTTCATTAGCAGTTAAGAATAATATCAATTAGCTGGCTGGTGGTGGCATACCCCTTTAATCCCAGTACTTGGGAGGCAAAGGCAGTTGGATCTCTGAATTTGAGCCTGGTCAGGTCGACAGAAGTGAGTTCCAGGACAGCCAAGGCTACTTAGAGAGACCCTGTCTAGAGAGAAAAAATAAACAAAGAATAACAGCAACAACAACAACAAAAAAGAGTTCTGTCAATTAAACAATTCTGTAAGTCTAGAAGATGGCACAAAAGATAAAGACCTTTACTGCAAAGCCTAAAAACTTAGAAGTCAGGCTCAAGAACCCACAGAGTAGAAGGAAATAACCAGCTCCAGAAAGTTGTCCTCTAACCTACACACATAACCCACCACACACATACACACACACACACACACACACACACACACACACATACTAGCTAGATGATAGATAGGTAGCTAGATGACAGATACGTAGTTAGATGATAGATAGATAGATAGATAGATAGATAGATAGATAGATAAACTCATAAGTAAATATAATAAGCAGTATTATAGTTTGAATGTGAAATGCCCCCCATGGGCTTGTGTCTTTGACTACTTGATTCCCAGGTGTTGTCACTGTTTGACGACAGAGAACCTTCAAGGGGTATAACCTTCCCATAAAAAAGTAGCCTGTTGGGAGGTGGGCCTTATAACTTGATGCCCAGCCCCAGGTCTAGCCCAATTTCTCTGTCTCTGGATCATCCAAATATAAACAAGCAGCTTCGTGTTCCCACTGCCAAAACTGTGAGCCATTGTGAGCTAGACATGCCTTCATTGTGAGCTAGGCATGTCTTCAATATGAGCTAGGCATGCCTTCATTGTGAGCTAGGCATGCCTTCATTGCCATGATGGATAGAACGTTCTCAAACCGTAGGCCAAAATAAGTCATTCCTCTTTCAAAATTACATCTTTGGTGTGTTTCATTGGACTAACAAGAAAACGGACTAATATAAAATCTGATGCCAAGAAGCAGGGTAACTGAGCTTAACCATGCAGCTCGTAGGCTGGGGAACTGGTACACTGAAGAACTGTGGAAGAATTTGGAGCTGCTGTTTACTGAAGGCCTTGAAGGCTGTAAGCAGTGCTTAATGGAAGTTTTAAAGAAATTGTAGATCAAAATACAGGCATAAATGTACACAGTGAAGGGTGTGTTTGTGAGGTTTCAGAGAGGGGCAGGGACACCTTTGAAAACTGCAGAAAATAGAAAAACCATTTGCATTGCATTCTGGCCAAGGATCTGGCTGCTTTCTGCCCGGGTCCTGAAATTTTTAGTGAGGATAAAGTGCACAGCAACAGGCCAGATTCATTCGGTAGGGGAAACTGTACACGGTGGAGCATTGGCTCAGGCTACTGCTGTTGCTTACGGGGTCGACCAAAGTTTAGAGTGACTGAGCAGAAGGCTATGAAAACGGTGCACCGTGTCAAGGAAAGGAATGTGAGTTCAGTTCAAAGGAACGGGAGTGTGGCTGGAGCAGGTGTTGACCGTGCAGCCATGATGGTTAATGGTACTCATTGTCCTTCTGCTGGAGGACAATAGGAAAAGCGACTGCAGAGTCAGGCTTTACTCCTGATACCAATGACTGGCATTAGTTATTTTTCTTATTTGTAACAAGTCAGAAATGATTTGTTTAAGCTTAAGATCTGACGATATATAAGCCATTGTGCCCAGGAAGGCCTAGTGGCAGTGTGACCCACTCACGGCTACAACAGTAGGAAGATGGGTACACAGTTCCAACCATTGTGTCAGGGTTTATGCAATGGATTGAACTTGAGGCAAGGCTGGAACGCCAACCACCCACTCTTGCAAGTCAGGCCTCGCCTCTTAAAGGTCCTATAACCATCCAAGGCAGTGTCACCTGCTGGGAACCAAGTATACAGACATATGAACTTGTGGGTGGGAGGAGGGATTTTTCACATGCAAATGATAGCAAAGAGACTGGGAAAAATTGGTCCATTGAGAACAAGAAATGAGAGTTTTAAGAGGCATGTGTATTCAAGAGTGCAGTGTGCAGCAGAGTGAAGAAAATAAATGACAAGCTGATCAAAAGTTGCAGAGCAAGCATTCCAACGGGGTTCCAGGTTTGTCATTAAAATGCTCAGTAGTGCTCGGGTAGCTGGCACTGGCTCCTGCCTCCTATCTCTGTTCAGAAATAGTGTGGGCTTCATGGCGTGATGCTCTGTAAGTCTCGGCATCAAGGATGGCAAGTGGGAGGGGCTGGAAAGATGGCTTAAGACTTAAAAGTGCACACTGCTCTTGCAGAAGACCTGCGTTTGGTTTTCAGCCCTCACATCAGGTGGCTTACAAGCACTCAGGACTCTAACTTTGGAGCATTAGGCACCTCTTCTGGCCTTGATGGGCTCCTGGACTTACACACATAGATGCATATATGTTTACACAATTTATATATATATATATATATATATATATATATATATATATATATATATATATATATATAAAAGAATGGGAACTGTGTTAGTGCCTGAGTATACTCAGTCTACTTTTTGTTTAGTATTCAGTTCATACCTACGAGAAAGTGATGCTTATTAATACACCTGATTGACACAGGTGATAGATACGGTGAGTAAATCTATACAAGGCTGAATTTGGGACTCAGTTAACTTCCTGGCAATGCTAACATGACACTACCTCATTTCCAGACAACTCATTAAAGAGTTTGCTGTTTTGGAATGGACCTATAAGCTGCATTTGTCCCTACTCTGAACATTTCTGCCCTGCTACATATTCCAGGGGTATCAAAATGGATTATTCTGTGTTATTGTTTGTTTTCTGAGGTAGATTCCTTATCTTTCTCCATATCCTCTCTGCCTCTGTCTCTCATCTCTCTGTATCTCATCTCCCTCTGTCTCTATCTCTCTGTCTTTGTCTCTCTCTGTGTGTATCTGTCTCTGTCTGTCTTTTTTCTCTCCTGTCTCTCTGACTCTTGTCTCTGTCTTTGTCTCTCTGTGTGTCTGTCTCTGTCTGTCTTTGTCTCTCCTGTCTCTCTGACTCTTGTCTCTGTCTTTGTCTCTCTGTCTCTCTGTCTCTCTCTCTCTCTCTGTCTCTCTCTCTCTCTCTCTCTCTCTCACACACACACACACACACACACACACACACACACACACACACACACTATGTAGTCAAGCTAGCCTAAAACTCATGGCAACCCTCTTGAATGAGCTTACCAGGTGCAGGGGTTACCAATGTATTTCAGCACATACATGCCTAGCTCTATATTGTGATCCTTTAGAATAAAGTTTCCTAACTAGAGTGTTTTCCAAGCCTATTTACCTATCCCAGCCTGCCAATAGAACCTGTTAATAGAGCAAAAGCCAATTGTACTATAATGAAGAAACAAATGGACAGGGAGATTGGATTGATGGTGATAGGAATTTCTATTTTGTTATTGTTGTTGTTGCCCTTTCTATATAGTTTCCTGTAGCGAAATGCATTTTTCATTAATACATTGTTTACCCATACGTGAGCTTTCCTCACTCTCTGGCCACATTCTTGTCTTCTTTTGCTCTGGCAGTTAGTTCACTGATGAATCCCAGCCTAAAGATCTCTAAACAACTGGCCCCATGGCTTTATCCATAGCTACCACCAGCTGCTAACCCATTCTGTTACCCACAGATTGACTTCTTCTGTCCTGGCAATGATGCTTATTCCTTTCACAGATGTTACTTCTGGTGATTACCTAGGTCATCTTCATCTTACCTCTAGGTCCATAGCTTTTATCACACAAAGGGTTACTCATTATTAATGCTACCATGGACCCATCTCAGAGCCTGATCAGATCACATCCTATCAAAGTCCCTTTATATCCATCCAGTCAGAAGCTATGCTGTGTGCATGTTTGAGCAGGACAGAAAACAAAATCTGTAACTGCATCTTTCTGAGGCAGTATACCTGAATTCATATCCTGTGACTTTGGGCATACATCAGTCTTTTCAACTGCAGGGATAAGAATATCAATTACTTCTGAGGAACTGTGAATTCATCAGTTTAAAAGTGCTTGGCATAGTTTCTAGGCTGTTGTAAGGACCAAGCACACACATTATCTATTGATGGTGTGTTGTATGAAGTTGTTCAGTTTGTGGTTCTGCAGTCAAGTATTTACAAGCAGGAAGATGGTTAAGTCTCAACAAGAAACTAAAGAGATGGCTAAGTGGTTAAGGGCACTGGCTGTTCTTCCAAAGGATCCAGGTTTAATTTCCAGCATCCACATGGCAGCTCACAACTATCTGTAACTCCAGTCTCAAGGGAACTGATGCCCCAACACAGACATAAATGTAGGCAAACCACCAATGCACATAAAATGAAAATACATAAATCATTGAAAGAGAAAAAGAAGAAACACAAGTCATGATGTAGGCATCTGGGCTTTTGGGCCAGTGAGAGGAAGGTTAAGTCTTCCCAAAAATCCTACCTCACATGAGTGATGAAAACATTCCATTAAATGCATGCTTTTACCTTACCTTCATTTGCAAGATTTTCTTGGTGTCTTCTTTAGCCATAAATCTCTTAGCTAAATTTAACCCAATGACTTAGAACACTTCAGCAATGCTCTAAATACTCTGGAGATGGAGAGATGGTGTGAAGCGATACATGAAAATAATTAGGCACAAGGCCCAGAGCACAAGGGGAAACTCGTTGCCTGCCTTAGATGGGTCTCGGGACCCTGGGTGTAGCCAGATCTTGGGAACCCCTCAGGATAAGGCTCTTTTGATTCTTTTTCCCATGTCTTCTTACACACCAGAGAAACTTGTTTGGTAATAAGAATATCATAGTTTTGGTGTGGATCTAGCATAGTCTAGAATAAAGAACTAAGTTGCCATACATAAATTCTCTACAGTGTTCTTTCACAGGACACTTGCTATGCTGTTTTGGAAAGGGAGCTGTTTGTTGGTAGTGGGAAATCTCTGTGTATCATGATTGACTAAGTTGTCACCATATCTCTGCTACTCCAACATGAAGTTTCTAGCTTATTATACCAAATGAAAACCTGCTCCAAGGCTCAGCATCTCTCACCTTTTTTCTTTTGGAAATCAATTATTCTAATTAAAAATATGTCTGGTGATACGTTTATATGCAGATAAAAATGCTTCTTGAGAAATGTGCATATCATAGGAGTGGTAGAGGAGTTTTCCACATACCCCTTGTTTAGCTTCAAAAACTATAATCAATGAAGCAATCCTTCAAAAAGTCATCCAGACATACTACATTGTTAATCGGCTTTCCCGAAACGTTTATCTCAAGATCATTCTCTGATTTTGATATCACCTAACATCGTACAGTGGTGTCTCTTGTTAAAGAGAGAAAACACACCAAATCAGGTAGAGAAATGTTTTCACTCTGGCAGGGTAGCGCAGCAGCTGTGTACCTCTTCTTCTTGTTTGAACATACAACCTTCAGATCTGTCAACACCAGCACGTCTATGTATACTGAAAACCTGACTGCTGCCAACATTAAGCCCTGCCTTTCTAACAAATGCTTTTGTCCAGGTTTACAAATAAATATTTTGGCCCCTGTAAGAAGCTTAAGGCTCACTGGAAGCTTGTAAAGTCTTTTCTTGAGGCCCTTCCACCCCCCTCTGCTCTGTTCCCAGCCCTTGCTGTTTTTATCACCTCCCGTTAGCTTACTGTACATCTCTCAATCTCACAAGATTAAATGGACATAACCCATTTATTATCAAACTACCTAGAATTAAATATACACACAGCAGCTAATGTGAGCCCGTAATCTTTATATTGCTCCCTAACATCAAGACAGTAATCTGTTTAAAAATGTGTTGCTTGAATACAGTCATGTAACTGTTTCCTGTTACCTAGCTCCGAGCATTGCTCTGTAGAAACCCAGCCTCTCTCTTCTGGCAGTCCAGCTCACTGGTGTGCTTCAGTTCTCTTATGGAGAACTACAGATGGACTCAGCCTGTTGTCAGTTCATGGCCCTGCATATGCTGCTCCCTCTGTGCCTTCACTCACGTTATCCCCTCCCTCTTCTCTCCATCAAGCCTCCTTGTCCTTTCTTGGCCCTCCTGCTGGAAGGAAAAACCACAGATCTGATATTCCCCCCCCAACACCCTCCCCTCCACACACACACACACACACACACACACACACACACACACACACACTCCCGCAGGTTCTCAAAGCCTCATCCAGAGCTTCCAATTTCTCCTCTTTCACCAGCTTTGAAGGTAGGGTGCCCTTTCCTGCAGGGGGTTGACTGCTATTAAGCTAGACCACAGCCCTCTGCGGTCTCACCACACCGAACCCACACAGAGCAGAGTTCTCAGGAACAGGTTAACTGGTACTCACAAGAGAGGGTTTTTTGTTTGTTTGTTTGTTCGTTCATTATTTGCTTGCTTTTGTTTTTAAGATAGTGACTTTGCCCACAAAAGGAGGAAAGACTTGCTGCCCTGTGAGTTGCTGCTGCCTACCACACAGCACATAATGAATTTCTAAGTTTCTTTTCTCCAGTGTTTCACGCCACTTAGACTAATGCAAGAACTGTATCTTTCTGGCCTTTGTTTCAATTACAATATACTGAGAGTGCTGGGTGTGGGGAGAGGCAGAAGGGAAGAACAGCAAAAATCTATAGCTACTAGGTTGCTTCTCTAAATCAAATATCTGTTCTTTTCCTCTAAGGCGAGTGTAAGAAAAAAAACATACTAGGGGCTGGCAAGGGGCAAGTGTGGGCATCTAATATATCTTTTTGTCAGCTGTCAGCTGCCTCTGCTGAGCCACACACCCTTTCCTGCAGATGAATACTCTACAGAAAGAGCCAGAGTGTCTCCGGGTGGGTTGTAGGCATTTCAAAGGCACGCTTCTTCCCCCATCTCCGTCTGTGTTGTTCAAGTGCCTATTTTCAATTTGCAGTTGTGCTGGGGAAACGTTTTGATTCTTGATTTAGAATGTGCACTCCCAGAAGGTTCCAAGAGGGTTTCAGGCAAAGAGATAAAGCTTGTCTCTTTAGGCTTTTTTACAGCTCGAGCTCTGTGGCAATAATACATGCCCCACACTGTGCTTAAATCCCTGGTTTTCTGAAAGCCAGCCCAATTCCTATTTGGTGGGTCCTTTGACATGCAAGTACCGTTCCCTGCGGAGGGAGGGAGAGAAGCTGGGTCCCTCACTTTCTCTCATCCTCTCTTTGTTTCTCAAACCTAACACAGGAGTCTTTTGGGAAAGGCATAGGAGAAACTGAAGGAACACTGAGAAATCTGACTGTAAACAGGATACCTGACCCTGTCTGCTGCAGTAAGGAGTCCCCCCCCCCCACACCTTTTTTTTTTTTTTTTTTTTTTTTTGTAAACATAATAGGATTCATGTTCTACGCCCTGAACAGGGCTGAAATAGATACCCAGGCACCAGCTAGCCGAGTCCCACATTACCCAGGCCAAACTGGAAGGCTGGCCATCACCTCTCCATCTCTCCCTGCTAAGGAAATCTGCAAATAAGCCAAATCCAAGATAGCAAGCTGAGCCTGCTGAGCAGAGAGCACACAGACAGAATCTGTCTGAAGCCAGAGGAATTCCTTCTTACTTTGGAAACAACCTTCCATCGAGCAAAAGACTAAAAAGGGGCTTAAAAAAAAAAGTACACTCCCTTGCCAGAACATATCTCCATCATGTTAGCAAAGTGCCACAGATTTGCTGGAGAGGAGATTCTGTATTTATGCAGAGCATTGCCATCTAGATGAGGGTATTTGCTCGTTTTTTGTTTTTTGTTTTTTTTTTTTGTTTTTTTATTTCATGACACCACCCCACCCCCACCCCCACCCCCACCCCCACCCCCACCCCCACCCCGTCCAGCTAGCGGGATTGAATTTCAAAACTGAGCGTTCTTTTTGGTGGCAGTGGGAGGTGGGGGAAATGGAAGGTTGCAGAGCATCAAATCACAATCTAATGAAGTTTCTAATCAAATAAATAACCACTTGACATTTATTACCATGCTTGGCAATCTGCAGCAATGCAATAGAGTAGATATGCCCAAAGCCCCATTTCCCATAGATTTACATTATGCTACCACATAGAATTGAGCTGACATAAGCTCTTTAAGACCCACTAAAGCAGCAGATTTTACACAACTTGTTTAGATTTTTTTTTCCGCTTTTTTTCCGCCCTCCTTTCTTCCTGATCCCATGTTCCCTGAATAACTCTATCCATCTTCTCTTCCTTGTTCTTTTGAGAGGCCTGCTGGATCCTGCCCTCCCTGTCATTTTTTTTTTTTTTTTTTTTTTTTTTTTTGGCTATAACCCATTTTTTTTTTGGCCTGCAGTTTAAGTTTACCTTCGCTGTAAAATGCAGCCATAATTTATATGCCCCACACCCCCGCCTCCTCTGGGGCTCTGGCTGCCAGCTGTATATACCCAGCAGTTTAAAGAAAACTGGAATGACTGAGGGTGGTGGAGGGGGTGGAGTCACATCACAAGCTTTTCTTTCTGTTTCCTCAGTGAGCATTGGAGTCACATAAATGCGGGTTTCTGGCACTGACGGACAGGAGCCCCAAATCCTTCCTCCTGGCACCCCTGCCTCCTGCCTCCTCTTCACCCCAGTACCATGGGAACAGGCTTTCTTATTTCTTCCTTTCATTTTTGAGTCAGGGTGAAAAGAGTAATCAGCCAGGGCACCGTGGAGTGCGCGTTAGGAGTGCAGGCCTTATCCTCTGTCTCAAGAATTTGCTTTCTCCGGGAGCTGGGGGGTGCAAGGCGGGGTGCTTCCTAGCAATTGTTACATTCGGCACTCTGATGTGCGTCATTGCGTCGTTGAGGCGATATCTTGGAATGTGATTCAGTTAAGGTTTTCTTCTTTTAAAGGCGTCTCAGTGGGAAGTTGTGGGCCTCAAATATATTTTCAGAAAAACAAAACAAAGGATAGTCATATTTTCTTTTGTGGCCTCCAAACCCTTTTCCCCTGGTAGTCTTTGCCTCCAGTGTGCAATGGGTAAAGTGTGCCCCACGTCATGTACAGCCATGCATACAAGTTCACTGAATGCAATTTAGCCCAAGGCAGCCACAGAGGAGAACCGGCTGTCTACTTCGAAAACCACACTGGTGTCTTTTGCCAGTGCTTTGAGGGGAGAAAAAAAAAATCAAACCACTTAACAAAGGGAGAGAAAGACTCAGCCTCGGCATCTGTGTTCGGTTATTAGGGCTGCCGCAGTGTGGGGGAGAAAGATACATGCTGGCAGAGAATCTGCTTCTCCTACCCCGCTAGGCCTATGAACATCTCCAAAGCAGATCTTGTCACTTTAGTATTTATATCTCCCTGTAGTTTTACGTAATCTTGATTCTGGTCCAAAGCTGACGGATCTCAGTAGACGCTGGGGAAGAAAAGGTAGAGAGGGCTGTGTTGTAAGAAGCAGGGCTTTAGCTCTGTCTGTGCAGTGGTTACCTCTTGTCAGTGCCGTCCTTTCTTGATCCGCTGACAAAAGAACGCTATTTTCTTTTATTTTCTCTTTCCCATACATCCAACAGCTACAGGGACACTTTCTACTGAGAAATGATTTACTAAGTTTATAAACTGTTCAACATACCCTTTGCTGGGCAAATGTGAGAGAGGTACTTACATACAGGAAAAAAAAGATGTTTCCCTGGGGTTTCCTGGCCAGCATGGGAATAATAGCTTATTCCTGATGGTTTAGCATAAGAGCAATGCAATTCATTATAACTACAATTTGGGGGAAATTTATAAGAAGAAAACAAGAAAGCTAGCCAGCGTGCACTGTATTAATCCCTCCATTCTTTCTGCAAAAGATCATCTGGAGCCTCTCCAGCCTTTCTCTTTATTTCTCTTCCAAAAAGGTCCTAAATTTGCAAAGAAGGAAAATAGATCAAACAGACTCACGCAATGCAACCTTAGTTCTTTCTCAAAGCCTCACACACAGCCACGGACTATTGAGGAAATTACAATACAAATATACCAGGCCTGTGAAGCACAAAGACAGACCCAGGAAGCTTCACTGTTAAGAAACTCTTTGAGAAATAAAGAAAACATTTCGATTTTGGCCTGAAAGCTGAGCAGTTTTCTAGACCACAAACAATATGGAAAATATGTATAATGTAGGGTCTTGAACAGG
This sequence comes from Mus musculus, assembly GCF_000001635.26. NCBI lineage: Eukaryota > Metazoa > Chordata > Mammalia > Rodentia > Muridae > Mus > Mus musculus. The sequence continues at coordinate 55,696,848 of NC_000084.6, forward strand.
TAAGCCAAGGCCAGTGGAGAAAACCAGTTGTCTTTTAAACTAAGAAAGCAGGTAGTCACTAGTATGAATCAATGTGGATGACATGTGGCGTGGGGCACATTTTAAAGATGGGGATTTAAATCCTGGGGTTGATGTTTGTTCCTTGTAAGTGAAGAAGTGCTTGCTTGAAAATTAGTTACTTGTCTATCTACTTTTGTATGTGCCTGTGTGGGTCGTGTGTTTGCGTGTATGTGGGCACATGTGTGGGTGGGCGGGGATGTGCATGTGGAGGCTCAAGGCTGCACATTATCTCTTAAGATAGGGTCTTGTAGTTGAACACAGGACTTGCCAATAAGGCTGGCCTAAGCTAGCCAGCTTCTTCAAGGATCCCATACTGCTATCTTTCAAGTCCTGCTAATACATGTGGGCTTTTGATCCATCCTGCATCTATGTGGGTGCTGGAGATTGGTCCTAATCATTACCTGGCAAATATTTGATCCCCTGAAATATCTCTTCAGCCCCAACACTTACTTTTTGATAATATTAAAATATAGACAGGTGCAGAACATTGCCATCTTGAATAATTAATGGTGTTTTTCAGTATAGAAGAAAGCTTAGACCACCTTTATATAATAAACTTAGATATAATATAAAGTATACCAACGAAGCAGCATCAAACCGAAAAATCTTCTGTTGCCTCTAAACGTGAGGGTTGACATAATCAGTGCTTTCTTAGTAGCAGGATGTGGGGCTCAGAGTCACAAAAGAAAAGAAAAGTGCAGAATAAGAGAATACAAATGATTTAAAAAAAAAAAAGATGTCAGTAGAAAACTCTGCTGGAGAGAGATTCACAGAATGTGTGGATTTAATGTTTTCAAATGTTCTTTCTCCTTGACTTCTGAGTCTTATCTCTAGGGAACTAAGCAGACAATTCAAAGCAAATGGTACTAACCCTAGAAGGCATTATATGTTCCGGGGCTGGGCAGTTATCAACATGACCTATGTCCGTATTCCACTTTCTGATTTCATGTCCTGAATGCAGTGGTTTTGGCAACTCTGAAAAGGGCCTCTATGGGAATGCATTACTAAGCTTTGTGAGCCAAATGTTTGTCGCTGCTCAATTCAAAGTCTGCCTGTTATAGCAACAAGGTACTTTGCCACATTCTCGCTACATTTAGTAGTGAATTATCCGTTGTGATTATTGGCAGAGTAAACATTGGCATCTAGACGCAACTTCTACATCACTAAGGCTGTCATCCCCATCAGCTCTCTCCCATCACTGAGCTACGATTTCAGGTAAGAATGTGACACTCATCACCAGCTGCTTTTTAAAAGTTTGCAATTCTAGACTGTTTTTCTTTTAAGTAAAAACACATATGTTTGCTACATTTATACCACACATCGGCTCCCTCTGAAAGTGGCCTCCTGCGAGATGGAAATTTCATTTTGCACCTCAGTTAACTGAATAGCCACATGGACAAAATGATTTTCTTCTGTACAGAAACGTAGCAGCAGGTAATAAAGCTGTCTTTGTAGGAGAGTGAAAACTCACTATGTAAAAAGCACTAATTTGGTGACTATGTTAAACACACTTTCCTATAAAATAGTTCCGGCCCTGAAGGAGCTTGTAATCAGTGAAGGGGGAGGAGGATGCTTACCAACCTTGGAAAGCTGCCAGACAAAGTCAGTCATAGATGCTGAGTGAGTGGTGTGGAAGAAGCGAGCTTGCCCGGGAGGAAGCATTGGTTTAAGGCTGACTGGTCTGGGAAGCCTTTGTGCAGCTTTAGATAAGTTGGGAGTTTAAAGTTAGAGACAGGCAGAGCATGAAAGCACATATGTATAACCCCAGTATTCATGAAGCAAAAGCAGGACCATGAGTTCAAGACCAGCCTGGAAAACACAAGAAGGCCCCATACCAAAGCAAACAATGTCGGCCAGATGGCTTAGCAGGAAAATGCAGATGTTAAGTAGGAAAGCCTGCCGACCTGAGTTCTAAACCCAGGACTCACCTGGGAGAAGGGGAGAAGTGACTCCTGTGAATTGTCCTCTGGTGTGCCATGCCATGTGTTCATGCGCGCGCACACACACACACACACACACACACAGGAAATAAAGTGAATGTCGTTAAAAATAAAAACAACTAACAAAAATAATGACCAAGAAAAGGTAAGTGAAAAGAAAGACCTGGGTGTACAAGAATAATGGCGGCCGGAGACAGTGGGACAATAAAAAGGAGAGATACTATAGATTAAAATATAAAGAAAACACGCTGTCTCTGCGGAAGTTACCGAGTGGGCAAATCACTGTGCTCTTTGTTAGGGATAAAAAGGTAATAAGGTAGAATGATAAATTTGGAATTTTGGTTTCTTTAAAAAACACAAAAATACAAGCATACAAGAATACATTTTTGTTTTAGTCCCAGATGTGGGATATGGGACTGCTTCAGATTGACCACAGCAGCTGACTATAATTTGCTTCATGCTCTGGCAGGGGTCTGATTTTGCCAGATGTAGATAGTTTCTGCCATTGTGTGACACTTGGAATTCTGGGAACTTTTTAGAGGGTATAAAAATGCTAGGGCCCTGAGAGGCAGGGTGGGTTGTTGGTGGTCATGGTTTGTTAAGTAGTTGTGAGCAAAGAAAAATAAGGAAGAGGAATAGGAGGAGGAGTGTGGGGAGCGGGTGTGGCGGCAGTCCCAAAGGCGCCAGGGACTGCAGCTAAGTCATATGACTTGCACCTGACTTCCTCATATAAACCACAAACATCTTGAGTGCTGCGCAGGTGTACCAGGATACAGGTGAATCCAATTTGGTGGAGATTTGCCCCTGCTGCCCTGATTAGCTGAAGCCTCGTGACTGGCGAGGGGGCGTGGCCTGCGGTTCGTGGATGAGAGAGAGTATAAAAGGAGTGAGAGGCCCAGGGTTCGGGGGAGATATAAACAGGGGAGATATAAACAGGGGAGATATAAACAAGAGAGATATAAACAAGAAGAAACAGGACTGAATAAACGTGTGCAGAAGGATCCTGTAGCAGCGTCGTTCTTCCTGGCCAGTTGAGCGCGCGCAACAGAGGAGGAGGAGGAGGAGGAGGAGGAGGAGGAGGAGGAGGAGGAGGAGGAGAAGAAGAAGGAGGAGGAGGAGGAGGAGGGGGAGGGGGAAGGGGAAGGGAAGGGGGAGAGGAGGGAGAGGGATGTGGGAGAAGAAGAAACTTTCCCCCAAAGAACCCACAAAGACAAAAACAGCTACAATTCGTTCTTCACCATCCCATAATCCTTAACAACAAAAGCATGGTGTGGGAATGGAAAGATGGATCAGTAATAAGAGCACTAACTACTCTTCTAGAGAACCCAGGTTTAATTCCCAGTACCCACATGATGGCTCACAAATGTCTGTAACTCCAGTTCCAAGAGACCTCATACCCTTTCTGATGTTTGCAAATGTCAGGCTTGCATGTGGTATACAGACATACTTGCAAGCAAAATACCCCTGTTTTAGTCAGGGGTTGTATGCTATGAAGAGACACCATGACCACGGAAACTCTTAAAAAGGAAAGCATTTAATTAGGGCTGGCTTACCATTCAGAGGTTTAATTCATTCTCGTCATTGTGGGAAGCAATGGCAGCAAACAGGTGGATATGTTGAAGCAGCAACTAAGAGTTCTGTGTATGGATCAGAAGACAGCTTGAAGAGACAGTTAACCACTAGGCCTGGCTTGAGCTTTTGAAACCTCAGAGCCCACCCCTAGGGATCTATAAGGCCAGATCTACTCCAACAAGACCACACACCTCCAAATAAGGCCACTCCCTATGGACCCATGGAGGTGATTTTTATTCAAACCACCCTGACCCCTAAACAGAAAAAAAAAAATAATACTAGTACTAAGTTATTATTTTTGTTGTTGTTGTTGTTGTTATTGTTATAAAGATCTGTAACAGCCTGAAGAATACTATCAACAGATCGTCTTAGGGTCCATCCTGGCTGTCTTTCATTGTACAATCTTGTATAGATCCTACCATTCTGGATCTTGGATCCTTAGTTGTAATACTAGCAGAGTGATGCCTTTTCTATAAGACTGTTATAGTATATAAGTGAAAGAAAATCCCCAAAGGGAAGGGATCCATAGTTAGCAGATAGTGATGATTCTGTATTCTCTAGCTGTCCCTACCACTCCCTGTATCCCACAAAATAACAAACATGCAACCATATATGGATGACTACAGTAACCATGATCATCCATCAAAAATCCACTAAGGCCTCTTATGTCCCAGACACTTTGTTGGGAACATCAGGAGTTGAGACTTTGGAGCTCACTTCCAAAGGAAAGCCTGAGATCTTTTCCATACATAGCTGCAGGTATAAGCGATTTAACTGCTTTCAACTATGTTTTCCTCATTTTTGTAAATGAAAATAGAGCTGTGAGAGATAACTCTCTGGGTTCAAGGGCTTGCTGCACAAGGTTGATGACTTGAGTCAGACTTTAAAAACCACATACAGCTGGGTTTCATTGGTGTCTGTGTCTCCCTAGGCCTCCAAGAGAAAATGGGAAGCAGAGACAAGAGAATCATCTGGAAATGTGGGGCCTGCTACCTTGGCCATATGCAGGGCAAAGACGACAAGAGAAAGCAAAGTGGAAAGATGAGGATCACTCCCAAAAGTTGTCTTCTAACCTTCCCATGCATGACATAGCACACATACACACACATGACACACACCTACAGATACAACACACACACACAGAGCATACACATATACCAGTCAAACACCACACAAACACACACACACACACACACACACACACACACACACACACACATGCACGCACAAAGTAATAATAATACCAACCTCAACCTTTTAGGAGAGTATTATGATACAATTTATAAAAGCACATATTAATGTTCAAAATTATTAGCTATGATTTGAAATGCCCCAGTGAACTGCATTCATCCCAGCAGGGGTCCACTCTTTCATTTCACTCTGCTCTGCGGGTGGAACAGACTGAAGTGCAGCCAGCTCTATTTCTTGGGATGAGAAAAGCTGCACAGAAAGAATCAGGAGAATCGTGACACAATATAAAAAGTATAGCTAGCATTATTTGTGAACATACTGTGTGCCAGCCATCTTTGGAATGCCTGCATGAGTTCAGAGTGATAATATTTCGCATAGCTACTTCTTTCCATTTGAAATATTCATCCTGGAAGAAAAGGGGAGGCTCAGAAGGTCAGGGCTACCAAAGCTTAGACAGCTCAGTACAGAGTTAGAGAGTTACAGAGTGACAAGGTCCTGCCTCAAGTCTACAAGAGCAACAGACTACTGCTAGGGAGATTCATGGAGCTGGCTGTAGATGGTACAGGGAGAATGAAGGACATGACCTTCATGTGCTTGACCCACACCTGGATGGGCTCTTCAGAGCTATAGCCTTTGAGTTAACCATGTTCCTATATGTAATCCCTCACCCGTGTTTCTGTAAGTAACCCCAATAAAACCACTGCTTTATGAAGCAGGAGTTAGATGTTATTGTTTCTTTGGTCTTTGTCAGTGCCCTGTGTAATACAAACTGGTGTATGTTTATGTCGTTCTAGATAATGCCATGCCACAAATGGCTACATGATTCCACAAAGATATTTAACTGTAGACAGTACATTTTTCCTTCAAAGCTGTTGTGTGACTTTACCTGGAGAGATGTGAACAAACACTTACTCACCCCAAACAGGACATTGGTGATAGATCAAATAGTTGATTCTACCGAGGTCCACCCCGGCCAAACAGTAAGTTTATCATTGGGGTTGTTATAGTTGTATGAGCAAAGGAGTTACTTAGAGGATTAAGGAAGTTTCAAAAGCCATTGTAGCACTAAAACGTTCACCCCAGCTTGGGTGCAGACGCATGGATGCATCTTCTCTGGAGTTTCCTACATGATTTGTACGCAGGTCAACATATTAGAGTCCTATCACCCTAGCTAGGAAAAGGTCATGTGAGCCTCACTAGTCCCAGGTTTTCCAAACTTGTGTGGTTTGCATCTTGAGTCTAGTGAGCCTCCATCTTTCCTCCAGGAAAGAGTGTTTAAATTCACACTGTGTTGCTAGACAGCACCTGCATTCAAATGAACTTCAATATGTCATTTGAAAGGAAAATTTAAAACAAAATAACTTTGGTACTAAAACCAAACCAAAACAAAACACGTGGGCATTGACAATCTTCAGAAAAGGACAGGGTCTGTGAGCAGCAAACAGAATGTATGTTTTATTACACCCTTTTGTTTCCATTGAATCTGTGTCTGGTTGGGTAACTCAAAATGGCCACACTTGCCAGAAAAACAGGGAGAATGTGACACTCGAACTCAGCTTCAGTATGACTGAGCAAACCCAAGAACTTGTGAGGACACCCAGAGTACTAGATTAATACCTGGTCAAAATTAATTAGCTGTTAGTTCTACGACAACGAGAAAGAGTCACGTTTCAGTGGGTGCAGGGAAGTTAGACACCAGATCTCAGATGAGAGGGTGCAAGCCGACTGATGAAAATGCCATGGAATTATTTTATGATGAGTTTTCCTCAAAGTGTACATTAAAGAACACAAGAGATAATATTTTATTGTTTTGGTAATTGTCTGGAACTTAGAAAGTGCCTTTGGGTTACCATAACAATCTTGATTAGAAAATTAGTTTTAGAAATTTGGAATCCTTACAAATTGCATGAATTTGGACTCACAAACCACAGTAGTCACACAAGTCTTACCCAGAACAGCAAAAACACATTTATTGTTTTGAAATAAAACTTACAAAATAGCTTTATGTCTTCCAACAATATCTAAGGAGCACCCAGCCACATTAGACGTTAAAAAGCAAGTGAACACGCAGCCCATCTGGCAGGGTATTCCAAAGGGACACTTGTGTTCCCCTCTCTGGCTACCAGACTTTTGAAAGAGTAGCCCCCACAAAATTAGGATCCCCTAGGAATCTCCTGCTGGAGAAGAAAGGGACGAAGCCCTTGGAGCAGCCAGAGAAGGGAAGGGAGAACTGGCGAAAGATCTGAAGCTTTATCTCTCCCTGTCGGAGACGCTGGGATCCAATCCGAGGCAGTGGTGGGCTGAGGTGTACATACCTCTCGATTTCTATTTAAACCCCACCCTCAGGTGAAGATGACCTCCTTCATGATAAATGTGAGGAAGTCCCCACATCTCTTTGTCTTTCTTCTCAAGGTGGCCACACTGAAGAAATTGTTCTTTCGTGTGCTCTTCACTATTAATTTGTCTCTCTTCCTTGGTTTCTTGAGATGGGTGGTCAAACCTGGCTTGTGGAACACAGGCTATGACCCATTAATTTGATAACAAATACAAAAGTTTTCATTAGTCGCTCTTTATAAACATAGCGAGTTTTTTTTTAAATTAGGTATTTAGCTCATTTACATTTCCAATGTTATACCAAAAGTCCCCCATACCCACCCACCCACACTCCCCTACCCATCCACTCCCCCTTTTTGGCCCTGGAGTTCCCCTGTACTGGGGCATATAAAGTTTGCGTGTCCAATGGGCCTCTCTTTCCAGTGATGGCCAACTAGGCCATCTTTTGATACATATGCAGCTAGAGTCAAGAGCTCCGGGGTACTGGTTAGTTCATAATGTTGTTCCACCTATAGGGTTGCAGATCCCTTTAGCTCCTTGGGTACTTTCTCTAGCTCCTCCATTGGGAGCCCTGTGATCCATCCATTAGCTGACTGTGAGCATCCACTTCTGTGTTTGCTAGGCCCCGGCATAGTCTCACAAGAGACAGCTACATCTGGGTCCTTTCAATAAAATCTTGCTAGTGTATGCAATGGTGTCAGCGTTTGGATGCTGATTATGGGGTGGATCCCTGGATATGGCAGTCTCTACATGGTCCATCCTTTCATCTCAGCTCCAAACTCCGTCTCTGTAACTCCTTCCATGGGTGTTTTGTTCCCAATTCTAAGGAGGGGCATAGTGTCCACACTTCAGTCTTCATTCTTCTTGAGTTTCATGTAAAGGGTCAACTCGTTTGACCAACCAAATGAGAAGATTTCATGCGGGTGCATCCTAAACTACAAAAATGTATTTTGGGATAATCCTAAGACTTTGAGGGTAATCTCAACTCAATGCTTGCCTAATTCTGAAATGACTTTGGAAAATACCAGAGGAAATGATCTACGTCATAAAGAGTCTAACACACTCTGCATCTAACCTATTATGCTGATGCAAAGAAATGGGTTCTCTCCTCAGCTGGATTTTTCTTGCTTGGCTAGATTTGACCTCAGGATCCAAATGAAGATTAATCAATAAAAATCTCTACACTCGGATTTCCTGGATTTGAGGAAAAACATGAAGGGAAATGTCTTAATTAGTATTACTATCGCTATGAGGAGCAAGTTGGGGGAGAAAAGGTTTTATTTGGCTTATGCTTACAGATTGCTGTTCACCATGGACAGAAATCAGAACAGGAACTCAGAGCAGGAGCCTGGAGGGAGGAGCTGATTCAGAGGCCAAGGCAAGGTGCTGTTTATTGGCTTGTTTCACATGGCTTGCCCAGTCTGCTTTATTATAGAACCCAGGATCACCAGCTCAGAGATGATACCACCCTCACTGGAGTGAGCCTTTCCTCATCAGGCACTAAGAAAATGCTTTACAGCTGGATCTTGTGGAGGCATTTTCTCAACTGAAGCTCCTGCCTCTCTGAGGATGACTCTGGTTGGCATGTAGAGTTGATATAAGGCTAGCCAGTACAGCATGCCATCCTGGGCATTATATTTCTTTCCTTTTTATATTTTTTTCTAGTCTATTCCTTGGTTATCTCCCTTCCTTAGTCCTCAAATTTTCTAGGTTTAGTATTATTAGACTCACCTATTTCTGCTTTGTCATATCTTCAAAGAGTTGTTTGTGTCTCTCTCTTCTCTCTATATACTCAGGTTCATTATGGAACCAAATGGATATGTGCGTGTGCACACCATACACACACATGCACCTAGATTGAAAATTAGATCATGTTGAGTTGTAGATCTTGATGGGTGGGAAGGGAATGGTCATGATATCTAAGAGCTGCCATTTATTGATAAGAAGTCTACACACTAAGAGGATTTCTTGGCTTTAAGTCACCTGGAGGCTAATTGCAGAATCACAATGAGGCCACTGCCACCTCACCACCACCACTACCCTACCACCCTATCAGCCTCTTGACTACAATTACCTGGACACTACATGATCCTAGACGATATTTTAAAAAGCCATCTGAAGTAGTGATAGAGGTTTCAAGATGGGCTTTGAATTTGATAATACTCCCCACACCAATTGCCAGCTTTTTAAAGACACAGGTTTACAAAGTATGAAACTTAGAAGAAGAAAAAAAAATAAAGAAAATGAGGTCAAACATTAAGATGAGAGCCAGATAATGTTACCTGTGACTCTTATCATTCAGGTTCAAGAAGTAAAGTCAGGCGACCCAGAGGAACCACTTGGTTTAGAGTTCAGAATTCCTCTAATCCCTTTGGCAGGTTAAAAGGACATGATCATACACTGTGCATCTGTTAGTGATTGAAAGCAAATGAGAACCATTGCAAGAGATCCCGTCTCGGGAACATGCACTGGGCATGGTTATTGTGAACGTAAACATTGCAAATCACGGCTGACCCAAGCTGACTAATAAATGCAGACACATCACCAACACGTGGGGACAGATGCTTTCACAGACAGTGCGACTAAGAAAAAACATGAAATAACTTGTTACAAAAGCCACATAATTTCCTATACAATCCTCTATATTTAGTCTTCGGAATGAAAGATGATATTTGAATAATGCTTTCTTGGGAATTCTCCTATTTTTCTCCCCTGCTTCAATTTCTTAAGCTTCCTTCATAGGTCATCTGGCAGATGACACAAAAGAAGTCTGATTATCTCAGGTAAATTTACAATCATTTAAACAAATATTGTTTGTATATTGTGCTGGTAATCTATGCTGTATGAGGCTGTATTTAAGCAAAAATAAAATTTCTGTTAAGAGAGAGGCCTTATATAGAAGGAAAAAAATGTAAAAGTAAGGCCTAGCAATTTGGCATTTACCCAGGCTGCATCAAACCATTAATGACCACAAGCTGGGTTTTGGCTTCTCAGCATGCACATCTTTGTGATACTTGCCCACCTTTTTGTGAACCAGGTAGAGGAAGGCATAGGGGAGGCAATCAGACAGCTCACGAAACAATAGTCCAGCAGGATTTCATAGAGCCAAGGATTGAATGTGAATCTTTGCTCTCTCTAAACCAAATGTGTCTAAACAGAAAGATCTTGAGTTCAACTCAAATGTAACTTTACGCTTCAGAAAGACAAATGCCACATGTTCCCCACCCCCCTTCTATGAGTCTGAGATTTTGTGGAGATTTGGACATGGGTGTGAACACACACATGCGTGCGCGTGCACACACATTACATAGCACATGAAATTAAGACTGTCTAGGAGAATCAATAAGATTTGACTGGAAGAAAGGGGAGGAAAAAGAGTCAGGTGAGGAATGAATATGATCAAAGTCACATATACTTTTATAAAAATGTTTTATGTAGTCTATCGTCATGTACAACAAATAGACTCCAATAAAATGGATAATAAATGTAAACAAATGTGGGGAAACCCTGTTAATTAAAGTCAGTCTACCAGTCTACCATGACCAGATAGCTCCTCTGACCTCCTTGCAGAATGGAGGACTCCCTTTACCAGCAGGGCTTCTGGTCTCTGACCTTGTCTGGGGATCCCCACCTCTCACCCTCTTTACCTGGGGAAGAGTGAGTAGTTTGACAGACCTACAAGTTCAACTTTCTCTTTTCCCAATAAGAACCTGCCCAGCAAGTACCTGGCATTCCCGGAATGTCTCCACATACAAATGAAACATTCACAATATTTTAAACTCCAGTGGATGATTTTCATTTACCAAGAAAACTCCTTACTTTCCAAAGTTTATATATAGCACTCTCCCAGCCCCAGTGAAGTATATAGTACAAGTTAAGGTTGTCTAACAGAGCTGCTTCACTGAAGGTTGTCAGAAAAGGTCTTCGTCTAAAAGAGCTGTAACACTAAGATCCTCAGAAAAACTCCCTTCCCCCGCAAAAACCAACCAACCAACCAACCAACCAACCAACAAACAAACAAACAAACATGACCTGTTCTGGCTTCTGTTTTATCCTTCCAACCCAACACATATCATCCGGACACCCTGAGAGGGAGGAAACAGAGGATAAGGAGCCACAGCTGGCCCCCAACATGCACACCACAAAGAAATTACAAAACTTAGTTTCACCAGAGGAGACAGAAAGTGCCCAGCATGAGGAAAGAGTCAGTGGAATAACACATACACATACACAAACACACACACACACACACACACAGAGAGAGAGAGACAGAGAGAGAGACAGAGAGAGAGACAGAGACAGAGACAGCGACAGAGACACAGAGAGACAGAGAGACAGAGAGACAGAGAGAGAGAAACTTTTCACAATAGGTTAATCCAGAGGTAGGAGGATCAAAGCAGATCAGTCAGACAGAGGCAGAGGTTAGACCTTTGGAGCCCTGACTTACTAGGTCTAAATAGTAGACTGACTTCCTTTATGTTGATATTGTCTTACCAGCATGCCTCTTTCCAAACCACCATGCACACTTTGACCTCTCTTTACTTTGCTTGTGTTCTTTCAAAGACACAAGTTCTAAGTTTTCACACCACATCCACTGGTGGTGTTATTATTTCCTTTATGGTTAATTGCAGGAAAAAGAGGTTTAGTTTGGGTGGCAACAATTGGGCAATCTTTAACTTTGGTCATAGTCATATTCAAGAACGATCTCGTGGTTCTGTTCTCTTCCCTGCTAAAGAAACATGAGAACTGACTTGCACAGCACTGCTATCACCTCATATTTTCCATTTTCTGTAAATATTATTAAAATAACTTTTTGGTTCTTGGGGAAATATTTGTATTCTCTTGTAAGTCAGAACAATGATAAGGAGGTGAACATTCGCCATTCTAAAGAAAAGTTTTCAAAATGAACTCCAGTTGAGCAGCCATAAGGGATGTGTGGAAACGCTCCGAGTATCCTGAAATGTTTTGGGTTTTCTCTTAAGCAGCTTCCATAGTCCTGTCAAGTTAGTGAATGAAAGGACATGTGGTGCTCATGTTGGTATCCCACCCAAGAGCCTTTGAAATGGTTTTATATGGGAATCTAAAATGCTAGACTCTTTCTCTGTGGTGCTCAAAGGTGAGGGCGTACTCACTCTCAGTCCTTAGACTTCTCCCAACATAGCAAGAAAGCTTTAGAAATCTTTGCAGTAAAGCTGTCATTGAGAGAGGAAAAATCTGCAAATTAAAAGAACTCTAGATTGCACATCTGCTTGAAAATAGCTGTCTATTGGCTGTTGGTATATTTCTAGTTAGGAATTAAAAGTTGTGTTTAGAACTGATTGCCTTTGTTTTTGGGAGAAGGTATAACAACACAACCCCATCCTGGATGTACAGGTTACCTAGTGCCTATGAAGTGTAAATACCCTGTGTAGTCCAGTTCTTCTGGTTGGCTTTTCTCCAATAGGCATTGGAACCTCTAATCTGGGAAGAACGCTACTTCCATGAGGATCTAATAGAGGGTAACTTTTTCTTTGCTCTACTTAGCACACTTGAAATATGTCAGATGTTTCCAACACAATACATTAAAAAGTAAGTGAAGATGGTTAATATAGTACATAGTAGTCAATAGTGATAAATGCGTGGTCAGTAGCAAGAAGCATGAGTATCATCTTGTATCTTACTGAAAAGAATCCTGGAAAGATCTGTGGATTCAGTGAGATACAGTAGCCGTGGGGGCATAACATCACCAAGCACAAAAGGGCAGTCAAATGAATGAGGCAGGCCGGGCGTGGTGGCGCATGCCTTTAATCCCAGCACTCGGGAGGCAGAGGCAGGCAGATTTCTGAGTTTGAGGCCAGCCTGGTCTACAGAGTGAGTTCCAGGACAGCCAGGGCTATACAGAGAAACCCTGTCCAAAAAAAAAAAAAAAGAAAAGAAAAGAAAAGAAAGAAAGAAAGAGAAAAAGAAAAAGAAAAAGAAAGAAAAAAGAAAAAAGAATGAGTCAACCAGAACACATAATAAGTGCCAATGACTGTGCCTGTTTTGACTCTGATGTCATTGTATCCCTTTCCATTCCTAAATGACACAATGTCTCAATGTTTACTTCCTCTATGAATTCATACAGTGAAATCTTCTAACACAAAACTGCATTAAGAAGAATGGCCCCCAGGAGGTGACTAGATCATAAAGGTAGAGGGATCTTGCAGGGAATTAGAGTCCTTTGAGAAGAGATTCTTCACATCTGCAATGTGAAGACACGATGGAGATTAAGTGTCGGAAGCATCCTTCACCAAAAGATCTCCATGATGCTAATCCTGATCTTGGATTTCTCAGCTTCTAGAACAGAAAAATAAATATTTTGCTCCTACCACCATAAGGTTGTGGTATTTTATTGTACACTGCAACAATAATACTGCTGAACTGGCATCCAATTAGAAAAGTTACTGACACCCCAGAATTCTGTTTAACCTGTGTTCTCCTCTCTAGCAGTCTATTGCTTTTAGAATGCTCATTGCTTTCTAGGCCTTGCAAATACTTATACCTGTGGCAGCTTCCATGCAAGTCGATGAGGCAAAGCGCAGTCTCTATGAGGAAGCAAAAGCTTTCTAGAAGTCTTCACTTGTTGACAATATGGGAAAAAAAAAAAAAAAAAAAAAAAAAGGAGGAATAAAAAAAGAGAAAAACTCTTTTCCCCTCCAGCTTAACGGAAAACCAACAGTTCCTAGAGCTTGCTGTGGATCTCTCCAAGCATGCAGCAGCAGCTTTGGAAAAGACACCACCTCAGTAAACCCGCAGCAATCACTACCATTGTCACAAGCTGAGGTGTCTTCTGCATAGGCCAGCCAAGACCCAGTCATTGCCCACGTAAAGCACTCCTAACACCCAAGCCCAGCCATGAGCACTGATGCCGCAGGCTGTTTATGCCAGTTTTTCAAAAGCTTCACAAATCTCATTCTTCCCTCCTGCATCTGATGCCTAAGCATCACTTCGTGCAGTCAGGTCCCTGATGTCTGCTGCTATACTGCAGTAGAGAAGAGAAACCTCACAAGGGTTCTGATGTAAGCTGCCTCCTCCATGGTTCATAATTGGCCCCCTGGAGCTCACAGACTTTTGAAAGAGGTCTAGAAGCAATGGCACTTGCGAAGGTAGGCCAGAGAACAGCAGGTTCCTCCTTGAAAGGTGGTAGCCTCAGGTAAGGCCAGTTCGAGGAATTCAAGCACAAAGGGGGCAGTTGAGCAAAGTGGAGGTCAGTTTGTGACAGCTGTGGAGTTTGGCAGTAGGAATTATCCCAACTCCCCCCATGCTATTATTCTATTATTTAAGCCACTTCAGAATTTAACTATTAAGAAAGGTATCTATCTATTTAATCTATTTATATTCAAATAATACTGCTGAACCAAAGGAAACGCAGAGATAGTAAATATTATTGGTAACCGAAAACCAAGATTTGCTCAGTGAGAAATGATCCCTATATTCTTTACGCAAGTTTATAGAGATGCTCATAGAGTGGGCACTCATATATCCTTTATTATTCAATCATATTTATGAAACAGGAGAACTATTTTATATGGTGGAAGAATACACAGAATAAAGTCTTTGAAAAAGTAGGTTTAAAGATAAAATTCCAAGTTAAATAACTGTATTATAATGCCAGTTGATAAGTCCAGGGATGATTTGCTCAGCTATTAATATATGCTTTGAACAGTTAAAGACACCCTTCTGTGCTTTAATGCTAAATAAATTTGTCAATAGCATGACCTTTCCTAGCCTTTCTTGATCCAGCAATCACTAAATGAAAGACATAAATATTTTGCCAGATACCTTAACCAAACAATTGTTAGTTTGAATGGTCTGAGAGATATAAATCAGATATGATTTTATGCTGCACATCTGTATAACGTTAGTTTATTTTAGCATGCAGAGATTATCTTTTGGCATACTTGAGTTCTAGTCGTGTGTATATTTTTTAAGCCGTTCTTTTTCAAGCTTATGAATATGCATGTGTTTCAGATGGCTGTGGTTTAGTTGTTTTTGATTTGAATACTATTATGCTTAACTGGCAAGCACAACGTAGGGATTCAAAAGTAAATTCAAGCTATGCGTGCGCAAGCCCACAGGAAGCGAGCTGAATTATGGAGGTGGCTTACTCCACTGCACTAAAGATTCTTTCTAATATTCCTGGTGTTATTAATTCACTTAGTGTTGAACTTTTCTAAAATGTAACTTCAAACTTACTAATAGGGAGGAAAACAAATCGATAAAACATTTTCATGTGCTAATTGCATTGTAAATGTAGATGGCCTCTTCACAGGTGAAGAAAATGAAAACTGTATAAGACAAATGTATTCAGTATGTGGCCTACAGGACATGGTATAGCTTTTTACCAATTGAACAAAGACTTAACAAATTTATTATAGTATTTCCTATAATGCTTTTATTTGCTCAGTAAAGAAAAAAAATTGCCTTAAACCAGGCATATAAAACAGAAGCCTGAAAATGATTATTTTGCATTAAAAATTAAATAATGTTTGAGACAAAAGATACTGTGAATTCAGTTTAACGAAAAGTCAGAAACTGAAAAAAATTATTTGTAATTCTACTGACTTCAAGCTGGTATTTATAATGTATAAAATTCCTATAATCAACAGAAAGGATCTGCAGTTTTAATTTTTTTAAACCTACTTTTAATGATGGTTATTAAATATTTTAGCCTCTCCTCTAGCCCACCACCCACCAGGGGTAGTGGAAAAGAGAGGATATGGGGGGTCAAGGGAGTGAACCTGTTTAGCAGTGGTTCTTTAGAGCAGATCCCATCTGCATTGTGAAGAAATCAGCAGTTTAGTTTACAGGTCAACAGTGGCAGCTCAATTCACTCGCAAACACTTCAAGGGTATACTGAGTAGTCCAGGTCAGCTGTGTTGGGATAGCAGTAGCAGGGGCAAGACCTAGTGGGAACAGCCAGACCTCAGCTGAATCAGGAGACAGCAGGAGGGACCAGCAGGAATGCCAGGAGAAGTTCATGGCTGTGCCTGGCTCAGCTAAGTGAAGATCAATGGAGACAGGAGACCAAGAAGCATTATGTAAGTAAGCCAAGCTCTCTCATAGTCTATTGAGTCCTATTTATATTACCCCCAAAACATCATGTGTCCGCCACAGGTCTTGTCACAGCATGTGAGACTGAGTTAGAAAAACTCAGAATGATATCTGTCTCAGCTGACATCATTCTGTCAATCTACCTGAGAGCAAGGAAGCAGCAAGAAGCCACAGCACATCACAGATGGTTTTTGGTGTGCTTCTCTCTGTGGAGTCCCACCAAATGGAGCTCAACTATGTAATGTAAGATGGACCAATACATGTGTGTGATTAGCGTAGAATCTTTTATCCCGTGTCCTCTTTTGTGTTTGTTTTCCTAGAACATCTTTTTAAGCAGTGTCTGTTTCAGTGAACCGTTTCTTCAGGAGTCTGTTGTAGCCTTTTACCTGTGTCCACTTTAGTAAAATGTTCCTTCATCAGCAAAACACCACATAAGAAACTGACTTCCTAAAGAACCCGTAAGTTTTACTTTAAGGACCAAATAGAAAAGTAGAAATTGAACAGAGGGCAAATTTACAGAGGATGAAACATGAGCATGTCAATAATCATATGATCACAACTTTTCAGTACAAATGGAAGAAAATACCACACAGCTTCACTTGTTTGGGAAAACAAGGAAATTTTCTTACTCATGTTGGAATGTCCAGTTCCATGTATGATAAAATGGAAAAAAAATCCTTACTGAACTAAAAATGTTTGAATCATAGCACTCAGCAGCTCTATATGTAGATATAGCCAAAGTGTAAATCAAACATAAGTACACATATAAAGAGGACTGACTGAGCACATATCTTAAGTAAAGGATGTACTCTGCTTGGTTTGATAGAGTACTGGAGTTATCGTCTGGACATCAGCATGGCTGTGCCTAGACCATGTTTACTCAGGCAATCAGGTAAATACTGAGCTGATAAAAGTGTGAGAGGTAAGTTTAGTAGAAAAACAGAACTGCCCCAGTATAGAGTCAGGAGTATGTATAGAGGCCATTCTCAATGACCACCATCTACTTAAGTGGAATGAAAGGAGGGAGGGAGGGAGGGAGGGAGGGAGGAGGAGGAGGAAGAGGAGGAGGAGGAGGAGGAGGAGGAGGAGGAGGAGGAGGAGGAGGAGGAGGAGGAGGAGGAGGAGGAGGAGGAGGAAAGAGAGGGAGGAAAGAGAGGGAGGAAAAAGAGGGAGGAAAGAGAGGGAGGGGGAGAGGGAGAGAGGGAGATGGGCAGGCAAGATCAACTTCAGACGTCATTCTTCAGGTGACCTATGTCTTGTTTATTAACATCCAGTCTCTTACTGACCTAGTACTGGCTTAGTCGATGCACTGGGTGGTTTTGTGTATCTACTTGGCACAGGCTGGAGTTATCACAGAGAAAGGAGCATCAGTTGAGGAAATGCCTCCATGAGATCCAGCTGTAGGGCCTTTTCTCAGTTAGTGATCAAGGGTGGGAGGGCCCACTGTGGTTGGCACCATCCCTGGGATGGTAGTCTTGGGTTCTATAAGAAAGCAAACTGAGCAAGCCAAAGGAAGCAAGCCAGTAAGTAACATCCCTCCATGGCCTCTGCATCAGCTCCTACTTCCTGACCTGCTTGAGTTCCAGTCCTAACTTCCTTTGGTAATAAACAGTATAAACCCTTTACTCCCCAATTTGCTTCTTGGTCATGATGTTTTGTGCAGGAATAGAAACCCTGACTAAGACAGTAGATGAGGCTGGCTAACCAGTGAATGCCAGGAACCCAGCTATCTTTGCCTCCCCAACCCTGGGACTGCTATAATCCTAGCACTTCAGAAGTTACCAAACTCTATCCCAAAGCTTGTGACATGTTAAAAGCTGCTGCTGCTTTCCCAAAATTATAGCTACCCTCTGGTCCAGCTGTGATGAGTTTTGCTGAGTGGCCTGTGATGTTATCCCCTCGCTCACTCACAGTCTATAATGTACAAAATGCTAATTATCCGATTGAAACTCTGTGTTCTGCCTTATTCTATAGTAAACTATTTATGGAAACCCAAGATTCCAATGGTGTACTATGACTTAAATGTGGACTCCCAAATTTACAAGTTGGTGATCAATCCTCAGTGCACCAGTTCTGAAAGATGGAGCCTTAAACAGGTACTATGCCCTGAGAACTCTGCCCACACCAATAGCTTAATGTCCTTATTATCATGTGAGTTGGCAACCTCTGTACTGCCTTTACCATAGAACTTGCTTAGTCCTTTCTTGCCCACTTGATAGGTAATACTTTCTGCTTGTTATTATATAGTATGAAAGCCCATAATCCTGGACTTCACCAGCTCTAGGACTGATGCATTCCACAGGTGAAGCTATAGTCCAGTGCTTCTCAGTCTTCCTAATGCTGACATCCTTTAATACAGTTCTTCATGCTATTGTGACCCACAACTACAACATTACTTTTACTGCTACTTTAGAACTGTAATTTTGCTAGGTATGAATTAAATGAAAATATCTGATATACAGTATATGTGATATCAACCCCTCTGAAACGATTCAACCCCCAAAAGTCATGACCCAGAGATTAAGAATTGCTAGAGTTCGTCATCATTTCTTATGTCTCTCTTTGCTGCTCCTACTCTGAAAACTTCACAGAGATTTAGAACTATTGAAAAAACTGGAAAGAATAAAAGATACAATACTTTGAACACCAAAAGGGCAATGACTGAAAGAAAATGATACAGTCTCAATTTCCTAACTAGTATTGTTTCTAAGGATTTAGAAGGGATAGGGGGCATATGGATTTAAACAAACAAACAAACAAACAAACAAACAAGGCTTCAGGGTTTTAAAATTTTTAATTTAATTTTTACTTATTCACTTTACATCTCACTCACTGCCCCCCTCCCATCCAGTCACTTCCTTCTACAATTCTTCCCCCATTCCCCTTCCCCTTCTCCTCTGAACAGGTTGAAAGCCCCATGGTATCCCCACACCCAGGCACATCAAATCTCTGTGAGACTAGGGACTTTCTTTCCCACTGAGGCCAGACAAGGCAACTTAGCTGGAAGCACATATCCCAAGTACAAGCAACAGCTTCTGGGGAACCTCCCCCCAGCCAGTTCTAGTTGTTTGCTTGTTGTTTGTTTTGTTTTCCTCAACATACCTCTAACAGCTTTATGGTTAGTAAACATGCCCTCCATCTTACGGAAATGGATATTCTCGTTTTACATTTCAATTTTACTGAACATTTCTCTTCTTCTATCTTTATGTATCTTAGTGGGAACTCATAAATGAAGCTGCCTGAAGGATGAAGGGCAGGGTGCCACTTAGGATGAAACAGTCTACGTTGTATTTTTATCACTAGGTCTTGTGATTGCCTTTCATTTTAGAAATCGTAACAGCCTGTTAACCAGCCCTACCTCCATTTGCCTCCCACTCACATTCTATAGCTCTGGTCCTGGGCTGCTTCCCTAACATATTGATAACACAGTCTCCTATTGTTTACTTATGCCACAAAGATAGAAACTATGTCTTTAAATTGACATAGCAAATGAGCCAAAATCTGCAGGAATATGCTTATAGTTTTACTTAGAAATTTGCTTCACCATTCTTCCATCATAGATCTCTCAGTTGAATTGATCAGACACTTAAATAATATCCAGATACTTGAGGTATCTTCACCTCTCTGAACTTTCTTCAAGTTGTTCTCTGGGTTCTGAAGGTCCTTAGATATCGTCTTCATTTAGAGAATTGCTATGTACTCTTCATAATTCATCTCAAGCATCATTTCAAAATTATGAAACTGTAAGAGAGACTCAATATTTTTCTCAATTTATTTGCTAGAAGATCCCTAGGCAAATCTTGGGACCCAGTCAAATCTTGTGGGACACATTTAATAGAACACATTTGTGGCAAATACTAGGCTAAGTGCTGGCTTCACTATTATTGTGCTAGGAGGGCAGGACGACTTATGCAATGACCAAAGTCAAGACTGCAAAGAAAAAAAAAAGTGGGGTGGTGTTGGAGGGTGGGGAGTGTAGGTTGAGCTAATTGTCACACTAACCAATGGAACTATGGAACTCAGACTTAGTCTTGATGAGTATGGCATATAAAATAATTTAAGAATTATTGAATGTGAGTTTTCACCTTTAATAGAGAAAGCACTGTGTACTCCAGCTAGGACTGCATGGGAGTGGAAGTGCAGACTTAGAAAAGGAGACAATAAAGGCACTGTCCGTTTCTCCAGTTCTGATCTGCTCCTGTAGCAGGAGTCTAATCTGGCCGGTGTCTGCCTCCCTCTCGAGGAGAGAAGAGCCCCCATGTAAGCAGCCCTCCTATAGCAGCTTCCCTCTCCCACAGACCAGGTGGTAATTCCAGGCCTAGATTGTTTCTGGGACATGGACAGCATCCAAGTTCATTGAAGTCTATTGGTGTTGAGGCTACCATAGTTAGTGTGCCTCGATCAGGGAATGGCATTGGAATGGTATTTGACTATGGGTGTGCTGGGAACCAGAATCTCAGGCAGCAGTTCTTCTCCCATGCCCCTTTGGGCTCTCTGTTCTGTCTGTAACCATGAGGCTCTTTTGTTTGATGATTGCCTTCGTCATCGTCTTAGCCATATGAGGGTCCCTGGGGTCCCCATCCTTCCCGGCTACTTTGACTCTGTGCTAATCCTGGAGCTGGGGCATGCAAAGCTTTACCACTAAACACAATATTTCTCTCTCTCTCTCTTTTTTTTAAATATCATTCTTGGATGTCAATTGAACTTACTCTATTTTTTTGCACAGAAGACAATTCTCCTCTTCCCATTCGTTGTCCTGGCCTCTGATAGTTCATACTTGGTTTTGATATCTCCTGTGCAGGACGATCAGCTGCTATTTTAGTGTTTGATTACTTGATGTTCCATGACCAAGGCACTGTGTCATTAGCAAAGCCCAGTAGCAGTACAGAAGCTCTTTCTCACATGCCATGCCAGGCTCTATTGTAAATATCATGATCTTGCTCCAGATACACAAGGCCTGTGTTGCTAATCTACTCCTGAGGTTTGGCAAAAGCACCTCAAGCCATCTTTTACCAGGACTGATGACACCTTATTTTATATTTGGTTTCTAAGACTCATGCTAATATCCACAGATGCATTTGAAGATTTCCCATTTCCTGCAGTACAGTTATCTAAGAAAATAAAGGCATGTCTCTTTCAAAAAAAAAGATTAAATAGGACTTCATTATACACTTGCTGAAAGATCTCAGGTTTCTTTCGTGTATACTGTGTGAACAATGGCTTGAGCCAGAAATTGCATGAGAAATCTTTAAATTAGTTAAGAAACATCAGCCTTTGGACCATCTAGTTCTACTCTAATCATGAATATTTAAGCTGAATTATAATATACCATGTACCTGGTACTTTGCCTTTAAGAACACATCTCTGAACACAGCCCACAAAATCAACTCTGCAGGGATTATAGGAACAGGCCTATAGAGACTGAAGTAGCAACCAGAGAGCCTACATGTGTCTACACTAGGTCCTCTACATACATGCTATAGTCACTTAGGGTGGGGTTCTTGTGGGACTCCTACCAATGGGAGTGGCCTGTGTCTGACTCTTTTGCCTGTTCATGGGGCCTTTTTTTCCTCACTGGCTTTTATCATCCAGCTTTGATAGGAGGGTTTATGCTTAGTCTTTTTGCATCTTGTTATGTTATATTTGGCTGATATCACTGGGAGTCCTACTCTTTTCTGAGTGAAAACAGAGCAAGAGTAGATCTGAGGGAGAAGGGAGGTTGGGAAGCTATAGTCAGAATGTATTTTGTGAGAGAAGAATAATTTTTAAAAAATTAAAACTGCATCTCTACAATTTTCTACAATAAGATCTTCTGGCAGTTGATGCAATGATTATACACACTTGGTTCCCTTCATCTAAGCGCTGCCATATGGCCCTGGCGGTTTCGGATTCTTATCCATTCTACAACGAACTTTCCTCCTGTCAGTCTTGTAGGAAAGAAGAGAGCTGGCTTTTAGATTTGCAATGACATGTGCACTTCTCTGATAAGCTCATTTTTGATGACCAGTCCATGAAATATCACTTGGGGCATCATCCAGACTTATAAGTCTATTCTAGCATGACTGTCTTTGAGGTTTTCAATTCTTTTCTGTCCTATCGGCTAAAAGGTTTCTGACACTTTGGTGACTCTTGATGTGGGTCATCTTTCTCCCATGTTTTCAGAAGTCCTTGGAGTTACTAGTTCAATCATTTTCTAGGGTCTATCCCAGAATATAAAGTCATCTACATTTTGAGAGAATGCTCTCATATAAATTTTCCTGTATTTAATTTCATGATTTGACATAGGAATTAAGGACTCAAAATCCAGTCCTTTCAAACACATGGTGGCTAGTTCTTACAGCTCCATTAGAGGACAGTCTCTTTTTGTTCCTTATGGAGTCCAGAGCCCACATGATCCTCACTGGATCAAATATTGACTCAACCTAGGTTATAAATATATTGGAGGTGGATGGACCTTAAAGTTGATATTCTTATCAATCAAGAGGCAGTAGTAGGAATTATTCTTATTCAAGAGCCATGGTTGTGAGAATGACTCTTCTTGCACGGATTGACCAGTTAGCAAAGACTGTATCTCTAAAGAGCTGTCTCAGTACTTGAGTTTCCTGTAGACCATTTCAGAAGTCTCTGCTTCACTTATGCATTTCAGCTTCTTGATCTGGCAGCCTTGGCTTCCTTTTGTGCTCCTAAGTGTTATTTCCTAAGAAACTCCTATGCAATCTCCTTGCACGCACATTTCTCCTTCAGGGTGTGTTTCTCAGGGACTCTAAGCTAAGAAACCATCTACCTTTCATTTGTCCTTTGATTTCCCAGTCTTCCCTATGTCCCTCTCCAAATTGTAGAGGCAATATTAAAATCCATTTACAGGTAGAAATAACATACTGTCAAAGGCCATGCAGAATACTGAATGGGGGCATGATGAGCCACATCTTTGCAATGAGAAGAAGTGTCAGATGTTTTAAAGGAGGGTAATACTAACAGAGTAAGCTTATTTACAGGAGAAGAGGGTGGGAGTCCAGAGGAGAGAGGTGGAGAAACTAACAAGAGAGAGAGATGGGAAGAGACTTGGCATCCAAAAGGTTGATGTGCAAGAAGAGTAGCTGAAGGGATGAGCATGCAAAGGGAAGCCTGATTAACGGAGCAGCTCCCTATAAGCAGTCCCACAGTGGCGGCATGTTAGGAGACTGCCAATCAGAAGATCTTTTAGGGGCTGTGCTGCAGAACATTCAACCTCGATGAGAACTGATAGAACACCTGGCGCTTTATGCTCTTGGCTGAGCCGCATTGCGCCTCATTAATGGTGTATCAATTCTCTTTCTTCCCTCTGTGCAACATTAAAAACTGGAGATGAAAGCACGCCATTCTACAACATATTTGGCTCAAAGAAAAAGATGCTACCCGGGACTACAAAAGATCTTTCTTTAATGAAACTTTAATTAAACTTTGCTTTAATTTGGATCACAATGAAGAAAATAGGGAACTTTTCATGTTGCCTCAAGTAGAGAATGCTGATGTCCCCTGTGAATAAAGCATTGCATTTCAGCATCTTATACTCCTTTGCCAGTTTCAGTCCTACTGAAAGTCTGCTGTGACAACACAATCATTTGTTTGTCATTACCTCTACAAATCAATATGTCTCTCAGGCAGATACGTTAGAAATATATGTCTCGTGTGTGTGCCCTCTGAGATGTTAATAGAAGTACTGGTAATGAGAGGAACAAAGCCAAGGGACATAAAATCCAAGTAGGTCCCTGTTCTTTTCTTGGAGTTAATATAATTATATCTGCTATCAAGAAGGCACCAAATGGGAGTATAGAAGAAATAGGAAATGACAATATTCTGAAAAGTTCTTAAGTGCTAAATATCTCAAAGTATCTACAAAGTTCACACCTGAAAATGTTGAGTCCAGAAATGACTCAATTGCAGCATATTGTGTTTGGACTCTGGGCAATTTCCAAATGTGGAAGTTGTCCATAGGAGTGTGTTGACTCTTCACTGAGTGGTGGTCAGTAAGCTCAAATTTACCCTTGACCACAGACCTTTGCCAATAAGAACAGAAAGTGTCTTCATCTGTACAGAGTACAAGAAAGTTTGCTAAGTTTTGAAAAAGAACTCAATTGCGACTTGTATATGGAAGACTACACTGGGTGTGTTTCCTAGAGAAAGGAAAAGAAAGATACATTCTGACCTTCACCACTGAGAAATACTGTTAGTTGGCATTGTATTAAAAAGTGTTTTCTAAAGAAGAAGGATCAATGGAGAATATATATATATATATATATATATATATATATATATATATATATATCAAATGGTGATTAGTTATATTGGCTTGCAAATTAAGAGGGGAGTATTCCAAAGGTGACCATCTATATACTGGAAAGGCAGAGGGCCCAGTAACTACCTTATCCTTCCAGAAGGCTGGGGGAGTCCAGTCCAACCCAGCACTCAAATCCTAGATCTTTCCCTGAGAGTTACTGAGACTGAGTCCACATATAAAATCTGAAGAAGCTGGAGTTTGATGGCAGCAGCAGTCACTAGATATACTTTCTTATGCTGAAGATTTAAGGGCAGCCAGCCTCACAATTGTTCTCCCTCAGAACTCTTTAAATCTGGGTTACCTGTTAGTCAGTGCTGCACACTGTGTGGGAAGGCTTTCCTCCTTAAACTAATACTCCAGCAACCCCCTCATCAACACCCATCAAAACCGTATTTCATCCAAACATACATTTCTAATCTATTTTTGTTCCAATGGGACAAATCCAGGAAAAGATGGTTTTCTAACTCAGTTTAAAGTATCTGTATATAATAATTCTTGTGTCATATCCAGTTTCCTAGATTTTTCGATAATGTTTTTATAGGAACACAGCCATGTTTGTAATTTATGTTTTGTCTATGAATGCTTGCACATAATAAAGGCGGGACAGTGCTACTGTCAGAAAATACAGCTCACACAGTGTATTTATTACTGGGCGTATGTTATATTCATTGTACGTAGTGATAGGTTTCATAAAGACATTTGCATACAAGTATATATTATCTGCTTCTTACAAAGCAAACACTTAAATCCTTGCTGAAGGAAAATAACTTGTATTTGAAAGCAGATTCAAGGCAGGGCCAAGTATCAGTAGCAGAATTATGTACTAACCAGAGGAATCACTCTGAGGTGGAGGCACATGCTACTTACATTTTATTTTCACTTATATTTATGAAAGCCTCTGGTCAGAGTAATTACTTTAAATATGTATGTAATTTACATTTGTTTAGTTGTAAAATAAACATGTAAGTGTGTGTGTGTATGTGTGTGTGTATGATGTATATTTATTACTTACAATTTGATTTGTGAACATTACCACACTGCAGCCCCGCCATTAACACGAATACATTCGATTAGTACCTTGACAGCAACCATATTATTCTTCCAGGCTCTAAGTTATTTGTGGATTTCAATAGAGTGAGCACAAGACTGCTTAGGGGATAACAAAAATTCTCCAAGAACATAGGATGAGATTAGGTAATAATAAAGAAGCTCTCACGCATGCCTTGGGCCATTCTCTTAAGCCCACCTATTTACAATCTCACTTGCAATGTCCCATGTTGTTCTCTTCTTGACAGTAGGGTAAATGTTTCTGGACTACAGATCTATAGCAATTGTATGTGGATCAGAAAACACTGAAGTATCACATGTGCTGTGAAGAGTAATACCTTAGTCCTTAAGCATGATATACTTCACCAAGGCCTAGAGTGGGTAAGGTGTCAATTAACAAAGAGAGTCTGCCACACTCTCCGATTGCTGTGATCGCTTCTCACATGTACTGGGTAAGCAACCATGGTCTGAAGTCTCTAAAATGTGAGCCACAATAAACACATCCTTCCTTAGCTGGCTTCTGTCAGACATTTCTGTCACAGCAATGGGAAAGTAAATTAGCACGTTGCCTTTAATACAATATTATTTTGAGTCATTAATGAGACAAATGTTGCATTGTGAGCCTCAGACTTTAATAGCAGGAATCAAAAAGAGTCTAAAGAGAGACTACATGCAGCCTTCCTCCCTGAAAAGCAAGAAAATATGAGGCATGCTTCTCCTTTCAGGGCTTATGTCCACTTTTAACAGAAGGCAGAAAAAAAGAGATGAATTAAATCACTGAATATAAACTGAAAAATCTTTTCAAATTTCAGAATTAATCAAGTATAAATGCATTTCTAAATGCATGAGAGAGTCTGGATTGACAAACTTCCATATTCTATCACCAGCTGAGATGAGTTCAGGAGATAAATTGGAGAAAGCTTAAAGGGAATATTTATGTATATGTGGGTGTGACTGTGAGATTCAAGGTAGTCCATGAATTATCCGACAAGCATTGACTCCCTACTTTTGTATTTTTGTCACACAATGGGAATTGCGCTGATGATAGATATTCAGGTGACTAGAACTGAAAGCAAAAGTTGCTCTGGTAACCAAGTATTTTCTACGACATATGAGTCAAAGGTCTTGAGTTTCTTGACTTCAAAAACCTCTTCACTACATAAAGAAGGAAGCAAAAGCCCCAAAGGGGCCTTAACCTTGCCCGTTTTGTTGTTGTTGTTTTGGGTTTGTTTGTTTGTTTGTTTTTGGTTATTTTATTTATTTACATTTCAAATGTAATCTCTTTTTCTGGTGTCTCCTCTGCAAACCCCCTATCCCATCCTCCTCTTCCTGCTTTTATGAGGGGGCTCCCCCACCTACCAACCTTGCCATTTTCAAAGAGTAAATTCTTCACAGAAGTTAATTAGAAAATAATTTGCTAATTGTGACCAATGTATTATATATGAATGAATCATGAAAATATGAGTATATACACACCTCAAGACATATTGCAAAATTATAGCAACAAATAAACATCATACTTATATATATATACACATATGTATATATGTATGTATGTATGTGAGTGTATATATACATATGTACATATGTACGTATGTACGTATGTATATATGTGTATATGTGTATATGTGTATGCATATACATATTCATTATTCACTCATCAATTGAAGAGCTTTTGAAAAGATCATTTTTTTGAATGTTTTTGTTGTTTTCGGGGGTAGTTTTCTTTTTTTTTTTTTTTTTGACTTTTTATGTTTTGAGCTTTTTATCCATTCTAGATATTAATCCTCTGTCAGATATATAGCTGGCAAAGATTGCCTCTCATTTGTGGGCTTTTTCTCCACTCAGTTAATTGCTTTTTTAGCTGTGCAGAGGCTTTTTGGTTTTAAGAGGTCCTGTGTATTAACTGGGGCCCTCATTCCTTGTCAAATGTGGTCCTAATGAAAAAGCCCATTCTTACATCTGTATCCCCTGGAGCACTGCCTATGTGTTCTTCTAGAAGTTTCACAGCTTCACTTTTCACTTTGATCCATCTGGGTTAATTTTTGTGCTACGGAACAGATACAGGTCTATTTTCATTCTTCACATTTAAACTCCACATTATCCTCGCATCACTTGCTGAAGATGCTTTCTTCTCTCTTTGGAATTTTTTTTTGTCAAATATTAAATGGCTGGAGTTACATGTATTAATGTATGGCTCTTATCTTTTGTTCCATTGGTCTACATATCTATTTTCATACCCATACCATATTCTTTATATTATTATAGTTTTGCAGTGTGTCTTGAAGTATGTAGTGTCAAATCCTCCATCATTGCCCTTTTTGCTCAAGATTGTTTTGGCTGTTTAGGTTTTTTGTTTGTTTGTTTGTCACTCTATACATATTTTATGATAGGCTTTTTAAAATCTATTTCTATGAGAATGAGATGTTAATTTTCATTGAAGTTTCACTGAATTTGTAAATGCCTTTTAGTAGGTTGATCATTTTCACCATGTTCTACTCGTTGATGAGTGTAGTACATCTTTCCCTTTTTTTATTAGATATTTTCTTCATTTACATTTCAAATGCTATCCTGAAAGTCCCTATACCCTCCCTCCACCCTGCTCCCAAACCTACCCACTCCTGCTTCTTGGCCCTGGCATTACCCTATACTAGGGCATATGATCTTCACAAGACCAAGGGCCTCTCCTCCCATTGATTGAAAACTAGACCATCCTCTGCTACATATGCAGCTAGAGACACGAGCTCTGGGGGTACTGGTTAGTTCAAATTGTTGTTCCTCCTATAGGGTTGCAGACCCCTTTAGCTCATTGGGTACTTTCTCTAGCTCCTTCATTAGGGGCCCTGTGTTCCATCCAATAGGTGACTGTGAGCATCCACTTCTGTATTTGCCAGGCACTGGTTTAGCCTCATAAGAGATAGCCATATCAGGGTCCTGTCAGCAAAATCTTCCTGGCATATGCAATAGTGTCTGGGTTTGGTGGTTGTATATGGGATGGATCCCCGGGTGGGGCAGTCTCTGGATGGTCCTTCCTTCTGTCTCAGCTCTGAACTTTGTCTCTGTAACTCCTTCCATGGGTATTTTGTTCCCCATTCTAAGAAGGAGGGAAGTATCCACTCATCCTTAGTCATCAGGAAAATGCAAATCAAAACAACCCTGAGATTCTACCTCACACTAGTCAGAATGGCTAAGATCAACAATTCAGGTGACAGCAGATGCTGGTGAGGATGTGGAGAAAGAGGAACACTCCTCCATTGGTGGTGAGAGTGCAGGCTTGTACAACCACTCTGGAAATCAGTCTGGTGGTCCCTCAGAAAATTGGGCATAGTACTACCGGAGGATCCCGCAATACCTCTCCTGGGCATATATCCAGAAGATGATCCAACTTGTAAGAAGGACACATGCTCCACTATGTTCATAGCAGCCTTATCTATAATAGCCAGAAGCTGGAAAGAACTGAGATGTCTCTCAAGAGAGGAATGGATACAGAAAATGTGGTACATTTACACAATGGAGGATTACTCAGCAATTAAAAACAATGAATTCATGAAATTCTTAGGCAAATGCATGGATCTGGAGGGCATCATCCTGAGTGAGGAAACCCAATCACAAAAGAACTCACATGATATGCACTCACTGATAAGTGGATATTAGCCCAGAAACGTAGGCTATCCAAGATACAATTTGCAAAACACATTTTTCCGTGTTCTAATGTTTTGCTTCAGAGAGTTAAAGTTTCCATTGTAGAGGTCTTTCAGTTCCTCACATGGGTTTGTTCCAAGAGGCTTTATTTCCTTGGAGGTTATTGTAATTTTGAGGGTTTTAATGATGATCTGCTGTGAGGAGAACCTTCTTAGTCTCACCTAGTTGGTGTTTTGTGTTGTTATTGTATATGTGCGGTATAGCTTTCCTTAGTTTGGAGGCATTTTCTTCTAGGATGTTGTTTAGTTTGTTATCTGTGCCATTGACATGGTATTTGTCTCCTTTATTTATTCCTATAATGTGCAGATTTGATTTCTGGTTCTTTGTTTTATTTTGCTTGTTTTCATGGTGCCCTTCACTCCCTGCAAATCTTTTTCTGGGTTTTCAAGTTTTAAATATATTCTTTACTTTTTTCCTCTAGATCTGCAACCCTATCTTTGAGTTCTAATATTCTGTCTTCTGCTGGATTCACTTGTAAGGCTTTGCCTGGAGGTTTCTAGTTGGGTTAGCCAGCTTTTCAATTCCCTCTTCATTTCTGCTTGTTCTCTTTGACGTTTCTGTCTCTTTATTGAACTCATATTTTAAATTCCAGATTACCTCATTTTCATCAGCCTTATGTTTGTGTTGGACATCATCTAAGCATTTATTCTCTTTTATGTAAGTTCATTTTCTTTAAGCTCATTTAGATATTTCTTTGTGTTTTATTTAAAGTCCTTGAATTCTTTGATGACTTTTATAATTGTTCTTTTAAATTCTGTGCCCTTGGATTTGTCTAGGTAATTATCACTAGTGAACATTTCTACAGGACTGGTGAATTTGGGGGCATGGGTACTACCTTGATATTTCATATTGTTTATATTTTTGCAATGAGACCAGGATATTTGGGAATTGCTTTGTTAGTTCTGTGTCTAATAGGAACAAAAAAGGTTAGGGTAGAACACAGGATGAATGGGGTGGGTAGAGACTGAAGATTGGAAATGACTTATGCAGAATAAAGGTGTACACAGGGAGTTGACAGTGCATGCTGTGTGAACTAGTCTAAGCTTGGAGTTTGGGAATTATTCTGGGGACTACGGAGGCTGTGCTTAAGGGAGAATCAGGCTGACTCATCTTGCTAGACCTTAGCACAAGATGTTCAAGATCTGAGAAACTGAAAAATATATTGTCCATGAAGGACCAGTAAGTTGGATATTAATGGAATGTGTCTTGACCAGAGCCTAGAGGTTGAGAGCCATGATAGCGAAGGTGCCCAGATGTGGATGAGGAAATGGATGTGGAACCTGTCTAGATCTGAGGAGTGGCTGAGATGCGTGGAAGGGACAGTCATTTAGATTCTTCTGGCTAGACCCTTGTGAACGGTATATGGGATCTGGTTGGGTGAGGAGGTTGGAATATGGCAGGTGAGAGAGTTTCTGCATCATTTTGTAAGAGAGAACAGATGGAATGGTTTAGCTTTAAACAGCAAAGTTCTGAGAGAAAACAGCAGTAGGATAGTAGCTGCCATACCAAATATTACGAAGATAGTCCTCAGAACATTCCAGAGCCTCTGCAGTTTTGTATGTTTGACAAATTCACAATTCATAGTCCTCGCTGGAAAGGGTGTAAGTCGTGTGTAGCCCTGTGTCCTGGCATACATTCAGATGAAGTCTGCTTGAAGAAGGATGTCTTTATCCCCTTCTATGTGGGTCACAACATGAAGAAAAGTGAGCACTGCTGAGGGATAATCCAGTTCCCATGACTGCTGAAGCTTCTCAATGGGTTTCCATTGGTAACTGGGGCACTTCAGAAAATGAGCCCCTGGTTATAGCAACAATTCAGGCTCAGAATTCAGGTAAGGCTTATCCAGAGAGCTTGTCCCAGGGAACAGTTGCTATTCGCTTGTATATCTGCAGAGAAGACACATTTGTGACAGATCTCAGAACTAGAGAATATATCCTAATGTGCTTATAGTCTCGTTATAGAGTTATTTGTAAAAAAGTGTTTCATCATTCTTCATATAGGTTCATTAGTGATTACAACTTATAATAGTTCTTGTCAATGTGACACAAACCAGGACAAACCTGGGAAGAAGGTATCACAAATGAAGAATTGTCTCCACCAGAGTGGCCTCTTGGCATGTCTATGGAGCATTTTATTGATTGTGCTGGATTTAGGAGCTCCCAGCCCACTATGGATGGTGCCGTTCCTTAGCAAATTAGTCTGAGCTATATAAGAAAGATACTCAGAGACTGCCCCACCCAGGGATCCATCCCATATACAACCACCAAACCCAGACACTATTGCATATGCCAGAAAGATTTTGCTTACAGGACCCTGATATAGCTGTCTCTTGTGAGGCTATACCAGTGCCTGGCAAATACAGAAGTGGATGCTCACAATCACCTATTGGATGGAACACAGGGCCCCTAATGAAGGAGCTAGAGAAAGTACCCAAGGAGCTAATGGTGTCTGCAACCTTATAGGAGGAACAATATGAACTAACCAGTAACCCCCAAAGCTGTGTCTCTAGTTATATATGTACCACAGAATGGCCTAGTTGTCCATCAATGGGAGGAGAGGCCCTTGCTCTTGGAAAGATCATATGCCCCAGTACAGGGGAATGCCAGGGCCAGGAAGCAGGAGTGGATGTGTTGGGGAGCAGTGTGGGGGAAGAGTATAGGGGACTTTCAAGATAGCATTTGAAATGTAAATGAAGAAAATATCTAATAAAAAATAAATTAAAAAAAGAAAAGAAAAAAGGATACTCAGAGGATAGCAAGCCTATAAGCAGTGTTCCTCTGTGGTTATGCTGTGGCTGCTGTCACCATGTTCCTGTTCTGACTTGCCTCAAAGATGGGTTGTAAAATAAACCCTTTCCTCCCTACATTCATTTGAGTAAGTGTAATACCACAGCAACAGAGCACCAACTAGAACACAACCTGCGTGGGCCAGGACACAAACACCTTATGCAATGAAAGCTTAATTCAGCAGTTTTAGTTCATGCAGACCCTGCCTATGTTTTTTAAAGGGCTTGGTTGACCCCTCAGAGATGCTCTTGGAGCCCCTGGAACATTGCCCTATAATAGTCTTTATGTGCCTGAGGCCCTGTGCTGAGGCACCAGTTTTATCGGATTACTTTTGTGATTTATGAAGAAAATCTAGTTTTTCCTGGGGAGGTTGGAATCTGAGTGGGTGAGGACAGTCACACCAGGGTGGCATGTCACTTTGAGTGTCTGAGATGAAAACACAGATTTCAGGTGCAGGCAATCTTCACCGCTTGACAATACTTTGTTTTAATCTAACCTGACATAGCTTGATTTTTTTTCTTCCCAACTATTTCCTTTATTTCATTTTGGCTTTGGGTTATAAATCTAAATCTCTCACATATCCCTTGGCACTCCTGAGTTCCGTGTTTAAAAATCTTCATTCGGAAGCCATTAAATGAAAGATCTCCTCTTCTTTGACCTTGCCCCTTCCCTCCTTACTAACCTTTGCCTCTGCCCTCTCACCTGCTGAGGCATTGCGAGGCCTTTTTAATTAACTTGCCTCTGACCTGTTCATGGGCTTAGTCACCCCTGTAGCAAGTTCTATTGTCAACAGTTGAGTTAGTCAGCTCAGTTTAGGCATTGAGATAGGAGGCCGATTTTCGACAGGGTAGACTCTAAGAACTATATTGCTAAAATTCCAAGCTGTTTGCCACATATTTGCCACCTCTGCCAGTCCACTGAAAGATTAAAAACAGAGCTGCAAGCAGAAGCTCACAAGTGACCCAAAGCTAGACAGGAAGCAAGCAGACAATGAATATGGTTAGTACTTTGCTCTCTCAAACACACATCCTTGGTTTGGACCACAACCGGAACACTTGGTGGACAATAAGGTTAAACCCTGACAATAAAATTTGTTTAGATCTTCAATGTATGACCCAGAAAATTCCAGCAGGTAAACTATCAACAACAACAACAACAACAAAAATGTAGCTATGCATCTTTACCTACCTAATGACACATCTTATTCTTTGGACCAGGCATGAATCCTACTACCTAGCCAAAGCCAGATATCTATGATAGGAGATCCCCAAATTAAGATTCACTCATGTGGGCAAGTTAATATTTCTGCCCAGGTGCCTACTTCAGATGTCTTACAGGTGAGGCACTGTACAGAATGGTTGACCCCCCCCAAAAAAAAATAACGCACAGATGTTACACCAGAAGTTCAAGCCACAGGGAATAGACTACGATTTTCATGCTCCTGTCAATAAAAACTATGATGAACAAAGGCCTGGCGTAACAAGTAAGTCCCTTAGGCCTCCATGACTTGCTATTCTCACACCTTGCTTTTGTCTTATTAAAATCTCATTTACCTGTTTTCTTGTCTCCGTGTTTCTTCTTTGTTTGAAAAACGTTCTAGGAGGGAGGTCCCTAACCCTAGACTGTTTAATCCCAAAACCCAGGTATGTCTTTAGGTCTCTGGTAACAAAATCAACACTCAAGATGCATTCTAATGTACACACCCTCTTCATATTTCACTTATTTCCAATCTTGGGCAGTATTCTTATTCTCAAGATGTCTCCTTCCCTATCAAGAGACCAACAAACCAAATAAACCATTCTAGAAATCTATATGGATTATATAATAATATTTCAACATTTTTATGTCAGAGAATGAGTACTTTATTCTCCAAAAATATTTGGTATATTTTCTTCTAATATTGCAATATATTTGGGTAAAATTATAATTGTGATGACATGAGGACTTTTTTGTTGTTGTTGTTGTTTAGAAGAGCCAAAAACCTTTTTTTTTCTTCAGTTGCATTGGTTTTAGCTTTCTATCAAGGCTATAACAGATTATGACAAAGTTAGTAGCTGAAAACAACATTTATTACCTGAACTCTGCTCAGGTCAGAGGCCACAGTATCCACACTGGTTTCTGTGCTGCAGGGCTCAGAAGGTCAAAGTCAAAGCTTTCACCAGCAGAGCAGAGGGACCCAGAGGACAATCAGCTCAGGGCTGAGCCCAGCTTCTCTTGGCAGAATTAGACCTTGCAGGGTAGAAATGAGGTCCTTGAATTTTGCTAGCAGTTAATGAGGTGGTAACCTGGCTCCCAGAGGCCTTTCCCTCCAGCTCTCATCTTATAGATGCGCACCATCTATAGCTCAAGAATGATGTCTGGAGTGTGCCGTGTACTTATACTCTCCCTACTTCAACTCTTCTGCCCCATGAATTTTCTAACACTGACTAGAGAAATTCTTTCCTTTAAGGAATTGCGTGGCAAAGTTAGGTCTACAACTAAAACTCAGGATCATCTCTCTGTCGGAATGTTAATAATCCTAAGTACATTCATTTGCAGTTGTTGTTGTTGTTTTTTGTCAGATAATGTAACACTTTTCTAGGTTTGGGGATTAACGTTTGAATGTGTGTGAGTAGCTGACATTCACCAATCAGTCCTGGTTTGAAAGTATAGTGACTAGAGGCTTTTCCAGGTATACCTCAATATATCTTTTCAACAATGGTCACAAGACTCTTTGAGATTGGTCATCTCTATCACTTTCTCTGCCTTAGTTTCATGTTTGTGTCCTCTTCCACATACTTGAAAAAATGGTCACTAAAGTTTTCAGTGAACTCAGGGTCAGTTAAGTAGACATTCTAAGTGTAAAATAAACATGGAACCTGTTTCATTGGATGTGAAAACACCCATCAAGGGGGAGTAGAGAGCAACCCATTCCTACTAGGTGAAGAACAACAGACCTAGATCCATGACTCCTTAAGAGAACAGGAGCTTAGAGCATAGAGAAAGTGGAACATGTGTATCTGGCACCAGAAAACATAGATATGATAATAAATATGATGTATCTCATTATTTACCATTCATACAGTCTAGGAAGCAAGCAGGTGGTATCAGCTATCACATGTTCAAATTTAAAAACATGCATTCTTTCAACTTTAACATTTACGCATGACCTGCACAGTACAGTTTGAAACCTAGATGTCATTAAGGAAGGGTATGTGAGTGGATCTATTGTGCCTATATATAACAGCAAACATAGCAATAAAACATTAAATAGTTGCACGTGGCACATGAAGTAGGGTAATTCTTCCAGAGCCGGGAGAATAAGCAATTCTCAAAGATGCCTCCTCTCGTGTCTTTTTAATTTCCTTGGGTTTTGAGTTTCCTTGGGCTCATTTTTCTCCAGATTCTCAGATGAGTATCTCAGACCCAGGAATCACATGCACTAGTGATGTAAAGAGGGAAGAAGCAATGGTAGAGAAATAACCACTTGTGTGTTTCGCAGAAGGCGAAAAATATTTATACTAACCATACAGCTTGCAGGTAGTAAAAGCCATAAAACAGTGGATCAGAGACACAGCAAAGGATTATTAGCCTGTCAATAGCTGCTCTGGATTTTGTGTGTGTGTGTCAGAAGTGTTAATGTCTTTCTCTACAATGAAATGACCAAACCTCAATCCCTAAATGTAAGGAATGGAACAGGGGTCAAAAATGCCTTTGGAATGAGACATGCACATTTCAGCAAAATACAGTGAAATAAACCCAGTGTGAGACACACTGAGGACACCAGAGACAGAACTGCCTTCCATGGCCTGGTGAGGAATAATCAGGAGTCCACAGAGAAAATAAGCAACATATTAAAGATCACAATGTTTGTGAGAGTATGAATGGAAGTATAGGAAAATGTGCATGCTTCTCGTGCACGAGAATAAATTGTCTACCTGCCTATCTGTCCACCTGCTTTCTTCAACATTGGCAAATACTTAAAAAATATAAAGTCATAAGCACAACAAGCAAAGAGATGCTAGCTGTTTAGTAATTTCCCTCATTACTTTAATATGAAATGTAATGCTGTACCTGACATTTAGTCATTAAGATAATGAGATGATAAGTTCAGGTAGCTGACCAGACAAAAATAGGAAGCATCTCTATTTATACCTATTTCTAGCAAGGGATGTTTTAATCTATTGGCCTAACACACCAGTGAGGTAAGCATTTCTAAGTCTACTGTTCATTATGCCAGAACCAATTATAGGTAGCTTTAGAATAAACCATAAAAATTATTTCCATTGAAACAGCATCATTTTTAAGGTTGAATGCGTACCTGTAGCCCTTGGCCCATAAAGGTGCTCTAAGGTGAAAGCCATTTCACTTGTAATAAAAATAATAAAAAAAAAATACCATACCTTCACTGTCTTGCATGCCTCAGTAATTGTACAAGCCTGTTATTTTCCACGTGTTATGCCTGATATATGTTCAGCAAAAGTCAAAGTTAAAAACCATAAGCATAAGTTTCAACCCATACAAATAAAATCAGTAAAATCCCAACCATGTCTGTGTCTGTATCCTGCATCCATCTCGGCTCCCAAGTGCTACACTATAAATGAAAAGGAACACTTGAAGCCGTTCACTAATTCCCTCTGCAGCCTTCGCAGCCGGATGAGTTATAGCCCAGCTGAAAGGGTCTGAAGCTTGGTGTTTTGTACTGTTCTTGTTTTGTTACATGTGACAGGTGGGGGTGTGCAAGAGTCTGAACTAAATGACGGCTTGCTCTGGGTCTGAGGCTGCAAGGCTTTTACATAGATCAGTCCTTTCCTGCAAAGTGGAGGCTGTGACGCTTCCTCAGGAGTAGTCGTATCCTACTAGACCACAGTGGAGGCCACCCTGCTGACATGCTGGGCACATTGCCCGCATCCATTCCACTAACGCTCTTCTGGCTCCTTTCCTCGCATGCTTAATGCCGAGGAATGACAGGTGCAGTGTAGACGAGGCTGGCACCATGTCTGACTGTTCCAACGGCTGGGATTTTCTGTCTGACAGGATTTACCCAGTCGTGATGGATGGTGGCTGGAAAACAAGAGAGAAGTGAGAAGGTAAAACCAACTGCTTTACACCACGGGCGTCTGTAAAATGCCCACCTATGAGACGATATGAGAGGCTCGGTATCTGACAAGAGTTGAGGGAATTAAGAGTAATTTGATTACAGGTGCTCAACTGGCATTCATTTTCCTCTTATTATCCGAGAGCCCTCCCTGGAGAGAGAGCACTAACCTTCAAGGGAGCCGATGAATGGCTCTATTAAAAGCTCTGTAGTTTGTTCATGGCTCCGTAGCATCTGACCATTTTATGAACCCAGTGGAATTGTAAATAGGAAACAGAAGAGAGAAAATGTCTTCCTCAAACACTGTACAGATGACTAGGTCTGTCTTCAGTGATTTGTAATCCAAAAGGAGACTGCACGCGCATAAAATGATGCGAGCTCATAACTGTCCCCCCAGCCAGGGGCCTGCACCTTGACGATTCCCCTAATTCAACAAACAGGCTTCTCAACTCAGTGTGATGCCAGACTGTGGTGGTTTCTTACAAAAATAAATGAGATTATTTATTTTCAGTGCAATTGATTTTAAATAGTTTGTTAATGATATTTTACATATCCAGTTTGTATTAGGTATATTTGTCTTATTTTATCTCAGTTAAAAAAAATAGATTCATAGATGTTTTGCTGTGTGTATTTTCAAGCAGCATTTTGACAGTGCCCATTATCTTCTCTGAGTAATATTTAGGTGAATAATTCTTATCCTCATCCTTCAGTGAAATTATATGGCAATAACACAATTCAGGAATAATGACATTTTTACAAACCTCACTCTGACA
Organism: Mus musculus; assembly: GCF_000001635.26. Classification (NCBI taxonomy): domain Eukaryota; kingdom Metazoa; phylum Chordata; class Mammalia; order Rodentia; family Muridae; genus Mus; species Mus musculus. The sequence goes on from NC_000084.6 coordinate 55,734,719, forward strand.
TGGATATTGGATACTTTTTGATTTCAAAAAGAGAGTCAGTGTTTTATTGGTATTATGGTTTAATAGCTTACTTCTGATATGTTATTGAGAACAATATAACAGTTATATATTATCAATAGGAACAGAAAGTTGGATAGAAATTTTGGCTAAAGCCGCCTGAAATTCAGAAATAATTCATCATGCAAAGTGGAAATGATCTTTTAAAAAATTCAGTTATTCTTTCCAGTAAGTTTTGAACATGGAGGGCTTTAAAAAAAATCATCATAATTTTAATGTTCTAATGATAAAATGCGTAGAAGACAAAGGTTTCTCTTATACAAAAATTTACTAACTCTATACAAACTGTAAAGAGTCAGGGGCATGCATTATCTTTGAAATTACTACACATATTTGCATTTCTTCACACCATCACTAATGCACTAAAAGATGGTGGCTATTTTAAATTTTCTGCCTAAAGCCACTCAGTGATCTTATTTCCAGCCACCACTTCTGAAATTATCTTAGGACTTCTTTAGGATATGCAACATTTTATTCTGTTTAAATATGGTTAACTACGCAAAAGTTAAACATTGCTTTTATTGCTGCCGTCTGTGCCCACAGGATGAACTCATCTCTAAACTACACAAGAATTCTTAGGTAACTTTAGAGTAGGTGCCATATTCATCTGAAAGGAGCACGAATACCACCTTGGTTTTACTCTACTCTTGGCCAGGATGAATTCTAAACACATTCCCATCATTTATTAGAACAGGGACCTGATCAGGAAAATTTGAAAGCTAACTATTCATCATATATCTATGTGGTGTATGTGCGTGTTTGGGTGTGTGCGCCTGTTCCTCAGTTGCTCTCCACCTTATATTTTGAGACAAGGTCTCTGACTAAGTCTGGAACACACCAATTGGTTAGAATAGTTGGTCAACTACCTCTAGGAATCTGCCTACCTCAATCACAGAGCTCCGGGGCTGCAAACACACTTACTACTCATCATGACATTGTACCTTATATGAATGTTGGGAATTCTAATTCAGTTCCTCTTTTCTTGAGCATCACATAATTTATTAAATGAACCATCTTTCCACTCTCAGTCCCACAGTCTTTAAGCTATAAATGTTAAAAGGTTTTGTGCTACACACAATGTTGTTGCCAAGCATAGACAGTTACTATAGGCCAACAGCAACTATATTTTTTTCTTTTCTTTCTTTTTATTTTCCTCTTTTGTTTTTACTCTTAATAACAGTTAACTGACATTTAAAGATTAGTGACCATGTGCCTACCTACAGAAAATAAGACTACTTATTATTATATTGTTTCCTATAAAATAATAATAATATACAATATTTGTTTTACAAGTAAAAAAAAAAGAGCTGAAAAAAACTTAAAAAATTTCCCTTGAGAGTCCCCTTATTTGACAACCATAAAGGCCTTTATCTTCACCATACAATGCATGCCATTCCACTCTTCATGGGAGCCAATGAAATTGATGAGTTCTGACTGGTCTTTTGTTCAAAAAGAAAAGAAAGGAAAGGAAAGGAAAGTCACACTAAGACCTTTATGTTTGTTAACAGGATAAAAGTTTTCATTTTTAAAATGTAAATCTAAAACTTGCAAATTTTCAGTGCAAGGGAGACTGTTCGTTCATAAAACCTACATTAATAAGAGTTCTCAAACTCTTTGACCTCCCCCCTTTCTAATCTACAGTCCAAAGGTAGGGGAGAATAAAATGGTAAAGAGGACAAGGGGATGTGGAGATGTTTAGAAGTAATACTTTGGGGTGATTCAAATCTCCATTGTCAGGATACCAGCAGTCCAGTTCACCAAACATGAATCAGCAATGGTGGCACAATCCAGCAGAAACAACCAGGCCTCCACCCAATCAGCACGAGTCAGTGAGAATGACCAGAACCAGTGGAAAGCCAGGAAAAGGTCGCTGCCATGCCTCTCTCAACAAAGAAAAGATCAGCAAAGATCAAGACCAACAAAGCATTGCATGGCTACCTATGTAAACACTCCCACCCCTGTCTATTGGGTCCTACTTATACTCCCTCCAAACATCATGTGTCCTCTCACAGGTCTTGCTTCATCAAAACTTCACATGAGAGTGCATCACATGACATTACCAGAAATTTTCACTTCAGGTAAAAATCATGACTCAAGGAACTTACCCAAAGTCACAGATTCACTTGTCTACTGAACCTGCCTCAAATGGTTGGATAAGTGACCTTCTGTTGATGCCACCATTCAAAGCTGACCCAGGATAGATTGTAAACAAGCCAATGTAACATCTTTCCTGAAAACTTATTACCCAATAACAGGAAAAATTCTTAATATCTCAAAACTCTAAACAAAACAAAACACCTGGTGACACATACATGAATTGGAGGAACTCTGAAAACCACAGAGCTAGAACTGGAACAGGATCTCAATCTCACACATTCTTACTTCAGGTGATGAATACCCTGGGTGCTCTCAAATACCCACTAGATTGGTTGTTTCAAGGAATATTTTTCAACCTTGTTTTGTATTTGGCCAGCATTTATAATCCAAAGCAACTGAAGAACTTATACAGATGTAAGCTGGTCTACTTCAGAATTACACTCTTTCTGTATTCCCCTGACACTTCCATGACATAATGGTCTGGTTGCCATTATGGTTCCCATTTCAGGAATAAGTGACCTGTAGGAACATCAAATAACTGATTCTTGTATCTCCTTCTAAAATGATGGCATGGGGTTTCATGAGAGTTCTGAAAGAATGTTTCTACATGACTACACACTCTCAGAACCAGGCGTACAAGAGTAAAGAACACGCCAAGCTTCATCTTCTAACTTTGACAACCATTAAAAATATAATGAAGGCCAGGCATGGTGGCACAAGCCTTTAATCCCAGCACCCAGGAGGCAGAGGCAGGCAGACTTCTGAGTTCGAGGCCAGCCTGGTCTACAAAGTGAGTTCCAGGACAATACAGAGGAACCCTGTCTTAAAACACACACACACACACACACACACACACACACACACACACACACACACACACATATATATACAAAGCCACTAGAAGTTATACTAAATTGTAGATAAAAGAAAGCTGAGGGGTAGCAGCTTAGCAAGATTCTTCTTTTTCTGATTCTTGAAAATGTTCAAGATTACACAGCTGAGTTAAAGAAGTTCTCTTATGAAGAAGCCACTCGGAGTGAAACCAACTACCAGGCATTGGCTTCCCACTTCTGTTTTAACCTCTGACTCTCTACAATGCCTGGCCAGCTCAGAAGACATAGAATGAAGACCACAACAAAAACTGATAGAACAGAAAACTGGAGAGAAGACTCATTGGACAAAAGTGCACACCTTCAAACCTGATGTTCAATCTCCAGAACCTACATAGAGATTGAGAGAACCAACTTCACGGAGTTTGCCTCTGATTTCCACACATGTGACATGGCATGTGCGTGTCCCTCACACTTAATAGTAATAAATCTTAAAAACTGCCAAGAACTGAGAGAGCAATAAAGTCATAAAACAACAAAGAATGAAAAAAATAGAAATGCAACTAAAATAGAATTTTAAAAGTTCATAGACTTTCAAAGAACACTGCCATAAGAAAATCCACAATAAAATAATACATGTTATCCTGTATTGGGGCATATATAGTTTGCAAGACCCAGGGGCCTCTCTTCCCAATGATGGCCAACTAGGGCATCTTCTGCTACATATGCAGCTAGAGACACGAGCTCTGGGGGTACTGGTTAGTTAATATTGTTGTTCCACCTATAGAGTTGCAGACCCCTTCAGCTCCTTGGGTACTTTGGGAGTGAGTGGGTAGGGGAGCAGGGGCGGGGGAGGGTATAGGAGACCTTTGGGATAGCATTTGAAATGTAAATTTAAAAATCTAATAAAATAAAAAATCAATGATAAAAAATACATGTTAATTCAGAACATTGCACCAGCTTTAAAATGTTCTCTGGAAAATATTCGTGTGTAAAGATTAAAAGTTTGGAAATTAAATTATCTATATTTTAATCCCTCATCCGGGAATACAGATCAATGATTTGGAGAATCAGTGCTAGACTTCACACATATACTCAGAGGTAAACACACTCTTATGCATCAGATACATCGTGCTTAATGTTACCTGAAACATCAAAATTTCAGGGTCCGTGAACAATTTTCCTCTAAGAAGATTTACTGATCTAATAGGATCCATTTTCCCCCCCACAAAGAACCCAAGACATGAATGGCTAATATTTGGATAGAATATTCAGGAAAAATATCAGAAAATGAATAGATGAGGCATAAAAAATCCTGGAGAGTAAAGATGGCATATAAAGAGGGGAACAGAGCAATTTATACTAACTTCTCCACTTCTCCAGCTAAGATTTGCTCAAAGCAATTTGACTGAAAAAAATAAATGAATGGAGGGCCAGCATCCCCTAGGGATATTGAGAACGCATGGACCATTTCTTCGTAGCTGATCTTTACAGGTTTCACGCCATGATGAGGAGTATATAAGATTGCCTGGTTATAGAGGCCAAGTTGACCCCAAGTCATAATAAACACCAATAAACATGCCTTAGCAGCATGGGCCCATTTGAGATTAACAACATTCTCACTCTACCTCTGTTACACTGTGTGTCACTCCAAAGCCACCATGTCCCCTTGACTACTGGCACGCAAGCACTATACTCTTCCATTTCTTGACGTAGATGCCATGGAGTAACTAGACTTTATGCAGCCCTTAAAAATCAGTAAGTTCATTCTACAGTATGCCCACCCTCACCTGCTAGCACTTCCTGAGACTGCAAACCTCAGAAACACTATAAGGTAGCCTTTTATTCCTGTGGACCTAGTTACAAAGACACTAGTGACAACTAGTGACTAGTGCCATGTATCAGTGTCCCTACACCTACTGTTGTGTTAGAATCACAGCTCCTGTCTGGACAGACCACACCAGGCCAATACAGTTCCACGTGCAAGGTTTTTGTGGGAGAAGAGGGCAAAGGTGGAAGACGAAGGGGGAAAAGAGGGCAGAGTTCAGGAGGGTCTGCCTTTTATTTGGGTTGTGACATAACTGCTCATAGGTAAAAGTGGGAGGTCAGCCAATTGGATTCTGGGAATGTATGGCAATTGCCATGGCAACAGATGCATGGGGTCCCTGCCACCTATGGGTGACATCAATGGGTTTGGAGGCAATCTGCCAAGTCAGTTCCTGATACCAACACCTACAACTACCTGCATACTGCCTCCACTGCACCTCATTAGCATGCAGAGAATGATGGGCTCCATGCCTCTACTGCTCCACACATCTAGCCTAAAGCTATCAATCATACCAGAAGAAACTGCACAGAGAATATGCTACTATAGTCAAATGGGACCACACATTCCATTCCATACATGGGGAGCAGTGGACAATAAGACAGACATATCTGCAAAAGAAGGTCCTTTACTGCAAAAGCCATGCTTACAAATGGATAAAAACAACAATGTCAACCCAGGGACATAGAAATGTAACTGATACCTCCAAAGGAACTATATACCTTCCTGGTAACACCTCCACCCCGCGCACTCACATCCCAACAAAAAATAGAAGAAAAACCTGTGAAATATTTCAAAAGAATGTTTTTAAATAAACATAACAAGATTAGAGGGTGGCTGAAAAAATGGCTCAGTAGTTAAGAGTACTGTCTGCTTTTCCAGAGAACCCGAGTTCAGTTCTAACACTCATATCTCATGGCTCATGATCATTTGTAATTCCAGCTCCTGTGTATCTAACACCCTCTTCTCTAGTCTCATGGGCACCTGCACTGATGTGTGCATGTCCATACACAAACATATACACATAATTAAAAAATAAAAATGATACATTTAAAAGACAAGGTGGAAAAAAGTGTAGAGAGAAAATTCAGCAAAATTATTGTAACAAATCACAATCTAAATTTAGACACTTAGAAGACTATTATAAAAATGAAAAGAAACTTTGGCTCCAAAGAACTCATCGAATATAAAATATACAAAGAACCCTAATAACAGACTCTATCAAGCAGAAGAAAGATTTTCTCATCTTTAACACATGTTATTTTTAATAAATTGAGATTAAAAATAATACTAATGGAAAAAGAATGGCACAGGTCCCAAGACCTATGGGGCCACCCAGTGAAGAAACAGAAAGAAAGCCTGGCTGAAAAATTATCATTATTGGGAAAGATAAGTACTTTCAGATCTAAAAATCTCAAAAGAGTAAATAGTTTTCACTTCTGGCCCATTATAACAAAGCTGTCAAAGTCCAAGAAAAGAAAATTCTAACATAGCAAGAGAAAAATGGCAAATGATGTCCAAGAGAGCCAGTCTGGGTTAATGAAAGACTTTCCAGCAGAAACTTCACAGACACAGGAGAGAGGGCAATGCTGTGTTTAAACTCCTAAAAGAATCAAATTTCCATCCCAAACACATTACACCAAGAACAACCACTCTTCAGACATGAAGGAGAAACAAGGCATCTTTGAACTAAGCAGAAACAAGGAATTCATCTTCATCAGACCAGACACAGAGAACAATGAGTAAAGTCACTTTGCTTGGAGAAGCAAAGGAAGATAAGATCAATCATAAAACACAGAGAAAATATAAAACCCAATTAAAGTGGGATTTTACAAAAGACCAAGAGAAGAATCTGATTCTTTAAAGAGCAGCAATAAGGAGAAACAGGTTCCACAAAAACACCAGAGAATAACATATATAAAACAACAGGTAAAGTCTTTCAAGGTAAATATAACCCCCCCATACAAATGTATTAATTTCTCTCATTAAAATATTTAGACTGACATAATATAAATAAATTGAGGACATATTAATGAGGGCCACTGATATGACTCAGCAGCCAAAGTCCCTTGCTCCCAAGACCAGATTTGATCCCAAGGACTCACAGAGAGGAAGGAAAATAATCTGCTCTTGCAAGTTGTACTCTGACCTTAACTAATGCAGCATGGCACACATACCCCACACACAAATATTTCTTATAAAAATATTTATTTAAAAATGTATTTTAAAAAAAGTGATGTATCAATTCCTCCTACCCCACACTAATAAAACTTCTCATTGCTAAAAGCATATACAGAATCAAAGGAGATGAAATAAAGATTCGTGAGAATGGGAACCAAAAATGAATGGACATAGCTATACCTATACCAAATAAACCAGACTTTAAATCAAACACTGTAAAACTAGGAAAGAAGGTGACTGAATGATGATAAAGGGATAAACTCAAGGAAAAACTATAAAAATGCAGGCATTCAGTGGCAGATACTGTATTACAAAGGAAACATTATTAGATCCAATAGTGCAGTCATAGTGGGACTTCAATTCACCACTGCTACCAGAGTGTCGAGAGCCCAGACCAAAGAGAAAATCAGGAAGAAAATATCAAAGACAGTCTTTACAGTTCAGAGGAGCCTAGCATATCTATAGAACCTTTCTCCCTATGGATGCCAAATATACATTTTTTCTCCTGAACATACAGAACATCTTCTAGGATGTATGCCATGTGTTAGACTACTACAGAACCTTTTTATATACTCTTAGCAAAGCATTAACACTATTTATTTTCAAAAGTTTCTCACCACAGAAAAAGAGGGCACCCCCAAATTCATTCTATAAAGTCAGGATTGCCCTGACTCCAAAACAGATTAAAAATAACAGTAACTGTGGAAAATTACAAACACGCCTGACAACACAGACGCAATACTTCTCAACAAACACTAGCAAACAGTACCCAAATATTCCTCTAAAGATTGCATGTCAACTCAAGTGGGATTTATCCTAAGGATACAGGGATAATCAGCATATGTAAATTGATAAACATATTTATACATATATATGGTACACTGTTATATATGTATATATTTTCACAAATGTATATACTCATATTAGTCACATACAGTGTCAAGAGCCCACAGTTGAAGTATCTAAATTCCCAAACCCTAATATTTGGGTAAAACTTGTCAATGGACTGTATGCTGAAAGCTAATTTATTCTAGTACACTCTGAATCACTGAATTCATGTAACAGAGAGGAGTTTTGGGATCATAAACACAGAGTATAGTAGTTCATCTTAGGGAATAGCCATCCCAAATGAGGTATAAAATTGTACTAAAGGGATCCACGTATGGCACAAATCCTGACTCAGTTATGCTGCAAGATCATCTTAGTATTGTGAGCACAATAAAGATAGAAAACAGTTATGGTCCCTTCTCCCAGTTAAATGTTGACAGATATAAGTAAACATAAATTACATAAACAAAGCAAATGTTAAAACAACAATAAGAGGGAAAACTACAATGGCTACAGTCAAGAGGAACACATGCAATACTGTTGGGTTTCTCCTGAAGGACCAGATACTGAGTTAGTAAACCAGAAAAAGAAGTATGTCACTGAGTTTAAAGAAGTCACTTAAGTGGGTAGATCCAGACCAACAAAGGCTTGAGGTTAGAAGTATACTGCAACAATAACATAAAAAAATCTTCAGAATGACCCAACAACACCAAAGCCAGTGACTTCACATACAAAATACATTTCTCACTTATGGTATGTCTTCAATGCTAGAGGTCAGATTTTCCAGTTCTTTATGAACCACTGTCTAAAGTTTGTTCATTAGTTTCAGAGTGATGGAAAACACTGGAAGACTTGAAATTGAAAAGCAAAGAAGTCCAATGATAAGAGACAAAAATGCACACAAAATGGGAAATTGGGACATGGCTGCTTCTGCGGTTAACAGACAATTTTCATGCTGCATAGTTGTCTCCTAAGTAACAGCGCACATACCTGTTATTGATGCCTGAGGATTGCAGTTTCTCTTACTCTTTTTATTATTCCAAATGTTGTATTTATATGTGCTTGACTGTGAGCATATACCACACACCCAATATCCTCCCTTAATTCTTACTCACTCCTGATAAACTCCCCTCCTTTTCTAGTAAGCACCCCTCCTATTTCATAGATTTTGTTTGTTGTTTGGTGACTCAGAATGGCTAGTTATGGTTGGTTGTATGACTATGAATGCTGTTTACTTCCATGGCCACAGCCATTGGTCAAGTAAAGACCATGATTATACCACTAAGAACATACCTCTTCCAATAACTATGAACTACCTATAGCTACTCTGGAGTGGACAGAGTCTCATAACCTCTCTTCCATTCATGATGCAATGTTGAGGGGCTCAGTATTGTGCAGGTCTTGTGCGGGTGACCAACACTGCTATAGTTCATGGGTGCAATAGTTAGGTCATGTTCAATAGACACAGCTCTATAGCACTCTTTCCTAGCTTCTGGCCTTTATAACCCTCCCCTTCCATGGTATTCCCTGAACTTTGAAGGTGGTGATAAGAGACATTCCACTTATATATGAGCACTCAGTAATCAGTCTCATCAGTTTGATCCATTGTTAGTCTCAGCACTAATCATCACTCACTGCAAAAAAAGAAGTTTCTGTGACCAAGGCTGTAAGAAGCACTATAGGTAGAAACATAAATGGAGTAGGCAGTGTGATGACATGCCTGTTTAGCACCACATCAATAGCAAATTCACCAATAGCTCACATATCTTCCTGAGTCATGGGCTTCTGATGAACTGTACAATAATCTGTACAGTAGTAGGCATGATAGTATGGTCCTACAGACTGATCAGAAAGTCTTTGGTAACCTCCAAAACAGTCACACCATGACTGTATCAATGAGCACATTTTCCTTGGCTGATTGGTTATTGCTACCTGAAGAAACCACAGCTGGGTAAAAGCACTGATGGTTTTTCTCCCTTAGCAGTCTACAGAGCACATTCTGGAACTATGCACTATGCAAGTTAGCAGGCATACAGGAGGCTGAAGGGTTACTTCCAGCTTAATTCTTCTGTGCTCTGCAGCCAAAGTATGCTGCCACAGAATTTTATCATCTAGTTCTGGTTGGCAATCAAAAACAACAACAGTAGCATGTATTATGTAAGGGCCTCTGGGGTCCCACTTCTCATAGTTCTGGAAACATTTTGTTTTCTATCATTATTTTAGCTGTTCCAATAAGTCAAAGATGCCATATATTGAACTGTTGATCTGTATTTCCCTGACAATAATGATACTGTCCATTTTTCATTTTTCAGCTTCACATATTCCATAGTGAAATGCCTATGTGCAGTTACTATTTTTAAAGGAGGCCATTTGATGTCTTATTAAGCTTTAGGATCAATTTTATAGTGTGGATGTGTGTGTGTGTGTGAGTGTGTGTGTGTGTGTGTGTGTGTGTGTGAGTGTGTGTGTGTGTGTGTGTGTGTGTGTGTGTGTGTGTGTGTGTATGGGTGAGTTGGTTGCATTGAACTTTATTGATGATATCCAAGAAGGTAGGTCTCCCTAGATCCTTCCTGTTATTCTAGGGGTCTGGGATAAAAACTTTGAGGGAAATGTTGAGTGTTTGAAGCCCGAGTTGGGACAAGTAATCCTCAACAGCCAAGGACTTCTCTCTTGTTCTCCTGTCCTTGCTGGGGCAGGTGATCCCGAGCTTCTTAATCCTTGGAGGCCATTTATACCATAAGTTCTACCCCTCTGTTGCTGTAGCAATATTCGTTGTCATACCAGGACTGAGTTTTACAAAGTTGTCATTGAGAACAATGCCAGCCCCAGTATCAAAGGTGGAAGAGTGGGCATCACTGTTAAAGTTGCAGGAGACAACCTGGTCATCAGTGTAGCCCAGGATGCCCTTTAGTGGACGCTCAGATGCCTGCTTTACCACCTCCTGATGTCTTCATGCTTAGCAGCTTTCTGCAGATGGCATGTCAGATCCAGGATGGAAAGACTGGGGGTAGGTACATGGAATGCCAGGCCAGTGAGTTTCCCATTCAATTCTGAGGTGACCTTGCCCACAGACTTGGCAGCACCCGTGGATGCAAGGATGATGTTATGGGCAGTCCCATGGCCATCATGTCATAGCTTTCCATAGGGTCTATTTACAGTCTGGGTAGCAATGATGTCATAGACTGTGGTCATGAGTCCTTCCACAATGACAAATTATCATGGATGACCTTGGCCAGGGGACTAAGATGCAGGAAGCATTGCTGACAGTCTTGAATGAGTTGTCATACTTCTTGTGATTCACAGCCATCACAAACATAGGGCCAACAGCAGAAGGGGCAGAGATGATAACCTTTTGGGCCCAACCTTCAGATTTTCCTTGCCTTCTCCATGTTGGTGAAGACTCCAGTAGACACCATAATATACTCATCACCAGCATCACCCCATTGGATGTAAGTGAGATCTTGCTCCTAGAAGATAGGGATGGCCTTCCTGTTGATGACAAGTTTCCCATTCTCAGCCTTGACTGTGCCATTGAACGTGCCATGGGTCAAGTCATACTAGAACAGATAGACCATATAGTTGAGGTCAATGAAGGGGTCATTGATGACAATATCCACTTTCCTAAATGAGCTGATAGCCCTGGTAACCAAATGGTCAATATGGACAAATCTGTTCACTCCAATCTTCACCAATATGTCTAAGGGGTGAGGCTGACACTGAATGAGAAGATATGGCTGTCTCTGGAGCAGAGAGGAGCAAGGAGCCTTAAATTACTGATAGTTTTTGAAAATGCAAATGTTTAAATTTTTGATTCAATTTGATTTTCAATTGTGTTGTTCACTATTTATAATATATATATATATATATATATGCAAACATTCCTTAGCTTTATTATTTACTCTAGAGGTTTTGACTTTTTAAAGATTTCCTTTTTCAATTTATGCATATGTGTGTGTGCTTGCATGAATTTTTGCACACTATATGCATGTAGGTACCTGTGGAGTCTCTAGAGCACAAGATCTCCTGGAACTAGAATTAAAGGTGATTGTGACCTATATGATATATGTGCTGGAAACTGAACCTACATCCTCTGCAAGAATAGTGTTTGTAACCACTGAGCACCCGCTCCAGCTTCTTTCTCCGTATTTGTTTCTAAGTGTTTTATAATTGTACTTCTTGCATTTGGAGCTAAGATGTACTTTGAACCATTCTCTTGTTGTTTGGTTTAAGTTTTCAAATTCTTCTGTTTTATGCACATATCTCCTTATACTAATACTAATAGTTAAAGACTGTCACAAAAGTCAATCTCTTAATCCAACTGATTGATGCCATCACATAATTAAATGCTTCCCAATAGGTCAATTAAACATAAAAATGTAACCTGGTTCTCATCCTTGGATGAAAATGAGTCTTAGCACACAGAGGCAATACAAAGAGGTTCATGGAGAAGGAAAGCATAGAATCAGTGATTTCTTAAATATTGAATATCACCTAATTATTCCAATCCTGAAAAAAAAAAACAGAAGTTCAACTGAAAACACAATAATTGAAATAAAAAACTTACTAGAAGCCCCCAGCAGGAGTTGGAACTGATATAAGGTGTAGACAGGTTTAAGAGAGGCGAACAGGAATTATCCAGCCTGAAGAACAGGAAGAACACTGAATGGCTAGGATAGAGCTGTGGTGGAGCTAGAGCCTGTGTAATAGCATACAACCACTCTGGAAATCAGTCTGGCGGTTACTCAGAAAATTGGACATAGTACTACCAGAGGATCCCGCAATACATCTCCTGGGCATATATCCAGAAGATGTCCCAACGGGTAAGAAGAACACATGCTCCACTATGTTCATAGCAGCCTTATTTATAATAGCCAGAAGCTGGAAAGAACCCAGATGCCCCTCAACAGAGGAATGAATACAAAAAATGTGGTACATTTACACAATGGAGTACTACTCAGCTATTAAAAAGAATGAATTTGTGAAATTCCTAGGCAAATGGTTGGACCTGGAGGGCATCATCCTGAGTGAGGTAACACAATCACAAAAGAACTCAAATGATATAAATGATATGTACTCACTGATAAGTGGATATTAGCCCAGAAACTTAGTATAGCGAGATATAAGGTACAATTTGCAAAACACATAAAACTGAAGAAGAACGAAGACCAAAGTGTGGACACTTTGCCCCTTCTTAGAATTGGAAACAATCACCCATGGAAGGAGTTACAGAGACAAAGTTTGGAGCTGAGACAAAAGGATGGACCATCTAGAGACTGCCATATCCAGGGATCCATCCCATAATTAGCCTCCAAATGATGACACCATTGCATACACTAGCAAGCGTTTGTTGCAAGGACCGTGATATAGCTCTCTCTTGTGAGACTAGGCCTAGCAAACACAGAAGTGGATGCTCACAGTCAACTATTGGATGGATCACAGGGCCCCAATGGAGGAGCTAGAGAAAGTACCCAAGGAGCTAAAGAGATCTGCAACCCTGTAGGTGCAACATTATGAACTAACCATTACCCCAGAACTCTTGACTCTAGCTGCATATGTATCAAAAGATTGCCTAGTCGGCCATCACTGGAAAGAGAGGCCCATTGGACAGGCAAACTTTATATGCCCCAGTACAGGGGAATGCCAGGGCCAAAAAATGGGAATGGGCGGGTAGGGGAGTGGGGGGGGGGGAGGGTGTGGGGGACTTTTGGGATAGCATTGGAAATGTAATTGAGGAAAATACGTAATAAAAAAAAGAATATCAGCACATGTGTGATGGTAACCTTAGATATCAGCAACCATACAAAACTGATGACTACGTTCTTTTAAAACTAGACAGCAAGATAAAAGTATTAGTATAGGTCATTTGAAAAATACTAATCAGAAAATGGTAGCTACTTAAACTATATATCCATAAAAATACTACACCAAATATTTGCCCACATGCATATGCTCACAAGTAATAAATTTAAGACGAAAATAAACAATCACAAGTAGTATTTGGAGAGTTCCTATCTCTTCACAATAACTGATAGAATAACTGAACACTTGCAGACTTGAACTGTGTAGGCTTGAATCAGTTTGAAGACAGATGTTTACAGATGTTTACAGAACCGTAAACACAGTAATAGCAAAGCAGATATCCTACATATATGCAAAGCAGATATCCTACACATGTGCAAAGCAGATATCCTACACATGTGCAAAGCAGATATCCTACACATGTGGTAGTGCAATCTCAGTGTATTTACAACTGTTGAAATACACAATGCATTTTTTAATGTCAATGGAATTTTTAAAGGTAGAAACCATACTAAGCTCATCCTTAGACCAAATAAAATAAAATAAAATAAAATAAAATAAAATAAAATAAAATAAAATAAAATTTGAAGTTAGTACATACAATATCCAAAATATCTTCTTATATCTGAGAAATACTTAATGTGTTAAAGTTGTCTGACACTGGGCAGTGGTGGCGCACGCCTTTAATCCCAGCACTTGGGAGGCAGAGACAGGCAGTTTTCTGAGTTCGATGCCAGCCTAGTCTACAGAGTGATTTTCAGGACAGCCAGGGCTAGATGGAGAATCTCTGTCTCAAAAATAAGAGAGAAAGAGAGAAAGAGAGAGAGAGAGAGAGGGGGAGAGAGAGAGAGAGAGAGAGAGAGAGAGAGAGAGAGTAAGTATAAAGTTGTCTGACAAATAACTCATGGATCAAAGAGAGAAATTATTAGGAAAGTATAAAATGTGTTACACTATAACCTAGCATAAAAATGCAAGTTTTACTTTGTAAAACAAAAAACCATGCTTTTTCATGTGCATAGAGATATTTTTGAAGTGCCTAGTTGACTCTAGTATTTTCTCTTGCAGTGATTATGTTCAAGCATTAGCTAATTTGAGCTGGAGATGCTTCGGCTGATTCCTCAGATGCTGAATTAATGACATCACAGGAGTGTAGGCTTGTGCTTTGGGGCCCAAGGCAAAGATTTACAATCTCAGAACACTCTTGGCTCCCCAGTGAACAGGATTCTATTGGTATAAGGATTTATCATTTGTTCTCTTAAACTTTTAGAATGCATAGGCAAAGCATGTAAGCCATAATTATGATCATGAATTAAATGTAAATGCTAAGTTCAATAATATAGAAAAATAGGCAATTGTAAGTTGAACCTCCCATCTATAAGGGAGGGTAATATTCTAACACACTTATTATATATTACTATATACAATAGTTATATAATATGAAGAATAAAGAAATGACATCAAGATCTACAACAGGAAGCAAAATATAGTGTATAAAACTACAAATAACATTATTCAAAGACAAACCAATAAATATAACAGACATAGAATATTTTAAAGAGATAAAATATGCCTATTTACCCTAGATATTTTTAAATGAAAAAAAATCATATCATTTGTGGTTCACTTAAGATTATGGGGTTCACCTGTAGTACCAAAACTAGAGGTGATTAAAGTTGACTGTTCATGGAAGCAGACAAGAGGCATGGCATGGAACTTGTCAGTCACTACCTGCCTTTCATTCCACTGTAATTTTGCCATATGTTCCTACACTATTTTGAATATGTAGATGGGCGTGGTGGTGCACACCTTTAATCCCAGCACTCAGGAGGCAGAGGCAGGCAGATCTCTGAGTTCTAGATCAACCTGATCTATAAAGAGAATTCTTAGACAGCCAGGATTACACAGAGAAACCCTGTCTAGACAAGCCAAAACCAACCAATCAAAAACTCACGTAAGACCAGTGATTCTGACACACACACATCCCCACTAAGGAATATCTTCCATCTCAGGAGGACTGAACACAATACTTTGAAGCAAATATAAGCTCAAGCTGAGCTTTCTGGGACTCCCTTGGGCCCAGGTCTATTGCCATCATATTCCAGCTCAGGCCAATGAAGCAGTCAAACAATGGGGACTCTAAACCCCTCAGATTGTCCTGATTCTAGGTGAACACTCGGTGAGCTCTAAAAACTCCTTTGCGTATAAAAAGAAGAGGCTGTCTTAGTCGTTGTCCTGATAGATGTGCTCTCAGAAGGCAGAGCTAGAGATAGTTAATGGACTTGGGAGATGATTGAAAACAGGAATGAGAGAGGACAAGGCTACAGGAAGAGGAGGCAACAACCATGTGCATATTGAAATGGTCAGAATGAGGATGCAGTTCCAAGAGTTTTTCCTAGGAAGCTGTGTACTCTAGGCTATCACCCACTACGATCTGAAGATGTTCAGATGTGTCCTCAAGGGTTCATTGTCTGAAATCTGGTCTTCAGTGATGCAATGGCAGGTGTTGAACATATAGAACACATGGCCATGGGTAGGTCCTTGGGTCACTTGGGGATATGCTTCCATGATATACTGAAGAAAGCCTCTCTCTCTCTCTCTCTCTCTCTCTCTCTCTCTCTCTCTCTCTCTCTCTCTCTCTCTCTCTCTCTCTCTTTCTCTCTCTCATCTTGCCCCACCCATGGCTGTTTTGCATGCTATCTTCTCTTGAACGTGGTCACACCACAGTATGACATAGTCACAGGTCAAGTCATCATGACATTATGCCCTTGAGTAGATATTCAATGCGATCAATGAGCCTCTGCCCTTGCAAAGTTGCCTAGTTTATTCGTGATAATCATAAAATCAAAATAATCAAATTGAAATGGACTAATACATCAGCCAAGAAGACAATAGCGTAAGAACTGCCCTCCAGCTGTGCTGCCCCCTTCTATGGTTAGCTGCCTTTTATCTCACATCTGTGTTTACTCACTTCTGATTGCAGATGTTCCCAGGTCAGAAACAAGGGGAGAGAGAAACCATCTGCTAAGGCTCTGTCAGAGCAGAAAAGTCCATGTGTTAGTCACTTTTCTGTTGCTGTGATGAAATACCATAACCAAAACAATTTATACAATTAAAGTTGATTTGGGGCTTATAGTTTCAGAGGGCTAGAGTCCACAACCATGGTGTTGAAGAACATGATGCAGGCAGGCATGGACCTAGACCAGGAGCTGAGGGATCTCCTATCGTGAGACAAAACCACTAGACAGAGAATGCTGAGAGTGGAGGCAAAGGCCCATCCCCAATGACACACCTCCTCCAGAAAGGCCACACCTCCTAATCTTTACAAAACAGTTTCACCAACTGAGGATCAAAGATATGAGCCTTTTGGGCAATTCTCACTCAAACCACAGTTGCATAGTCTCAGTCCACCATAGCTCTTGCTGAGACCAAAGTTCAGGAGACGATGTGACATGACATGGAGCAACAGGGACACCTGCTATTTCCTTCAGAGATAAAGGCACTTGCCTCTGGCATGACTAACAATGATGTATATTACAAATTTTACCATAACCATTTCAGCATCATTCTTACAAAATAAATGATCAGACATTTAGGTTGCTTTTACAAGTACTCCATTAAAACAATATAAAAAACATCAGTTATATGACTGCCTCTGGTTATTTGCAATTCACTCTGGATATTATTTTTCAGGAGAGTGGAAACTGGATTTTACTTGTGTGCTCATTTCAAACATATGGTTATCATGACTACTATCATAAAAATGTCACAAACCCATATTTCTTTTTTGATAACTTTATTCTTCCCATGGGCTATGTTAGTCTATTAATGAAGCAATAGACTTTTACTAAATGTTGTTTACACTGATTGTGAAGTTATCCACTAAATGGCCTTTGACATACTTCTCACATCTGTATATTCCCTGTATTTATCAAGATGATGCAGATAGGTCACACTTTTTAAAAAGTGTATGTGTTATACAGCAGAGGACAGCCTGGTCTGACCTGAGTGAGAGAAGATGCACCTAACCCTTGAGAGACTTGAGGCCCCTGGGAGTGGGGAGGTCTGGTGAAGTGGGGGGTGGGGCATCCTCTTGCAGAAGGGGGTGAGGGGTAGAGAAATGGGATGGTCGGAGGATGGACTGGGAGGGGGATAACAACTAGACTGTGGAAAGATATAATAATAATAATAAAAGAAAAAGTGTTTGTGTGCATGTATGTGTCTGTTTATATATATTTAGTTATGGGTGCATGTCTGTGTATTTGTGGTGGGGGGGTGTAGGCACTCATGCAAGAGAGAGAGAGAAAGAGAAAGAAAGTGTGTGTGTGTGTGTGTGTGTGTGTGTGTGTGTGTGTGGTAAAGGTCAAAGGTCAAAGAAGGACATTGAGCATACTATTTTAACACTTTTTTCTTATCTTCTTGAAATAGGACCTCATACTCACCTGGAGCTCTGGGGTTTTGTTTTTATGGGTTTTTTGTTTTGTTTTGTTTTGTTTTTGTTTTTGTTTTTATTGTGGTGGGGTGGGGCAGTGAGCCTCTTGTCCCCGAACCTTCCTCATCAATGGGGTTATAAGCTCGTGCATTTTTGTTTTGAGACAGAATCTCACTCACTGTGTAAACCTGGCTAGTCTGGAACTCTTTCTGGAAACCAGGCTAACCTTGAACTCATGGAGATCCATCTCCCTGCCTCTGCCTTCCCATGAGCCACTGTTCCCAGTCACACCCAGCTCTTTACATGGGTTCCAGAAGTCCAAACTCAGGTCCTCATGTTTGTACAGCAGGTGCATCCTATTTCATGAGATAATTTAATATACTCGCCTAAGTAGACATTTATATGAAATTTGTCCACAAATTGTCCAGCAAGATCTATGGTGTTGACATATAAAGCCATTGTGAATATGCTTGCTTGTTATGTTAATTTCTGTGGGGGACAATACAGCCAAGATAATTTGCTTGAATGTATCCTGTGTGTTGGCACGAGGGAGGCTGCAATGACTGTGCTCCAGGAAAATAAGTCACAACGCGCTCAAACCTGCTCTCCTGAGTAGATATGAAGATGCTGCAGCTGCAGAGACAATTGTGTCACTGCCTGCCTTAGCCTGTGTTTTCTCCTTTTTTGTCCTCATTGGTGTTGACAGATGTGCCACGTTGACCCGAGTTCAGCTCCCTCTCCATGACCAATGGCAAAGCGTTGGCCAGATGAATTGACCCATCAGCTTTTCCAGCCTTAATGCTCTTCCCTTCTCACAATGTGGATTTATGAGGTACTTGCCTGGAGCCGGAGAACTATTAGCGGTCTGCAGGACAACTACATTCACTGCCTCACTGGTTCCAGGACACCAGCAGCCAAGAGGAATGCACAAAGGTTTCTGTGGCTATCTTGGTGAAAGTGGGAAGGGATGTGTTAAAATACCTAAGGATCCTCTGTGAAGCATCTTATATCGTGGTGGACAGGAGAGCGAGAGCAGGGACAAGCAGGGTCCAAGGTAAGATGTGGTTCCCCAAGACAAGCCCAGGGACTTGCTTCCTCTAACTTCCTCTAACAATCATACTTTTACTAGATCCAATAGTGTATTCAAATTTGAATTCAACAGGAGGGTAAACCATTCAGTAAGTCAGATCCCTCACATTGTCACTGTCCCTGGAAACACTCTCATATATATACCCAAAACCTGGCTTGACTAATGTCCTAAGAATTTCTCTAAAAGTTGGCAGCTAATTTAACCATCTCACTGTATAAAAGGGGGGAATATAGCACTTACTGACAGACTGTCTTCCCAAGCATGAATCCATCAAGGCTTTGCAGCCAATGATTGGGAAATGTTTTCAAGTAGAGTAGAATCTACGTATTCTACTTACCTTTTCTCTTGTTTTGACTATAGAGTTGGAACTATTTTTTCCTTGGGGCTAGCTACTGCAAAATTAATTTACTTTGTTGGGTGTAGAGTAACTATAAGTTGCAACAGACCCTTTACAAGCTGACATAAAAACATAAAAGTAAGGAAAAAGAAGGAAAGAGCAAAATCAGAAAGGGAGCAAAGGGATAGCCAGGTGGAAGTGCCACATACTTGATCAATCCTAGCACTGGGGAGGCAGAGACAGAGGCATCTCTGTGAGTTCGAGGCCAGCTTGGTCTGTAGAACAAGTCTTAGGACAGCTCAGAAAAGGTAAAGGGAGAAGGACTCCTTACCACTATATACTGAAAGTGTTTAACTGTTTCCAGAAAAGTACAGCTCTACATTTATGCGAGAAAACATAAATACAATCAAGAAAGAAACAAAAACCCAAGAACAAATTTTAGAATTATGAAAAGAGGATCTTAAACTCTCATCCTTGAAGGCTAAAACTGTAAATTTTTTTCTGGAAAAAGCCTAATGCGTTGAATTTCTCTAAGTCATTTCTCTATGAAGCCAAGCATAACTAGTTTGCTATATGTTATTAAAGCTGACTAAAAAGAAGTGATATGATATTCACTTTGAAATTTAGTTTTTCTAGAGCGGGAACAAAGAAGGAAGCAGAAGCACACCAAGGAAGCCTTTTTTTTCCCTGGGAAATGATGCATGGAACAATCGGATCTCCCTGACATTTCTGGAGGACTGCAAGCAAAATTTGGGAGACTAAAGACCACCTGTCATTTCAGAACTACACTGTTCCCAGCCTGCTCAACACTCATGCTCAAAGCACCATGAGAGGTAACCAGCAGGCCTGCCCTTCCTGCATGGAAGAATAAGACTCAAGTGCAAGTGTCTACACAGCTGCAAAATCTTTGAAAACTCCTTCCCTCTCTGCTTGCGGTGACTGTAGATGTCACCGCAGCACCTGCAGCCCCTTGCTTAGCTAATTCATTCTTATCTGTCTGAACGGGAGGAAATTTCAGGAAAGCCCTAGTTTCTCAGTAATAAATAGTCTCGACTTTGGCCCGAAGGGTCTTTGATTCATGTCACATGGCACTTCAACTGTGCACTGATGTCAGCGGACACATTTAGTTTTCTAAGCGGTGGTGGGGCTGGAGAGCAGGAAATGGCTACTGCTATTAAATAAAATGAGAAGATCAATTGTCTGTCTGAATATTGACAGCCAGGGAACCAGTCATCCTTGACCTCAGACATGATGCATTTGTTCACTGAGAGTTAAAAAGCGGGAGCTCATATTTTTTTTTTCTTTTATCTTCTGCAGCAGTGATTGGCAGAGTGCAATAAAAAAAAAAAGCCTCACAATTGCCCTTGCAAATATAATGCGAGGTAACACAATGGAGCAAAAATGTTGGCCTTGAACAAAGGCTGTGGAAGCAAATGGACATTTCCATGTGAAAATACAAATCTAGATACAGGGCATGCACCCTTCATCAAAATTTAATTTGAGGGGCTGGTGAGATGGCTCAGTGGGTAAGAGCACCCGACTGCTCTTCCGAAGGTCCAGAGTTCAAATCCCAGCAACCACATGGTGGCTCACAACCATCCCTAATGAAATCTGATGCCCTCTTCTGGAGTGTCTGAAGACAGCTACAGTGTACTTACATATAATCAATAAATAAATCTTTAAAAAAAAAAATTTAATTTGAAAATGAAATTACTTTAAATTAACGTAAAAAAGTAAGTTTTGCTGGGTTGCTTCTAACCATAAGTCATCCATCAAGGTTATAAACCTCCTGGAAGATTAAATAAAAAAAGAAGAAGGAGAAGGAAGAGGAAGAGGAGGAAGAGGAGGAGGAGGAGAGAAAAGAAAAAAGTAAAGAAAAAATCTAGATAACCTTGGTAGTGTCTTTTACAGATACAAATTAAATCAAAGGCACAATCCATGAGAAGAAGAATTAACTAAACACCAGTTTAAAAAATACACATAACTTTCTAATAAACGATAATCCACAACATACAAAGAACTCTTCAAACTAACAAGTATAACCATATAATCAGCTTAAATAATGAACTAAGACCTTCTCTGGCGTTATTCTACAGATAGAAGAGAACAAACAAACATAAAATGATGATCATTATATTTTCAGGTTAGGAAATAAAAATTATAACACCAAGAAACTATTATCTCTACCAGACCAAGCAAAACAAGGCTGACCAAGACTGAAAATGAAACTGTCATTCATCCTGGCCAGGATACAAAGTAGTATGTCGACTTTGTAAAGAATCTTCCTACAAAACTAAGCATTTTCTTAGAGTATCATCCAACAACCAGTGTTGCTCTTGACTTTTACTAAAATACCTTGAAATTTTATATTCTCATGAAAAGGTATACATAGATGTTTATGGAAGCTTTTCTCATAATTGCCAAAGCCTGGAAGCACAGAGATATTTTTTAGATGTTGAATGGACAAATTGTAGTAGATTCAGATGAAGGAATATTATTTAGCACTGTAAAGTAATGAGATATCAAACCATTCAAAGACATAAGGAAAATGGAAATATGTGTTGTTAAGTGAAAAAAGCCACTATGAAGAAGTTTCAACAATCTGGAAAAGACCAAGATACCAAGAGAGTAAAAAAAGGAGTGATTATTGTATTAAAGGAGACGAATAGGTAAAAGGCAGAGGATTTTATAGGCTAGTGAATCGACTGTGTGATACTATTATGGTAGGTACATGGCATCACATAAGTGAGGCCCAATGTGTATTATGAATTATAATTCTTCCAACTAATACAATTTGCTAATAAGGTCATATTTGAGCATTTGAATTGGTTTATTAGTTTTTAGTTGATTCACTATATTTTGTGATGAATTTCTGATGTTTGTGCAGTTGCATGTTGTTTTTGCCTCTAGTCACATTATCTCTGCTTTTTAACTGAAATGTTTGCCATGCACATTTAATGTAATTTAACTCAGTCCAGATGCTATTTGTTAAACATACTTTTCTATTAGTTCTTTGAATCTTCTACACACCATTTCCTGATTTACCTTAAAGACAAGTACTTCTTTCTTTTTTAGTCCATTTAGAGTGATGTGCTAATGGCTATATCTCTGTTTTAGCCAACAAGTGATTGTTCTAGGATTTGAAATGTGAACCACACTTTCACAGCACACTTTTCATTAACATTCTACTCATTCCTCTATTATATAAAAGCACTGTACTTTCCTATCTCTCCTTCTAGATAATTAAGCCATGCAGCAATTAGCATAATAAAATTGCTCACAGAAGTTTAGAATCTCCTTCAAAGTAGCTTGTTGACATTTCTTGTAGTTGCAACTACAAAATAACCTTTTGTTTCCAAAAGTAAGAAAAAAGAATACAAATGTAATGTAAGGGTGTATTTTAAATTTGCTCCTGACTAATCATATCTCTTATTCCTTTTAAAATAAAATCTTGACATGTCTGAATGAAATATATTTTCAGCATATTATGCTGTGTGTATTAAATATAACTATACAAATGTATAATTGTTCCAGTTTGATAGCAATTTACTCATGGCATATTATTTATATCCCAGAGTGATCTCAGTTATTCCACTTAAGAAGCCAAGTTACATGGTATAACATGACAACATAACAATTTATAATCAAAGGTTGATCATTAAGGGTAGCAAGTGAAAACCAAAGGAACAAAAATTTGTAAGGTTAAGCTGAATATATAACTAGGAAAGGAGAAGAGCGAAAAAGCAGGAATATTACATAGATAGACAGAAATAAAGGGCCATTCAGTATGGAGAGAGACACACTGGTTCTTTGGTTTCTGATTCTGTGTGAAGTAGACATGGGAGCTTTCGGGGATTCTATAGGTCCTCAGAATGGAAGCAGGTTAGAACAAGAATCAACAGGTATGGAGAAGAACTGGCATTCCAGAAAAAAAAAATCAAAACATAATAGAAAGGACCCAGATACAGCTGTCTCTTGTGAGACTATGCCAGGGCCTAGCAAACACAGAAGTGGATGCTCACAGTCAGCTATTGGATGGATCACAGGGCTCCCAATGGAGGAGCTAGAGAAAGTACCCAAGGAGCTAAAGGGATCTGCAACCCTATAGGTGGAACAACATTATGAACTAACCAGTACCCTGGAGCTCTTGACTCTAGCTGTATATGTATCAAAAGATGGCCTAGTCGGCAATCTCTGGAAAGAGAGGCCCATTGGACACACAAACTTTATATGCCCCAGTACAGGGGAACGCCAGGGCCAAAAAAATGGGAATGGGTGGGTAGGGAAGTGGGGGGGGGAGGGTATGGGGGACTTTTGGGATAGCATTGGAAATGTAATTGAGGAAAATACGTAATAAAAAAAATTAAAAAAAAAAAAAGAAAATCAAGATAACTCCATTTGGACCACAGGGCTTCACAGATCTTTCTTGCATAGCCATATAACTACTGGACATTCCTCCAGATATCATGGTGTCAACACTTAAATATTCTTAAAAATTCTGTGCATATAACGTTAAGTTCCAAGGTCCTCATCTCGATAAACAAATTCAAAACCTTATTGATCACACACACACACACAAGATGTCTAAATCTCTATCCCATTCAAAATTTAAAAACATGTTCTTTTATTGTATCTTCCTCGATGTTAATGAAATAGTCTTAATTATGGCAAAAATTATCATAACGATAATGCTGTTGAATTTATGTAGATAAGATTGTATTTGTTTGTTTGAAAATTTTAATTTCATTGTTATGCAAATTTAGGCATTGGGTGTTTGCTTTGTTTTTTAATTTACCAAATCACTTTCTACTGAAATGTACATCGGACAAGAAAAATGTAAAAACCCACATATTTTCGAACCTTCTGAGTAAAGGCTCGCTGGAGATATTTAGCTTTAAAGTGAGAGATGAACACTGTTTGAGTACATATTTTGATAGTCACAGGACAATTGAACTCCCAAATATGTTTCCCTAATGTCAAATAAAATCATTCAGTGTGTGTAATGAACAACAACAGTGGCAGTAATCAAAGAAAATCGGGGTTGTCAACAATGAAAAATAATGTCTCCTAGCAACCAAGTTTCCATTTCTCTTTGTTTGCTAACAAGCACTGAGCTGTTTTGTGCTGGTTGCTTCATTCCAGACACTAGCACATTATCAAAGACCAGAGAAAAACCCCCTGCCTTAACTGACTTAGATATCCAATCAGATTTCATACAATTAATTTTATTAATGTTGTAGACCTAATTCGCTATGAATTAGCCATAACTATGATTTGTTATTGTCGTGTTCTAAAAGGAATTGTAATGTGGAATAATTATTTGTTTAAATAATGCCATCATTGGCATATGGATGCTACAGCAACAAAGTAAAAATTTATTATCATTAATAATAAGATTAAACAAAATCATATCCCAGAAGAGATCCCAGGAGGACCCTTTAGCTATTTTAGTTGAACTAGAAAGAATACGACTAATTAAGATATAACACAGACTGTCATAGCGGTAGACCATTAAATAAAGCCTAATAAAAACCTCTATTGCCATCAAGGCTACAATATGAGAGTATACCCTTAGATGAAATAAGCCTGAATTGCAAACATTACACATCAAACTTTGGCCTCGATTCTATTTGAAGCATCTGTGTTAATTCCTTTACACCATTTAAATTCTCTCCCACGGCCATGGCCACATGCACACACAAAATCAGAGGCCAGCATAATGAATTGTCTATATCAAAGGAGAAAAGCTGTAGTCGTTCTGTATTCCTTCAAGCAGAGTACTGGTCGGTCATTTGAAGACAGCCTTGTATTTTTTATTGTCATTTTTGTTCAGGACTAAATGATATCCGTACAAGGAGGGAAGTAACAGCACTTTTGATTTGATTCCAGATCAGTTAAAGCTATACAAATTAGCATTCATTTTGTCTGCTCCTTGTATTATTGAGCTGCAGTAAAAGATGACTGATCTATGATTTACATTTACTGCAATCAAATTACCAGATTATCAAACTGAAATATGTTTTCTTTTTAAGACGGCATCTCACTATGTAGCGCTGGCTGGCCAGGAATTTGCAAAGCTGTTCCTGACTTCATAGAGATCCCCCTGCCTTTCCCAACTGAGTGCTGGGGTTGCAGGCATGTGTCATGTCTCCTTCTGAGTTCTATATCTCTAATTGATTTTTTTTCTAAAAGACCATTTTCTTCTTTTATGTGCTATTTTGAATATATGCATGTTTGGATACATTTTAACAATGGCTTTCCCCTTTGGCTTCTTTCGTATTACCTCTGAGCAACAATAAAAACTCCTAGGATGGTATTTAAACCAATCTTTAGCATTACACTGTACATCTTACCTTTTCAAAGACAGTATGATTGCATATAAACACAAAGCTAAGTAGAATTCGGCATAGACCAAGATGAGACTGGGACTGTCTGCATACCCATAAACTTGGATCATGTTTCCCAAAATGCTGGAAATGATCATGGAAAGTGCAGTGTGAAATCTATGATTTAAAACACTTGCATTCCTAACAATCACTTTCCTGTAAAATTACTTTAGTAACCTTAGTGAAAAGGTTAGAGCGGAGCATGATGGCCCACGCCTTTAATCCCAGCACTCGGGAGGCAGAGGCAGGCGGATTTCTGAGTTCGAGGCCAGCCTGGTTTACAAAGTGAGTTCCAGGACAGCCAGGGCTATACAGAGAAACCCTGTCTCGAAAAAACAAAAAAACAAACAAACAAACAAAAAAGGTTAGTAAAACACCATGATAGGGGCTGGAGAGATGGCTCAGTGGTTAAGAGCACTGACTGCTCTTCCAGAGGTCCTGAATTCAATTCTCAGTAACCACATGGTGGCTTGAAACCATCTGTAATGGGATCTGATGCCCTCTTCTGGTGTGTCTAAAGACAGCTACAGTGTAGTCATAATACATAGAATAAATAAATCTTTAAAAAGAAACCATGATTTTCAGACGTTATTAGTTTATGTTTATCCAAATACTATTTTTATGGAAGAAACTAAAAATGCAGTATGTATAGTCAGCTTTTTTTATTCTTTGTTGATTTTTTATTCATGTTGACTTGTGTGTGTACATGCATATGAATGCAGTTGCTCACAGAAGCCACAGTGGACAAGTCCCCTTGAGGTGGAGTCAGGAAGCAGATGTAAACCTCAGGTCACTATGAGCCATCCAACTGGGAACCAAACTTTTGTCCTATCCTCTGCAAGACTGGTACAGGTCGTAGCCTCTGAGTGGTCTTTGCAGCCCCCACTCCTACCCCCACCACCAACCCCTGTTGAGTCTGCTTTTGAGCAAGTAATGTAGAGACTCTGATAGGTAAAATGTGTCCAACATCTTTCAGTGACAATTGTGTAGTCACCATGGTTTTAACGGAGCTTTACAAAACTATCCACCTGCTGCCATGCAATTAAAATCATTTCCCCATTCTTGAGACGGGGAAGCAAATACAAGAAACATTACTCTCATTTTATCATTGAAAGAACATAGCAAAGCATTGGTCAAAGAATAAAACCCAAGAGATTTGTCTTCTAAACTCTAGCAAAATTATAGGAAAATGATGTAACTTTGTGTGTATATGCGTGTGTGAGAAAGTGTGTGTAAGAGAGAAAGAGAGAGTACTGTGCACATGCAAATTCACACACTCGGAACTACATTAGTTTTCAAATAACACTCCCTTCTTTCTCAAAGACATGGGATATTCTGTGAGGGCAGGAGAAGGTCCTGGGCAGTAGCTTTGTGCCAGGAATTCTGGTAAAAGCTACTGGGAGAAGCCAGGTTTTCCACCCTCTCAGCAAGTTCCTGTCAGCACTTAGCTATCTGTATATGTGTGCACAGGGCATAGTGCCCAGTGATTTTCTACTGGGATCCAGTAGTGAAGCGGGGTCAGTGTGAGCACACTTCTTCCCAGGCTGGACATATTTGCTTCTGGACATGGCCAGTGCCTTTCAACACTGCTGTCAACCAAGCACGGATAGGGCCCTGAACTCTACACAATGAATGAGCTATGCCAAATGAAGCCCAATTACCTTACTGACGTCATCCAGCTTTTGACTTGAATTTAATGGGGGAGCTACTTCTTGAAACAGGGGGCCGTTTGTATCACGTTATGCAAATGACAAGACTAATCTTCTGCATTATACATAAGGGCTGCTTATTGTGCATTAACTAATTTATCTGACTGCGAAGAGGCTATGAATGCTGATTTTTATGAAGCTCTTCATTAAGGAGAAATGCAGGCATGGCAAGGGAGCACATTTGCATGTGCCTATGAGGATGAGGGAATAAAGGCACAGACTCGCCCAGTTACCAAGGATATTCTTTTGTTGATGAAATCATCAGGAATGATATTTTTTCCAGTTGTATCAATTAATAAATTGAGAATGAGAGGATCTAAAAATCAGAGGAAAAGTTAAAACCTATCATACTTTTTATTATAAACTATGGATCTAAATTTGCCTCTTAAAAACACAAAATACACAGTCTGATGTCAATAGTTTAAATTGTATGATTGTGGCCCTTTATATGTTGGTGACAATTTCATAATTACTAATAAAAATAGGCATTGAAAGACAGCATAGCATTAAAGCAATCTCCTTCTGGTTTTAGATGCATATAATTCTTTTCAGTAAAATAAAATAAAAAAGGGATAAACTCATTTTTTATTGAACAGATACACCCATTAATTTGGTTCAGATGTAGGCAGAGGTGTGTGGAGACAGACTTGTGAATAATGTTTATAGGATGCTTGGTTGCATAGCTCATTAAGGCACACATTGGAAGCCGATGCAGAATCTTCACACAGACATGGGCGTCTCAGTAGGTTGTTTAAAATTTGACCTGCAACTTTTACAAGAGATGACAAAAAAAATATTCCATATTGTATGTGCTGGGTAAAACTGATATAAGCTTGCATTATTTTAATCAGTCAAAACCACTAGGAACATTCAACTTGCAAATCACTACAAACATGTGAAGTTTATTGGTTGAAAGACAATTTTTAGCAATGTAGTTAACCGCTCCCAAACTGGAAGTGGATCAGAGATTGGTTTTCTTATCCTTTTTCAAAGAATTGGGGCTGGAGGAAATAAAGTTGGCGTCTTTCCTTAAAAGTATGAGATGGAAGCAATGAGGTACCCAGGGGGGATGGGCAGCAGAGCTGAATTCCCCCTCTGGCTTCAAACTCCAGTTCCCAGTTTTAGTTCATTAAAATTAATGACCCATCACTGCGTGTCCTGCATGAGAACAGCTCATTCCTTTATCACCCAGGTAAGCTAAAACACACATTACTATACATGACACAAAACCAGCCCTGGGATTTGGCTACAAGCCCAACTTAACTGCAGAATGTTTATTAAATTATTAAAATTTATGGGTTGATAGCACTCTCAAGCAATTTATTATGGCTGTAAACCATTTTTAAGTTTTGAAAACACAATAAAGTTGATTTAATAATCCCCCTAATCTTATACACAACTTCCTCCAGAATTTTCTTCAATTATGCCTCGTAAATTACAATTTATTGTGTATTAGAGCAACACTAAAAAACAAATACTCCCTGAGAATTTCATCGGATCCATTTACTATGAAACATGTGCCAGGAAGCATAACAAATTCACATGTGACCCTTGCACTCGGAGGAGCTGAAGTTCAAAGCAAAGCCACAATGCAGAGTTCTTTAGCCAAGGAGGAGATCTGAACTCTTTGACTTGAGCCAGGATCTGGAGTTTAATGAATGCCACAGCAGAGAGGTCAGGAAGAGAGAGAGGCAGGCCGAGGGAAATGCTCTCCACTATTAAAACAGCTTGAATTGCGGAGCACCAGCACAGTCACCTTTGTCAAGCTTTTGCAGAGAACAAATGGCCTGAGAAGAGAAATTACAAAGAGGCAGTAATTGCAAGCACACATTGTATTTTCCTAGGGGGCAATAAATCTTCAGTGTAAGCAAATTTACTTAGATTTAATGACTTTTAAGTGCACATTCCATGCTTTTAAAAGCAGAATTTACAGTAGTTCAGGATTTGGAAAACCACTTACTTGGAGCATAATCCCTAGATGCAGAATAATCTAGAATCCGTTTGCATTTCATAATGACTTGATTAGGGTAGAATTACCTACTGGACCCAATGGGTCTTGTGATTTTTTTTTTAAACTCTGTTTTCATAAATGAAATAGATGGTTTGGAAGTATGAACGGTTTCTTGGATGAAACAAGAAAAATATATTTATATTAGATATATTTAGAGGCTAGATCAAGAAAAAATAGGCTAAGTTTGCTTGGTGGAAAGGCTATATGAATTCAGAAGAAATACCACATCTATGTTCCTTAAATACTTCAAGCATGTGCCCTTATGCTCACTTTAGGAAGCTGGAAGCTGAAACCCCATTTCAAGCAAACCTATCATTAACTCCAGTTATGCTAAATCGGCAGCTGGGCTTGCAGAATCAGACCATAAAGCACAGCTGGCTCTAGGAGAACCTTTCAGTGGCAGAGAAATCCTTCTAAAATAACATTTAATCCTACAGTGGGATGTGCACAGGATATGTTTATCTTAACAAAAACAATGGAGGAGCAAGGCAGGAAACTTGTATTGACTTCAAAACAAAGAAGCCTTGACATGAAGAAGACCATAGAGGTCCCATAGTGCAAGTTCAAAGGTTGAACTCCATATGACACTAAGCTGAGATCCTGTTTCCTTCTTCTGACTTTATGTGTTCTGCTCATGATACCTGGTGCTGTGAATGCATAGGTAGCTGTGGTAGGTGGCTTCCTTCCTACCTTAGTCACAGAGACATCCAGGAGACACCTGGGAAACCAATCAGATTAGCTTCCCAGAATTACTGGGATTTTAGAGAGGAGTCCAAACATCTTTAAAAAAACAAAAACAAACAAACAAACAAAAACACTTGAGGCATTGTTTATGGTGACTTTGAGGATTATGAGCAGGAGAATAGAATAGAGAGTCATGTCAAAATACGCATATAAAACAAACCAGAAGCAAGACTGAGCACAAATGAAGTCGTAGAAACGCAAATGAGCTGCAAAAGTCTCAGTCTGCCTGGCATGTGACCATTGAGCGTCTAACCTGTCTGCCATCTCTGCTTGGCTTCCTTTCTTGGATGTGCTTTTTCTTAACAAACAGTGCTTGCTTATAGAACTATCCACATGCCCCATTCCAGTTTCTTATTAGGGAAAGCAAGAGCCTAGAAATGCCACGTGGGTACCATCTGGACCCTGATACTCACTGACAATACGATTACAAGTAAGAAACATGGAAATTCAATACGAAGAGAAACAAACAAACAAACCCAAACAAAAACAAAAACAGAACAAAAAGAGAGAAAGAAACGAGAAAAAAAAATGACTGGGGCCATAAGAGGAGTTACAGGAAGTGGCTCGCTGGCTTCTTTATCCCCTGATGAGACATCAATTCCTATGAATTCTATATGTATATCTGATTGCTGGATCTTTTATACTCTCCTGTTTGATAGGTTGGAGCTGGTATTACATTTCAGTAAAAACAAAACCAAACAACAGCAAAACCTCCCAGAAGCAAAACAACAAAATCTTTCAATTAAGAAGCTAAAAAGGAAATCAGAAAGTTTGTTCAGCTTAATTAAAATGAAAACATGGTATTCCAAAATAGGGGCAGCTGATGTAGTAATCCTCAAGGAGGGATGTTGTAATGAAATAGCCAAACCTTAAGACAAGGATTTAAAGAGTCCTCTTTTGAGAAGTGAGAAAGAAGAAAGCTAAATCTGCTAGCAGAGAAACAATAAAGAAAAAACACAGGAAAAAAAAATGAAGCCGGGCGTGGTGGGCACACGCCTTTAATCCCAGCACTCGGGAGGCAGAGGCAGAGGCAGGCGGATTTCTGAGTTCTAGGCCAGCCTGGTCTACAAAGTGAGTTCCAGGATATCCAGGGCTATACAGAGAAACCCTGTCTCGAAAAACCAAAAAAAAAAAAAAAAAAAAAAAAAAAAAGAGAAAATTCATGACCCCACAAAAGTAGTTCTTTTAGACACAAGATCAGAGAGAGAGAGAGAGAGAGAAGGGGGTAAGAGGGAGAGGAGACGGGAGGGAGAGAGGGTGGGAAGGAAGGAGGGAGGCAGAGAGGGAGGGACTATAGAGAAGAAAAATAGTTTTACTAAAGATCACTGTGATATCCTATGGACAATAAAAGACTGATTAAAGAAATGTGATACATCGCTCGGCCTTTTGGCTAAGATCAAGTGAAGAAATGTGATACTTCTGAGCTGGGTAAATGGCACCGTGTCAATAAATGACTTGTAGACTTGAGTATCTGAATTCTCCCAGTACCCACATTCCAGCACTGGAGAGGAGGAGACAAGTGGATCCTTGGAACACAAGGAGCAGACACCCTCTGCTAATTAGCAAATCTAATGTCCCAGGGAGCGATCCAGCCTCAGAACACAAGGTTTAAGGCTCCTGAGGAATGACACCCAAACTTAACCTCTGGCCTCCAAATGTGCTTTCTCTCTCTCTCTCTCTCTCTCTCTCTCTCTCTCTCTCTCTCTCTCTCTCACACACACACACACACACACTTAAAAAGAAATCTAATAAATCTTTTTTTCTGAATTACGTATATTTATTTATTATTATGTGTGTGATATGTGCACATGTGCTACCCACAATATGCATATGGAAATCAAAGGACATTTTGCAAGGGTCACTTCTCTGCCTCTAGAATGAAGTCTACAGTTAGAACCTAACTAACCTAGAGGTTACAGCTTAGAACTTATGTTTATCAGACTTGGTAGCAGGATCATTTACCCAATGAGCTATCTTGTTAGGCAAATTTTGCATAATTTTGTTGTATTTTTTTGTGTGTGTGTGTAGGAGGGGTGGCGTGTGGTGAGAGGGCACATATGATTTTCATGATATCCCCCCCCCCTTTGCCTTGTGATGAGGTCTATTATTGAAATAGACCATTGTGCATATGCTGGCTGGCCAACAAGTTCGTAGGACCCATCTCTATCTCTGTCTTCCCAGTGTTGAAAGTATAGGCACATACAGCCATACCCAAGTTTGTATGTAGGGCTGGAGATTTACAAAAAGGTCCTCATGCTTGCAGATCAAACACCTACTGAACTAGAGCCACCTCTACAGCCCCTGGACAGACTGTTCGTTGGTTGGTTGGTTGGTTGGTTGGTTGGTTTGAGCAAGCTTAGTTGAGGGAGATGGCTCAGTGGTTAAGAGCACTTGTTGCTCTTCAAGAAGAGTACAGTTCCCAGGATCTTTGTCAGGTGGCTCAGGGACCTGTAACTCCAGCTTCAGGACACTTTCTTCTGGCCTCCGTGTATACCCAAATGCATGTGGTACACACACACACACACACACACACACATATAAAAAGAATTTTTTTTTGAAAAATGAAAACAACCAAATCTCCCCCAGAAAGAAACTGATAAACTTTAAGATCTTCACATCTACAGTAGAATTTAAATCTATGGCTTAAAAATACTTACACAAGGAAATCGAATGAATTGGGTGATAAATTCTATACACGACTTTTTCACAAAATTCCAGAAAGTTAAAAGGAGGAAGCATGACTAAAATTTAATCTATGAAACACCACTGTCCTAACCAGGTCACCAATAGGCATCACCATGCAAGAAACATCCACATGACGACCTAGAAAATAAACAAAACTTTAGAATATAAGATCCAAACAAACATAAATGGGAGGATATTTCCTGACTATGAGTTTTAATCACAGAATGCAATGTTGTTTTAATATTTGAAAAATCCATTGATATAATGCACCATTTTGATGAACTAACACTAGAACAAAACAAAATACAAAAGCCTTGCACAGTTACCTCAATGGGTGAAGACAAAGGAATTGGCACAAAATGGGGTGCCATATAAATTATATTTTAAAGTTATTGCACTAAGTTGTACAGACTTACCTGATAAAAATTATATCAAAATCTAATGTACAAAATCTTCAGACTTGTGGCTAGAAAGAGATGGCTCAGCAGTTAAGAGCAGTCACTGGCAGAGAACCTAGATTCAATTCCCAATACCCACATGGCAGCTCACACCTGTCTGTAACTCTAGTTTCAAGGGGATCTGAAACCCTCACTGATGTGTTTATGAAAAGATAAAGAGGGGTGGGAAATGTTCTATGGCAGTGTGGTGAGGCTCAGCAGGCCCATGCCAAGTCATCCCTTCCCCATGAGGGACCAGCCACATGACGGTACAGTATAGAATAGTTGATTTAGGGCATGGGGAGGGGAGTTAAGAGGGTAGTAGAGGCAGAGAAAGAGAGAGTGGAGGAGTAAAGGAAGAGGTCAGCCATGAGCACATGGAGAAAGAAGGGGGACGGGAATGGGGAGAGAATGGAAAAGGGAAGCAGGGAAAGAGCAAGGGAGGAACAAGGGGCAAGCAGGCCTACCTGACTGTTGCTAGGTAACTGTGGGGCGGGGCTTAGACAGAATGCTAACACTTACAATGACATACATCCAGGCAAAACACACACACACACACACACACACACACACACACATTATAAATAAATATTAAAAAGATCCTCAGATCCTACACTGTGTGCTCTTGTACCTGTTTGGTTTTCTGGGTAGAAGCATCATGCTTTGAAAGTGGGCATCCCTTTCCACTTCAAGATGTAGTGACTGCAGTGACATCACCTTTGTAACTTGAACTTAACACCATAAAGATGGCCCAATACAAGGGTGAGCTTGTGTTCACCCAGAGAGCTGGCTAATCTTTTATCATGTCACTGTGACAGGGCACCCAGTGTCTGCATCCCAGTGACTGGGGATGGCAGCTGAGAGAGGCAAAAACTGGTGAGGGGGAAATTCAATTGAACAGAAATGGTCGATTTACCCTGAATAGGAAGCAGGAAGGCTTAACTAATATCTACCTGTTTGGCCTCATTGGATGAAAACTGTTTACCTTAGAACCAGAAGCTATGATTCAAGTATGTGTTGTGGTTAGATAGCAGAAGATGATATTCTCATATTAATTTTGTCACCTGCTCGTTCAAAAACAACTGGCATACAAAAGCTAGAGACTCTATGAGCATTGGCCACCCTGGTCTGTGGGACACACCTGAGATGGACAGGTCCATGTGTATCTATTTATGTCTGTGTCGCAATGGATAAATGACAAGTATGTTCGTTTGAAGCCTTTAATATAAATAGTGACATTTCAAATGAGTTTCTGAGTCTCTGAGCCTGAAAAAAATTTAAGAACAATATTGATTTCTATTCTTGAAATAGATTACATTTATTGCCTCCAGTTCTGTTGGAGTCTATCACAAAAAAAAAAAAAAAAAAAAGAAAGAAAGAAAAAGGAAAGAAAAGACAACAGTAAAAGAATGTATTAAATATCTGCCTCCATAAGTTACCAGCACTGAACACTGGATGTTCTATTTATAATTCTCTGATAGCCAGGGAACTGATTGGCAAGATCAGGTTAATAATGACATCATTAACGTTAATGATTGTCGGGTAGATTAAACCACCTAATCTTTAGTAGAAAACAGAGTGTTTGGCACTTGAGCACTTAGTAAACATTTTCTATTTATTAATTTTGCTAACAAGCTATAAACAGGCAATCCTGCTATTTAGTGTGGGAACTCTTGGCGATTTTCCTTCTGGAAGTGCATGCCATATTTATTCCCTAGGATTCATGTAGGCCCTTTCCCCCTATGTGACTCCTTCGAACTTATTTATGTGAGAAGTCCATTCATACACAAGACCCTTGACTAGCCAGCTGGCGGTTTGTATTTCAAGGCATTCTGAGAAGGGCTGTCCCATGAGGTGCGTTTCCTCAAACACTGTAAAACTGGGAAGGAAGCAGCCCTTCCTCTCTCAGAGCTCAAGTCCTGAAGCAGGGCGGCGTTTTATCTTTAGCTGCCTACAAGCCCTCACAAGGCATGGGGGATAATTGCTCTGTAATGCCCCGCAGCTGCTTGCTAGGTGATTTACTCAGCTGCTGCCACCTGGGGAGATTAGACAGGCTTTCCCCTCCTGACTTAGGGCCCCTGGAATTTACAGTTTTCCCCTCTCTACTCAGGTGGTATGGGGAGGGGAGAACCCTGGGGGTTCTCTAAGAAGGCAGCCATTTGAAAACACACAGCTCTTTGCCCTGAAGGAGGAAAAGTCAGCCAACAAACTCTAGTGGACCAGGTAAACTTTTCAAAGCACAGCATGGTAGTATTTAAAGAGCCCAGTCCTATCCTAAGAATTACCAGGCTCCATCCAAATGACCAATCATTTTACCTCCTGTTGACCCACTGACGCTTTTGGAAGTGTTATTGGTGAATTGTGGCCCATCAAGAGATATGTTAAAATCCTAGCCCTAGAATATCATTATGAGACCTAGGTTGAAGGCGGGTATTCATGACAGAGGTAATGAAGTTACAATAGTAATGATATGTTTTATGTTAATGAATTAAGTAATAAGAGCTGGTAATGCTACATAAACACCATAACTTTTTTAAAGGGTTTGTTTTTTATTTTAATTTAATTAGGTATTTTCTTCATTTACATTTCCAATGCTACCCCAAAAGTCCCCCATACCCTCCCCTCCACTCCCCCCCCCCCCACTCCCACTTCTTGGCCCTGGCGTTCCCCTGTACTGAGGCATATAAAGTTTGCAAGACCAATGGGCCTCTCTTTCCACTGATGGCCGACTAGGCCATCTTCTGATACACATGTAGCTAGAGACACTGGAAAGAACCCAGATGCCCCTCAACAGAGGAATGGATACAGAAAATGTGGTACATTTACACAATGGAGTTTTACTCAGCTATTAAAAAGAATGAATTTATGAAATTCCTAGGCAAATGGATGGACCTGGAGTGCATCATCCTGAGTGAGGTAACCAAATCACAAAAGAACTCACATGATATGTACTCACTGATAAGTGGTATTAGCCCAGAAACTTAGAATACCCAAGATACAAGATACAATTTGCAAAACACATGAAACTCAAGAAGAACGAAGACCAAAGTGTGGACACTTTGCCCCTTCTTAGAATTGGGACTAAAACACCCATGGAAGGAGTTACAGAGACAAAGTTTGGAGCTGAGACAAAAGGATGGACCATCTAGAGACTGCCACACCATAACTTTTAAACGTAAGCTATGAATGACATTGTGAGATCTATAATAATTCAGGTGACATAAAAATATCTGAGTCTATTGATCATGGCAACTTGTGTTATTTTATTACTGTTGTTTATTGCCTATTGGAAGAAGTGGTAAGTTCCAGGCAGAAAGTTCTGATAGTTGGGAGGTCTCTTCAAGCTCACTGAACACCTGACCACCACCACCACCTCCCCACTTCCTGAGAAAGGGAAGTCAATGGACCTTAATCTAATAATCACAATTCTGGGTCTTCGTTTCGTTGAATCATCTTCTCTTTGAACCTTTGCCTTTGTTCATCCTTCCTTGTTCATTTCTGACAAGCTGACTTGTCGTCGGTGTCGCTCAGACGTTATTCTCTGGGCCCTGGCATTGATTATAAGCTCTGTTGGCAAAGA
The DNA here is from genome assembly GCF_000001635.26 of Mus musculus. NCBI lineage: Eukaryota > Metazoa > Chordata > Mammalia > Rodentia > Muridae > Mus > Mus musculus. Next base: position 55,771,744 of record NC_000084.6, read on the forward strand.
TTGCCAATGTTTACTATGCCCTCCCTTGTGGATGCAGAGCTTCTGGGTGAGAGCCTGCAGCTCTTGTTTCCTAATCTCCCCCGTAATGTTGGAAATATGGTTCTTACTGGTGTGCTGTCTCATTAGGGAGATCCACGTTTACTTATCACATCTCATAGCAAAGAAGTGTTTTATTTTCAGCTCTTGCAGCTGTTACAGTCATGTACTCTGAACCCCAAGATCTCATTAGAACCCAAGGAGTGTCCTGTGACTCAGACAAACCATACTCGAGAAGATCTATTATATGTGAAGTCTGCAAAGAGAAGAAAGCCATGGTTTCTCCATCAAGAGCTCTTACAATACCTGGGCTGTGCTCTTGGCAGCTGTGTACCTAGTCATCTGTCTTTGCTACTTTCCCTAATCCTTCTACAACACACTTGCTGACTTCCCTGGCTATAATATTATGTAATAAATATTTGCTATTCTACCCTGGACCATACAGGACACAGTTATAAACCTCAGGACCCACAGTGCTGATATGCTTTCTGACACCATCTGATTGTTTTTTTTCCATCCTTTATCTCATCTTTCTCCTTGAGTTCTAGAGCCTTCCCAGGTACAACACCCACACTCAACTTCTCGACTTGAAGCAACTCACTTAAGAGTTGTTCAAGGAAATCACTTTTGAGGAGCCACTCTGAAATGAGATTAGTTGTTGGGCAGATTGATACTGGATAGACATGGCAAGGTGGGATAACCTCCCATTCCATGGCATGATCTTTGACTTGCATCTTGGTTATGTGGGTAAAATGTAAATGAAGATGATGCATAGACATGTACAATAGCAAAGCATATGGTCATTGGCTGTCCTTAGAGGAAGGATATAACAGACAAACATCAACAGCTGTGCATGAACTTAGGTTGTAGCAAAAAAGCTAAACTTTAGAGCACAATTTAGAAAGTCTCTTGTTCTTAAAGTTTCATGATTAAACGTGAAGTTGATATAAGAGCCCTGGAAAGCTATAGCCTATAACAGGAAGGATTGAGACTCAGGTTAGAGACAATTGAGTGCATAATATTAATCTCCAGATGCCCCTGTCCTGGTAAAAGCTATCCTATCTCCTTTAACAAAGAGAACGTTTGCAATTGCTTAGAAAATATACAAAGTTTTCTTCCTAATCAAATGCATGCCATGCATATGTGACAGATATCAGATGAAGCAAACTAAGGAAAAGAGGCTCATTCTTGCTCACAGTTTTAAGGAACCATCGTGTAATGGCAGTGATGGCATGGCCACTGCAGCCACTGGCCCATGGAGTGGTATACTTTGTTCTTCACCTGGCAGATCTGGAATCAGAAGATGCCACCAGAAGAGGACTGGACCACAGTACACAAAACCCTATCCATGGAGCTCTCCCTCCACTGGCCAGACCCTAAAATTCCTGCAAAGAAGAGGGTGAGCCTCTAGGGTGAGCATTTCATATTCAAACAAGAATACATGGTGGGAAGAAAAACCACACTTCAACATTGCTTAAGCAGAGTGCCCAAGAAAGATATTATTTAGCACAAGAGAACAATGAATACTACATAGGACTTAATGGAAAAGCAGCCAGAAGTCTCTGAGGACCTTGAAGAATAAAACTTGAATAGGAAAGAGGTTATTGGCATATTAGCCAGAATTAATATCATACCATAACTAGGGGAATAGTGCTTGAAAGCCTCTTGAAATTTGAAACTGTAATGACCTAGAGTCAGTGAGGTGTGATGGCTAGAACTTCTTTGTAGACGTCAGTGGCCATGGGTTCCTGGGTTCCTGAAAGGAAAGCTGGGGATGGATGGGAAGGATGGCAAGAGAAATAACGAGCCAAGACAAAGTTCTCCAATCAAGGCTCAATGTTTTAATTCTAAGGTCTGAATATAAAGAGGGGAACCCATCCCCTACTTTGCCAGGAAGACAAGCTAAGCTGCTCAGCAGGTCATGGCTTCTTGCAGGAAGCTGCAGATGTGGCAGGACCAATAGTCTTTACCTAAGTCAGAAGACTCCACCCTAGTTAGGCTATCGAACTGTGTGGCAGAAACAAGGTCTGATTCAACCTGCTCAAGGCTTGGGAGAAGGTCACACTTCTTGGTATAGGATTGAGGAGATCGCTGGAAGCTGTCCTTAATAAGTCACAGTTGATGTCACTGTTTACAAAGTTAATATGAAGGAATATTGAAATGGCTCCAACAAGATCATATTTAACAAGGAGAAACAACCTGTAATTATTACAATGGGTAGCCAAGTCAAAATGGCAAGTAGAAGGCCATGATTTGTAGGAGATTTAGAGTTTTATTATTGACTCTGTTTTCTAGGAGAGAGAAATTCACATCAAAAGAATGTTGCTGAACTTAGAGAAGCCCAAAACTTCAGGAAAAGTGAGCATATAGCTGATGTTATAAGCCACAATGGGAAATTATATTAAACTAATTCTCAAATTCATAACAAATCTGTTGGGCATGGAGGCAAGCACTTGTAAGCAACTAATTTTCAACATATTTACGGTAAGATACCTGTTTTTCTCTTTGTTCAAACATGTCTTCAAATAGCAAATATACTTTAAGTAAAATTCTGTATATTTTTTGAGGCATATTTATTCTTCAAACTGAATTCTGGCATCAGGATACTTCATATTTCAATACAACATTTCTTTTATAAAATGGAATCTTATTCCATCTCGTCTCTCTCTTTCTCCCTCTCCTTTCCCCCCACTCTCTCTCACAAACATAAATATATGCATACACACACACACACAAACACACACACACACTGAGTGCAGCTGGTGGCTAGCATAATTCTCATATTGATTCCTTGAGGTATGAATTGAGACATAATGAAATGGCTCTCCACATTTACTCAGGCAAGGTGGAAAATCACAAAGGCAAGATTGTGTTTGAAGAGAATGGTAGGGCTTAGTAACCTCAACAAAGACTTCAGTTTCATGGACCTGGAGAATCCCAGTCCATCCCAGCCAAGTTCATTGATATAAACTCCTCTCTAGAGCCATAACAACTAGTGGTAGATGCTGCTTCAAAAATTCTAAGTGGCGTAGTCCCACCTGGGACTGTTTGTTCATCTGCGTGTGCATTCTGCTCTCCAGTTCTTATTTGTGGCACTATTTTAAGTTTCTGTCCAGAAGGAGGATCAGGAGCTGTGCTGTATTCACTTAAGAAGACAATCTGTAGTCATGCTCCCATTCTGAGAGCAAAGGCGCTTTGTTGGGTTCTTTGTTCTTGTCCATCTTGATCTTACAAAGGATCATTCTGACCTACTATTAATAGCGTATTAATAGCGTCAAAAAAACTACGTATTAATAGCGTCAAAAAAACCGGAGGTAACTGCAAGGAGACATGAAATGCACACATTTGTAAAGAGATAAACCTTATAGATTCTGATACATGGATGGGTATATGTTTTTTTAAACAATCTTTGAATCTGAGGTATGTGGCTTTATGTCTTCCAGAGAATAGGAAATATTACTGTAACTTGCAACTTCTACAAATCTATGTGCAAAACGATGACTAGATCTTCTTAGGTATCTTTGGCTTTCAGAAGTATGGCACAGCACACTCAGAATTACTTCTCAAATACACTTATTGGGTAGCTTTAAAAACCTGGCAACTGGCAGTTTATAGAGTGGAATACAAAGAAAGGGATACGTAATAGATGTAATGCTGATAGATATTACAGGGATAGGTCAAGACAGTGTGCAGTGTGCAGCACTCCTGACAAACCTGGATATGTGACTATGGAGCAAGCACTTAAAGTTCTAAGCAAGGTGGTGTTACTGGTAAGAGAGAAGTCACAATCATTTCTAAAGAAGCTGCTACCAAATAATTAAGGTCTTGGCTGTGGAACTAGGAGCAAAATCTTACCTTTCCATCTCATGCTCCTGAGTAGGGCCCTGTACATTGTCAATGTCAGATTAGTAGAACCTTGTGGAGGAACAGTTGAAGCTAAGTGCTTACAAATTAGATTAAGTGAAAAATAGTAGGCTATGAAAATAGGACAAGACAGAGGTTTGGACTAGAATCATTATTTGATGGAAAGTAATTATGAAGAGTGAGTTTAATAATATTTGCTATCATAGGTTTTTTGGGGCGCCTCAACTCCGAATTTGTGATAATAAGAATGACTTCCCAGTGTAGGGGGAATTTGAGGGCAGGGAGGTGGGAATGGGTGGGTGGGTGGGGGAACACCCTCATAGAAGCTGGGGAAAGAGGATGGGTTAGGGGATTTGGGTCAGGGGACTGGGAAAGGGGATAACATTTGAAATGTAAACAAAGAAAATATAAAAAAAAAAAGGCCTCCTACTGGTATAGAACAGATGCATTTTCTTGGGATATTTAGTTCCTATCTTTCAGCTGAATATTAACTTTTTAACCCCAAATAATTCTATTCCAACATAACATATTTTATATTTTAGGGTAATGTGTCAGTCAGAGTCCAGTAAAGGGACAGAACAAAATATGATGAATATATAATTATATACATGAATACAGAATGAGTATATGTATATATATATGTGTGTGTGTGTGTGTGCGTATATATATACATGCATACATATACATATATAATACACGAATATAGAGTGAGTATAATATATAAATATAGATATATTATCATACACACACATTTGTGTGTGTCTGTGTGCTTTACAGGGTGTTGTCTAAAACGTTCAGTAATGACTATGTCATGATAAGAATGGATGATGGAGGTTCCTGGAGAGCTGTTGGTCTTCAGTCTGTGTTGAAATCCTAAAGAAGTTGGATTTAACACCAGCTGCACTAACAGTTTAGATGAATGTGCCAGTGAGCGAGAGGGTTAAGATAATTTCTCATGTAGTCAAGTTGACAAGTATGACTAGCCATCACAGGGGCTAGAGGATCCGTGTCAGAAACACCAAATCCAAAGATGCATGGCCCCAACAGTGATGCAACGCATGCTGGAAAACTGGGATGGGCTGGTCCAGAGGACGTAGGGAAGTTCCTTGAGCCTATATCCTACGCTGTCTATGCCTGTACTCACAATGTGTATATCTCAGCTAATACTTCTGCTAAATAAGGGATTCCTTATGATTCACAAGAGAGAAAAAGGAAAACATTAGCCTAGATTTTGCATTAATAATCCAGATGTGTTTATGCTACCTGCAAATGGACAGTCTCCACAATACAGAAAAGTTAGACTTTTGTTTCAACTAATCTATTATTTAGTTCTCAACTGAATAATTCATAGAACTAAAGTATTAACTAAGTAGTAAGCTTGAGGAGAGAGTCAAGCTTGGGCATGTCGTATAAATCCTATCATACATAAATTGTATTGTTGGTTTTTAATTTTAACATCAAGGAGACTTTAGATAAAAAAAATAGTTGTATGTAGGTTGTATTCAATTTAACCAAAGCAATGTGTAAGTCCAACTATTTTGTTACATATCTTCAAGGTCTTTCGAAGACACAGGCTATTATGAGCTAATTTAGTCAGAATTGAGTTCGGTTATTATAATTTTTAAATACTGTGCTTGCTGATGGCCCTCAACAAAATTTATGAAAACCTGGCCATATAAATTTATTAGTGTAATATAATCTTTCTTTTAAATTTTCCAATAAAACTAATTGCCATGGTGCTATAGCTAAACCAAGAATTTTTCTTATATGTCTGCCAATTTTGAACTGTCATATTGATGCACCTACATCCAGAGATCTGTATGGTAGCATAGAAATATACATACATACATACATACATACATACATACATACAAACACTCAGAGTAGTCTTGGAGACCAATGTGAATTCAGATGACATTTCATGTCAAAACAGACTCTGTGACCTCCAAGGACATGTCATTAAGTAGGATGATTATTTGTATTTCTGTGGGGATTTTCCCAAAAGTACAGCTTTTAAGTAGACAGAAGCAAGTATACAAATTATAATGTATAAAAATATAATAAAACCATAGGTAATGAGCACTGAATAAGCATCCATGGCTATAACACTGTCAATCAGTTCCTGTGCAAATTTCTCAAAATTGTGAGTTCCCATAGGAGAATATCCTTTTTCTTCATATCTGTTTTCATCCAATAAGTCTTGGCTCCCTGTCCATTGGATGGGTTCAGCTCCTGAACACAATATCAGCCTGTATAAGTCCATCTGGCTACCATCTCTCCTCTTGTATCAAAGTTTCAAAGATTGCTGGGGAGGGAGTCTGGAATCACACACTCAGGCAGACAGTAGTAAGCAAGACCTTTGAAATCAAATGAGACCAATCAAGAGAGAGACTGAGAGGATAGTATGCAATGAATATGCAATGATAATCCAAGATCATGCTGTCTACAAGAGGCTAACTTTAAATCTAAAACACAAAGAGGCTGGAAGTAAAGGATGAACAAGAATATTTAACGTGAAACAACCAAAAATGAATGTTCTCTTGTCAGACAAATAGAGTGGGAATCTAAAACTGTTATAAGAAATAAAAAGAATATTCTGTAGTAATTTTAATTCTATACTAGGATTTAAATATAACAATATATCAGGATCTAAGATTCAAAAACTGACAGAACTGAAAAGCAAAATAATTCCATTATAATGCTGGCGACATCAGTATACCATTTTTGACAATGGATACAGCAAGTAGACAGATAATAGCAGAAAAAAGGAAAAATAAATAACCAAATACATCTACCTGGTATGTACACATCGCTGCAAGAAAACCCTTGATCAATTTCATAAGCCTGTCTTAAGATGCACTCACTGATAAGTAGATATTAGCCCAGAAGTTCAGAATACCCAAGATACAATTCACAAACCACATGAAGCTCAAAAAGAAGGAAGACTACAGTGTGGATACTTTGGTCCTTCTTAGAAGGGGGTCAAAATACCCATGGGAAGAGATATAGAGACAAAGTTTGGAGCAGAAACTGAAGGAAAGGTGACTGGAGCACCTGGGATCCATCCCATATGCAATCACCAAACCCAGACACTATTGTGGATGCCAAACAGTGCTTGCTGACAGGAGCCTGATATAGCTGACTCCTGAGAGGCTCTGCCAGTGCCTGACAAATACAGAAGTGGAGGCTCACAGCCATCCATTGGATTGAGCACAGGGTCCCCAATTCATGAGCTAGAGAAAGGACCTAAGGAGATGAAGGGGTTTGCAGTCCCATAAAGGGAACAACAATATGAGTTAACCAGTACCCACAGAGCTCCCAGGGACTAAACCACCAACCAAGAATACACAAGGAGGGACTCAAGGCTTCAGCCATATATGTAGCAGAGGATGTCCTTGTGGGACATCAGTGAGAGGAGAGGCCCTTGGCCTTGTGAAGGCTCTATACCCCAGTATAGGGGAATGCCAGGACAGGGAAGTGGGAGTGGGTGGGTTAGTGAGCAGGGGGAGGAGAGATGGAATGGGGAGTTTTCAGAGGGGAAATGAGGAAAGGGGAAATGTTATCAAATGATAACATTTGAAATGTAAATAAAGAAAGCATCCAATTTTAAAAAAGGAAAAGAATATCTAAATCAATTTCCAGAGCAATCGGCATCTCCTTCCAATCATATTAGAATAAAAAAAAAAAAACAAGTCTTTTGTTCTTTATGATACTAGAGTTGCCACATTAAAATAAACTTGCTATTTGATAATAAAAAATGAAGTCAGCCAATAAACTCATAAACATTTATTCCTCTGCTCTCTTTTTAAACAATTAATTTATTTACTTTGGTTTTACCCGGACCCCAGGTTTCCCTCCATCCTCTCCTCTCAACCCCCCCCCCCCCCACACACACACACAACCTTCCCTCTCTGCACCACCATCCACTCCTTCTCCGTTTCTCTTTAGAAAAGGACAAGCCGGGTGTGGTGGCGCACGCCTTTAATCCTGGCACTCGGGAGGCAGAGGCAGGCGGATTTCTGAGTTCGAGGCCAGCCTGGTCTACAGAGTAAGTTCCAGGACAGCCAGGTCTTTACAGAGAAACCCTGTCTCGAAAAACAAACAAACAATAAAAAGGACAAGCGTCCCCATGGACACCAACCAACCCAGGCATATCAAGCTGCAGTAAGAGGAGGTGCATCTTTTCCTATTAAGGCTAGATGAGGCAACTCAGTAGGAGAAAGGGGTCCCAAAGGACGGAGTCAGAGACAGCCCTTGCTCCCAGTCCTAGGAGTCCCACATGGAGACAAAGCTACTCAATTGTAACATATGTACGAAGGGCATAGGTCGGTCTCATGCAGCTGGTGGTTCAATCTCTGTGAGCCCCAATGGACCCACGTTAGTTGATTCTGTGGGTTTCCTTGACGCATCTGACTCCTTCTGTCCTTCCCTTTCTTCTGCAGGATTCCCTAAGTTTTGCCTAATATTGGAAGTTTCTGCATCTGTTTATATCAGTTGCTGGGTGAAGCCTCTTTGATCATTATACTATGCTCCAGTCTGCAAGACTATTATTACCAGAGTCAGGGGTGGGCTCCCTCTCATGGCATGGGTCTCAAGCTGGACCAGTTATTGGTTGATCACTCCATCAATTTCTGTACTTTCTATACCTCACCCTTCCACCCCTAGCCTGCATATATCTTGTAAGCAGGAAAAATTGGAAGTCAAAAGTTTTGTGGCTGAATTGGTGATCTCAGTCCCTCTATTAGAAGTCTTGCCTGGTTAAAGGAGAGAGCTGGTTCAGACTCCATATCCCCCATTGCTAGGAGTCTTAGGAGTCACACTCATAGATTCCTGGGAGTTTCTATTGTCTTAGGTTTCTTGCTCATCTCAGAGATGCTCCCTCCCCATTCCAGTACATTTTCCCTCTGTCCTTCTCTCACCTGATCCCTCCTATTCCCACTCCCACCCCTTACCCCTTTTCAATCCTCTCTCCCCATCCACTCATGATGTCTATTCTATTTCCCCTTCTCAGTAAGAATCACACAACCCTACGTTAGCCTTCCTTGTTACTTAGATTCTTTGGCTCTGAGGTTTGTAGCATGGTTATCCTTTACTTTATAGCTAATATCCACATATAAGTGAGTATATGACATGTTTGTCTTTCTGTGTCTGGGTTACCATACTCAGGATGACCTTTTCTAGTTCCATCCATTTATCAGCAAATTTCATGATGATATTGTTTTTAATAGCTGAGTAATACGGCATTGTGTAAATGTACCACATTTTCCTTATCTGTTCTTCTGTTGAGGAACATGGAGTTCATATCCAGTTTCTGGCTATTATGAATAAAGACACTATGAACTTACTTGAGGGAGTATCCTTGTGGTATGGTGGAGCATCATTTTGGTATATGTCCAGGAGTGGTATATCTGGGTCTTGAGGTAGATCAATTCCCAATTTTCTATGCTTTCTTGTATATATATATATTACTAAGGATATATTCATTCCAAGTAAAATTTCCACAGAGAAACTAAAGATGTTACAGGGGACAAAAGAAAACTAACTTTTTAAAATAGGACTAAAATTAATATCCTTAAAAAGAGCAAAATTGTATCCACATAATCATGATAGCTGTCTTAGTCAGGGTTTCTATTCCTGCACAAACATCATGACCAAGAAGCAAGTTGGGGAGGAAAGGGTTTATTTGGCTTACACTTCCATACTGCTGTTCATCACCAAGGAAGTCAGGACTGGAACTCAAGGAGGTCAGGAAGCAGGAGCTGATGCAGAGGCCATGGAGGGATGTTCTTTATTGGCTTGCCTCACCTGGCTTGCTCAGCCTGCTTTCTTATAGAACCAAGACTCCAGCCCTGAGATGCTCCCACCCACAAGGGGCCTTTCCCCCTTGATCACTAATTGAGAAAATGCCTTACAGTTGGATCTCATGGAGGCATTTCCTCAGCTGAAGCTCCTTTCTCTGTGATAATTCCAGCTGTGTCAAGTTGACACAAAACTAGCCAGTACAATAGCCAAAATATAGTAGTAAAAAAATTGTAAGTTCAATGACATGTTAGAAGTATACTATACTTCCCAAGTGATGTCAAAAATTTTCTTTCATCCTTGAGTTCAATCAAAAATTACTCTTTCAATAGGATATGAAGGCAGAGTAAAGAGAATTAGACACAAGAGAATTAAGACTACAAATCAAAACAGAGAAAGCTCAGCTCTCCAGGTCTCAGAATGGGCAACACAGCAATTCACAGGCTAGGGGTGTCTCAGAAACCACGTCACTCTAACCACATCTGGATTTCTTACCTGGGTTTGTAGTGGGAAGAAAGGGTCATGTAGGTGGCAGGTCCCTAGTGTTTTTTTTTTTTTTAAGCCATACCTCTTCAATATTTAGAAAGTTATTTCTAGTATTTAGTAGGCTTGAAAAAACAATTCTCAAAATTACAAGGTATATGAATCACAAACAAGTAGAATTGTATGCATATTATACTTCTGAGCTCAATATTTATTTAGCTAAAATCCTTTACAGATTAAGTGTAGAAGACAATGAAGTTGTATGATATGAAACAGAATCTTAGCAACCTTAGTAGGAAATCAATGGATACTGCTTAAGCCCAAAAGCTAAATAAATAGTAATATAAAATTATTGTTAAATACAAAGAGAAAACCAAGAAGAACCCAAGAGAGAAATGAAAGCAGCTACCTCTGAGCACTAGTGAAGGAGACTAGGGAGGGAGCAAGCAGGGAATTGCTATTATCTAACAGAATGATATAAAAATGGCTACTTAAGCAGTGCATCCTACTAAATACATTTAAAGATTAACTCATTATAAGTGTGGGTAGAAGAAATTGTATATTTTAAGATCCAATATTTGAGAGTTGGAGCTACAGTTTCTCTGCACTCATGTTCTTCATATATATAAACAGTATTTAATTGTTTGGAGTGGGTAGCCATAATGAAATACTAGATACTAGATACTAGATATTAGGTACTAGGTACTAAGTACTAGATACTGGCTACTAGATAGGTGGCAGCTTGAAAACAAAACAAACAAAATTTTCCCAGTTATTGAAGCTGTCAGGCGAAGATAAAAAATACATCATTGGTGGGTTCTAGTAAGTGTTCTCTTGTCAACCCACACATTGTTCTTGTCACGGTGTCCTCACTTGTCAGGAAAGGCAGACACAGAAAGAACACATTGGGTAGAAGACCAGCAGAAAGGCCTTTTCTTACCATCTCATCTCACCAATTTCTTCTTAAGCTCTCATTTCTTAACATCACCCATGAGTTTATGGTCCCAGCATATGACTCCAAACAATTAAATACTGTTTATACATCTGAAGAACATGAGTGTAGTAAAAACATAGCTCCGACTCTCAAATATTGGATCTTAAAATATACAATTTCTCCTACCCACACTTATAATGAGTTAATCTTTAACTGTATTTAGTAAGATACACTGCTTAAGTAGCGATTTTTATATGGAGGAGGGACATTCAGAGTCTACTAGTTACTGCATAGTTACTAGCAGAGGTTCACTAAATGGATAGTCACAGGTGCAGGACTTTCTTTTGTCAAGCAAGATTTATCTGACTGGATGGGCACTATTCTTATCACCCACCTCCTCGATGGGAAGTGTACCACACCTCCAGGTTTACTAACAGTTCTTTAAGAGCATGTATACCTAACTCAAAATTCTGACTTTATTTTCATCCAATAGTCAGTTTCTGTCACATACACTCTAACAAATATACCATATGAACTATGTGTTTATATGGTATAGAGTCAGAAAACATTAATAGAAATGGTTGGTATTTCTCACAATGCCTGACAATAACCAAGTGATGTGGCACTTATTTGTCTTACCTTCCAGTCACCCCTGTCCCTTCCACAGTTCCCCACTGTCACAGTCTGTCCTTTAAGAATGAATTAGAATTATTCTGTTCAAGACCTTTTCTGAATCTTTCTCTTCCTTGAATGCCTATAATGACTTTAAATAGAACTAACAAGCATATACACCTTGTGGGACAATTATTTGTGCCGTGTCTCTTAGAATTATCAAGTACATGCAAGAGTGCTTTAAAATACACCTATGGGACAGCATGCCGAGACATGAAGATGAGGGATTATTTTTCATTAATTTTCACTTGGCACATAAACATCCTTAGATGTACTGTGCACCACGGAAGGCATCGCTGAAACAACAGCGTAAAGCACAAATGCAAGGACTGCTTCATCAGCTCTTTCCATCTGCCTGAAGACGTGGAAAGAGATGAAAATGCTCAGAAAAAACCAATAACTTCTGACAGCATTTACTTCTGGCAACCTTATTGCTTTTGAAAAGCAAAATTAGTTTAATGTGCCTAGATCGCATTGTAAATTTTTAAATGCAAGATAAAAATATGAAAGAGGCAGTCAAGAAGATCAAGTTGAATGTGTGGAGGTATCTCCTGGAAATGAAGTACTATCAGGCCTTCGCTTTATTAAGCACATGTCCATGAGTTGTTGAAACAGAACTAGTATGAACAAGCTATACAACAAAACATATAAAAGTGTGATGTATTCACCCATTCAACAAATATTCACTGGGCTCCTCTCTAGACCAGGACATCCACAGTAACAAGATCTGTGATTTATGTAGTTATTCCATAGCCCAAATTTCTAGGAAAACCAGTGTCAGGTATGTGCAAGACCTTGGTATGGTCTTAAAACCAACCAGAAGCAGAGATTGGGGCTTGGGGCTGGGGCTGGGGCTGGGGCTGGGGCTGGGGCTGGGGCTGGGGCTGGGGCTGGGGCTGGGGCTGGAGCTGGGGCTGGGGCTGGGGCTGGGGCTGGGACTGGGGCTGGGGCTGGGGCTGGGGCTGGGGCTGGGGCTAGGGTTCAGTGCAGTGTGAAGTGTTAGCATAAATACCATGCTACTTCTAACCCTCAGCACCATAACAGAACAGAAAAAGACATTCTCCATCATTAGTAGTGCATTATCCAGCTTATTTGTCTTTTTTAAGTCTACAAGTAACATTTCTTCATTTTTACAACCTACATTGCAGTGATACCTATTTGATAGGTTATATATGGTTTGCTTTGGGTTCCTTCTCTCTGTCTCCCCTAGCAAGAAGAGTCACTTTGGGTGAATTTAGGAAATGGGAGGTAGAGTTTTGGTACTCAATTTTGACACCTCCTGTGGATGTTAGATTGAAAATGTGAAAGAGATAGGATTTCTTTGGGTTTAAACGGACAGCCATAGCATTCGGAGCCAACTGTTAATCCCCCAATACTAACTCTCTCCAGCTATGAAACTTCCCAATTATATAATTTGATAGTGGTAGAGTCCGGAAAAGGGTTTAGCTTTTTAATCCCTACACCAGTCCTTTTTAAAATTTTGCTAATATTGGGATGAGGAACTGAACTCTGGGTTGCCATTTTCAATGATTAACTACTATGCTACCTGATAATAAGTGCTGGATGAAACACTGTATAATTATAAATGGTAGCACCCATTAGAAACAAGGAAGGTTTACAAGACACCATGTTCTAACCTTTCCTTGTCTATTGGATCTTGCAGCCTCCTGTACCCCGAGTTGTACTCTTGCCGATTTATCTGAACACAGTGAGTAAGATAATTACAAGTTACATTTTCTAGTACAGTTTTCTAACACTGCTACAGGGGAAAAAAATCACCAAGATCCGGAATACTTGCAAAAGGCCTGAGAAAAGGTCATGTTTAATCTTGATTTTGAGGAGTGGCTAAATTTAGTTCGGCTCTAAAGGAGAACGGGAGCATTCCAGGCAGGGCAATCTTCTTGAGAAACTGCAGAGATGGGAGCAGATGTCTTTGGAGCTGTGGAGGAGAGAGACTGGGGGAATTGTGGCAGAGCAAAGCATAAAGTCTCCTGGACAGTTTTGACTTAAGGCTTCCAAGTTTTAAGATTTGTCACCCTGGGTCTCTCTGTCCATCTCGCTCACTCACTTTAGAATCCTTGATGTCCAACGAAGTTAGTTTTTGTTGAATTTGCGACGTTTCACACTTCTTCCAGTTTGTAGTGGTTTCCCTCAAGTTTTGCAGACTATAAAAGTTCAAAGCTTTCAGATAACTTCAAGCTGTTATAGGAAATGTGTGTTGGCAGAAATGACCGGGGCTGAAAAGTATGTTACCCTTTTCATCCTATTTGTGAGTTAAAAATAGCCAAAATTGAAGTTCAGACAAAGCTGTAATCCTTGCCATGAGAGAAAGAAGGAGTAAGCATATCCGTGTGTCCCAGCTGTGTAAATGATTGCTGTTAAGACAAACCTTCAGTCTCAGACAGGAGAAGGAAAAAAAATCAATATTAATCCACTCATACTTGTAATGGAAGTATGTGGTCATATAAAGCATTACTGGCTAGCCCAGCATCACAGACTGAATTTGAAGACAGATGCTCTGCCTGTGCTATGGAAACAATAGACCGTAACATTGTATTTGATATGGAAAAATCAATCACGGCTTTAACAGCTAGAAACTGCTCCACTTTGAGGCTCGAATACAAAGCACCTCAAGCAGTTGTTAAACAGAAGGGCTTTCATGATTATTTAATCACTTGAGAGGCTGAACCAATTAAAATATCATCTGCCAATACGTGCTCTAGGATTTGTTTTCAGCAATAATACACGTTTTCTCTAATCTATTGTCTTGACCTGAACAATGACACTACAGACATAGAAACCACAGGGACCACAAGTACCCTTTCTAGTGGGAAGGGCTTTCAGAATTGACTGGGAGCTGGGAAAGGCTGAGTTTCATTCAGGCATCCCCTACCCTCTCCCCGCTCCCGCCCCTTCTGCCTGCTTCCTCCCAGGATTCTATTAGATAAGAGTCTAAGCTTACAAAGGTTTGGCAGTATGGATTTGAATCAAATAACAACCAAGTGGGAGAAGCCTGTGGCTTTCAGGGATCAGGTAGGAATTTGTGTCTGGCTGTGACCACACATGGAAAATGGCACTCTAGCGGAAGGACCCAGACCAGAGTTCAGTAATCAATGGCACATATAGAGGCTACTGCATATTTTCAGTGTGACTAGAAAACTCTGTTGCTTAAGCCAGAGAAGGGGAAAGCATAAGCTAGGAAGGGAGGTTGAGACATGCACTACCATTCCAAGGAGTCAGAACTTAAAACCCAAAGAGACAAAGATGTCACAAGTGCTCTAAAGCAGAGAAAGTACAATTGTGCATTTTAGAGAAGTAGCTACTATAGCAATATGGATAAGTTCCAAAGGGAAGATTCTAGAATCAAACAACATTTGAGTCTATACGAATGTATAGATCTTGAATTTGATGTGGAGGAATTAAACTTTAGAGAATGAAAGAAAATAGTCTAGGAAGTTTCGTGTAGGTTACAGAGGGAAGAATTTAAACTGCGGTTTCAACTTGACTATGTGAACCTTGTTCCATGGGGCAGTCTGTAGCTGGACTGGGGAAACTCACCAATGACCATAGCCAAAAATAACAAATGCTCTGGTGAGTCCAAAGACAGTGGTATTTATTTGAATTTTGCTTTAAACTTCAATTTTACTTTAAACTCTAACGCTTCTGTTGGTGTGGAAGTCTGTGGGCTATTATTCAATGTGCCTGAGCTTCAGTCCTTCACCATTTTTTTTCCCAAGTGGGAAATAGTATCGGATAGCGTTATAGTGGAAACAAAATGTCACAATTCATGGCTGCAATACAGTAAAGCACATGGTAAATATATGCCATAAATATATTGTAGAGCTTAAATTTAGAAATGAATAGCCTACTAGATATAACCTTTTTAAAAAATTGTGTCATTGCTTGAATCTTAAATGTCCCAAAGGTATGTAATCTGTGGCCATCGTTAGCCTATAGCCCTAGAGGAAGAAGGTGCAAGTTTCATGGGGGGGGTATTAAAGGCAAGGTAAATCATTGGAGGGGGGTGCCCCTGACTGGGGTGTTTCCCAGCTGCCATGGAATGAATACTTTCCTCTGCCTTGCACTTCATACTGTGGTATACTATCTTACCACACACCTAAAAGCAGTGACTCCAACCAACCATGATCTTTGAAAGTGTGAGTCTAAATAAAACCTCCCGAACGTTGCTTTATCTCAGATAGATTGTCCTAGTAACAGAAATCCAACAGGAACATATTATTGAGGAGTGAGGTCATTGCTATACTTACACTTGGACCATGTGGTTCAGAAGCACTAGGACCTGGTTTGTGGTATGAATTTGGAAATGTCTAGAGCAGTGGGTTAAAGCAAGTGTGGACCACTGCAAGCAGAACTTACGGGGTGACTATGGAAGGAATTTGGGAGACTACAATGCAGATGGGAATGTGGACAGTAATGGCATCGATGACGAGGCTTCACAAGCAAAAGACTTTCTTGGGAAGTAGATTGGAGTCTACCCATTTTGTACCATTACAAAGAAATGGTCTGCATTTTATACATGTCCTGACACATTGGAAGGGGCTGGCTATGTGCTCTTTAAATTCACTTATAACAAGCCGTAAGTCATCACAACATTTAAGCCAGCTTAAGCAACGCTGACTGCCTTTAGCCAAGTGTAGTATAAAAATCAATAGCAAATAAATGCAGTTTTACCATGAAAGAAGCATATTTGGAGCTAAATCCCAAGTGGAAACTATGTAAGTACCAAGGAAAAGAAACCAAGGGCTTTGGCAGCAAAACAATGGAGATGACTTGAAAGCATCTTAGACACTGGCAATACACCACCTGTGCCAGTGTCAAAGGTAGAAATGCACAAAACTTGGGTTGAAGAGATGGCTCGGTTGTTAAGGCTACTTGTCCAGAGGATGTGGGTTCAATTCCCGGATGATATCTCAACAACTGTCTGTAACTCCACTTCTAGAATATCTAAATTCTCTTTTGTGTCCTCCGGGCACAAGGTTCTTAGTCAAGGTTCCCAAGAGAAACAGAACCAATGGTGTGTGTGTGTGTGTGTGTGTGTGTGTGTGTGTGTGTGTGTGTGCTAGCTTTAAGATAGTAACACTATTTATCCCTCCTGAGAACCCAAGATCCCTGTAATTACTTGGTCCACAAAGTGGGATGCCTCAACATTTGAGTGGTCCTAAATGGCTGTCTCTCACTGTAGGGTTACAACTGTTGTCCAGTCCACAGGTGAGGGTCCACGATAGTCCCATTATGGCATCAGAAGCCTGGAAGGTTCCCGGCGAGCCACTGGTCCCTAGCTACAACAAGATCCCGGTAGCCCTGGCTCTGTTACTAGCAAAGGAATGAGCAGTAACAGTAGCCAGGCAAATAGATTCAGTGACAGTAGAGAAAGCCAAGGCAGCAAAAGGTGAGAAAATCCTCCTCGTGTCCATTTTTCTCTGGGTTCCTATCCAAAGTGTTAGGCATAATTGGGGTAGGTCTTGCCAGATCAATAGAAGCAATCAGTATATTTTGTCAGGGAAGGTTCCCTACACAAGGGATTCTAATTTGTGGCAATTTGATCTTAAAGCCAACCATAATATTAGGCATGAATTTGGAATCTTCAAGAAATATGGTCTAATAAAAGTAAGTTAGATCATTGGGGGTGGGCCTTTGAAGGGGACTCTGGGGTGCTTCCATCATTGGCTTCCCAGTTGCCACAGAATGAGTAGTTTCCTCTGCTATGTGATATACAGGCAAAACACATATAAACATACATCGTTTTAAAAGTTTCTTTTAAAATACAAATTCTTAAAAAAAAAAAAAACATTCACTTCTCAAGATAGCCTCTTAGCACCTCATCCTCAAAGGCAGCCTAAGGAATTTCCTTAGGATTTCTTTTTTCTGAATTCAACTATTATGACCCTCAGTGACTTCTGAAGGTATGATCCAAGGATATTTTGACATAATTCATACAGGGAATGAACTTTCTCTTCATCTATATTAATGCTGATTTTCCAGGAATACAGAATGCAAGAGTTATGAGTTAAGAGTTATGAGTTATAGAAGTTTCCCCACATTTTTAGGAGGGCTTGGAAGATGATAAAGCGTTTGATAGGATCAACGGAACTGCAATCAATGTCTGGTGATATTTAACGAAGAGATGATGGAGAAGGTACTCTAGTACAGACACCAGGAAGCTGAAAGAAGCCAGGATGTAACCACGCAGGTTGCAGCCATCAAGACTCTTAAGAGATGTCCTTCACACTACTGTGTCCTAGATGCCAGACACGGAGCTGTAGTATTTAATATATACTTTACCAGGCCCTGGCCTTTCTTTGGTATGATTCATTTTTCTGGGCTTCTTTTGTTTGATAAAATAGGAATGGTTTGTCTGTTGACATCACACCACTTCTTATTGCAAGCTTATCTCTGATTTTACAGGGCCTCATGGCTGAGTTAGCCTTTAGGGATCCTTGCATATAAAATGAGTGCGTCTTGTGTTGTTGTGTGGACAGAATCCTTTGAGACCAAGGGTAGACCGTACGGCTTGGCTCTCAGAGAGGCTCATATGTTAAAGGCTTGGTCACCACCACCCTGTTTTATTACTGGGGATTGGCAGGTTCTTCAGGAGGTGGGTCCTAGTAGACTAGTATATGGAAGTCATGCCATTAGGGATGCGTCTTGAAGAAGCTATTGAAATCCTATGTGTCTCCTGCTCTGCCTCTTCCTGCATGTCTTACACATTCGCACACAGTATTCTCTTGCCCCGCCCCTTCCTCTCTTTCTCGGGCTCATATGGTCAATAACATGTAGTCCAGTTCTCCCTACCCCAGCATCCTCTCTTACTTTCTTTCTCAGTTTTCCAGCTGCATTTCCAGTGAGCATTTCTCTGCCATGATGACATATTTCCCACCACTGTATACCATGTCCTAAAACAGTAGACATGTTCTGAAACAGTGATTTTTTTTTTTAGGAAAAACATCTTCCTCTTAAATAGGTTTACCCCAGATATCTTGTCACAACAGCAGTCTGATGTATTATGTATGATGTTAAAGTCTTGTAAATACCAGTGATTTGTCTTTTAAGAATGATCTTGACCATTTAATTAAAAGTAATAAATTTTCCTAAGTGAGCTATATTAATAAATAAAAATGCACACAAATGAGTTACTCTATGGGGGCAGTGTTAGCCAAGATTTTAATATGGCTTGAAATAGAAACACTGTCTTGTATTTAAAATTATTTTCAAGTTAGAAAAACCATTATTTTCTACTTTAAAGGCCTGACTACATAGAGACTTATGGGGTCTTATGAAAAACAAAACAAAACAAAAACAAAAACAGGCTTTACTTCTCTGAACGCTCATGTAAAAGCTTCTTCCTGAAAAAGAGAGTAATTAACAAATTAACACAGCAACCCCCAGCTAGACAAGAGGCAGAGAGTATGAGACTTCGGAGGACTCAGTCCCATATGAGATTTCTTCATCACACTCCTCCCCTCAAGGCTCAGGGATCTATGCTGAGTAGGAGGTTGGAAGATTGAGAGTCAATGGTGATGGATCACTCCAAGTAAATAATATCAGACACAGCAAGACTGAGGTGTGTGTGTGTGTGTGTGTGTGTGTGTGTGTGTGTATGCATGTATTAGGTATGTATGTATGTAAGTATGTGTGTATGTATAGAGCCTGTGATAGTAAGCACAAGACCTACACAGATTCAAACCAGCCAAAATCCCAACACTGAAAAGGGAAGTAGACATGAATTCCCACCATTAAACCCAAAGCTATTTGCAGTTGATACCTGCTGGGAAGGAGCAAATCCATTTTCTACAATGGAGTGTCACTGTGTATAACTAAATTCCAAGGCAGGCTTCTTGTTCAGTGGTAGTTGGCTAATACAAAAGGAACATTCTTTCTCTCTCTCTCTCTCTCTCTCTCTCTCTCTCTCTCTCTCTCTCTCTGTGTGTGAACTTCTTGTTCTGTATTTTTCCACCTTGCTGTTTTGTTTGTTTAAACTTTTGTCTGTTTGGTTTTGGGGGGTGGGGGACACTATTTTGACCTGTTTGTTTGTTTGTGTGTAATTTGTTTGTTAAAAGAGAAAGTGTGAAATTAGTGAAGTAGGGAGAATCTGGGAGATTTTGGGGAGAAGAAGAATATGACAACTATATATTGTATGAGAAAAATGAAATAAAAAAGAAAGAAAATTTAGGCCCTGTAAGTCATAAAGTCCCTCTAAGTTGGGTTAGCTTCTCATGATCTCCCCTTATTACTTGTCCATGCCTTACAGTTTCTAAAATGTCACATATAAAAACAAAAGGCTATTCAGCTGTACTTATCTCTCCCATACATTTGATTCGATGATCCAAAATCTCCACCAGCTCGGGAACACAGTTTTCAAAGCTGATTTATTATTGAAAGAGATGTCAGTGTCTACAGCAGGTGTAAGAAAGCATATTGTTAAGTATTTTTTCACTTGCTCTTTTCTCACAGTCCCAATTCTGATAATTATTTTTCCTCATTTTTCTGTAAGAAGTATTATATACCCATAACATCTTTTTAATTCTATAGAGAATATCATAAGTAGCCAGGACTGCTCTGTTCTTGGACTCTCTCATGGGCTACATATATTTGTGGGGACTTTCTATTGTAGTTCATTTTGAACTGACTTCTCCTTGTCCATTGCTCTCCTGTAATAGCTCCACTTTAACTTCCTTTTTCCACAAAAACGCCACGCCTTCCATAGACCATAATAAGAACTGTCTATGGTAACAATAGTGCTTTCTCTCCTAAGTCTGATACACCCAATTGAATACGGTTGGCAAAAAATTAATGTGGCAATCTTCAATACTCTTCAATGTAGCATTATGTTAGCATATATAACAGGGTAATTAATTACAGTCCATTACTCATGTGTGAGACTATGTCTCATACACACACTACTGTAAAGACACCCAAAAATAATTCATCATCAAAAGATGAGTGAAAAGGATGTAGGTGCAGAATTCAGGGTGAATTTCTTACAGCTAGGCATTAAATTTCCTTTCCCATGAAACAGAGGTAATGAAATCACCTGTATCAATGGCATTATGAGCTTAAATTAAAGGATAAATATAAAGTGTTTGGTAAATTAAAGGATATATATATATATATATATATATATATATATATATATCCCTAGCACACATCACATAATAAGCATTTAATAAACAAATAATATTTTGCTTCATCATTACTGTTTAATAAAAAAGAAAAAGAATTTGGATTTTTTATAAGAGTTGCACTTAAAATATAAAAGAGTAAATAAATTAGGTAAAATAAAATTTAATAATATCTTGTACCCACATCATCATACCCATATATAATCAATATAAAAACTTACTAATGGGTTATTTTATATGCATATTATGGCTATGAAGCATGGGAAATGCTTTGTAACTTGAGGCATTTCCTGATCAAGACTGGCCAGGCTTTATAGGGACAATTGCTTCACAGAAGTTCAGTTCAGACATGACGACTCTGAGTGAGTCACACTTCACAGCCAATGGTGGAAAGCCACAAAACAAGAGCTAGCAGGAATGAGCGTCATTGGACAGTGTAACCATCCCGAAGGTCTTACCGTTTTCTCATCAAGCAATGTTTAAGAAGAGAGTTCAAAATATTTGAATTCAGCAGAGGTCATTTGAACCCCATTTTTCAGAGCATGGCACTCACCACTATTTTTGAAAAGGCGTATTTCAAAACTGATAGCCTGTGTGGTAGGTTTTCTGGAGAGGCTTATTCCTCATAGGATCAGAAAGACCCATGCAGTGTTCAAATGTTTTCAAAGTGTTTGCAAGAAAACACATTTCTGGTCTTCCAGAAGAGAAGAGTAGAAGAGTCAGATGCACCCCTGGCTTTCCAGCTGTTTATAAAAAAATAAAAAGAGAGAGAGGGGGAGGGAGAGAGGAAGGGAGGGGAGAGAGAGAGAGAGAGAGAGAGAGAGAGAGAGAGAGAGAGAGAGAGAGAGAGAGAGAGAAACACAAAACAGAGAATACAATACCACCACCCTCCCTTCCTCATTTCATTTGTGACTTCACCGGCCTTCCTTGTGCTTTATTTACTATTCATTTTCTGCCATGGGAGAGAAACTTGAAATATTTATTCATCGGATATTATTCTTTTAAAATGCTTCCTAAGCTACAGCTTTGGTAAATGGCAGAGCAGGAGGTGGAAGGCATTTCTTTTAACACACAGTGTAATTATTATCCCCGAAGTTGCATTTTTAAATAGTTTAATAATTAACGTTTTCTGGAAAAACCAGACAAAGAACAAAGTGCATAAAGAGGCTCAAAAATCCTGGGCAAGGCTGGCAGCTCTCTGTGTATATACAGACCTAATTTTCACATACATCTCAACAAGATTAATCGTGTCTAGAGAATGATAACGGAAGGGATGGATCTCGCTCCTCAGCCAGGAAACCTTCTCTAGCCCTAACCCATCACTATGTGCAAACAACTGAGGGCACTGGTCCTTTTGTCAGATTCTGACAGCTGAATCAATAAAAAGACACAGCAAAAGTTCAATCAGAACAGACACCACTAATACGACTGCCCTTTGGGGACCCGGGGAAGTGTGGAACTGCTTTTCCATGTTAATTTCTCTTCACTACCCCTTGGGGTTATCACCTTTGCTGGCCCCTGTTAATTAAAAACTGCCTCCCAGCAAAGTTCCCTGCCAGGCATTTCCCTGGCGTCAGCCTATTCTGCGATCTGCTAGAAGAGATGGAGGGAGGTATGCTCTGAGGAGGCAGAGAACACTCAATGACAATCCTGCTCCTGCTCTCCCCAACCATGCATGTAATCAGAACTTTTATTTATAACCTCCCAAATGTTACCATGATGAACTAAGAACACCCAGGTAAGAAAAATTGGACTGACACTATTTCAAAATCAGAGTGATGTTAATTAGATAGGGCAGGCAAATCAGGAAATGGACAGTCATGGACTCACTCACTATTTTTGGTCTAGCATTGTTTAGTATTTATTGTGTAAAAAAATTATAATCGCCTCTAGAGGGAAATCAGGGGCAATAACAAATAGCTTATGATGTTTGGGGAATCTCTTAGACTATCCTGACCAGCATCTCAAAAGAGGGCTTCTCCTGCCTGGTATTAGGGGTTTTGTTAGAAGGTCTTTGGCTCATGGTGGGAAGCATCGTCAGCTAAGAGGAGAACATTGTTATTTAAACTTTATAAGTACATTTATACACAGACTTATGTGTATTACAGGTATTTTTAGGTAAATCCTTTGATAGTATGATTCTTTATGATATTTTCAGACATCCTTACTACTATTTTATCCTCCTTCTTCCTTCTGTATTCATAGCCACCCCCTCTCCCTATTCAGAGCCTCTCATTTTCCCATTCCCCCTTCAGATCACTTGTACCCTGCTATTCTCTTGCTGAAGACAACATGTACTTCAGACACAGGGCTCAGAGACTCCGAAGCTAGAATAGATGTAAAAGCTTCCTTTCTGAAGACTAATTGCCATGGTATGCAAAGGTACCATGCAAGCTTTCAAAGGGGGGAAGGAACCATAAATCCCACCCAGCCATGACACCTATGAACCACAAATATGCCCAGCATTGCATGACAACCCTAAGGGTACACTGATGGCATGAGTATTGGTGGTAAACAATACATCATTAATTGACTTAAAACCCCTACAACATACCTAATGCTGGAAATGTAGCCAGCTATACAAGACTGAGGTCATGGATCTTGGAGAACTTACAAGCATCACTATACTAAACCAACATGATTATTAACTACATTTTAAACATTTGCCGTACTCACAGGTAAGCTCTTTACTTCTCCTCAAGGATACTTCTGTTTGCAAGAGGTGAAGACCATTATAGAAAACTACAAGCTATCAAAACTCAGAGTTGTGGAGCCAATTCCAATGGATTCATCTATAACACAACTATTGCACCTAAGGCTTGTGGAAAAGGGGACCGTGAAAAGGGGGGGGGGGCAGAAAGATCTAAAGTGCCAGAGGAACAGGAAGTTTGCTGTGATAGTCCACCTCCTAGAAACACCAGAAATTACCCTCATAAAGACTTACAAGCATGGCTGCCCAAACCTGATCTGAACAAGGGGGGCACCAATCCCGATTCTAACATGGAAAGGGGACACCCCTGAAGCATCCACACCACACAAACAACTCCAGGCAGCTAAAGAATGCTAACAGAGGAAAGATGCTCTTCCCAAGGGAGAATGCTCATCCAGTACCAAACGGTCAGCCCTGGAAACATACATGCAAGTCATATTATATAGACTGAGCAGGTTTTATTTATATGTGCTTGCATATGAATGTAAATAATAACAACTAATAATACGGAGGCCACGGACTTGAAAGAGCAAAAAAGGATATATGGAGAGTTTTAAGGGAGGAAATGGAAGGAGGAAATGATACAATTATGTTATTATTTCCAATTTTTAAAAAAAATAATAAATAATTTTGGAAATGATATAATTATGCCATTATCTAAATTTTTAAAAAATAATAAATAATTATTAATCACTTGATACTTCTGTTAATTCGGCCTAGTACTTGGAGTTTTTACTCCTTTTCTTTTTTCTGTAATGGAGCAAATTTATCCACCCATTTCTCCTAGTCCCTGTTTAACATCAAGGGTAGTCCTGGGGGCTAGTTTATGTTGAGTCTGTGCAAAGCCTAAACGTAAGTATTTAGATTTTTAAATGGTAGTTAGTGGCCTGGGTTTAAATGGTAGTTAGTGGCCTGGGGAGATGAGTCAGTGGTAACACAGTTGGCATAGAAGCATGAGGGCCTGTGTTTGGATCTCAGAACCGGTATAAAAGCCAGGCATGGTAGCATGCCCATCTGTAATACCATTGCTCTTATAGTAATATGGAAGACAGACGTAAAATGTCCCTGGATATTTGCAGGCCAGGTAGCCAGGTAGTGAGAGGCAACAGAGAAACACAGCTTCAAACTAGGTGGAAGGCAATGACTGACTCAAGGTTGTTCTCTGACCTGCAAATACTCTGCATGTCACACACATTTACAGAGAGAGAGAGAGAGAGAGAGAGAGAGAGAGAGAAAATATACCAACAAAACACAAAGGTAGCTAGCTTCTTGCAGCCTTATTAATAAAAGATGTGAATTATCTCCATAGCTAGATAGTTGGATTATTTTAAATTTTATTTAATTAAACATGCATTCATTTATTTAATATCAGAGATATTAAATGCATTCTGATAAAACAGAAACACATGTACTAATGAGTATAATCTCTGATTCATGATGGTAGAAGTTAGACATGTGTAAATATGTAATATTATTAACATAATGTACCATAATATGTTCCTTTTTCATCTGTGCTTTTAATGTGTATGAAGGTTGCTTTGCAAATCAGCCTTGTTTGTCGAACTGATGCATTATACTTCACAGTATATACTTATAAAATTTATAATAATTTACTTAATGAACACTCAAAGTTCTCTTTTTTCTATTAGAAAATAGAAAACATCTCTCTTTATGTAGAGCATCACATGTTATTTTCTAAGAGTGAAATCGCTAGGCAGATATTGGAACAGTAAAATGTGATCACTACACAATTATTGTCTAGGAAGGTGAAACGCATTCTCTTACTAACTATAATGACCATCTCATC
Organism: Mus musculus; assembly: GCF_000001635.26. NCBI lineage: Eukaryota > Metazoa > Chordata > Mammalia > Rodentia > Muridae > Mus > Mus musculus. The sequence continues at coordinate 55,797,189 of NC_000084.6, forward strand.
TCTATTCCTTCTCCATCTGTAAAGTTATCTGTAATTCATTAACATTTTGTAGGTTGGTGTTTCATGTTGCTATTAGGATTTGTCCTACTTAATTTAGGTCATATAATCCTACCCACAGGGTCTTCTAGGTGAATATACCTCTAATGTGTTATCAATACTTAAGAGTAGTATTTGTTACTTTCTGTAGAATAATACAAGAACAAGCTATCACTTCTTTATATTTTCCTGAGTTTTGTTTTGTTTTGTTTTTTTTATTTTTTGAACCAACTATTATACCAGAATTATCTTGGACTTTTCATCCCAAATTGCTGATATTCTTTACTTATTAATATTTTTAAAGACGTCCAGGTTTTATGATTTAATGTTCAATATTCTTTGACATCTCTTAACCAAACTATTATTACTTTTTGTGGCAGTATTTTCATGTTTTTCAGGAGATTTATGCATGAGAGATTTACTAATCTTTGGATGTCCAAAGGAAACTTTTATCTTAATTTCCCAATTTAATGTTAGATTAAATATTAAGATAAGAGTCACTTTCATGGGGTCTGCCCGAAAGTCAGTATGGAAAGCTTCAAGCTTTTTCTCTTACTTAATCAAGTAAATACCTACAAATAAAGACAAGCTGTGTGGGATCTTGAGAAGGGAATCCATAGCAACTAACCAATCAACCAATAAAGAAACGGGCACACTCTAAGTGATAGGAGATATCCTGGTTCCTCATCAGCTGCCTTACCCTCTCCCACAGCATGATACGGGAAGGTAACACTGGCATTTGCTTGCAGTTTTTGACCTTTCTGTGAGAGGCTGACAGACTGAATTCTGAATCACAAATCCCTGAATGTGGAATGATCCTTCTCAGTCAAAAGAGACACAAGCTCAAAGACCATTGTAAAAATCACTACGAGAAATTTGATGATAATAAATGGTACATTTCACCAGGAAAATACGATAATTATGGGTACAGCATACATATGAAATGGGCATTGCTAGAATTGAGAGAAGAAACATAAATAAATAAATAAATAAATAAATAAATAAATAAATAGTTGCATCTATGATAACAGGAAAATCTTTACTACACTCTACTTTTAATGCTGTAAAGAACAGGTTGACATAAGGTCTGTAAGCAAACTAAGGGCTTGAAATCAGTATAATGGGCCTGGGGAGATAACTCACCAGTTACGATCACTTAGAAATCTTACAGAGGACCTGAGTTCATAACTATCACCCAAACGGGACACCACACAACCACTTGTAACTCCAACTCCAAAGAATCAGACACTTTCTTTTGGACTCTGTGGGTACCCACACAAATGTGGCATTCACACACATAAACACACACACACACACACACACCCCTAAAAAGCCCACTGTGACATAATTGGACCAAGATACATACAGAATATGTCACCCATCAACATAAAATACACATGGACATTCTACAGGATAGAATTTTTGTTATGTTACGAGGTAAACTTTGATATGTTAAAAAGTTTGAAATAATATGTAGAACTTTTCTATTACAGTGAAACTAAATTAAAATGCACCTAAATTAAATTTGGAAGAGTGACAAATATGCAGAATACAGACATTCTTAAATAAGCAGTGATTCAAAGAAATCATAAGGGAAATTATAACTAATACATTTTAAGACTCAAAAAATTAAAATGCAACATGCCGAAGTTCATGGGATGTACTGAAAACAGTGCTAAACAGGGAAAATTATACTTGTGAACATTTTTAAAAAGGCATCTGACTTTGTACCTTCTGTTGTTAGATTTTAATCTGTGAAGCATAATATCTGAAAGAGGAGCTGGAGAAATAGCTTAGTGGGTATGAACATCTGCTGTTCTTACAGAGGTCCTGATGTGGTGGTTTGAGAATGGTTCACATAGGCTCATCTACATAATACTTATGTGGGCCCCAGCTGGTGGAACTGTATGGGAAGGATTAGGAGGTGTGGCATTGTTGGTGGAGGCTTGTCAATGGAAGTGTGCTTTGAGTTTTAAGAAGGCCATGCTATTCCTATCTTTTCTTGCTTCACACTTGTAGATAAGGTCTGAACTCTTAGCTCTCCATCTCTCTAGCACCATGCCTGCCTTCTACCATGCTTCTTACCATGCTGGTCAAAAACTCTAACCCTCTGAAACTGTGAGCCACATTAAATGCTTTATGAGTTGCCTTGGTCATGATGTTTGTCACAGCAATTTAAAACGCAACTAAGAATACCTGGGTTTGGTAGCTAACATCCACAAGCCAGTTTACACCTGTTACTCCAGTTCCAGGGAATCTGATGACCTTTTCTGACCTTCACAGATACTGTACACATGTGGTGCATTTACATACACACAGGCAGAATGCTCATATATGTAAAAAAATAAGAAATAAAAAAACTTCACAAAAGGGACTCAAAAGAAAGGATTTAAGAGCAAGGAGGACTTGTGCTAGCTCATGAATTTACACTGCTCAGTCCATGGTCACTTGGTGATGCACAACATCATGGTCTAAGAAGACACTGAAGACCAAAATGGTGTACTCATGATGGCAGAAAACAGAGAAACAGCAGGTAGCAGGACAGGCTAGAGCTGATTCCTCAGCACCTGAATTCTTCCAACCAGGCCCCATCTCTTCAGCCCACAAATTATGAATTCATCAGTAAACTAATCTATTTATGAAGTATGAGCTGGCATAATCCAGCTACCTCTCAAAAATCCTATCAGTTGACAAAACAAGCCATATCCACAGGAGCCTTTGTGGGACATTTTTAGATTCAAACCATAGCACATTGAAAGGAACTAGAAAATAAGAATCTACATTCAACTCTAGAACAAAGACAGTAAATTATAAGGTGTTAGAATCAGGGAAATTATTCACATCGGATAGAGACAAAGAAAATATATGCATTGAAATTATCCTGGGATAACTCTTTTTATTCCCTACATATAATGTTATATAAGAAACAAGTGAAATCACCATCAATTCTTCTTGGGTGTAAATTGCACTTCTTGTTCTTACTTTTATAAAAGGATTTAGCATATATACATGAACTTCTAAAAGGCTTCAGGATATGTTAAGCTTTTGTTCTGTTATGAATTTTACTAACCCACTCAGTTGGGGCTTTTTAATTATAGGCTCATGAGCTTCTTTGTCTTGGATAAATACTCATTTTCCCCCCTTTAATTATATCTCCTCTTAGCTTACTGGATTTTTTTCCATCTAGAATTAATATTTCAGGGATGCCAGCACTTGTGGTCTATTCTTTTTTTATCTTCTCAGTATTTGGAGATTCCCTTGACTTCATTTTATTCATTATTAATTTTTGCGGTATTAAACTTCTTCGTGCAGTCTTACTGAATTATATTTTCCATACTATGTTTGTTTTCTAAGACATCTTCCTATTTATTGACTTCCTTTTCTATGTGTAAGTTCTTCTATTTATCTTTAAATGGCATATCTCCCCCATATTTATTTAGCATTTTTGACTGGATTGGTTTCTTGAATTAGATGTTTGCTGAGAAGTAATTCTGTACTGTTGTTTATGTTGGGGTTTATCTTTCATGCTGCTGATTTCTTACAAATAACCCTAATATACAACAAGTTCACACTCATGAAAGAAATGTAAGGTGGATGAGTATGGGCTTCTGGTATAGAACTTCTCTGCTGTTCACTTCTTGCAGATTCCTTTCCATAACCGTGCTGGCTGTCTGCAAGCATTTATAGTTGTGTAATTTGATTGTTACACTTCACTGCAAAATTTGGAGTTCTGAAGCAAACAGGTCCTTCTCCCACCCCCCAGTCTCCCCCCAAAATCCCTCTGAATGGTAAAATTGAGTCTGTTTGGCTTTAGATAGAATTGGTTTTCTTTCTCTTGTCTTCTGTTTATTCCAGGACTTTAGGCCTCACTGGAGGTCCTGTGCTCAGCACTTCTCCTAGGCCCCTCTCTGCCAGGGAGTTAACTTCAATAAAATATTGCCCTCAACTTAAGATAAGATGTTCAATGTAGGATTGGATGTGTGGATAAGAGGTAGATTTCCACAAGGCTTTCAGGATATCTAATAATGATTTTCTCTGATCATTGTTTTAGAAGCATCCTTTTGCTATCTTTATTTATCGCTCTTCGTCTTGACCATTCCCTGAACCCCTCCCATATTTCACTTCAGAAGACAATTTCAGCCATTGTTTTCTTTTCATTCCAATATAAGTTTTACTGAGCCTGGTTCAACAATGGCATTGAAAATGGTACTAAAGAGAATATATTATGTAATTGTCAGGGAGTTGGGTGGTGATAATGGAGACAAATGGGTAGAATAAATTCAAAATGACAGTCAAGTCTAAAAAAGTCTGCTTAAAAATTTGCTATGATTTGAAGGAGAAAATAACTAGTGGATTTAAACTAGTGTTTAAATTTAAACATGATTGAAACGTGGTGTGACTTGCCAAATAACTTACACACATTTTTGTTATAGAACATTTTGTGTGGTATGGATAAAAATTATACTCTGCCTAAAGAACAAAAAATACTAATATATATATATAATTATATTATATATTATACATATATATCATGTATCACATACACAAATATATATATATATACAAGTTTTCTAGTTGAGATTCTGATGGAAACAAAACAGCTTGTTTCATATTAATAATTTGTCAACATTGACAATATAAATATGAATGACTCCAAATTTATAGCTTCAATTCAGATATTAAAAATCAACTCTATTTTGCTGTAATTCAGCTAGGAAATAAGTGCTAAGATCTAGATTACAGAGGGAAGGCAGAGGTCTATTTTCTATCACAGTCAGGATGGAATATTAATCTTACCCATTAAAAACAATAATTCTCACCAGGTTAACCATCTACTTATTGTGGTAATTATCTAGGAAATTGTCTAGGGGTTTGCTCATCTATGCCTCATTTGGGGAGAAGGGAAAGGGTATTCTTAAGAGGCACATCCCTCTTCTTTATCATTTTATCTTTACCTTTTATAAACTTCATGTTTCTAAGCACCAAGCTTTTGCTCTTGATAGCAAAGGCTATTTTTATGTTTTATTTTATAATTCAGAAAGTCTCTTTTACATTGTTGGTTCTTATCACCACGAATTTAATTTTATCACATTTTTTCAATACAATATTTAGTTCTTTGTGAACTTCCCATCACGCAGCTCAGTCTCGTTCATCTCCCCGGCCCCGCATTCCTACCCCATCCCCGCATACCTTCCCTTTACCCTTGCAACCTCCCCGACAACATAGAAAAGCAAACTCGTGGCGGAAGCTGTAGTGTCACAATGTACTGCACAGTACAGCCTTTTGTCCACACTTATTTGCTTGCAGATATTAATTGCCATAACTTATTGGTCTGGCACAAGGCCTCTGGCTTCTGCTACTTTATTAATACCGTGGTTCTGGCTATATAGGAGTCTCCCTCATGGATTCCAGCAGTATAAGGTAGATGTTGGGGTGGGCCAATTCAAAGCCCTGGTTCTGGGTCTATGAGGCATCTGAACTGATTATCTCTCTGGCTCTCCTCCTTTTACACCCTTGAGGCCAGCTTACAGTCTACCTCACTACCAGGGCCAGCTCCTCCCTGATACTCAGGCAATGTTGCAGCTGGTAGGGGACATAGCTAGTTCTCCCCCTCTCATTACCCTGGGACCAGCTCTACCGCTTGCCATTGATGGCAAGAGATGAGGGCACTTGTTCCTCCTCTAGGACACCATGTAGCAGATAAGAGGCAGATCTGGGTCTCCCACATTCATGTCCCTGGGGCCAGATCACCAGCAATCCCCACATCCAGGCCTAACTCTACTGTACTACCAGGCAAGGGGCAGAGCCTGCTCTTCTAACTGCTGCAATAGATGAGGAGAAGGGCTACCTCTCCCACTCCAAAGTTCTGGGACCAGCTCTCCTGCCTGCCATTTGTGGCAAGAGGTATGTGTGTGTTGCGTGGAGGGGGGGCGGTAAGGGGAAATCTCTCCCTCTCTATATAGTCAGACAACAGACAAGTAGCAAGGCCAGCTGACCCATGCTGACATTCTCAGGGCTGAATCACCCATGACCCACCATCAGGGTCAGCTCTACTGTGCTGCCCAGGTGAGGAGCATGGCCTGCTTTCCCTAATGCTTTAGCATATGAGGGGCAAGTAGAGCTCTCCTGGTCTCATGACCCTGTCTAGGTCAAATCTCCCCGCCTTCACTGGCGGTGAGAGCAAAAGAGAGGGGAGGAGATCTCTCTGTGCCTCTCACTGATACCATCTCAGAACAGACAAGAAGCAGAGCCACTCTCCCACACTCATACCCTTCGGGCCTGCCCACCCACAATCCCTACATCCAAAGCCATCACTAATGTATTACCCTGGAAAGGCGCAGGGCCTGCATCCCTCATGCTACAGCAGGTGAAGGCAGGGCCAGCTTTCCCATTCTGATAAGCTCAGGGCCACATCTCCTGACTGCCCTAGGTCGCAAAGGGGTCATCATCTTTCCCTTGCCCATGTTACTGCACAGAAAAGTGGCAGGGCTAGTTCTCCCATGTTCATGTCCTTGAGGTAGCCTGCCCGCACAATCACCACCAGAGTCACCCTACTATGCTGCCCAGGCAAGGTTCAAGGCCCACTTTCTTGAGTGCTGCAACTGAAAAGGGGCAGGGACAGCTCTTCTGTTGCCATATCCCTGGGATCAGCTCTCTCAGGATGTCCAGGTGAGGGGTTGGGCCAGTTCGGGCCAGCCCTCAGAAATCAACATGCCCCAGAGAAGCAGGCCAGATCAGGTGTGTCCACCTGGTCTTTGGTTGCAACAGAACCTTTCTGCTGCAGCACCCTGGACACAGATGTGGCCTCTGATGCCAGCATAGGCCAGGACCTCACCCTAGTCCCAGGTGACACCATTGACTACTTATATCAGGCTGTTTCTCGCTACACTCAAGTTTCCAGAGGTTTGTCTCTGTTCATTGTGCCTACATCTTTCTTTTTCTCTTCTATTTTGCCACCATTTTCTTGCTCTTCTTAATGGCACCCAGGATCTCTGAGTGTCTGGGGTTGTTTCGGGAATGATCTGACCTGCTTGTGCATTATGACTCTGGACAGGTTTCCTCTCAAGTGTGATCTGCACACCCAGGTCTTCAAGGTCCCCAATTGTGGTCATCTCAGCCTATTTCCTACCCAAGCCACATGATGCACAGATGTGAGCTTGAGGGTGTTGTGTGCACCAAGGTTGTACAGAAGAGCATGCCAGATACACCTGGAAAAGGATTTATAGATAGTTGTGTGCAGCCATGTGGTTGCTGGGAACTGAAGCTGAGTCTTCTGAAGAAGCAGCCAATGCAATGCTTTTAACTGTTGAGCCAAGTCTCCAGCCCCGGTAGTCCTTTTCAATACATATTATGTAAGAAAACTGTCACTGCCCCAGTGAAGAGAAGGTGTTAAAAAATGTACAATCTTGACATTATCTTTGTAAGCATATGAGTAAATACTTCTCTTTCAGTAGATAGATGAATTAATGTATAGAGTTAGAAATACAACTAGGCAAACAATCAATGGTAAAAGGGAGGAAGAACAAAAGGAAAACAGCTGGATAAAACTAAGTTTTTAAGGGTTACACTTGTGTCTCACTGTCAGTTGAAAATAGAGACTCAACTTGTTAAATGGATTCTCCAAGGTCACAAAGGAACCAGATGATAGAATTAAGGTCAAAGCCTTTGTCTTTGAGCCAAGTCATAGTACCGATCAAATTAATCAGTGTTCATTACTCTGGACATAATGCTAGATTTATAGACAGCTAAGAGTAAGTAGTTAATCTGGTAAGACTCTCTACTTTTTTAAAGAGGGTTATATGTGTGAATAATCATATTTCCATGTTTATATTAGCTAAAAGTATATTTGAAACCAACATAAATACATTTTTACCATTCTTAACAAATTTGAGAACTCTAGCAAAGCCTTCTCTCAGCCCAAGATTGGTATCAGTGATATTTTACTGGACCACCAATATGATTCCTAGAGATCTTAGTTGTTAACACTCTGAGCTGACACCAAGGCAGATAACAAAATGTGAGGCTCTGTCTTTCCAAGATAGTCTTTTGATGTTCAAATAATCCTTTATTGGTGAGCAGCAACCGTAGTGAAACATCTGTAAATGTTTGAATTGTTTGGTTATAGGTTGTTTGATACACTTACTGAGATGACATAAAAAGATGGTCATGTTGGACTCCTGGATAGTATTAAAATTAACTCTGAGAATATTTGTGAAATCAAAACAATAACACAAATACTTGACTATTTAAAATTTTTTCCTTTTCTTTTTTTATTGGATCTTTTCTTTATTTACATTTCAGATGTTTGCCCCCTTCCAATTCTTTCCTTCAGAAACCCTCTATCTCATTCCCCCTCCCCTGCCTCTATGATGGTGCTCCCCCACCCACCCACTCCTGTCTTCCCATCCTGGTACTCTCCTACACTGAGGCATCGAACACCCTCAGGCCCAAGGCCCTCTGCTCCCACTGATGTCCAACAAGGCCATCCTTTGCTACATATGCAGCCAGCACCATGGGTCTCTCAGAGGAGTCTGGCCTATTGACACTGTTGCTCCCTCCATGGGGCTGCAAAACCCCTCATCTCCTTCAGTCCCTTCTCCAACTCCTCTACTGGGGACCCCAGGCTCAGTCTAATGGTTGGCTGAGAGCATCCACCTCTGTATTTGTCAGGCTCTGGCAGAGCCTCTCAGGAAACAGCCATATCAGGCTCCTGTCAGCAACCACTTCCCGGCATCCACAATAGTGTCCAAGTTTGGTGGCTGTATACGGGATAGATCCTGAGGTAGTGCAGTCTCAGGATAGCCTTTCCTTCAGTCTCTGCTCCACACTTTGTTTCCTATTTCCTCCCGTGAGTAATTTGTTCCCCCTTCTAAAAAGCACAGAAGCATCCACACTTTGGTCTTCTTTCTTCTTAGGCTTCACATGGTCTGCCAATTGAATCTTAGGTATTCCAAATTTTGGGGGTAATATCCACATATCATTTAATGCATACTATGTGTGGCCTTTTGTGACTGAGTTACCTCACTCCAGATATTTTCAAGTTCCATCCACTTGCCTGTGAATTTCATGAAATCATTGTTTTTAATAGCTGAGTATTACTCCATTGTGTAAATGAACCACATTTTCTGTATCCATTCCTCTGTTGAGGGACATCTGGGTTCTTTCAAGCTTCTGGGTATTATAAATATGGCTGCTATGAACATAGTGGAGCATGTGTCCTCATTACATGTTGGAGCATCTTCTGGGTATATGTCCAGGAGTGGTATTGCTGGATCCTCAGGTAATACTATGTCTAATTTTCTGAGGAACAGCCAGACTGATTTCCAGAGTGGTTATACCAGCTTGCAATCCCACCAGGATTGGAGGAGTGTTCCTCTTTCATCCTCACCAGCATCTGCTGTCACCTGATTTTTTTTCATCTTAGCTATTCTGATTGGTGTGAGGTGGAATCTCAGAGTTGTTTTAGTTTTCATTTCCCTGATGACTAAGGATTTTGAACATTTCTTTAGTTGTTTCTGAGCCCTTCAAGTATCCTTAGTTGAGAATTTTTTGTTTAGCTCTGTTTCACATTTTTAATAGGGTTATTTGGTTCTCTGGAGTCTACCTTCTTGAGTTCTTTGTATATATTGAATATTAGTCCTCTATCAGATGTAGAATTGGTAAAGATTTTTTCCCCCAATCTATCTGTTGGTTGACATTTTGTCCTATTGACAGTTTCCTTTGCCTTACAGAAGCTTTGCAATTTTATGAGGTCCCATTTGTCAATTCTTGATCTTAGAGCATAAGCCATTGGTGTTCTGTTCAGGACCTTTTCCCCTGTGCCCATGTGCTCCAGGTTCTTCCCGACTTTCTCTTCTATTAGATTCAATGAATTTGATTTTATACAAAGGTCCTTAATCCACTTGGATTTGAGCTTTGTACAAGGAGATAAGAATGGATCACTTTGCATTCTTCTACTTGTTGACTGCCAGTTGAACCAGCACCATTTGTTGAAAATGCTGTCTTTTTTCCACTGGACAGTTCTAGCGTCTTTGTCAAAGATCAAGTGACCATAGGTGTGTGGGTTCATTTCTGGGTCTTCAGTTCTATTCCATTGACCTACATGCCTGACAGTGTACCAATAGCACGCAGTTGGGTTTTATTTATTTGTTTGTTTATTTTGTCTTTTTGTTGTTGTTGTTGTTTTTAATCACTATTGACACCCTTCACAGTAGTCACAAACAATAAAAAACATCTTGGTTGTGACTCTAACCAAGCAAGTGAAAGATCTGTATGACAAGAATGTCAAGTCTCTGAAGAAAGAAATAGAAGAAGAGCCCAGAAGATGAAAAGATCTCCTATGCTCATGGATTAGCAGGATTAGTTTTACTAAATGGCCTTCTTTCTGAAAGCAATCTACAGATTCATTGCAATCCCCATCAAAATTCCAACTCCATTCTTCATAAAGTTAGAAAGAGCAATTGTTAAATTCATTTGGAACACTTGATTTTTTTTAAAATATGGAAGTTAGTTCCATGCTTAGTGAGCATTCAGTGCCTCTCATACTATTTATTATCTGTGTGCAATCTGTAAATTAAATGACTTTTGAGGTCAATTTCTCTGGCTTCTTCACTTTTGTATCTTTCAGTTTTAGTATACAGCTTTGAGCTGCACAAGTATACAGTATCAATTCTAACAATTAATGATATTTGCTTAGACAGAATGTTGTATTTGAGACTAATAGGTAATATATGCTCTATTATATTGTATCACACACACACATATATCATATATATATACATATACATATGTATATATATATATGATAATATCATCTATAGCAACCATTTGAGGGCACTCATCATTGGCTTCAACTGGCTTCATGTTGCAGAGAAGGAAATCAGTCTCAGATGTAATTTGGGTTTATTTATGATAGCACAGGTATTTGCTAAGAATCCTGAACTCTGAATACCCTAATATAAAGTTAAACTTTCAAAATTATATATAAAAATACATTAGGCCATCATACATACAACTGTACAGAGAAATTTAAGGAAGTCCATACATTTTCAACCTACTAGTTTTAGGATTTATAAAATCTCTATCTATTAAATGTCTATTTACCTCTCTTCTTTGAAGTACCATGTCTTCAAAATCATTTTGTATTAAGCACAATAATAAATTACATATTTGTGGTCCTGTGTGACTATTTCATTCCAATGCATTATTGAATTGTCAGCAGATAGTGCTGGGCACACTAACCACTGGAAGTGCTTAGAAACAGATCATTCCATCCTTAGATATTCATATACTGTTAAAATCTTACATACTGAGTATTTTCATTACTTTCTTAAGTTACAAAGTGAACCAACACTCAAGAGTAGAGATCATAGACTATTTTATTAAAGAAACCCATTGAAGGCTTGACTTTTGTGAAGACTTACACTAGATATTGGAGTATAAAATGAGCAAATACATGAAACAAAAATAATGAACCTGTACAATTATAATCATCATTAAATGTGGGGTTTCTTTTACTTACTTACTTAATTGATTTTTCATTAATTATTTTTACTTATTCGCTTTACATCCAGCTCACTGTCCCCTTCCCAGTCACCCTCTCCCACAATCATTCTCCCCATCCTCCTTCCCGTTCTCTTCTAAGCAGGTGGGTGCCCTCTGGGTATCCCGTACCCTGGCATATCAAGTCCCTGTGAGGCTAGGTGGATCTTCTCCCACTGAGGCCAGGCAAGACAGCCCAACTAGAAGGACATATCCCAAGTACAGGCAACAGCTTTCAGGATAGTGTTCTTCACCTCTAGCTCCAGTTGTTTGGGACCCACATGAAAGCCAAGCTGTCCATCTACTACATATGTGCAGAAGACCCAAGTCCAGCCCATGTATGTACTTTGGTTAGTGGTTCAGTCTCTGAGATCCTCAACAGTCCAGGTTAGTTGACTCTGTTGGTCTTCCTGTGAAGTTCCTATCTCCTCCAGGGCCTGCAATCCTTCCTCCTATTCTTCTGTAAGAGTCCCCAAGCTCCAACCACTGTTTGGCTGTGGATCTCTGCATCTGTCTGAGTCGGCTGCTGGGTGGAGCCTTTCAGAGGACAGCCATGCTAGACTCCTGTCTATAACCATAACAGAGTATCATTAATAGAGGCAGAGATTGATTGATGCTTGCACATGGGGTGAGTCTCACGATGGTAAGGTATTGGTTGGCCATCCCCTCAGTCTCTGTTCCATCTCCTATGCCTTCATTTCTTATAGACAGGATAAACTCTAGGTCAAAAGTTTTGTGTGTGGGTTGCAATCTCTCTCTTGCTCCATTGGGGTGCCTTCCTGGCTGCAGCAAGTCCACCAATTTATAGCTTGGATTTTGCCTTAAAAGGCAATGTGAAAATGAGCAAACAAATGAATGAAATACTCTTGAGTTGGGAAATCAAGTTCTACCTTTCAAGAAAGGAAACAGTGATAAAGGAGGCATCATGCCTTTCTTTTTGCAAATACTGTGCACTTGCTCAACTATGTTCAGAGCAGCTTTATAAGTGATAGCCCAAAACTGGAAACAACCCACATGTCTCTCAACTGAAGAATGGATAAAGAAAACATGGTACATCTACACAATGGTACATCTATTCAGCTATAAAAAAAAAAAAAGACATCATGAATTTTGCAGGCAAATGGATGGAGCATGAGAATATCATCCCAAGTGAGGTAACTCAGTCCCAAAAGTATATACACACTTATAAGTGGATATTGGACACAAAATACAGGATACCCATGCTACACTCAACAGACACAAAGAAGCTAAACAAGAAGAAAGGTACAAGCAAGGATGTTTGAATATCACTTAAAAGAGGGAATAAAATAGTCATTAGAGACAGTTGGAGGGAGAGACTGGGAAGGAGAGGGGATGGGAAGGGGTATGGGGTGGAGGTTCAGGATCAGGGGTGGGGAGAACAGTAGGGATGACCAGATGGCCATGATAATGAATGGAAATCTGCAACTGATGGAGGGGAGGTAGGGGGCATCTCCATGATGAGACAGAGATGTGGGATAAGAGAGGCACCCAAGAATCAATGAGGGTGTGCTTAGCTGTGATTCATAGCATTTGGGATATGGAACCACATAAGGCCATTTTTACCAGAAAAGTTTAACTGTAGGAGAGTAAAATGTGTGACTTAAATTTCATGACTTTAGAATTAAACACGTGATAAATATAAGCGGTTTTGTTTGCTAAGCTTTCACATTTTTAGATAGATTTTGGGGAAATGCAATTCATTAGCACTTAGGTGTCAACCAGCTTCTTTTGTCTAATTTCTGTGGGCTCTTTTTTCCTGGTAGCTAAAGCACCTTGAAATTATCTTCTACAGTGTGGAAGAACGATTTTTTTCTCCTCTACCTCTAGCTGCCAGAGTGATTAGAATTTTAAATAGCAGAGAAGAGTACAGGAAGAAAAAGAATGACTGAAACACACACACTCATGCAACACACACACACACACACACACACACTTCCTTTTGGAAGAGAAATTTTAAGAGGTAACTCACCCTGCCTCTCAAGCTGTTTGTTACATTTCCCGCGTCTCCACCTCACAGCTACCTCAAATTCCCTGTGCTTCAACATGCTACTACCCTTTGTCCTCACATCAGCAACAGTACCGTCAGCATACCGTGGGATGTTATTCTGGACTTCACTTAAAGTAAAGCAAGGCTCTAAATGCACCCGAACTATGAGAGCTCTATATTCCAGTATCGCTGTGTGCCTCTTTTAAAAATATAGTATTTTAAGAATTTCATACAACAGATTTTGCTCACCCTTACCCACTGACTGTGAGTCTCTTTACATTAAATATCCAACCACTGAACTGAAAGTTCAATTACAAAAGACAGAATTAACTAAGTGTTCAAACAAATCAATATTTTATGTTGGAGACATTGCATCCATGTTAAGTTTTGGAGCTATTTCTTCACAGGCAGCATGAGGCAACAGTTACTATTCAAGGAGACTTTCTAGAAATATGGAAAAACCATTAGCTATTGAATGTGGGAATAATTGACTGCTAGGAGTCATAATATTTCTAAAGTCCATGCCCCACCAAAACAGTGCAAATTTAATTATAAGAATTATCTACTCTCTCCCCCTCCCCCTCCCTCTCCCCCTCTCCCCATCTACCTACCTATGACCGTATTGCAAGTGTGTGTGTGTGTGTGTGTGTGTGTGTGTGTGTGTGGTGTGTTGATCCTGTTTCAGAAGATTTGGAAGGCTCTATAAGATCAAGGTCTTTATTGTGTACAGGAGGAAATTCATTTCATTTCTTATCTCTAGGTTTTATTGTGGTCTGTCAGTGCTAGTTTTGTGGCCTTAGGAATCTTTGAAAGTTGTAAACCTCAGTGTTTCACCTGTTAAATGTAGAGACCTTAAAATAAAAACTAAAGATATTCTCAAAAAAGTACCTAAGACATTAGCTCATGTTTATAGCAATAATGACAGGTGTAGGCAGTTGGCACTAAGTCACAAGTCATGTGACCATTGCTATGCAAAAGTACAAGGTATAAATTTAATCTGAGCTATGAAGGAGAGAAGGGATTTAGCGTGAGTGGACATGGAAGTAGCAATGTCAGAAATAAGCAAAACCAGGAAAGGGCAAGATGTGATTTGAGGGCTGTGAGCAAGCTGAAAATGTAACGATCACTAGGAGCAAGAGCGGAAGATAAATTTGGCCCTGTGGTCTGAGAAGGGAAGAGGACACACACAGTCTGAACTGCATGCCTTGGTGCCTGGGACTCCAGACAATAGAGAACAGAATGTTGAATGATGGCCATGATATAAATTATCCTGTCTCTGAAACATTTGATGACACTGGTGACATTATGGAAGGAAGTCAGGAAAATCAAGATAGTGACCAAAGTAATAAGAAGTGGAGTCCTGCTTGGTGGTCACTGGGGCATCGAGGAGCATGAAGATGGGGCTGACTAATGGACTGGAAAAACAGAACTTGGCTATACACCAGGGACAAGCAGAGAAAAGAGGAGGCCAGAGATCAGTATGGGTTTCAAACCTAGAGGGATGGGAAAGTGTGATGCTATTTGTAGAAATAGAATTTGTTGTTATTTTCGAAACAGGAAAAGAAAATTGAAGGGAAAGACCAGAAAAAAAATTCTTTGAATTTAGAATAGCAACAGGACTAATTTCATAATCACATATTAGATATTATTTCAAGCAAGCTGCTGCCAGATAACACATAGGTTCCCGTTTGAAACTTAATTTCTTCATTCCTGCTGCTTAAACCCTATTGATTAGATTCAGTTTTAATTGATTGCTAAGGACCACTCAAGGTACTGAGAGAATCTAACTTAATAATCTGTAAGTTGTATAATGTGTGATATTTCATTATTTTAAGATAAAGCTAAGCTATTAGTATTCCTTTTAGCAAATCTATAATTTAATATGGTGGAATTGGTTTTTATATTGACAGCAAAATTAATTTGGAATTGATGTATTGAGGATGCTGCAAAGTCCTGTGCCTTTATTCTGTGACATAGAAAACTGAATTAAAATATATGCGTTCTAAGCAACATACCAATTGATGACTACCTGTCTGATGTGGGCTATTTCATATTACAAGGAGCAAGTAGTTTAAATGTTATTTCACACAAATTTGTATGAAAATCTGGGCTAGAGTGTTATAAAAAAAGAAAGAAGGCTTTCAACAAAAGGATCATTGTCCAGGCCCCAGTAAATGTGCTACTGGTGTAACAAATTGGCTGGCTGACCTTTTGCCTAGTAACACAATGCATGACATATTGGTAATTTATGGAAATCAATCCATTGAGAATTTTTAGTTTCGTGTAATTATAGACCACTGCCAGATCTAAATAAAGGGGAAGCAGAGGTCTTTAGCAAAGTAATGGCACACTGTGGAAAAAAAAAAAAAAAAACCCAAAGAAAGTTCAAAGTGCTGATCCATGCAATGTGTCTTTAAACACTGGGAAGAGGCCAAGAATTATAGGGAAAAGTCAGCCCCCAGCTGTGTTCCACAACACATTTGAGGCACCACTGAAACTGGAATCATGGACTTTAGAATGGTGTGTGTGTGGGGGGGGGGGAGGGCATGTAACAAGACAAAATCTATGACCTATTTAGATGCTTTTATAGCCATAAGTAGGTTGTTACCAAGCCAGGTGCATTTTCCTTTTAGCAGCTAATCTGGCGTTTAGTCCACAACAGATCTCATTTCGAAGCCTGGCTCAGTCACAAATGTGGTACTCTGGGCAAGCTGCTTAAACTTGCTTTATGTGCATTAAGAACTGAAGAAGAATGAAGACCAAAGTATGGACACTTTGCTCCTTCTTAGAATTGGAAACAATCACCCATGGAAGGAGTTGCAGAGACAAAGTTTGGAGCTGAGACAAAGGATGGACCATCTAGAGACTGCCATATCCAGGGATCCATCCCATAATTAGCCTCCAAACCATGACACCATTTCATACACTAGCAAGCCTTTGTTGCAAGGACAGTGATATAGCTGTCCCTTGTGAGACTAGGCCAGGGCCTACCAAACACAGAAGTGGATGCTCACAGTCAACTATTGGATGGATCACAGGGCCCCCAATGGAGGAGCTAGAGAAAGTATCCAAGGAGCTAAAGAGATCTGCAACCCTATCAGTGGAACAACAATATGAACTAACCAGTACCCCAGAGATCTTGACTCTAGCTGCATATGTATCAAAAGATGGCCTAGTCAGCCATCACTGGAAAGAGAGGCCCATTGGTCAGGCAAACTTTATATGCCCCAGTACAGGGGAACGCCAGGGCCAAAAAATGGGAATGGGTGGGTAGAGGAGTGGGGGGAGGGACTTTTGGGATAACATTGAAAATGTAATTGAGGAAAATACGTAATAAAAAAAAGAGTTTGCGATCCTTTGAAAATTAAATATGCTGAGGTTTAGAGCGGTTTCAGTGGTGGCTGATACATACTGAACATCTGATAAATGTTAGTTTGTTTATCATTGTTTAGAGGGGAAAGACCTCCTTCACCACCACCCCCTTTCCTATTTTCCTTTGGTGAAGTTTGAGTCCTCAAGAAGTCAATTTGCATGTGGCTAGAATAATCAAATCACACTTTTCCCCCTTAGTGGATTGGAAATGCCAGGCTCTTTCTCATTTACACAGACCATCTCATGTGTTTTTCCTTATGTCTAGTAAACCCGTTATGCTGGAGAGATTTTTATCAATTTGATACAACTTGGGAAGAGGGAACCCTCAACTGAAAAAAAAGAATGTTTCTGTCAAATTGTCCTGTGGGCGTATTTGAGGGACATTTTCTTTGTTAACTATTGATATGGGAAGCCTCAGCTCACTGGGAGTGGTGCCATTCCTGGGCACCTGGGTCCTGGGTTCTATAAGAAGGCAAGCTGAACAAGTCAGGAGGAGCAAGCTAAAACCCATCACCCCCTTACTGACTGTGGTTCAACTCTGGCCTCCAGTTCTCTGTCTTGACTTCCTTCAATGATGGATTATGATACAAAACTGTAAACCCTTTCTTCTCCAAGTTGCTGTTGGTCATGGTGCTTTATTTCAGCAATAGAAACCCCAAGACACTCTCTCTCTCTCTCTCTCTCTCTCTTTCTCTCTCTCTCTCTCTCTCTGTCATTCATTTGCCTTCTTTCAGAAATCATTCCCTGTTACTGCATACAAAATTATATGCTTCTACTGACTTCTAGGCACCGAAGTCTTCCTTCCCTCTTCTGGCCCGTATGCTCCCAGGTAGGCACTCTTAGCCCAGGGGTCTTGTTTATTTCGATTGCTGTTCTAACTCCAGCATCTAGCACCAGCCCCAGTTTACAGAAGGTACTCAATAGATCTTTTCAATGATTATTTTACAGAAATTTGTGATCATTAAATGTTGTTTTATTTATATATAAGTTTATTGAATGTCCAGCTTTCTGCCTTTCCAACACTAGAATATAATATTGCTTATTTACAAAGTATCTTAATTTTCTTAGAGTAATTCTCATCACTCTTCCTCACCACCATTTGACAGGTGTGACATATTTCACACGAAATTTCATTCCTTCACTAATGATATTATCTTTTTGTGTCCTACTTAATAAACCACATGAAAATCCACATAAGAAGACCATCATTGCCAGCCTAAGTAGATGGCACAGTCGGTAAAGTACCTGTCACTTAAGCATGAAGACCTATAATTTCTATGACATATTCCTTTATGCAAAAGCAAGTTTAGTCATCAGCTTAGCTAGTCCTAAAAAGAAAAATACAATGTTCAGCCAGCCTAAATTGCATCTATGGAAAAAAGAAGTTAAGATAGTTTACTTGAAAAAGAAAAAGGAAGAAAATTAAAATGTTGAAACCACACTGAAGGAAATCCAAGAAAAACAAGGACTTTATAATGCTCAGAAAGATTACCCCTGAGTTTCACGATTACAGAAGTAGTTCACAAAACCCTAAGCAACTTTTCCTAAAGGAAAGCACTTCTATTACAACCCTCCCCCCACAAAAAGGCTAGGTCAAACTTTATTTAAACCCTCAGCCACATGGAGGTAGTTGCCTGGAATTTGAGCCCAGCACATTGCACCAATAGTTTTGATG
Organism: Mus musculus; assembly: GCF_000001635.26. Taxonomy (NCBI): domain Eukaryota; kingdom Metazoa; phylum Chordata; class Mammalia; order Rodentia; family Muridae; genus Mus; species Mus musculus. The sequence goes on from NC_000084.6 coordinate 55,815,821, forward strand.
TGTCCATAAAATATCTCCTAAGCTGTCTTTTACAAGTTACAGCTAGAGTGGGAGGTGTGTGGCCCATTTCTCCAGCCTGGAAAAAATATTCCTTACAGAATAATCTCTCTGTAAGACAGATCTGTTTGCCTCCCTTTTCCCCGACTCTATGTCTCACGTGGGAGTACTTGGGAACAGAGCGCCTGGAGGGATCAACAACGTTTTCTAAAGCAAACACAACGCAAGTGCTATTCCTGGGTTACACACTCTGCAGCTGTAATAGGAACCGTGTAGGAGCAGCCCCTAATGGCATTCAAATCATGTACTAACAGTTCGCAAGTGTCAGGTGTTTTTCATTTGCTGGCTGGGGGAAGAGAGATCCGCGCTGCTTTCCTACTCTGAACAGCTTTGTAGCTCCTGCAGAGAGAAGGCACACTGTGTTTCGGAGTCTCTCTATTATGTCAGAAGAATGCCACAGTCAGAAGCCCGAGAGGACATGTGATCCTGGTTTAGCTCCCCCACCCCCACCCCCACCCCCCACCCCCAGCTGTCTCTAAGCATTTCAGTAGCGGGGATTTTATGTGAATGCATGGAACAGAAAAGTCACAGAGCCTGTCTCAATGTTGAACTTCACATAAGACTCAGGACACCTGTTTTTTTTCTTTCCGGGGATAATGAAACAGTCATGCACACACTTTCATCTTATTGAAGGTTTGAATTTTCAGAGTGGCCTCTTGCGGTGCCCCAGATGGCTGCCTGTCAAACCCACACATCAAGCTAACTATAAATAGTGTGGGTTCCCATAGAACAATGAGCTGCACATTACACATGCTGAGAGAAGTAGAATGCCTTTTGCCTATTTCAATATTTTTCTTTTTTTTTTTCTTTAAAGGCCACTTGGCCAGAGCACACAACATGCTTTCAGAGCACTACAAACTATCTGTCCACTACATACATTGTATCAACAATTCATTAACTATAGAGTAGACACAACGGTGTGGATTTGGGGCTGGCAAGTCAACCTTAGGACATTGCCTAAATATTTGGGTTTTAGGAAAACCGAAAACATTTTTATTAAACATTTTCCATCATGCTTGATGCTACACATTTCAAACTTATTCAGTCCATTTGCCCCAGTTCTCTGTAAACAAAACTTGTAGCATGCATGAAGACTCATGATCTCTCTGGAGTCACTCCTGTTCATTCAAATGGCAGTTGGAAGTTCAGGACAAAAAAAAAAAAAAAAAAAGATTTCTTCCATGTTTAATTCTAAACATAGTGTCTACCAGAAACTAAACAAACAAACAAACAAACAAATAAAAAACCCGATTTATACCAGTACAAGCTATGGGTATATCTCTACTAATTTATATTCAATTAAACACATATGAAAATTAAGCATGTTCTAAGATGTTTAAAAAATTGCTGTTAAGTATGTAAAAATCATCTATGTAGAGTCAGTATTGATCCATGATTTTAGATAAAAAAATTATATCTATTTTTCATTCTGTATTCTCTAGGCTGCTTCCTTTGGCACACCCTGGAGAATCACAGATGAATAATCTGTAAGTCTATTTGCAAGTGACAGCTCTGTAGAGCCTGCATCTTACAAATGGCTTCAGTGCGAAGGTGATAAAAGTGGGAATCAGCAGAAAAACTGTATGTAATCTCCTGTAACTATCGTCACACAACATAGTCTCCAAGGACAGAAATAGAGGTTCGATAAGGATGGGCCCTTACAGAGAGCACGGAGCACAGGAAGAAAAGGGCCCTCCTCCCTGTTCCATCCCCCATCAGGCTTCCCATGCCTGTCCTTCAGAAGGAAGGATTTAGAGTTTGGTAGACTCTCTCAGTGCCTTCTTCTCTCGTTTTAAACTCTTCTGCAAGTTAGATAACTTTCCAGTACAATTGCCTTACACCTCAGAATGGTTAGATGAGAATCTATGTTTGCCACCAGGCTACCAAGAATTTACATGAGGCCTACAGTTACTGGGGAATAATATTGTTATTGAAAGTAAATAAGTTTGGCTTTGTTCATGCTTATAAGCCACTACAGAATAGATCCAAGTATACAGGTCAACCCAAGGATGGGCTTGAGTCTACCTTTATTAAAGGAAGAGACATTCTAGGTAAAATAATATGTGAATCACTACAAAGATTGGTCAAAAAAAAATGAAGTGTTTAAAAGGCATGGAACTTCATGGAAGAGAACACAGGACAGATGACAGCTGGGGGAAAAGAAGTGCTAAGGAGAAGATTCAAAAAGTCTTGATTAGTCTTTTTTTTTTTTTTTTGATTAGTCTTTTTATATAAAGTAGAATTTGTGCAGGACATCTCCCAGTCTTATTTGTTAAAAAAAAAAAAAATCAGACTTTAAAAAATGATCTACCTTGTCCCTCTGTACCAGTGGTTCTCAACCTTCCTAATGGCACCACCCTTTAATATAGTCCCTCACTGTGTTGTGACCCCCCAACTATAAAATTGTCCCTACTTCAAAAGTGCAATTTTGTTAGTTATGAATCATAATGTAAGTATCTGATATGCAGAAGATCTGATATGTGACCCAAAGGGGTCACAACCCACAGGTTCAGAATGGGTGTTCTATATACTCCAGATGCATAGAGACATGATTCCCAAAGTTAAGTGGTTCTCCTAAGGGCCTGGCAACAGTTCGTGGTAGCTCTGAAGCTCATGCAATCATCCTCCATCTAAGTCACAGGAACTCTTACTTCCATATTCAAATGGCTTTTTTTTTTAATACCACTGAGATGACTACAGACTTAAAGCCTGAATTTCTTCCATTAGTGAGTATCCTAACATTTCGTAGTCCCCCCTTTTTTCTTTATTCTGAAGGTAAAAGATGTATGACATGGGCATGAAGGAAGATTATATAGTGTGGTGTTGCAAGAGACATCGTCACCGCCCCTCTTTTGTATTCCTCAGTTAGGTCCCACACAGCTTGCTTGATTCTAGTCGAAGAAGGAGAAGCATGCTCAAGAAACGTTGGCCACATAATTCAAAGATGATCTCATGTAATGCACTCTGCCATTAACTTCAAGGCTTCCTGCTATGGGCAGAAGGTTTTCCTGTGCATCTACCCCCTCAAACTCACTTTGAACTTCAATGCCAGTGCAGCAGTGCTGAGAGATGATCCTAACTGGAGATGATATCTCAGTCATAAATGGATTGTTGTGACTACCCTAAGAGTGGTTTGCTTATTATGTTGCTTTGAACTTAGGAAATAGGGATTCCGTTTTATGTCCTTTCTGTCTTTTATGGGCTCACTTGTCCTTCTGCCATGTTATGATGGGGCAAAATGACCTTTGACAGATGTAGCCTTTCCACCTTGGCCTTCTCCATTCCCACAGCAGGACTCAAATAAATCTTACTTACTCATAATTTACTCAGTATGTGATTTTTATTTAGAGAACTGAATGTGGAGATACACAGAAAAGGGTCATAAGCTTGGGTAAAAGATGTGGGACTGTCTGCATAGAATGATAGAGAGGTTATTTAGTTTATATCTCTTTTCCACTCCCTCTCCCTCCCCCTCCCCCTCCCCCTCCCCCTCCCCCTCTCCCTCTGTGTGTGTGTGAAAGAGAGAGATAGAGACAAAAACATGGCCCCGAACTTCTCAGAATGGGAAAGCTGGCTCTGCCTTCACCTGCTGTTGCACTAGGGAAAGCAGTCCCTGCACCTTGCTAGGGCAGCACAGTAGAGTTGGCTTTGAGCTCAGTTCCTCATGTATGCACTTTTAAGCACTTTACCAACTGAGCTACCTCTCCAGTGCCCATCTCCTCTGCCCCAACCTTGCCTTACCCTAAAAGACACCGCTCGCACACACTATGGGTTGTCTGGGTACTTGAGCAGACGCCAGTGCTTCAGCCTCGCATTATATTTAACCAATTCAACTCTGCGGCTCAAGCACTTCAGGAATAAATATACTTTCTTATACACATACATTCTGACCAATAGTTCCCTGCACTGTCACTTTTGTTGACACAACATTCTATTGCTAATAACTAGCATTCCCACAGAGCCCCTAAATGGTGGGAGAGTGGTTTATCAACTCAGGAGTGCTTGAGAGTGTTACAGAGGAACCTCCCTCAGGAGATCATCTCCCCATGCCCACTGCCTTGACCTTCTATTTCTGAATCACACACCAGGCCCTGTGCTTCTCCACAGAAGAGACATCCTAACGGCTCCCTTTTCTTCAGATCCCATAATGACCCTCTGCTCCAGAACTCACCACAATCTAACAAACTATTGCAAAAGCCTCCTAAATGCTTTTGCTTCTTTCTTAGTCCATTTTTCAATCTGCCTATCCTTTTTGTCTACCTAAACATAACCTACTCAACGTTACCAGCTTGCCAAAAGTTTCCTTCCAACTGGAAGAAACCGATCCCTATTGAGTGTTCATAAGATCCTATCTGTGTTCAGGGATTCAATAAGATTGAGGAAGTTGATTGAAAGGTCTCCCAAGCCAATAGGACAACCATGTACCAACACTTTAGAAAGACTATCTTACATATTGTATGAATGCATCACCTGCCAAATAAAAATTCTATAGCTTATGGTTTAGGCAGGGAATAGAGGTGGGACATCCAGGAGCAAGAAAGAATTCTGGGATAGAGTGGGGGATGGGGTGGGGAATTGTCCTTGAAGATGTAAGGAGTTGGATTTATGGTACCTGAGAACAAGTAACCAGACATGTGGCAGAATCTAGGTTAAAGCAAATGGGGCAGTTTAAGTTAGATCTTGTCAGAGAAGGATGTAGCTACATGGCCAAGGTGTTTGTAAACCTATTTTGAGCCTGAGTCTTATTTCTTCAAGGAAGAACCAGACCATAGCTTGTACACACCACAGAACAGTCCCTGCTTATTCTGTGTCACTTACATGGAGTAGTGTTTATTGTTCATTAACTAAACAACCTGAATTGTAAGATCACTTGCTCATTTCAATGACTGAGGACTTGCTCTTTCAGCAACTGCTGCCAATTCTAGAACCCAAAAACTCCAGCCACCTTTGCAGTCAAGGATACGAGATCCCCACAGCAGTGACTTGGGACTTCGGTAGGAAGCTTGTGGTGGTGGTTGTGCAGGGTCAGGATGGCAGAATTCATGAGTCACAAATAAAGCCAAGGTATGAGCAAGGCATCAAGTTGTGTTTTGATTTCATGGATAACTCATCCAACAACTTCCATATATATATATATATATATATATATATATATATATATATATATATATATATATATCCATATGTTTCCACCTCCAGCCTAGTACTCCAGTCCCACCAAGGTTTCAATGATCTCTGTCCCTTAAGATCTAGCATCCTTTAAGAAAACTCAGGTTTTCATTTTGCATAGACTTGGATTCTATTGCTTGAAGTTTAGGTTTCGACATGATACCTGAGAACTATCAGGAAACATAACTTGGGACACTAATGTCGAATTTATAAGGATACTATTTAATCTGCCTTTATGTTTTATTTACCAAGTACTTACACTGTCTGGCACACTATAGCTGTTCAATTTTGATTTATAAATGATTTATTTGAATGAATGATTTATTTGATTTTCAGTTTTTCTTTTAACAAAAGAAAGATAAAAGAGTCGTGGCTACATAGCCTTTCGTTTTATAAATACATCTTTCTTTGCTTCAACCATACCATAGCATTAAATAAAATTACCTTGAAATAAGAGTCTTTTGTTGGAATTATATTTTGTAGCATATACTGGTCTCATTGAAGTAAATAATTGACACTCTATGTTCTCTAGTTCCTAGCGTGGAAAATTTTGACCTACTATGCATGCTATCTGAGGATGGTGTGTACTGTTCTCTATTTATTTATAAAGGATATAAAAGAGCTACAAAAGGCACCAAGAAATTCGCAATCATGTAGATAAAAATAATTCCAGTAAGAAAGCACATTTAGCTTAAGAGTTCAAATGTTAATTTTTGATGCAGAATCTTATTATTCAAAATGTAAATATGGGCTGAGCGAGAAGGCAGGGCTGACAAAGGCATTTGCTGCATGTGCCTGACACATTATGTTGGCTCCTCAGAATCTATGTAAAGGTAGAAGAAGAGAACCAAAACCACAAAGTTGTCCTCTGAAATCTACCTGTGCACTGTGCTTTACAGAATTGCTTACACACACACACAAAGACAATGAAGTTTCCAAAACTGAAATAAATAAAACATGCACAAGCTTGTTCATGTACTTAGTGCACAACAAACACCTCAGTCCTCATGGCAGTCCTGCCCATAGGAATTATTTACATTCTATAATGGAAGAAGCAAGTTTGAGAAAGCAAAGGAACTTGTCTGACTTTGTATTATAAGGCCATTTAAGCCAGAATGAGAAAACGGATGGATTTTGTTCCATTCCCCTCTACTACTTGGCCTCTCTAGGATACTGGAAGTAAAACTAGCCTTCTGTTCATGAAAGGTCATTAACAGATATGATGCTGAGAGGTTCAGGGCTATAGCTGTCTCCTGTAATGGCACCATAGACACCAGGTAGAAAATAAGGAATGGCTGGCTATAAAGCAAGGCATGCTTTTATCACCTCAATGATCAAATTAATTATGTATGTTTATAGCTGCTTTTCCTATTTAGTTGTTTCTCAAGGACTGAGCAGTCCTCTGTCACAGGCTCCTGATAAGAGAGTAATTGAGAAATACAATGTAACACAGCACATGTGTCTATCATTTTATAGTTATTAGAATAAATAAATTGTAAAGCAGAAAATATGAGAGTTATATACATAATAAAATTAATTGCTGGATACATATGGTAGAAGCAGTTCCGGGTATTTGAAGTTAACTGAAAAGTGAAAAACAAAACAAAACAAAACAAAACAAAACATAAATAACAACAAAAACCAAGCAAACAAAAAGAAAAAAAACCCAACCAATTTACATGTTTTATTTAATGATTTTGGAAAAGGTGAATACAAATGAAAAATGAAAACAATGGACTTTTCTTAATTTTTAGATTGAGATTAATTTATTTACTGTGGGACTTCATTTAGCTATAAAAAAGGATTTAGAAAAGTGGTTAAGCTGGTCATAGTAGTGCATGGTTATAATTCCAGCACTCATGAGGCAGAGGCATGAGAATTGCCATGAGTTCAACATCAGCCTGCTGCACATAATGAGTTGCATAAGTTATCAAGGTCTAAAATGGTATATCTTGTCAAAAGCAAAACACACACACACACACACACACACACACACACACACACACACACACACATACGTGTATGCAGAATGTTCAGAGTTCTGAGACCACAGATGATTTAAAATTTCCAAAATGGAAAACTATTCAAAAAAAGAGATGTTGGCTGTCTGAGGAGACATCAGTTATCAGTTGTGAGATGTTTCAATAAGTGACTTCAAATACAGAAGCCTTTTTTATGATGTTGGCCTTAATCATTTCAGACTACCCATCAGGAAAAAGGGGAGCTTGAATGTCAGTAAGAAAACAGCTGGTGTACAACAGACTTCACTGGCTTCCCCACAGGGAAGACAAAGATGGCTACTGCAGGCATCTGCACTTGCTCTGGCCTTCATGTTCACTGGTACCTCAGCCTCCAGGTATCTACTTCTCCATGAAAAAAAAAAAGAATTCAAAGAGGAATGCCCTCTTCCTAAATCTCCCACCTTTTCAAACAACCACATTAATCTCTGTTTCGTATTTTAGGACAGTTCCTTGTACTGTGATGTACCCCAACCTTAAAATTATTTCGTTGCTACTTCATAACTCAATTTTGGCACCGTTGTGAATTGTGAAGTAAATACCTGATAAGCAGGACATGCGACCCCTGACAGGGTTGCTGTCCTCAGCTTGAGATCTGCTGTTCTGGGAGGTCTTCACCTCTGGTTTGGAGTCCTGGATTGGGGTCGGTCTTCAGTGTTGCATCTGGCATGCTTTTGCTGTTCCTGCTCCTGCTGGTCTTGTCCCTTCAATTGCTACTGATGTGTCTTGTCAATTCATATTCTCTCTTCCCCATATATCAGGGTTAAGTCTCACTCGGTCCCTCAGAATTTGCCACGTGATCTCCTTGTACATATTACTTAGCGAGTCTGCTGCATCTCACCTTCCTTAATCCCTACTTCTGACAGATGCCCTCCTTGGAACTGAAAGAACACAAGAGCAGCATGAAATGTGCTGTGTTGTTTTCCTGACAGATTTAAACCTCTGAAAATCAAGTCCTTTTGCAGGACAGGGAAGAGGACTGTTGATAAATCTCTGCTTTACTAATCTACCGAGATTTTTCAAACACTGAATTCACTTGTTTGTTAGTCTTAGACTGTAATGTCAAAGCCTTCATTTTTTTTCTTTCTTTGCTTGTTTTGTTTTTATTTTTATTAACAATCGATTCTTCTCTTATATAATACATCCACATCACCATTTCCTTCCCCTTCACCCATCCCAGATCCCCCCATCTCTCCTCTTCCTCTTCTAGCAGTGGGAGCAAGTGTATCTCTGACTCTCACTTGTTCTTGAGACTCATTCTTACCTATTGGGTTGCCTTGTCCAGGCTCAATATGAGGGCCTTTTCCTTGTCTTATTTTATTGTGTTTTCTCCTATTTGCCTGTCTTCCCGCAAAGCCTTTGTTTTCAGTTCTCTCAGGTTGCAAATTGTTCCACCTTCGCCATGCTTAAAAGGGAACAGAAAGCTTTGCCCTCCAACATAATGTGGAAGTCTTTAATCACGCAGTGTATGCGAATTCGCCAGCTTGAGATGCAGGGTACTTTTTTTTTTAACACTGGGGTATAATATGCATTTACAAAGATGAATTGCAGCAATGCAAAATACATCACTCAGCGATTTATACACATATACTCCACAGCTCAAACGTGAAACAATTCTAGATCTGCCACACTTCCCTTGATACCTCTGCAATCCAGTCCTCCAGAGCTAGCATGATTCCTGCTTGTTTTTAAAAACCAGACAAATGGAATTAAACGCAATGTGTACATAAAGTGCCATTTTATCTCCAGTACCTATAAAACAGTTTATATCCATCAGCCTTAACACATGATTATTTTTTCCCACAAGTGCTCATTTTACAGTCTAAGGTCCCCAGATTGTTTACTGTGCTTTCAAGACCTAATTAGAACTGGAATTAGAGCCAACATCATAAAAATTAGGGTCATGTGCAGATAGCAAGAGCTTATTGCACTGGGGCAAAAACAAACTGTCTACAGGAGGACAATCACTCCTGGCTCTAAACAACCATTCTTTACCTAGCTTCCCTCAGACTTCTGTAAAGGAGCTTTAGGAGAATGGGAGTAAGGGGTCTAAAATCATATTTTGAGTATAGAGTTTCTAGCTTCTTTATAAAGTTTTGGGTTTTTTTTTTTTGTTCCCCTAATACTGGGAACTCAACCTAGGGCCTCTTGCATGTGTGGTAGTATCTCTACCGCTGAGCCACATTCCAGTCTTAGTTACTTTTCCTCTCAGCATGATAAAATAGGGTAGTGAAGTTAATTTTTGCAGAGGGCAATACTTAATGCAGAGACACATAAGTGGACAAAGTGCTGGGAGTATGTGACTACATTAATACGTGCACTCCTAAGCAGGACACCAACATCACCAGCATTGCCCCATCTCAGGATCAGAGAACATCAGAGAGAGGGGGATAGAAAGAATGTAAGAGCTAGAGGCTGAGAAGGAGTAGAATCCAATGCTGCCATCCAGTTCCAAGGCAGCCACTGTAATCTTCAACACAGCAGCTCTGGATGCCTGTACAGAATTGAGCCGTTCAACATTCTGTGATGGACCGAGAAGGTGCCCATGAGACCCCACCCCTCCAGAGAAGCTATTGACTTTTCCAAAAAGATTTATTTATTTATTTTATGTATATGAGTACACTGTCACTGACTTCAGACACACCAGAATAGGGCATCGGATTCCATTACAGACGGTTATGAGCCACCGTATAGTTGCTGGGAATGGAACTCAGGATCACTGGAAGAACAGCCAGTGTCCTTAACCACTGAGCCATCTCTCTAGCCCCTGAAGTTTTGAAAGGTTGCCATGGGGGGGGGGGGTTAATCATTTTCTCCAATAGTGTAGCTATGCACTATTAGCTGTGAAGAGAACAAGGTTCAGAGACAAAGGAAGGAGAATAGCAAAATGCAATAGAGGCGAATATAGTCCCGGTGCATTGTATATCTTGAAAACTATCAAATGCCTGACCAAAAGCAACTTGGTTCCTTTGGCTCACAATTCAAGGGTATAATCGATCATGGCCAGAGAGTCAAGAGCCTGAAGCAGTAGGGACCCGAAGCAGCCAGTCACATCAAAGCCACAGTTCAAAAAGAATGCTTATCTCAGCCAGCTGACTGCTTTCTGTGCAGCTGAGGACCCAAACACAAGGAACTAATGTTGCTCTCCATTTAGAGTTGGTCTTCCAACCTCAATAAGTTCATCAAAAGAGTTCTTCACAGGCATGTCTAGAATTTATCAGACAATCTCTCACAAAGGTGCCTATTCTATTTAAGACAAAATATCTTAGAATGTGCCATCTTCCTGCCTCAGTTTCCCACCATGTGGGGATGCCATGCCTATACCATCAGGTCTGGCAGAGTATATTAGTTGTTGTTCTACATATGAACAAAATGAACCCTGATCAGAGGAGAAACAGAGCTGATTAGGAAGTGCCCTGAGTATTGGGGACTGTGCAAGAATCAGTCTCAACATCACCACCTCCATCTGCCACCTTTAGCTCCCTGTCACCTCCTGTAACCATCAATTAATTCACTCTGGGCAGATTGTATCCCACAGAAGCAGAACATTACTGTTCTTAGAAGTTCCTCTTGATATAGAAGCAAGAAGAGTCTTGTTCTCACTGATAGACTCAGGTATGGATGTCTATGACCAGGGAAGATCTCTATTTTCTCTTTCACAGGATGCCAAGCCCTCTAAAGATACCCTTCACTGACTAGGAAGGAGGTGGTTTCAGCACCTGCTGTGTTATGCCCAGTGCTACCACTAACTAGTGATGCTACTCCCTTCTTCTATCTCCTCTTCCCCAAGTTTCCCCGAGACCTCACTCTCTGCACTCTGTCTGGCTGTGGGTCTCTGTATTTGTTCCCTCCTAATGCAGGAGGAAACTTCTCTGATGATGGCCGAGCAAGGCACTCACCTATGAGTGCAGCCCCAATGTCCCTTTAGCAGAACAGTAGCATTTGGTTTTCTGTAGGTCCCTTGGCTATCGAGTTTCAGGTTCTTATTCATCCATCCAATCAGCGTGGATGGTGAGTTCCACCTCATAGAGCAGGCCTTAAGTCAAATCAGATATTAACTGGCTAGTCCCACAGGCACTGTGCCATCATTGCACTAGCACATCTTGCAGACAAGAGAACACTGTAGATCAAAGGGTTTATAGCTGGCTTCATCTTTTTGTTTCTCCTTTGGTAGCATGCAGAGCATGGTTTGGTATCAAGAACACTAGCCTATAGGGGTGAAAGTTGTAGCGCTTCACCAGCTTGACTTCTCCACGCTCCACGCTCAATGACTTGTATAGTTTTGTTGTTGTTGTTTTGTTTTGTTTTTTTCCCAGCAATAGAACATTGACATCAGTTTGTAGAGAGCAAACTATAGCCTTGGCAACAGCTTGTGTTGTTTAGGGGTTCACATGGGACTCTTTGGCCAACAAGTCAATTAGATGTCACCTATTCCTGGTATTAGAAGTTTCATTTGGTGTCAAAGGATGTCCAGTGAGTGCTCTGTCTCTCCTATTACTTGGTGATTTCACTTAGATTGCCTGCATGTATGTCTATATTTGGAGAAGATTTTACTATATTAGGTTTCCACACAAACCCTCAAGTGGTCCTTAATTTTAACTGTCTCTGTATTCTCTCCTTTGTCCTCTTCTTATCTCCTCCTCCACTCTCTGCTTGATCCTCCCATTCCATCTTCCATCCATCCCGAACTATATTCCATTTCTCCTTCCTATGGAGACCTATCCACCACCACCCCCCACTCCTTTAATCTAAACTTAACCTCTGTAGTTCTATGGATTGTACCTTGTTCATCATTGGCTTAACAGCTAATACCCACAGAGAAGCAAATATAAACTATATTTTTCTTTCTGAATCTTGGTTACCTCACTCAGGATGATGTTTTTCTCCTAGCTCCATCCATTTTCATGGATGCACATTTCCTGATTTTGTTTTTGTTTAATGGCTGAATAATGTTCTATTATGTAAAAGTACCACATTTACTTTATCCATTCTTCTGTTGAGGGTACATCTGGGTTGTTTCCAGTATGGCTATTATGAATAGAGTAGCAATGAGCATGTTTGTACAAGCATCTCTATAGTAGGGTGAAGCTTCCTTTAGGTATATACCCATAAGTTGGTATAGCTGGATCTTGAGTTAAATTGATTCCCATCCTTTTGAGGAACTACCACCCTGATCTCTGTAGTGACTGTACAACTTTGCACTCCCACCAGCAATGGATTTGTGTTCTCCTTATCCCACACTCCTGCCAGCATGAGCTGTCATTCGTTCATTAATCTTGGCCATTCTGATGCGTGGAAGATAAAAATCTCAAACTAGTTTTAATTTGTATTTCCCTGAGGGCTAAGGGTCTTGAATATTCTTTAAGTGTTTCCTAGACATTTAAGTTTCTTCTTTTTGAAAATTCTACTTTTGGATCTGTAACCCATACTCAAATAGGATTCTTCTCTTCATATCCAGTATTTTGAGTTCTTCATTTAATTTGGATATCAGCTTTCTATCAGATGTGTAGTTGGGAATAAGTGTTTCCCTTCAGTAAATTGCTGCTTTGTCTGAATGATGATATTCTTTGCCTTGCAGAAGATTTTCAGTCTAAAGAGACCCTATTTATCAATTGTTGATTTTAGTACCTGTGTTAACAAGAATCTGTTCAGAAAGTCTTTTCCTGTGCCAATGAGTTCAAGGCTCAACTACATACTTTCAAATGTGATTTAAAAAAAAGTATTCATCTTCCTGACAAACTTTTAGTGTGCTGAAAAGAGGCTAGACCAGGTGAAGTATGCAACTGGCTTACTTATTCTATGATATCAGAAAAGTAAATGGTTAGTGGTCAGGAAGAATATAAAGTCTATCTCCAATCCCTGAGATGATATGGCTGGACCTAGTGTTATTATATTAATTGGCCATATGGTATTATCGCCAAAATGCCGACATGTCTAGTGAGATGGCAGTGACCTGACCAAGCAATTGGTCATGAATGAGGCAATTCTGCCTGTTGCCTACATCCTTGGGCGCTTGTCCAATCTGCAAGAGAGCGGTATGGGCTGAGCAAGTCAGTGGCTTTAGGGATGAAGGTCATGTGCAGTCATTTTCTGTAACTTTATTACTTCTAGTTCCTAAAATAAAGTCATTCTACACTCAAGAGGGAAATTCCAGTCCACACTGAGAAAAGATGCAAAGCGAAGAGATATTTTCTGTAGTCAGCTAAGGAGCCCATTATTGTAGCACAAAAGAAAATAAATGAATTTTGCTACCTCTTCACTGTGGTAGTGAAGATCACTACCTAATCACTCTGTGGATTAGAAAGCTTGGACTCAGAGTTCAAAAATACTGCACACTAAGTTTTGTTGATCATTAGGAATAAAGTAATCGAAACAAAATGCTGAATTTTATAACTGATTTTCTCTCACTGACTTATCAGTTGAGGGAGAAAGGGCAAAATAATACCCTTAATGAAACTATTTATTACAACACTCTATTTTCATAACATCCTTGTTCTCGTTGCTTATTACATAAATGAGAACTAAATAAAGTGCTATTTAAAATGTATGTTTTGTTTTAATACATAAACAGTGCAAACCATCCAATTCATGAAGTAGGATGGAGCATTAACCTTTAGAGAGCAAGGGTTCATGACTACGGATGGATGAAGTGATGCTGCGTTTTATCAAATCACTTAAGCCAAAATGGGATGTAAGTTAATTGGCTATTTCAGAGCAGGGCAAAGAGTTTCATGGTTTAGAAAGCATCCACTTCCATTATCATCAGCACAATGAGTGTAAGGCCATTTTACATTGTTTCTACATGCTTCTACAAAAGGGGGAAATACATTATGGTAAAGCAAGATGGATTTTTTTTCAGCATTGCTTCTGTTTGAAAAAAAATAGGTTAGGGTAAATACTTTTAAATGAATCTCAGACTTGAAATGATTCTTCCTTGCCTTAACCACAGCAAAGTGCAACCAAGGAAGCCAAAATCGGAAGTGTCTGCAGAAAAACAATACAAAGAAGAACAATGACCCTTTAAATTGTGCAAGAGGTACAGCCAACTAACTTCTTTTACTGAGAAATTCAAAAGTACTTTAAGTTAGGAATATGAACGCTGCTCACACTATTCCCCTGGCACCCACTCCTGAGTTCAAAAATTAACTAATACCACCATTACTTTTTTATGTTTACAGATATATAGTAGACATAAATATGTATGTTTTCTCTCATATTAGAAACACATTGAAGATGTTTCCATTTTACTTTTGTTTTTAATACTGCACATTATAGTTAGAAGTGTTTTATAAACCTCTGTATATACAGGTAGGAGAACACATATGGCCATGGAGCAATGTCCCATACTTTCTTTGGTAGTTAATTTTATGTTTAAATCTAGTGTTGTTGGGATTTAATTTAATATCCTAAGAAAAACATAAAACTGATTTTTTATAATTTTATATTTTAAACAAAATATTTCAACTTATACTTTTATCAAATATAATTATCTTTTGGTGAATTAAATGAGAAATATGTTCCCTGGAGTAATAGGTCTTCAGATTGGGGCAGAGCTGGGGAGAATTACAGGAAGGAGGAGGGATGAATATGTTTCCAATACATTCTATGCATGTATAAAATTATCAAAGAAAAATTTAAAATGCTATGTGTTTAAAAATAGGTGTTATGTTAGCTTCCTACTTGAAATGTTCTTTTAATCTCAATTTTTAATTATATAATTTTGAGAATTTCATACACAAGCACACTGTACTTCTATCATTTGCATCCTTCCTTCTCTCCCCTCTAGCCCTCTAATGTCTCCTTATTGTCTCTCTCATCCACATCCTGCTCTTCTATGATTATTATTAGAACCTGCTTTAAACATTCCTCACATGTACAGTGTTTCAGGGCTGACCACTGGGATTCAAATGGGGTGATTTAAATGCAAAGTGTACCCAATAGACTCATGTCTTTGAACGTTTGGTCCCCTATTGGTAATGCTGGTTGGGTAGGTTGTGGAACCTTCAGAAGGGTTTGCCTTACTGAAGGAAGTACAGCACTCAAGGGTGGCTTTGAGAGCTGAGTTCATTGGTGCCCTTGTAGTTAGCTGTCTCGGCTTCCTGTGTGTAGATTGAGATGGGAGGTCTCAGCTTCCTGCCCTGCCTTCCTGCTGACATGCCTTTCCTGCCTTTGTGGACTCTCTCCCCCTCTCTCTGGAACTGTAAACCAAATTAAACTCTGTCCTCTTTAAGTTGCCTTTTAGTACGGTATTTATCTCAGCAACAGAAGAGTAACTAACACTGATTATCCCTCCTTTAGCAACCATTGTCTTCTGTAGCTCTTCCGGGGGTGGGGTCTCTTAAATCTCCCCCAATCGTGTTGTCGTGTCAACCAGTTTGGTCACTATACAGGTCTGTTTTTACAGAACCACATTTGCTGAGATTTCATGGTTATAATATTTGGGTCACATTTAGCAGACCCTACCTCCCAGCAGGTGTTCTGGCCCTCTGACTATTTTTTTTTTTTTTTTTTTTTTTTTTTTTTTTTTTGGTTTTTCGAAACAGGGTTTCTCTGTATAGCCCTGGCTGTCCTGGAACTCACTTTGTAGACCAGGTTGGCCTCGAACTCAGAAATCTGCCTGCCTCTGCCTCCCGAGTGCTGGGATTAAAGGTGTGCGCCACCACGCCCTGCTGACCCTCTGACTCTTAACAATAGTTCCACCCTCTCTTCCATGAAGCTCCTGGATCCTTCTTGGTAAAGATTGTGGAATGATGCTGCATTTTGACCACTTGCATCTCTCTACTAGCCTCAATATGCTGTAAAAAGAAGCTTCGTTGATCGAGGTTGAGAGCTACATTTAACTATAGGCATAAGGGTAAATACTATGAATACAATTAGGAACTATATTGAATGAAAGTATGTTCTACTCTAGGGTCTATGATCTCCAGCCATGGATAATTAGCTAGGTTTACAAGTAATAAGCACGAGTTCCCTCATATTGAATGTGCTGTAAGCCTAATTAGCACCAGTTGGTTACCCCCAAGTGCCACCATAGAGCCCTTGGGGATATCTTGCTGGCTAGTCACTGTTGTGGCTTGCATGCTTGACAGCTAAGCAGGGATATTGATTACTTTTCTCCCTTGACAGCTTTTCCTTGCATAGTATTTTTTGTACTATTTTTTTGAGAGATAGCCCTCAGGGTCAACTCTTCCAAGTCTGTAAAAGAGTCATTTCTCTGAGTCCTAGATCCAACGTGTGTGGTGTCTCCAGCAATAGGAATACCTTCAGATTTCGGGAGGCAACCAAAGGCAGTGGTAACAGCCTATGTTATTTTGGAAGCCCTGTGGACTCCCACAACTCAAGGGGGGAAGTTCCCTGGTCTGGAGCCAGAGATTTTATGTAGTCTATGGCTGCTTGGGAGTAGGGCTTATCATCATTCCATGTGGCCTAACGCTACTTCAAGTGTATACACAGGTGTTACATATGTAAGGTCATAAAAAAGCATTTCCCTAGGTCTTCCTTTAATGTCATCTCTTCCTTCCCTCCCTCTGTACCCCCAAGTTAATTCCCCCATTTTTGTCTTTTCCTTTTCACAGAGCCTGTTTATTATCCCCTTTTCAGGGGCTCCTTCTCCCTAGCCCACCCCTCATCCTTTTCTACCCCACTGGTTTCTGTGGTTTTATGCTCAAATCTAAAAGTTTCAGAGCTAGTATGCACAAATAAGAGAGAACACATGTCATTTATCTTTCTGGGTCTGGGTTACCTGACTAAGTAGGGTATTTTCTATTCAATCCACTTACATACACATTTCATGATTTCAGTTTCTCTTTATAAATTATATTTTTTTATAAAGATATATTACTCAAAAATCAAATCAACTTAAGGTAAATGTTTAATGGAAGAGAGGTAGTGCGTAGAATTCTCAAAAGGTTGAAATTAGATCTACCTGAATAAAACACCATTGTACATATGTACCACAATTTCATTATCCTTTCCTCAGTTGATGGACATTTAGGTTGTTTCCATTTCCTAGCTATTGTGAATAGAGTGATAATAAGCACTAATAAGTGATAAAGTCTTGATATGTTTGAATTTAAACATAAAGTTTGCTCTAATTTAATAAAAAGGGTAGGGTAGGAAATAGTTCAACATGAAAAAATAGGCTTTTTCATGTAAAGAAATTCAGTATAATTAATATAACTTATATTAGGCATTTATCCTTAAGATTTCCAAGGATCATTTTGTGATTCTGCTATTCATAACTGTGTTCCTGTTGCCAGAGTTCCACAGTTGCCTTGGCCTTCAAGTAAATTCATTTAAGGGTGGGCTGCTACAAGCCTTATATCTACTACACTTGAGTCTGATTCAAAGATGATCAGTTTTGGTTTGGGTATGACATGACTCCACTGTTTGTAACAGGGGGCTTGTCAAAGGTGAATAGGAATCGACTTCATTATTTTTCTTTGACTTTGAATCTTCAAACGTGGCCCCCATTTCAGTTAATAGGCCTTCAATACATAAGAAGACATGACTAGGGCTGGAGGGAGGGCTCAGAAGTTAACAACACTCACTATTCTTGCAGAAGATCCACAACCAACTCCAGAAGCCAAATTAGGTGGCTCGCTATTGCCTGTAACTCCAACTTCAAGGGTGCTTTCTTTTTGCTTCCATGGGTACCTATACATGCATGACATATATATGCACAGAAATACATACTTATACACAAGTAAGAATAAAAATTTTAAACAGCCATACCTAGACTACAGTTGACAGAGCACATCCTTATCTTTCTGAGTCGATATTCTTTACACACATATGAGATCATATAACTATGATGAACAACATCATTATAACACAAAGAAATATAACTGGGACTCCCATTTCTTTTCCTTTAGGTACTTTCCAATTTCGACCAAAATAAGGACTTGCTTTGGCTAACTTATTAATGTTATAATAATCTGTCATTACAATCAATAACTACTTTATTATTCATAGTGCATATAGTGATAAAATGGACCTGCTCTGAAATAAATTTAGTGTCTTGTCACAATACAGTATGATTTTACAATATTGCTAATGTGCACAAAGCATTCAAATATAGAATATTGGCACATCAGAGATTTATGATGAATGTGAAGAGAAGATGAATCTAGGTTAAGCTCTCCTGTCACTTGACTGAGGTTAAAAATCAATATTATTCATAATGTATCTCTCCCCTCAATAATCGTAAGTGGAAACCTCTCTGTGCTGCAAGCAGCTTTACTTAGACATCAGTCTCAGTGATAGAGACATAGAACTATGGATAGAAGAAACAAGAAATGAAATGGGTTTAGAGGAAATTGAGTCATTCTAATTTTCTAAACAACTGGTGACTTGGGACCAAGCAGCTGAATATGGGTTTTTTTTTTTTTTTTGTTTGTTTGTTTGGTTGGTTGGTTGGTTGGTTTGGTTTGGTTTGGTTTGGTTTGGTTTGGTTTGGTTTAGTTTGGTTTGGTTTGGTTTGGTTGTTGTTATTGCTTAAGTAATCCATGTTGAGCTTTGCTGACTATGACTTATATACCACAGAATTCTGATTAGTAGAACCAACAAACCCACATATGTAACTATGTCTTGAACTATGTCCTTCAGCTGAGTATGTTCGTGATTCAAAGGTGACTTTAACTTTATATGGCAACCTGCTCCTTGAGATAACAGACTGCCAGTGTCTGACAAAGGAAGAAGAGAAATTCTAAGATACCCCGAATGTATGGTAAATTTCAGATAAGATCCATTTTGCAAGGATGTGGCTGTCATTATACATTGCATTATTTAATCAATAAGGGTCACGTCACTAAGGAATGTGGGACTGTGAAAGGCAGCATGTTTTCTGCTTGAGCTAGGTTTAAACCCCGGAGACCCAGCGAACAACTCTGCAAGGGATGGAAGGAAGTTTGCCCACTCCCAGACACCAGGCTGCTGACACAAGGCCCCAGCTCCATAATTCTGTGGCCATCAGAAACACAGGGCAATACCCAAATCTCCTGGTATTCTGTCTGGACTCCACCCCCACAGTTACCTGGCAACAACCAGGTATGCTCCTCCCCACAGTTACCTGGTAACAGCCAGGTGGGCCTGACCCACTATCAAAGGGGCTGCTTGCCCCCTCCTCCCTCCTGCTTGCTTCTCTCTTGCCCTCTTTCTCCCCCATTCTTTACGAATTCCTTTCCCTGCTCTGCTCTCTTCACATGGTCATGGCTGGCCTCTACTTCCCTACTCTCTCCCTCTCTCTGCCTTTCTACAATAAACACCTTAAACTCATGGACTGCCTCTTCTCAAGTGAACCACTGTGATGGAGCAATGGAGCAGGTCTTCCTCTAAAGAGCCAAGGGACTAACCTCCCCGCAGGAGGCCTCCCTGAATTTCAAGTCCAAACAAGACAAAGACTCTCCATCCCACAATTGGAGTACTTTCCTCCTCTCCCTGTGGCCCAAGCCAGAGCCCACCTAGGGGTCCCCACTCTGTTTTCAGCTCTTCCAAGGCATCTGGTAGCATCTGTGGTGCCTAAGAGCTAGAACCTGCCTTCCCTGCCCTCTGGGGACCCCAGAGCCTTCTGCAGCACCCAGGTGAGTCTAGGGTGCCTGAGAGCCTGACTCTGGCAGGTCTCCGGGACCCCAGACTGCACTTTTCACAGCCCAACACCTGCCCAGTGGCTGCGTGGAGTGTTCGCAAACTTCCCACATCCCTCCTCACCTAGCAGTCCAAGCCCTGGGCCAGATGTGGGTCCTCACTTTTAACCCACAAGTGTCTGCCTCACCCAATGGCCCAAACCCCAAGCAGACTCAGGACTCCACTTTAACCCACAAAGGAATATACTTAAATAGAATAAAAATTGTGTCATTCAATATGTGAAACATCTTTGGGTTGTGTTTTGTTTTGTTTTGTTTTAAGTAGCATAATGAGAATTTAAGCACATGTCATTCCTTAGGCTTCATCAGACTTACTGGCTGAAATCCACATAAAAATTTAGTGACCTCCTTGTTAAATATTCAGAATGAACTTAAATGGCACACTGAGTTCAGGAAACCAGCATGTTTCTTAGGATGTGGACAGGAAGTCCACATGATAACAGCAGTTTCAAGTCTAGGGCCATTGCATGGATGAGACACACACCTCTGATTTCTACTTTGCTGCACATGAAAACATTTGGGTTTTGTTGGTTTTATTGTCTGCCCAATGTTATCATCATACTGTGTGTTTGGACTTCAAGCATTGCATGCACACTAAAATATGCTTAACTTAAAAACAATGTTTCCATCATCTCTGAAATTGAAGTATGACATTTAGTTTCAAAAAAGGCTTTTGTTTCCTGTGTTTTTCATTTGGAATTTTAAGGTATTTTATTTAGAATTTTGAGTTCATGAATGGTTATGTATTGTATTTAATTATATGAGAACAACCAATGTTTTTCTTAAACCAAAGCCATATAATTCACTCTTCCATTGCTTACACACGACTATACAATATAGTTTGAGCTTACAAATACATATGTAAAAAGTCAATCTCTGTCTCTGACTATGATTCCTCAGGAATAGCATTTCAATATATTTCTTTTCTTTTGACCTCAATCAGTAACTTTGGAAAATCTAAGGCAGCTATATGGGTAAAAAGTACAACACTTCAATTTCACTTATAAGTTCGTTTGATGATTAATATTCATTGTTAATCAAGGAGACATACCTCTGGGAATATCAATTGGGACATTTTCAGACAGGTTTAACTTGAGAAAGCGGAGGGAGGAGGGACACGGTCTGAATTTATATAACACCATCCCAGTCTCATTGTCTTAGTTAGGGATTCATTGCTGTGACGAAACACCATGACCAAGGAAACGTGTATAAAGAAGAAACATTTAATTGAGGCTAGCTTACAGGTTCAGAGGTTCAGTCCATTATCATCATGGCAGGAAGCATGGTAATGTTCAGGCAGACATTGTCCTGGAAAAGCCAAGAGTTCTACACATTGATCCAAAGGCAGCAGGAGACTCTTTCATAGGCAGCTAGAAGGAGGGTTTCTTACCACATTGGGTGGAGCTTGAGCACCAGGAGACCTCAAAGACCACCTCCACGGTGACACACTTCCTCCAACAAGTCCACACAACAAGGCCATACCTACTAATAGTGCCAATTTCCATGGGCCAAGCATGTTCAAACCACCACACTCCTCAACTGAGGACCGGCATTCTTGACCCATTCTGCTTCCTGACCATGGATGCTAGGTGACCAGCTATTTTATGTTTCTGCTGATGTGTATTCCCTTCTGTGATGAACTGTATCCCCTGAATTCTGAGCCAAAATAAACCTTTGCTTCCCTAAATTGCTTTTGCCAGCTATTTTTTCCCATAGCAATAGGAAATGTAATTCTGACAGAAAAACTGGAATATGGCTGTCGCTGCAACAAACATGACCCTGTGGCTAATAGACCTTGGGGGATGTTTTGTGGGAGAAGTGTGCAAGTGTTTGGAGCTGTGCTCTAGAGAAATCCTAGAAACCCCTGAATGCTCTAATCAGAGGTTAATATGCTTTTTGGTGGAAAAACAAAATAGGACTAGGAACATGTACAGTGCAGATATGGTTCACTGGGTTCAGAAATGAACACAGATTACATTCTGGCAGAGAACTGCATTCTACCCTTGTCTTGAGAACCTGAGTGAGGCTTAATTCAAAAAATAACAGACATAATTGTTGTGTTTTTATTTTCCTATTCTTGTTTTTGTTTATGTTGATGGTATTCAAGACAGTAGGACTCCCTAGGCTCCTTCCATTATTGTGGGGGTCTGGGATAGAAACTGACAGAGATGCTTGGTATCAGGGCTGAGTTGGAACAGGGACTCCTCAGCAGCTGAGGGCTTCTCTCTTGCTCTTCTTGCAGGGTTGAGTGGTCCAGGACTTCTTACTCCTTGGAGGCCATCTAGGCCATAAGGTACACCACCCTATTGTTGTAGATATATTCATTCTTATACAAGAAAATGAACTTTATGAAGTTGACATCAAGAGCAATGCCAGCCCCAGCATCAAAGGTGGAAGAATGGGCGTCACTATTAAAGTTGCAGGAGACAACCTGATCATCAGTGTAGCCCAGGATGCCTGTTAGTGGGCCCTCAGATGCCTACTTCACCACCTTCTTGATGTCATCATACTGGGCAGCTTTCTCCAGGTGGCATGTCAGATCCAGGATGGAAACATTGACTCTAGGTACATGGAAGGCAATGCTTGATCTTACCATTCAGGTCTAGGATGCCCTTGCTCACTGCCTTGGCAGCACCAGTAGGTGCAAGGGTGATATTCAGGGCAGTCCCATGTCTATTATGCCATAGCTTTCCAGAGGGGCCATCCACAGTTTTCTGTGTGGCAGTGATGGCCTGGACAGTGGTCATGAGCCCTTCTATGATGTCAAAGTTATCATGGATGACCTTGGCCAGGGGGGCTAAGCATTTGGTGATTCAGGAAGCATTGCTGACAATTTTGAATGAGTTGTCATAATTTTCATGGTTCATACCCATCACAAATATGGGTTGATGAGCAGAAGAGGCAGAAATGATAATCCTTTGGGGCCAGCCTTCTAATGGTCTCCAGCCTTCTACATGTTGGTGGCATACTTAGCACCAGTATCAGCCCATTTGATATGAGTGGGTTCTTACTCCTGGAAGATGGTGATGGGCTTCCCGTTGATGACAAGCTTCCCATTCTCAGCCTTGACTGTGCTGTTGAACTTGCCATTGGTAGAGTCATAGTGGAACACATAGACCATGTACATGAGGTAAATAAAGGGGTCATTGATGACAACAATATCCATTTTCCCAGATAATCTAGCAATCCTGGCAACCAGGCACCCAATAGAGCCAAGTCTGTGCACTCTAACCTTCACCGTCGATTCTAATGGATGAGTTTGGCATTGCACGCATGAAAAGATACAGCTGTCTCTGGAACAGGGAGGAGCAGAGAGCAAGAAAGTTGTTTTGACAGAGAAAATTTCATGATAGCAGAACATTCAGTTTATAGAAAGGTTGGTGGTCACTGCTCCTAGTTGGATCAACAGTGAGAAAGAACAGAAAGATATTGGATAGTGAAGAGATGGCTTAGTGGTTGAGTGAGCATGATTATCTTGCAGAAGACTCAGGATAAGTTTCCAAAACCCACATGGTGGCTCAAAACCATCTGTAACTCCAGCTGCTGGTGATGTGATATTCTCTTTTGGCTTCTGTGGGCACCAGGCATGCACGTGACATGCGTATATACATGCAGGCAAAAATTCATATGTATAAAACAAAAATAAATATTTTTATAACAAAAAGAAAGATATGGAAAATGTTCAATTTCAGAAAGAAAGGAACCTGGGGTAACTTAAAACTGCATATAAAGTAGGCGGGAGAAAACAGATGTAATTGTTAATCATACCACTAAAAACAAAATTTCATGCTCCACACTGGGACAATACAAACAGTGCCCTGAGGACAAGGCTCCGCTCAACGAATGTTCCCGTCATAAAAATGCAAATCCAACTGAAATACGAGATCATATTTTCAGCTTTGGAAGAGGTCCCATGTTAACAACTGCCTGGGAAAGTATTTTCTTTAGTTCACATACCAAGAATCTCAGAAGCCACTACCACTATGGGAGCCACCAGGTAGGTGCATCAAGCTGACAGCATCATGGGAGAACATTGTCTACATGACGTTAATGTATCAGGCATGCAAAGCTCAAGGGACAGAGGGTCATAAAGGATTGCACTGAGGTTTGAGAAAGCTGTTACAGCCAGAAAATATGTTATAGGGTTAGACTGCCTGCAAGGAGGACCTGAGAGGCCACTGTGTGAAGTTCTAAATGTAAAACTCAGGATGTTGTGTTCCTGGATGATAGTATGTTCAAGAAGAATGGCTACACGAGAAGAATGGGCACAGCTCAAGAGAGATCTGTGCTGCAGGGGGCAGAGCAGGGATTTTAGAGATGGAACTAAGACTGTGGTGTTGTTCGAGGAGTGTGAGATGGCAGGAAACAAAGGTGGACTGCTATGATTTGAAGTGATTGTTTAGGGGTCCAGTTGACATTGGGTGAAGTTGTGATAGTTAATCTCTGTCAATTTGATGAGATTTAAAATCACCTAGGGGACTCACCTTTAGCTGTGATGGTGAGGATTTTCCCAGAGTGGTTTAAATTAGGATTGAAGACCCATCCTGAATGTGGGCAGCCCCATCCCATGGGCTCAGGTCTTGAACTGGATTAAATGGATAAGAGAAGGGAATGACTGAGAACCAGCATTCCCGTCTTTCTGCGGCCTGACATTGGAATCAATGAGACAAGCCATGCCCATCCTGCTGCCATTCAGTCCCTGCCACA
Organism: Mus musculus; assembly: GCF_000001635.26. Classification (NCBI taxonomy): domain Eukaryota; kingdom Metazoa; phylum Chordata; class Mammalia; order Rodentia; family Muridae; genus Mus; species Mus musculus. The sequence goes on from NC_000084.6 coordinate 55,840,416, forward strand.
GTTGGAAGATGTCTGCTCAAACCTAACCAAGACAAACCCCTTCTTCCTTAAGTTACTTTTACCAGGTATTTTGTCAAACAATGAGAAAATAACAAATGCAATCTGCTTCTTTTTTTAAAAAATGTTATAATTTCATTTAGATACATTTGTTTGTCTTTAGGAGATATGATGAGGTATTTTTACTTATATCAAGCCAACAAACATTCTTTAGGGTAAGAGCATTGTAATTCTCCTTTGTGTAGAACACATTGTGATTAATTATATTTACTCTGCCGTACTATGAAAACGCAGCTCTTATTCTTCCTTAACTACCAGCCAGCATTTCCTTAATCCCCAAGCAGTCCCAATATCCCCATCTTCTGCCTTCCTCGGTTTCTAATGACCATAAGTATATTCAGCATTCATGAATTTAATATTTTAGACTTCTACCTTTGTTTCCTCTTGCTTGGCTTATGCCAGCTAAGACAATGCTCGCCAGGTCCATGCATGTTCATACATAGATATTTTCTTTCCAAAAGCCATATTTCCGAAGGAATTTAAAACATGCCATCTGAAAACTAATAAAAAGGCATGTTAAAGTTTGGAGCTGAGACAAAAGGATGGACCATCTAGAGACTGCCATATCCAGGGATCCATCCCATAATCAGCCTCCAAACGATGACACCATTGCATACACTAGCAAGGTTTTGCTGAAAGGACCCTGATATAGCTGTCTCTTGTGAGGCTATGCCAGGACCTAGCAAACACAGAAGTGGATGCTCACAGTCAGCTATTGGATGGATCACAGGGCTCCCAATGGATGAGCTAGAGAAAGTACCCAAGGAGCTAAAGGGATCTGCAACCCTATAGGTGGAAAAACATTATGAACTAACCAGTACCCCGAAGCTCTTGACTCTAGCTACATATGTATCAAAAGATGACCTAGTCGGCCATCAGTGGAAAGAGAGGCCCATTGGACACGCAAACTTTATATGCCCCAGTACAGGGGAACGCCAGGGCCAAAAAAAATGGGAATGAGTGGGTAGGGAAGTTGGGGGGAGGGTATGGGGGACTTTTGGGATAGCATTGGAAATGTAATTGAGGAAAATACCTAATAAAAATATTTTAAAAATAAAAGGCATGTTGATTATTTCAAGCTAACATCACTTGAGGAGCCTCACTAAGCTTCTTCCACTCCAGTGTGGAGGTCGCCATCAGCTCCTGGTCTCCAGGCCTCCATCTTCGTGAGACTGCACTGTGCACCCACCATGAGTCTTGACATCCAATGTGAGCATCTGAGTGATGCCCGGTGGACAGAGCTCCTTCCTCTGATTCAGTAATACCAAGTGGTCAGGCTGGATGACCATGGCCTCACTCAAGTGCGATGCAAAGACCAGCGATCCAGGCCAACCCTGCCCCGACAGAGCTCAGCCTTCGCACCAATGAACTGGGTGACGCTGGTGTGGGTCTGGTGCTGCAGGACCTGCAGAGTCCCATTTGTAAGATACAGAAGCTGAGCCTTCAGAACTGCAGCTTGATGGAGCCTGGCTGTGGGGTCCCGCCTGTCCTGTCGCGCTCTTTGTCTACCCTGCGTGAGCTACATCTCAATGACAACTCTTTGGGGAATGCAGGCCTGAAGCTGCTCTGTGGAAGACTTCGGGACCCCTGTGCCATCTTCGGAAGCTTCAGTTGGCATAATGTAACCTCACAGCTACCAGCTGCGAGCCCCTGGATTCAGGGTTCAGGGTGAAACCTGACTTTAAGGAGCTAGTATTGAGCAACAATGACCTTCATGAAGCTGGTGTCCATATTCTGTGCCAGGGCCTGATGGTCTCTGCCTGTCAACTGGAGTCACTCAAGCTGGAGAACTGTGGTATCACATCAGCCAGCTGCAAGGATCTGTGAGATGTCGTGGCCTCCAACGCCTCGCTGCAGGAACTGGACTTGGACAGCAACAATCTGGGTAATGTAGGCATTGCAGCACTGTGCCCGGGACTGCTGCTTCCCAGCTGTAAGCTCAGGACTCTGTTGCTTTGGGAGTGTGATGTCACTGCAGAGGGCTTCAAGGACCTGTGCTGTTTCCTCAGGGCCAAGCAGAGCCTGAAGGAACTCAACCTAGCTGCCAATGAGCTGAAGGATTAGGGGGCCCGGCTGCTGTGTGAGAGCCTATTAGAGCCTGGCTATCATCTAGAGTCACTGTGGGTAAAGACCTATAGCCTCACAGCTGCCTCTTGTCCCCACTTCTGCTTGGTGTTGACCAAAGACCGTTCTCTGTTGGAGCTGCAAATGAGCAGCAAACCACTGGGAGACTTGGGAGTCCAGGAGCTTTGCACGGCCCTGGGCCAGCCAGACCCAGTGCCGCGTGTGCTTTGGCTGGGAGGCTGGGATATGACATATAGTGGTCGCAGCAGCCTTGCCACTGGCCTGCTGGCCAACTGCAGCCTGAGGGATCTGGACCTCAGTAACAGCTGCATGGGGGGCTCAGGTGTTCTGCAACTGCTGGAGAGCCTCAAACAGCCCAGCTGTGCCCGGCAGCGTGTCCTGTGTGACATTTACTGGGCGGATGAGGTGGAAGACCATCTTCGGGCCCTGGAGGAGGAAAGACCTTCCTAGATGATCATTTCCAGAGATGCGCACCTCTGGACACATCAATCCAGCCCCAGAGGCAGCGAGCAGGATCGCTGGCTCTGAGTGTCCTAGTGTTGACCAGCTGTAAGCATTCTGATCTTACTTCAGGAGAAAACTTTAAGATACTTTATAACTATTAAAACACTTTGTTGGCAAGAAAAGAAAAAAAGAAAGAAATCATTTGAGGAACGTTAAGAAGCAGAGACAGAACCCCTGGGTCTTGCTGTCTAGACAATCTGGGTGAATTGGTGAGTTTCAGAATCATAGTGAGACCCTGTCTGGTGGTAACCTATCAGAATAGGCCATTTGCTTTGCTCTTGCCACCATGCTGTCTTAACATAAAGATTTTCTTGGATATTTTATTTTTGAGTCCTGAGACTTTCTCACCTCCCAGGTCTTTGGTGCATTCTGGAGGGTCCGCCCAACCTCCTATCTCCTGAGGTTGTCTGTTTCCATTCTTTCAGCTGGCCCTCAGGGCTTCAATGCTTTTCCCTCACCCAATACCAGATCAGTTTCCCCTCTCTCCCCACTCCTTCCCTCCACCCACCCTGACTCTCCCTCCCTCCCCACTTGTGATTGCTTTCTTCTCCCTCCCAAGTGGAACTGAGGCGTCCTTACTTGGGCACTTCAGCTTGTTGACCTTTTTGAGTTCTGTGGACTGTATCTTGGGTATTCTGTTGGGAAGGTTGTCTTACACATAATGAGGCTAGAAAATGGCCCCGACAACTACAGAGTAGTAACAGGGGTTGCAATGGACCAAAATAAATAAATTCTTTGAAGCAATCCTCTACTCCTTCTACATCTTCCCTCCAAACATCTCTTAGTAATAGTCCTAGAATTTACTTTCTTAGACCTGACAGCTACTTATTCTGTCAAATATTCACAGATTTATTATGACTAGCCTAGAAAGTTTGGTTATCAACTCTGTAACAAATGGGCCACTGGTTATCACCCAGTTTGTTCACTAGTACAAAGACTTGAACAACCAGAAGTCAGAAGATCACACAGTAAAGAAAGAGAAAGCACTGGCTTTATTCCTCCGAGATCAGAAAAGTCTAAGGCTGGAAGAAGTTAACTGAATGCTGCCTTGGGTACTTTATAAGACTCCTGGGTACTCCCCTTCCTTAATGGCTGTTTAGATATCAGCCTGGTGCCTTCCCAGGGATCCTTCTCCCAATGTGTTCTGGGAAGAAGAAACTTATATCCCGGGAAGGCTGCCATTGCTTTCTCTCTCTACCTACCTATGTTCATATAGCCCCCCTTCACCTGTACTTCACTCGTTAAGATTGTTATGTACAAGAAAATTAATTAAATGTGTGTGCTCTCTTCTAATTCACTCTGATATTAGATCCACCCCAAAACACTGTATATGAACTAAGGGGAGGAGTAGACAGGATCTCTCTGTGTTTTTCCTTTCTCTTCCCTGGTTACATTCTTCTAATGATAGAAAGCTCTCCTCATCAAGAGCAGAGTTAGCACTGTAGCAGTGATGACTAACTTGATATAGAATCTAAGACACAAGGCCTTATGTGTTTCTTCCACATGATTATTACTAAGTAGAATGAGGTTAATGCAAATGTATTTATGAATTTTTCATGTGTGAAGAATATGAAATTTTTGAAAGCTGATTACTCATTACAATTTTTTAAACTGTATTCAGTGGCATAATAGAAATTCTGTCACCATGTCAACCAGCTTTCGAACTATCCCTTGACCAGATAAAACAAGTGGTTTGCATGGAAACCAGGTTGTCAAGTGTAATTGATATAGATTTATAGATTATTTGACATTTTTTAAAAAGCCAATTGAAGTACATACGTTTTTACTTTAGCATAAAAGTATAAAGTGACATATTCCTGTGAAATATCATATGGAAAACTCCCAGAATAAATACAAATATATAATACATGTCAGAGAACATTGTAAAGAAGAATTTCATATCGTTTACTAGACCTTATGGCATTACATGGTCATGACTTCCAATCTTTTCACCAGGATTCAAAATGAACTTTTCAATAGACCAATTTGTGACTAGACTTGGATATTCAAACAGTCCGCTCTCAATAACTGGTGGACAAAGTGAGAAGAAAATCAATAAAGACTGATGTGCCACAGGTAGGGGCTGGTGGGGAAGTAGGTTAGGATAAAGGAATAAAGGAAGTGATGTACCAAGTAGGATATTTATTAGGGCTGCATAAGAAAGAACTAACAAGGAGGATACGCTTAATGAAGGTCGCAAACAGATTGCTAAGCAGGCAAGTTGAAAACTGAACAGGGAATCCAGTCAACATATCAAGCAATGCCGACCTCCTTGCTTCTGCCTTGGTAGAGTGGCACCTAAAGTTGCTTCTTCACACACTGCTTGTTTTTACTCTTCTTTTTTAAAAGATGTTTTATTTTATGTGCATGAACGTTTCACCTGCATATGTGTATGTGCATCGTGTGCATGCCTGGTGCTTGCAGAGGCCAGATGAGAGTGATGGATCTCCTGAAACTGGCACTATAGATGGTAGTGAGCTGCCCTGTGGGTACTGGGTACCTAACTGAGACTACCATCATATTAATACTTTCTGCATGAATAAATTATGCTGTTCATATAAATCAGTATGCATCATAAACTTCTGTCTGTATAATTATAGTTGAAAATATAAGAAATAGATGGGCTTCCTACACAATCATGAGGAGCTGAGCTTAGGTCCCCATAACTCACGTAAAAAGCATGATATTGTGGCATATCCCTGTGGTTCCAGTGCTATAGAAGCAGAAACAGGAGGATTCCTCGGTATTCCTATCCAGCCAGTGATATTGGTGAGCTTCAGAATCATAATGAGACTCTGTCTCAAAAATTAAGGTAGATAGGAATAAAGGAAGACACCCATTTTCATTGTCTAGCCTTCATCCTTATCTGCACATACATGTATGCACAGTGATCAAACATAATGCACACACAAACACATATACTCCCATACACACAAAATAAATGAAATATCTAATTAAAACTAGTATTTCTCTTCTTGAAAACCATCCATAAGCAACATGGAGGAAAAATAACCAGGAATCTAAACTACATTTTCAGTAATATCAGATCTATGGAACCCAAACTATAAGATATGAAGAAGAGCTACTAAACACAAAGAAAGCCAGACCTAGGGTAGCCATCCTCCTGGCCAGAGAAAGACTACACAAGTTAAGTTTTTTAAGTGAGTCATCACTTAGACTGGTTCTGTTCTCTGTGGAATTTGCTTTGTTATCATAAATACTTCTACAATTACTATTATTGCACACAAAGAGATATACAAACACATATGCATGTATATATACTTAGGCACATATTCATTGGACCTAATGAGTACAGTTCGTGTTGTACACATGTGCATGAGTTTTCTAATGACCACTAGGACATGGGCAATCTGTCAGCGAGCTCATTCCTGGAGAAAACTGATTCTTCCTTCAGCAGCCATTAACTGTAGCTCTTCCACTGGCATAAGGACTTGTGAACATTTCCCCTACCATGTTAGCATGTTGAGTGGTGAGATCTTGTGCAAGTCTTATGCAGGCAAAAACAGAGTTTATGGTGCAACCTCTGTTATGTCCAGAAGATATTTCAGGGCAGTCTTCCTGGTCCTCTGGCTCTTACAGTCTTTCTTCCCCTTCTTTCATTTTATGCTTTGAGCCTTAGGTACAGGTATTATATTATAGATGTCCCACTTGAGGGTAAACAACCACGGTGTTATATCTTCTGCAAAAATAAAGCTTGATTGATGAAGAATGAGAGATTCACTTATCTGTGGTATAAGAATACACATTTAGAAGACAGTTGAATGCTTGTAGATTTATCATAACGGCAGTTGTAGGATCTTCTTTAGGGTTTATAATCACTCCAGCCACAGGTTTGTGGCTGACTTTATAGTCCCAGGTGTGAGCTATCACCTTCTGAGTGGAAGCAAAGTCCAACCAGATAGCTGTTTGTTACTCCTAACACGTTAGTGCCGCTCATGCGCCACTGGGCATATTTTATGATTATAAAAACCTTAAAGTAAATTAGCATTTCAAAAGATTCAGGATGACATGCTGATACAATATCATATTAGTAAATATAATCATTGTCAGTAGTACTGAAAACTAATTTTACGATCATATGGTTTATCCCAATGTATAATACTGAGTTGACATGTTTATCATCTTATTAGAAAATTAACATATTGAAAATACCTACAACACCAGACCCATTTTGTAAAATCATCTAAACGATTTGTCTCCAAGCACAACATAAAGAGGAGAAAAGTCAAACAACTGAAGAGTAGCAATTAGAAAAATGTGAAATTTGGGGACACAAGCTGCATGCTAGAGAAATATTCAAAGGAGTTTGGAGAGATGGCTCAGCATTTGCCACCTTATCAGCACCCACACAAGGCTCCCCATACACCTGTGACTCTAGGGATCCAGGGTATCTCCTTCTGGACTCTGCAGGCACAGACACACATATGGTGCACACACACACACACACACACACACACACACAAATCTAAAAAGAAAAACATTAAAATTTATTATTTAAATTTTTGCAAAGCAAAAAATGTGAGGTTTGTAGGATGAAACCTTCTCCAAGTACAATTTCACTTTGCCATTGTCTGCTTAGATATGTCAAGGGAAAATCCATGGCTTTTCTACTTTGGTGAGAGAAAGAAGAAAAGAGCATCAGCCTCTCCAGTTATATCTTTGTCTACTTCAATCGCAACTAAAATTGTCAAGCTAAGTGCATATTCCTGTGAGCTCCAGGAAGTCCGTGATCGCGCTTCTTTTAATCATTTCAATGTACTAGAAGCCTTATGTTTCAGTTCTAATTCAAAGAACGCTTTTAACTTTAAATGGCTTCCTGAATTATTTCTGAAGGAAAGGTTATATTTCTGAAACTTTTCTATTGAAGAATCGGTGTCTAAAGTATAACGGGTATAAGTTATTGGGAATATCTTAAAAAGGCATGTTAATCCATCAACCACTGTACTAAAGATCCTCTGATAATTGTGGAGAGCCGTGCCGTGAGCAATCGCCATTATAAGATGGCTCTGGCTTCCACTGCACTTAACTAGTAAACAAGCCTTATACACAGGTGCGAGAGTGAATTCACGCCCAGTCACTGCTCATCTCGGAGCGTAGTAATGGGGTGATGGGCGAGCAACTAATCAGGTGCTGTCATGCCACATCAGGTGCTGAAATGTCAAGCTGCGGGCTATATAAGCAGCGCCATTTTCTGGGTTCGGGGTCTTCCTGAGAAGTAAGCAATAAAAGCTTTTGCCACAGAAGATTCCGGTTGTCCTGAGTGTGTTCTTGCCAGCGGGGACAAAAGCTCGGGATAGATAATGTGCTCAAGAATACCTTTGTTGGTCATCCTCAAATACCCCTAACATTGAATGAGTAGTTTATGAATTATACTTGGTCCTCTATTATTCATGCATGGCTATTTCTAATATGATCATTGCTGACATTAACATTTCACATACATTTTTTACCTACATGGGTATACTTATAAAGCACTATGACAGAAATGTGTTGTTCAAAAGGTACATACATACATAAGTGTTATCAACACATTAAATGTTGTGAAATAATTATAGAAGATACAAACTGGACCCATGAATTAGTATCAGAAAAATGTTCTTTGTTTCAAAATTCTAACTGACATAATTTAACTTTTACTTCATTTTGTACTTTAAATATTTGGAGAGTCTGTTCCTTTCTTTTAACTTGTAATTTGCCTGAACTATCCTTCTTTAACTCCAAAGTGGTCATGCCCCAATTTTCCACACTTCTGTTCATCTTTTGTCTTCCTCAGAGAAGGAGGATGTGAAGATCTGGGAGAAAAAGAAGTCAAGAGAAGTAACGAAAAAGAAGGGTGTATAAAAAAAGCCATATAGACACACACTAACTGGTACGTCAGTAAAATTAGAGATGGAAAGATGTCGCAGCAGTCAAATGCACTGACTATTCTCCTAGAGAACCCAGGCTTGGTTTTCAACCTCTATATGGTGGCCCACAATAGTCTATAACTCTACTACCAAGGGACTTGACACCATTTTCTGGCCTTATTGGGCACCAGGCATGCACATGGTGCACAGTCAGGTATGCAGTCAAAATACTCACATACAAATAAAATAATAAAATAAATATGATTATGATACTCCACTTGTGGATATTTTTGTGATTTTCAATACAGTCCTAACCATAACAACCCTATCTTTTCGTCCAAGAGTCATGATAATCAATTTTATATATTATTTAATTGCAATATTTACATTTGTGTGTGTTAATTATAAAAGTATAAATATTGCTTTTGCAATATTTATCTGAAATTCATGGCTTTACTATATTTATTAAGGCTAAAAATACACGCAGAAGAAACATTGTACAAAGTTACCTAAGTTTTAACGTATATTAAACATCATCAATAGACATATCACTATGGTGGTTATGATACTTTTAGTTCTTTTCCTTGTTGTTGTTTGTTTGTTTATTTATCTCTTGATATAGAAATCATGTGGCCCTGACTGACCTCCAACTCACTGTATAGTCAAGGGTGGTTTTCTGCTCCTTATTTTTCTGCCTCTACATCCTAAGAGCTGAATGACAGTTGTGAGCCACCACACCCAGGGAGACACTTTACTGTTTCATTGTATTTCCTAGACTATGGCGGTGTATAAATGGCAATCGTAATGGACGTTCTTATTTACTTCCCAACTTCAGCATAGGATGTTAGCATTTTGCATGTAGAATGATCATTGTTATTTGCCTGTGATAAAACATATGCCCAGTTCTTTCCAATGCCGTTCAGCTGAGTTTTATTAAAAATTTAATTGTATTCCTAATTCATTTCAGCATCCACTGCTTTGACATAGCTGTTCTTTTAGTTGATAACACGATGAGCTGATTGCTCTTTGGTATCCAACACCGTTTGCCCTTTTTGCTGTATTGAGCACTTGAGTTATTTTACAGTAATTTTACTTCGGGGAAAAAAATCAGTGCATTGTCTTTGCTCATGTTTTAGTTATAGTTTGCCATCAAGTGTCATAAGATGTGTTGTGATTGTCTTCATTGGCCTCCTTTTACAGTCAACAATATGCTGATCTCATTTAACACTGGTGTTATCTTTCATTGTATGATATGGGAAAGCTGTAAATTCCTTTTGAGGTTCTAAGGTTTTAAATAGTTGTGAGATTTCTACTACAATTATTGGTGAGCCTTATACTAGTTTGGCTATTATGTTCTAATAACTTTCTTTATTCTTTAAAAAAATAATGATTATTGTATATGTGTATGGCTTGCGTGTGCAGGGTGGGGGTGATTTGTGTGTGCCTTCCAACAGCAGCAGGCATAGCTTCGAACTAAATCCTTAATTAAGACTTAAGCTTGAGCATAGTTGCACCCACAAGTCAGTCGTCAGAAGACACTGCAGAGAACCAGATAATACCGAGAGACGACAAATCTATGTGCTTTAAATGAGTACCGTTGCAAGGCTACAGCATCAACTAATACAATTAATTAAGCTTTCTTCTCTCATGAGTAACAGGTGCCTCCTTCATTGTCTGCTTTGGGGAATATATAGAACAAAATAGTCCGTTTTTTTAAATGTTCTGTGGAACATTGAAAACCATGCTTTCAACATACCAAGCTCAGACTATGCCAATTAAATCTAGTGCGTCTATTGCTCAGTTTCTCTTATAAATACATGTGGCGTGGAGGCTTAGCTACTGAATATATGTTTGCCTTTGGGACACTAACAGCTTATCTGTGTCTTGTATGTAAAGTATGAGTAATGACTATCTAGAAAACAGGATAGAGGATAGGCAAGTTTATCTAGTTTCCTACCCATGACAGGCACTCAAATGTAGCAACTATCATTATAATCATTATTTCCCACAATAATAAAAGGCCACTCAGAAATGTTCAGTTCATATAAAAGAGAAGCATAGGCATTTGGAAAATTTGTGCAGGTAAGAATAAAGGCCTGGATTAAAGCAGGTATCTAAAGGACTGTATATCGAGTGTGTGTGTGTGTGTGTGTGTGTGTGTGTGTGTGTGGATGTTTAAATTCTGTGAATGGTGTATTTAGTCCCTTCACATGATGTAGGGTGGCGATGGCCATGAGAACAGATGGAGAACAGAGAAGGTGTCCACAATGTCCTTTCTAATCACTCTCCACTTTATTGTTTCCAGACAAGGTCTCTCACCGAACTGGAAACTTGGCCCCTGTGCTTTGGTTACCTCATCTACAAGCTCTTGCGATCACTTACTTCTGCTCTCAGTATGTACATGGAGATATGAGGTGTTAGACATGTGCAGCCAGGCCTGGCTTACTTTTCAACATGAGGATTCGGACTCGGGTCCTCATAATTACACAGCAAGTGTTTACCCACAGGGCCATTCCTTTCAGTCACTCACAGAACTGTGTGGGGAAAAAAAAACCTTAAAAACTGATGTGAAACCCTTAGCTATTTCATACATTTACCACAATGTGATATAAGTCATAGATCTTAGGAAGTTTGATGGTGTCACCAAAAGAAATATTTCCCAACCAAACAGGCTTTTCCAAGTCCAAAGCAGAGGTAAACATGGACGACATATAAAACACAAAATAGACTCACACTGGTGACAGTATTTTATGTCTTTGAGGATGCCATGAGGATATTTTGAAAACAAAATTTATATATGTCTGTCTGCCTGTGGCAATTCACAATGTACAGTTTACAACATGATAGTACAATGTTCAACTTGTGCTTATATGTTCACATATAATTTATATTATTTCTGATGATGAATAACTATGATGTGACTGATGAAAACATGAGATTCTTCCTATCCACACTGCTAGGACTTTCAGTGAACTCAAACACCAAATGTCCAGGCCCTGTGGATGTAGCGGGTACAGAGCGGCAGCAGAGAATTTGCTGATTCGCCCAAGTCCACCACCAGCCCTAGCAATCAAGCATTATGAATGTTAAAGCTCAGCACTTTTACGCTAGTGTGGTAGCACTGTCCTTTAACGCCAGCATACTTCTGGGAAATCAGGCAAGAGAATCTCAAGCTCAAAGCCAGTGGGTGTATAACACACTAAGACCCTGTCAAAAGGAAGGGTTTTTCTTTCCTATCTTTACCTCATCCCTGATTTTTTTCTGTCTTATTTTCTCACTTAAAGAGGAATGATCTGAAAGAGATCTAGTCCCCCTTATCAGTGACAAACTCCAAGACGTGCAATGGTGCTTGAAGCTCCAGATAGTACCATGTCTTATACACATTTTGCCCTTGTATAATATGCCTGCTAAGGCATAACTTAAAAGCCATGCACAGTAAGAATCAATAATAACTAATGATAATATAGAACAATTATAACAACAACCTATACTAAAATGTACGAATTGCTTCATAGTTGAAATTTTTCAGGCAATGCTAGGCTATGAAGTAGCTAACAACTTGGACAGGAAAACCACAGAGAAGGGAGCATGTGTGTTGGTATGTGTGTATACATGGGAACATTAGCAGTGATATGCTCACATGAGAAATTCATAAGGAGATATTCTCTACCCTCAGTAACAGTTATGACAATCTAAAACCCATAAAACATTTGACTCTTCTTCCTTTCATAACTTCATATGCTTTTTCTGTTTTATAAAAGATCAAGACTCTCTGCGTCTAAGTTAGTAAAATCATTTTCATTTATCACTTCGGTAACTGCGTAAATTTTTATTTTACCTATGGGGACCAAAGTTGGATTACTTTTCTAAAAGTCTCCAAGTCTCAATTATTGCTCATGTCTTCAACTCTTGGAGATTCTACAGCCATAGCAGCAACCTCAGAGAGCCCATGGCCAAAATCATACAGAACATGATGAATAATGTTGAATGTGTACAACACTATTGAAACCCTCAAATTGAGACAAACGTTGTCATGGCAAAACTATGCCTTTCCTTATTTTTCTAACAGTTGAGATACTCACATTAAAACAAAATTTAAAGAATTCTGAAAATAAGTTATTAAAAAAATAAAGCAAAAATAACATTCTGAGAGGCTTATGATATGTTTATAAGATAATAGCAATAGCAAAAGGAGCCAGTGCTTCAGTCCTTTTGTTCTTCAAATTCTTTTATAGCCATATCACTAGGAATAATTAGGTCATATACACAAACATAAAAACCAAGATTAAACAAAGTCACAAGTGACATCAGAGAAAAATTATAATAGTTAAGTTTTGTAGCATAAAAGTGATATCCAGAAGATGTCTCAACCGGTAAGAAGGACACATGCTCCACTATGTTCATAGCAGCCTTGTTTATAATAGCCAGAAGCTGGAAAGAACCCAGATGTCCCTCAACAGAGGAATGGATACAGAAAATGTGGTACATTTACACAATGGAATACTACTCAGCTATTAAAAAATGAATTTATGAAATTCCTAGGCAAATGGATGGACCTGGAGGGTATCATCCTGAGTGAGGTAACCCAATCACAAAGGAACTCACACAATATGTACTCACTGATAAGTGGATATTAGCCCAGAAACTTAGGATACCCACATATAAGATACAACTTGCCAAACGCATGAAATTCAAGAAGAACGAAGACCAAAGTGTGGACACTTTACCCTTTCTTAGAAATGGGAACAAAACACCCATGGAAGGAGTTACAGAGACAAAATTTGGAGCTTTGACGAAAGGATGGACCATCTAGTGATTGCCATATGCAGGGATCCATCCCATAATCAGCTTCCAAATGCTGACACCATTGCATACACTAGCAAGATTTTGCTGAAAGTACCCAGATATAGCTCTCTCTTGTGAGACTATGCCGGGGCTTAGCAAACACAGAAGTGGATGATCACAGTCAGCTATTGGATGGGTCACACAGCCCCCAATGGAGGAGCTAGAGAAATTACCCAAGGAGCTAAAGGAAACTGCAACCCTATAGGTGGAACAACAATATGAACTAACCAGTACCCTGGAGCTCTTGTCTCTAGCTGCATATGTATCAAAAGATGGCCTAGTCGGCCATCACTGCAAAGAGAGGCCCATTGGACTTGAAAACTTTATATGCCCCAGTACAGGGGAACGCCAGGGCCAAAAAGGGCGAGTGGGTGGGTAGGGGATTGGGGGGGTGGGTATGGGGGACCTTTGGGATAGCATTGAAAATGTAAGCGAGGAAAATACCTAATTAAAAAAATCAGGAAAAAAAAGGAAAAAAAAGTGATTGATATAAGTTACTAACTCTGGAATTAGAGCTGAAAAAAAATCATGTTTACGTTACTTCTTTTTCTGTTGGGTCTTTCTTTATTGCGAAGCCCACACCTAATATTCTGAAATCACTGTGTTACTTCCCACATAAACAGCGTTGTTTCTGATCTCTGACACCCTGGAGGGATTCAGTACAGTCTTCTGGTACTGTGAGCAGACATGGTTCATGTGTGTTCTATGTTCCACACCTTCATTTTCTCATGAGTACCTCTGGACTCTGCATGTGGGACTTTCACATGTGAAGGGCTGCGTAGGTAGGACCATGACATTGCTAAATTATAGTATTTTTTCCACACCACCCTCTCATTCTTCAGTAGAGATAAGAATTGCCTGTTGCCTACGGTTAAATGATACCCACTTATTTCATCTTATTAGATGGCTTTTCACACACAAAATTCAAAGTCAAATATGATAACACCAAAGTTGAATGGTAAGGTAGGAAACTATGAATAATAATTAATCAAGGGCAAATTGGTAGCAAGTAACTAATTACTCATGTTAGTGGACAACCAGTCTTAAAGACCACAAGAAAGTCTTTTTTTCCTTCATACACTAAATACAGGGCAACTCATGTCCAGTCTCAGAAGTGCTTAGGAATTTCTTTCCAAGAGCAATGACTCAGTTCTCCAGTGGGCATCAGTCACGGTGTAATTTAATTTACTTCTGACACTCTTTAACTGCAGACAGTGTCCTATCCCAAGGGTTAACACTCTCGCAGGATTGGCCCTAAAGTCAGAGTCATATACCCCAATTTGGAACCTGTGCTTCTGACCAATAGGTTATAGATGGCATTCCCAGGATCCTCTTTGGGGGCTTACTTTAATTTACTAGAGTAGCTCAAAGAACTCAGGGAAATATATATATCAAACAAAGCAGCTGAGGTCAGAGACAAGAGGATATAGAGCAAGCAGGGTGGGAAGCGACATTCATGTTCCAGGACCTTTCACCTCTGACTACTCACTGTTCAGCCAACACTGTCCCTTTAAGTTTTTATGCAGACTTCACAACATTAGGAATGAATGGTTCACCTTAACCTTCAACCCTGCTTCCATTACTTAGAGGTCATGGAATGGGAGTCAAAATCCCTGATCTCTGACTAGTAACCTTTCTAATTACCAGCCCCTAACAGGAAACAAGGGGCTTCCTCCCACCAGTAATCTTATTAGCACACAAAGACACTCATCACTGGAGATATTGAAGGTTTTAGGAGCTGCTTACTGACACAAGAGGCAGAGAATATGTATATGTGTGGACTTGTGTCTGTGTGTGCCTTATGTTCAATATCACAGATGTCATGTGACTAATGTTTGAACCCTGCCTATCTCAATATCCTTAACTATACTGCTATGGCTTCAATATGAAATGTCTCCCCACAAATGCGTATTTGTGGGAGGGGGGATTTTCCACTGCTATGGAACTATTTTTGGATACTCTAGCAACTTTAGGAGATGGATGTATTAGAGGAAGTGGGCTACTGGAAGTAAGTCCTTGGGTATGTCTCATGCATGGAACTTTTATTGCTTCCTGGTCATCAGGAGCTGAATGGCTCTCCTCCACTATATATCACCACAGTTTTTTTCCTAAGAATTTATCACCAAACTACCAGAGACAGAACTCTCTGAAACTGATAGGAGAAATGTAAGAGGTAAAAGGAATGAAAGGCTTTTCCCTAGAGCCAGCTGCATCTTAGATACTATCTGTGATTTATCAATATCTATGTCAGCTTATTCTGGAAAAAAAATTGGCAGGATCTGGAATAATAACATGATTTTTTAAAATGTAGATAGCTTCTTATTTTGGGGGAATCTCTTGGTGACATATAAAATACTATAGTATAAAATCAAGGATGATCAAGACTGTTTATCTGAATGATCCTTTCCACATGGCTAATATCCCTTTGACATAGGGAACATGTCTCTACATTCCTAGACAATGCTGGAGACCTGAAATAAGGAGAAAACTCTGTTATAGAACTAAAGAAGGCTAGCCCAAATCCAAGCATAAAAAAATATGGTACATGCAAGATTCTGCTATGAAAATGGGAGGAATAACTATCCCCATAATGTTATATCTTTACATGCCCTGAAAGACCCTCCCTCATCACAGTGGCTCACAGACTCACCACTAAGCTTGCTTGTCTCTCATTATATCATAGAAAGCATAAACTTCTCCTTTATCCCCTCTTTCAATCTTCTCAGGACACCTGCCAAAATGTTAAGCCCTTCTATATCCCTGGCTCCTCAGCATAGAGATGAGATCACAGATCACCTGAGCCCACCACCTTTTTAGACTATGAGCTTGAAAATGATAGTTCTTCCTTTCTTCTCTCTTTGTCTCTTCCCCCCCCCCAGCAGCTGCCATGATCTTGCCTGTACTATTTGTACTACTGTGCTCTCACTCTCTTTGATTGCAAGTTTTCAGTTTCCTTCTGAGTCCATTTTTAAATGGGTTCATCAATGAGACTTAGAACATATAAAAAGACAGCCTCTAAGTGACAGAACATTGAGCCAAAATAATTTTTTCCTTCCAATGACTTCATTTGGGTTTGTTTTCTGAAGGTCAGCCATTGCTAATCACACTCCCAAAGAACTTGAAACAAGGAAAATGAGGTGACAGGAGCACATGGAAAGGCAGTTCACGTGTTCTTGTTATTAGATTTTTCTATTTCTTCCAGCATATTTTGATATTTTTTTCTATAGTGTGTAGAATGGAACTGAATACTGATACTTGTCTCCTTTAAATGTTTTGGTAATTTAGAACTCAGCCCTTCGTTAGTTTCAATCCCTTTCATGTTGTATTCTTTCAAATATTTTCATCTGTGCAAAGAGGCCATCTTTCTAAGAACAGTGCATCCTTAGGTTTGTGGCAATACATGAGATTAACCAATACAAGTGTTCATGATGAATTTGCCATTGGCCGTGACATTTCAGCCTTAACATTTTAACTATGAACTTTCAATGGACAAGGACGTTTTTCAAGAACTAAAGCTGAAAAAGGAATGCATCCATCATTAACTTGAAGCTACTTTTAAAATCTGAGGAGAAAAAAAAGAAGTCGTTTCAAGTTTCAAGTCAAGAATACAGGCATTAAATGTAGATGGGAGAAATCTCATCCATATTACATACATACACACACACACACATACACACACACACAATATATATATATATATGTAATATATATATATATATTACATATATAATCACAAACTACTATATTATATATATATATATAATTAAAGAAGAGGTTATTAGTTTG
This sequence comes from Mus musculus, assembly GCF_000001635.26. NCBI lineage: Eukaryota > Metazoa > Chordata > Mammalia > Rodentia > Muridae > Mus > Mus musculus. Next base: position 55,857,560 of record NC_000084.6, read on the forward strand.
AATAGTGGTGGTAGGGACATGGGAGGAGTTGGAAGTGAAAGAATGATGTAAAAGGAGAAAAACGAGAAAGAATGATGTAAAATCAGTTCTTACATGAAATTGTCAGAAACTTTCAAATAAAAAATAAAACCAAAAACTTCATAAGAGAAATTTTTAACTCCAAAGATATTTTCCTTGAAGAGAAAGCATTTTAAGATTAAAAAAGAAATTTTCCTTGAGTATCTTATAAACATTTTAATTTTCTTTTGTTCCTTTTTTATTAAATATTAAATATTTTCTTTATTTACATTTCATTATCCCCTTTTATTTACATTTCATTATCCCCTTTCCTAGCTTCCCCTCTGAAAACCCCCTATCTCTTTTCCCCTCCCACTGCTCACTAACCCACCCACTTCCACTTCCTGGCCCTGGCAGTCTACTATACTGGGGTATAGAATCTTCACAGAACTAAGAGCCTCTCTTTCCATTGATGACTGACTAGGCCATCCTCTGCTACATATGCAGCTAGAACCATGAGTCCCACCATGTGTTTTCTTTGTTTGGCAGTTTAGTCCCAGGGAGATCTGGGAGTACTGGTTAGTTCATATTGTTGTTCCTCCTATGGGGCTCCAAACCCCTTCAGCTCCCTGGGTACTTTCTCTAGCTCTTTCATTTGGGACCCTGTGCTCCATCCAATGGATGGCTGTGAGCATCCACTTCTGTATTTGTTAGGCCCTAGCAGAGTCAGAAGATGCTCCAACATGTACTAAGTACACATGCTCCACTATGTTCATAGCAGCCTTATTTATAATAGCCAGAAGCTGGAAAGAACCCAGATGTTCCTCAACAGAGGAATGGATACAGAAAATGTGGTACATTTACACAATGGAATACTACTCAGATGTTAAAAACAATGAATTTATGAAATTATTAGACAAATGGATGGATCTGGAGGTTATCCTTCTGAGTGAGGAAACCCAATTACAAAAGAACACACATGATATACACTCACTGATAAGTGGATATTATCCCAGAAGCTTGGAATACCCAAGATACAGCTCAACAAAACACATGAAACTCAAGAAGGTAGACCAAAGTGTAGATAGATACTTCAATTCTTCTTAGAAATGGGAACAAAATACCCATGGAAGGAGTTACAGAAACAAAGTGTGAAGCAGAGGCTGAAGGAATGACCACCCAGAGACTGCCCCACCTGGGGATCCATCCCATAGACAATCACCAAAACCAGACACTATTGTGGATGCCAACATTTTAATTTTCATTGGTAGTTAATAAACTTACTCATGTGAAATTGTATTCAACAAATGTCCCTCGTTTTGATTTTCATTATACATGGTATGTATCAGCTTCACAAAAATAAATGATATTTGGAAATTATTAAAAAATGATCCCCTTGCTTTTCTTAGGTATTTTGACAAAGGTGCACAGAGCTATTATTACAAAGAGTCAATTTGCCATTGTAAGAACTAAAGTTACAGGCTCCTAGAATTATAAACTAGATACATTGTGACCTTGTTCTGATTATCACATTAAGAATAATTGTAACTTCACATGAAGAAAGACTGGGATGGCTTAACTTTGATGAGTGTGGTGGCACTTGTCTACCATCCCAACATTTGGCTAAGGTAGGAGGATCACAAATTCAAGGTCAGTCAGGCAAGGCCAGCCTGGGCTATGTGGTGAGCTCCAAGGCTCTACAATGAGGCCCTATCGCAACTAAACAAGTAAACAAACAAATAATCAATCTCTCAGTACCAATCACTCTGACAATGTAAAGGAAAATGATCATTTTCCCACACTATTTTTCCCTAAAGTATTTTTTTTTCTTTTAAGCAGAAATCTCTTAAGTTTACTCAGACAGAGACTGCCAAGAGTAGGTGAGGTTTTACGTGGGAGAAAGAGTCAGGAAAAGGAACAAAGCCTACAGCTTGGGAATGGGTACCAATTCCCAACTGGCAATCTGGACCCTGAAATAGAGAGGAGCCTAAGGCTGGGACAGAGAAGGGTCAGAAACCAGGAGCAAGTCCTTAAGGCAGCAGTGTCTTCTCCATCAGGCCCCCAGTCCTCTGCATCCTCTCCTACTGTGGCGGGTAGGAGCCACAGAAGCAAGGGAAGCAAGTATTGAGTCAATTCTGTTGAAATGATGACCATATGTGGATAAAGGTAAGAAGATGGACTCCTGTGATTCACAAATACACACAATACTAGAATATCAAAACTCTATCAACTTCCCTTTTGAAAAGTCTCTCAATACACTCAAATTATCTTTCTCTTTCATGCAATGTCGGTGAAAGCCAGATTTGTTTTGTAAACTTATAGGAAACGATACTCATCTGACTTAATAGTCTTTTAACAAGTTCTATTTATAGTTTCATAAAAATATATAATCCCCTTTCCTCATCCACTCATAACTTCCAATTTTGCCTCTTGGAGATATTTGCCTCTTGATTGTGACACTAAATTCATAGACAATATGAACTAACCAGTATCCCCAGAGTTCCCAACCAACCAAAGAGTACACAGGGTGGGACTCATGGCTCCAGCTGCATATATAGCAGAGGATGGTCTAGTTGGTCATCAATGGGAGGAGAGGCCCTTGGTCCTGTGAAGGCTGGATGCCCCAGTATAGGGGAATGCCAGGGCCAGGAAGAGAGTGTGGGTGAGTTGGGGAGCAGAGGGAGAGGGAGGGGATAGGGGGTTTTCAGAGAGGAAACCAGGAAAGGGGACAAATTTTGAAAGGTAAATAAAGTAAATATCTAATTAGAAAAACACAATCCCCGTTCCTCATCCACACATAACTTCCAGTTTTGCCTCTTGAAGATATTTTGGTCTTGGCACTATACTTCATAGATTCCTACTTGAACAGGAGTTCTTATGTTTTATAAGGGTTCCATCTTAGGTTTCCATCTATGAATACAGATAGGACATATTGTTTCTCCAAAGAGATACTTATTCTCTTTATGTGAACATTAAACATCTGTCTTGTAATGAGAGTACAATCTTTATGTGTGGCTATAAAATTTCAAATGGATGGAAAGTGCCTATCCAAAATACATATTTTTCTACTTCCCCTCAAGATTCTAAAATATATCTCTAAATAGATTTGTAAGTAGCAATATTTTACATCTGTATATATAAACTTGTAGAGTTTGGGTCCATTGTACTATTTATTTTGTTTTTTCAAATGTATGGCTTCATCTGACTTAATTAACCATTGTTTGAGATTATAAAACATTCCCAGTATTTGGCACAACTATCCATTACCATGGCCAATCATGATGGTAACTAACCACTTCTAGTCTTATTCTGGGGAGAGTATAAATAATTGGGACTAGCATAGAAAAAGATCACAAATTTAGTTTGTTTTTATTTGTGTGTGTGTGTGTGTGTGTGTGTGTGTGTGTGTGTGTGTAGGACAATGTGAAGGAACTCATTTCAATTAATTAAGAGTAAACATTACATGCATGGTTAATTATTTTCTTTTTCTCCACTCTCCCTTACATTACCTCATTTTGTATTAGATTCTCAAGGCAAAAGAAAGTTATCATTTTTATCTTATGTAGTCATTTTTTTTTCTTCTTGTAAAATTCAGGCAGCTGAAAGGAATATATGAAATCTTCCATTTTATATGAAAAAAAAGCAACATCTGGCTACAGTGTTTGGGAAAATCTGGCATCGTAGTATTACTTTAAGACAATGCTAGCTGACATAAACTGTAGCATTAGGCAGATTAAAAAGACAAATGGAAATAGAAGAAGAGAAATAAAAAAGGTCATTACACTACAGCAGGATCTTGCCCTGGGCTTGGACCATAGATAAAAAAGCAGCAATTGCTGCAGAGGGATGCCATTAAGAAGAGGAAGTGGAATCCGTCTACACTGATCCATACTAATGCAGTGCCCAACCTGTCACTATGGGACACCAGCACACAGATTTGCAAAAGGCTAAACACAGTTATTCCTGTTTTCCTAGTCACAATTTGAAATGTCAGTTGCAAAGCAAACAGCTCAGAGCGTGCTATTTCAATATATTTTCATAAGTTTGCCCTGAGTTTTTCTCATCAATTTTGTAACAAATGCATACGTGCACATGTGTTACATGTGTATTTAAGGCCTGATAACCAAACATTGAAGGATAACATTGATATTTTTATACATGAAAAGATTTGTAGACTTTTCTTCTATGTGTATTTATAAACATATTGCTTTTACCTTAAATTATAAGCCACCACAATTTAGTGAACTTAAAATCAATTAAACAGGATAGTCCATGTAATAACATGTAAGAAAATACAGAGAATTCTGTTTTCAAATTTCCTCCCAGAAAAAAAAAGTCATCAGTAAATTCAAACTGTAAATGTCACACTTTCAAATCTTGTCTGCATCAAATAAGTATAAACTGTTGATGCTAATTGGTTCCGTAATTAAATGTCATGCCAGAAGTATTTTTGCCATATTCCCCAGTCTTGGGGTTTCCCACTCTCCCTTTCTTCATTTTGTTAAGCCACGTGTGTGCGTGTGTGTACTTTCCCCTAAGTTCTTCCTGATTTATATGTGTTTAGTTCTGGACTTAAACTGAATTTAATACAAGACGTAACTCTTCTGCTCATGTCTGCTCTTTCTCCTACCTGGAATTGCCCTAGGATTTGGGTGGCTTGTCCCTGATTATTTAAGGAAAGCAGATCCATTTTATCTTGGTTTCCTGTACCTCTAGAGAGGTATTTCATACCATCTGGGCCTCTGTGATAAAGCAACCATAATGACTGCATTCCTGCCCCGTCCTACAGTGGCTCAAGTTGCTCTCCATCTTTGCTTACTCCAAGTGAACTATTGCCCGTTGTAGATCCTCATTGTTCCCATATGACAGGAAACTGAGCACTGTACTCAGACTTCAGTGCTGTGGGCTCCATGAGTTGGGCCTGGGCTGCCAAGGAGTTTTTTTTTTTTTTTCAATAATTGAATATAGCCGAATATCATGATACACAAAACTATTTTGGAATGCATATTTATACACCATATATTAACGAGGGGAAGATTTTATGTACAGCATTAAGTACATAAATACGTAAACACATGAATAGCATAATTTTGGTAACCTGAGTTGTAGAAATATCTCCATATTAAAAACCAGGGTACAGGGTGATAAAGTAGTGCTGGCACTGCAGAGATATCCTCCCTTCATAACCAAGTGTGAACAGTTTTTATATTAGTCTCTGTTTTGTAAAAAGACATATAGAAGGTATGTGGTGTTGCAGTAAAAACAATTTACCAAGGCAAGTGCAGACAGGGAGTTAATTGTAGTATACTGTGACAAAGCAGTGGTAAGTCCTAGAAGATATCAGGCCCCCAAGATGGGTGGCAATTCATTTACAATGGTTATGGGGATATTACATTTATTTTCTCCATGTGTTGTTTGTGCATAACCTGTATATGTGGCATCATGAAGACATTTCACTCTCTAGCTTTGCTGTAAATTTGTAGCATTAAGTTAGTTTTCCCTTGACAGTCTATATGAGTAATATACCATGGGTGCCTCTAAGTTAGTCTCCTGCCATCTATACTAATCTAACTAAAAACTTCATCACTCACTGGGGTTCAGGTTCCCGATCATTAGAGTATAGGAATTTAGCTGTTATTTTTTGGCCCATTGTCTCAATATTCTTTACATTTTTCTTTATTATTAAAAACAAATGAATTATCAAATCATAAAACAGGTACTGAAACAGGAAAATGAAAAAGGAAGGCATGTTCATATTACCCAATGAGTCATTATATCCTGATGACTTAACAGTTGCTTACTTAAATTCATAATGTTCGTTTTCAGTATTAATAAAGACCAGCATAAGAGAACAACTGCGCAGGCACCCACCCTTCTGCACACGATAACTTGGTTTTCAGTCTTCAAGTACTTCCTTTCTTCCACATGGCCTATGTTGTCTATCACCAAATCTTTGGTTCTCAAATTCTACATGTGAACAGACTTTTTCCTCATTATTAGCCTCATCCAAATAATCAATTATTCATAGTCTTCTCACCATACTTCCTGCTATACTGTTCTGCTACTAAAATAGTCTTGTTTTTACTAATACTCTTAGTGATGTTTCAAATATTTTTATTTTAAAAAAAAAGTCTTTGTCAACCAGGTGATGGTGTAATACAAACCTTTAATCCCAACACTTGGGAGGTAGAAGCAGGTAGATTTCTGGTGGTGAATACCTATAATCCCAGCACTAGGGAGTAGAAGAAGGTGGATTTATCTGAGTTCAAGGCCAGCCTGGTCTTCATAGTGAGTTCCAGGGCAGCAAGAGCTACACAAAGAAACTCTGTGTCAAAAAATAAATAAATAAATAAAAATAAAACCAAACCTTTTTAAAATGGCAGACTGATCAAGTGTACCCTTAAAAATATGACTGCCTCATAGAGAATAATCACCATTTTTTTCCAAAAAGGGAGAAAGTTAGAATTGTATAATAGTAGGTTTGTCAGAGTGTCTTTCCATTTAGCAGTATACATTGACATTTTCTCCACAGTAGTTCAAAGTATATGTTTGTGGTCTAAGAGATCATTCATCTTAACACAATAGTTATAACGTCGACTTATGAATAGGCCACAGTTTCTTTTTCTACTCACTGTTTGAAGAGAAACATCCTTACTTCCAGTTGAGAATGTCAAGTTGTTAAAAACAAACCTGCATTGTATAGATTTGAATGTTTGCTCATCCAAGGAATGGCACTGTTGGGAGGTGTGGCCTTGTTGGAGGACCATATTGTTGTTGCACCATATTATAGATTTGGGGCTGGGGGATTCTGACCTTTCTCTTCACTCTTGTTATTGGTACTCAACATTAGCTATTCTGAACCTTATATTAACATGCTCTTTGTTGAAACACAACAGTTCACTGGGGATTTTATTCGGTTTGTGTTGAATCTACTGATCAAGCGGGGAAGACCAGGCATCTTAATAGTATTGAGTCTTGCTATTCATAAATATGTAAATTGATACATTCTAGTTTCAATTTATTTCATCCGAGTATGGAACTTTCACCCTGAACATATTCTTAAGATCCATTGCCAGCATGAATTTTTTTTTAGTGCCACCATAAATGATATTCTTTTTCATTTAAATTCAAGTACTACATTTATGTTGTACAAAAGTGTTATTACGTATTAATCTTCTACATTCTAACATTCCTATATTCTCTTACTAACTATACTAGTATTCTATTGATTCCTTACACACACACACACACACATACACACACACACACACACACACACACACACACCAACTGTAAGTAAACAAGGATTTGTTTCTTCATTACAAGCTGTAAGCTTTTCATTTCCGTTTTTGTCTCCTTCCATTGCATAGAACTTTCAGCAAGGTGTTGAACAGGAATGGCGAGGGGAAACAACCTTATTTGCCCTCCAACCTTAGGAACCAGCATCTAGTTTTGTAACTATTACATGGGCTCTCCACAGACTGTTTGAGGGTATCTTTTTTTTTATCAGACCGACTGAGATTTTTTTCTCTTGTTCTATTTCCTAGTAGGTGTTTAGTCATGAATTGGCAAAGGATTTTGCCAAATTCTTCACCTTTTAATATGAGCATGTGATTTCTCTCAGATAGCCTATTTTTCAATAAATGGATTATATTAAAATTTTGAATGTTTAATCAGTCTTATATACCTGCAGTAAACTCACTTGGTCACGTTGTTTATATACATTTGGATTTGCAAATATTCTGTTCAGGGTTAATGAATCTGTGTTCGTAAGAGGTTTTCATCTGTAGTTGACATTTTCTGTCCTAGGTTGGATGACATTGTTTGAGTAACAAGGGTTATTCTGGCCTCACAGAAAGAAAATAAAGCATGTCTCTTCTGTTTCTGCTTCTGGGAACACGCAGAAAACAGAATAATATCCAATGAGATTAGAGACAGAAGAATTTTTTTTCTCTCCACGTGAGAAAGTTGCTAATTCTCAATTAAATTCCTTTAATAGGCATGTTTCTGCTAAGATCATTTATTACACACATACACTCAGACACATTCATGGACACACACACATGTGCATGCACACATGAACACACACACACACAATGTCTCATCTCTGATTAATACTTTGGTCTGCCTGCACCTTTCTTGACTGCTCTGATTGGCTGTACACCAGTTGCTTTTCTGTTGTCACTGTAGTTTTGTTTTCTCTGAGAACCATCTTATTTTGGGTTTCATTTTCTCAGTTTTATCTTGACTGATTGTACTGGCTAGTTTTCTGTTAACTTGACAAAGGTGGAATTATCCCAGAGAAAGGAGCTTCAGTTGAGGAAATGCCTCCATGATATCCAACTGTAAGGCATTTTCTCAATTAGTGATCAAGGGGGAAAGGCCCCTTGTGGGTGGGACCATCTCTGGGCTGGTAGTCTCAGTCCTATAAGAGAGCAGGCTGAGCAAGCCAGGGGAAGCAAGCCAGTAAAGAACATCCCTCCATGGCCTCTGCATCAGCTCCTGCTTCCTGACCTGCTTGAGTTCCAGTTCTGACTTCCTTTGGGGGTGAACAGCAATGTGGAAATGTAAGCTGAATAAATCCTTTTCTCCCCAAACTTGCTTCTTGGTCATGATGTTTGTTCAGGAATAGAAACCCTGCGTAAGACACTGATTCTTGCTGTAAGGTTATTAATTCTCTTGTTTTCCTGTCCTAGATATAAACTGTATTCTTATATTATTGTAGCTTTTTAAGGCAGAAACTTGCATTTTGGGTCTATATCCTTTTATAATATATTAATTTAATACTATGTATTTCCCCATTTGAATTATTTCCATGTTGCCCACAAATTTTATTTAATAGTGGTCTTATTCAGGTTAAAATAAGTAAAATAGGTCCAGGTCATTCATTCATTCATTCATTCATTCACATATATATATATATACATATATATATACACACACATATATATACACACACTCTGCTTATAATTGTATGTTTATAGAAGTGTACTGATTAATCTTCAAACATTTTGAGCTTTCATTATTATTTTTCTGGCTTCTGGTTTCCTCCCTCTGCAGTCTATGAACATGCAGTATGTGACTCCTATTCTCTCATATCTGTTGAGGTATATCTGTCTTTTGGACAAGAATGTGGTCCTTGGTAAATGTTCCAAGTGAGCTCAGAAAAGATACATACCCTGTGGCTGTTGAGTAAAATGGTATTTGCTTTCACTAGTTTGATGTCGGTGGTTGGTGTAACTTTATCTTTAGTGGTGTTATCACATTGGATTTGTTAAATAATGACAGATTTAGATGCTTGTTGAAATGTCCAAGTATAAGAGTAGATTGTTTATATTTCTTCTTGCACTTTAATCCATTTTTTACCTCACATATTTTTATGATCCATGATTAGGCACAAGTACAGTAAGAATATACCACTTCCTGCCCCTTTTTTGTTTTATTGACATACATATTGACTCATAGCCTATAAATTTCTGTGTTTAATATCTACCCTCTCCCAAAAGAGTCCAACTTCATAAGATCTGAAAATTAGTCTGTTTGGAACTCATAAGAACTCAATCAATACTTTTAAAATAAATGAGTAAAGTAACAAACGATAAATGAACAGTCTCCCACTCCATATACCACAAGGTGTATTATGTTATTTTATTTTTTTAAGAAGGATTTACTTTTTTATTTGTGGGAGATTTTGGCCTGCATGCGTGTATGTTTATCAAGTGAATGCCCGGGGCTTGTGAAGGATAGAAGAAGGCTTTAAATATCCTGAAATGGATCTCCTGGAACTGGAGTCACAGATGGTTGTGAACTGCCAAGTGGGTTCTGGTAACTGAACTCATATCCTTGAAAAAACACATGATGGGTTAGCTCTCCAGCACCATCCCCCACACCCCACCCATGTTATTCTTTCTTAAACAATACTCAGGTCAACACAGTAACTCATATGTCTGAATGAACATTTTTTCCTAAGGAATGTACTTGTCTAAGAAACTAAAGGTCAAAATGGAAGACAATTCACAGGAAGTGTGATCATTGTTTTTATAAGCAGTTCTTTCCCAAGCTTGCTTCACTGCCAGGACGGGCACCTTGACTTACACAACATGTTGAGTTTCTGACTTGTTCTTGGATGTTATACTTGACTCTCTTGTTTGTGGATAGTATGAAATAATAATGCAAATCAACTTCTGGCAGTGTCCACAAATTTCACACGAAGAAATGTGTTTTGTGTCCAAGAGTAGACAAATGCTACATCAATCACAAAACAATTACAATGAGACGTGCACAGTTAAGCCAGTTAACATGACAGAGAAGAAAGCTGACAGCTATCACTGTGTGACGGATGTCTCAGTTATTGTAAGATGGAGGTGATAGCTTGTTTGGTTAAATGCTTGCTTGCAGACATGAGGGTTGAGTTTGATACCCTCAACCTCTTCCCCATCACTCCATCCCAAACAAAAACTGGCAGAGTAACATTCATTTGTGATCCCTAGGAAGCAGAAACAGAAGGGTCTCCAAAAGTTGTAGAGCAGCCAAACAAGCCTACTAGTGACTTCCAGAACAGGGAGAGACCCTATCTCATAATGCAGTCAGTGGTACATGAAGAACAACAACCTATGAGGTTATTCTCTAATTTTTATTAAAACACACAGACACACAGACATACACACACACACACATACACACACACACAAATGAATGAATTTCTCTTAACAATATATTGTAAACACCATAAAAAGGGCACTCTATCATGTGATCATCAAACCTTGAAAGTGGTCTGTTAAATGAAAATTAAAGTCACGCTTCAATCTATACTTTGTGAATAGAAATAAACACAGATAAAATTAGCATTTACAAATCTTCTAACACCGCCTTTCATCCTTCCTCAGCCCAGCTCTTCGTCTCGCCTGCCAAAACCTGATGCTGTCTTTCCTCAGAAACATGATGGCCATGACAACCAGGCATTTGGCTTTCTGTCCTTATCCTTTTCCTCCGTCTCAACCGTAAGTCCTGGATAAAGTCTCTTACCAGAAAACTGAGACCACATTGGCCAGGAAATAAAGTCTCCTTTTTTTCTTCCAATTCTAACTGCCAATCCCATCCAAAATCTTGTAGCAGACCATCAGTAAGAGCCCGCCTTCCCTTTCTACATCTGTTTCCCGTGGATTCCACAGACCATGTGGCATACCCATTTTTTTCTCCTTTCTGAGGATCCTCTCAGACCCTTACCCATCTAGCCCATCCCCATTCCTGGCTCAGCACCCAGTACCTAGAAGCAAGTTCTACCCTTGACCTCCAGTGGTCGCACCAAGCAGAAACTCAGAAACACTTCATACAAAGCAACCTACAGCAACTATAGCACCTATAATCCAGAGAGGGCAATGGAAACCAAGGACTTAAAACTTATTCATAAAAGAAAAGGTCATATATCAACACCTGGAGTTACTATCATCTTAAATCTCAGGTGCCAAGATGCCAACATAAAAATCCAATAACAACCAGGCCAATATGTCTCCACTAGAGCCCGGCTGCCCTACTAAAGTAGACTTTGAGAAATGCAATATAGAAGCACAAGACATTGACTTCGAGATAACTATTATGGTACAAGAAGCATACAGAACATCAAATAGACTAGACCAGAAAATAAAGTTGGCACATAATAATTGAAACACTATTATACATATGCTTAAGGACCTTTAAAAGAACATAAATAAACACATTGATGAAGACACAAACAAAGCTTAAATGAAGTGAAGACAATTGTTCAAGACCATACTGGAGGAACCCTGAAAAATGAAAAATTTAGAAATTTTAGCAGGACCTTCAGAGTAAGCCTCTCCGACCGAATGTAAGAGATGAAAGAAAATATTCTGCAAGATAGAAGAAATAGATATCTTTGTCAAAGAAAATGCTAATCTAAAAAAGTTCAAGCACAGAACATCCAGGAAATCTGGGGCACTATGAAAAGACCAAATCTAAGGATAATAGGAATATAGGGAGGAGAAGAAACCCAGGTCAAAAGCACAGAAGATACTTTCAACAAAATTGGAGAAGAAACGTTTCCTAATCTAAAGAAGGAGATACTTATCATGGTACAAGAAGCACACAGAACATCAAATAGAGTAGACCAGAAAACAAAGTTGGCACATAATAATTGAAACACTAAATGCACAGAGCAATGAAATAATACTAAGGGGTGAAAGGAAAAGACACCAATTAGACCTAATTTCCCAATAGGCAGAACTAAAAGAAAAATAAATACCCCCTATCCCAGCCAAAAGGGATAAAAAAGCTAAAACCCAGAAGGGTCTGGAATCAAAATCAATAAATGAAGGAAAAAAGTCATTCCACAATAAAAGAAAATTCGAACAAGATATTTCCACAAATCCAGCTTTACAGACTGTACTAGAAAGAAAGCTTTAACCTAGAAAAGTTAACCACACCCATGAAAAGACAAGAAATAAATAATTTCAGATCAGCAAATCAAAAGAATGGGGAAACCCCACACTACAACAATAGCAACAACAAATGGGAAACAAAAAGCATTGCTCATTGATAATGTTCAACATCGATGCTCTCAATTACCCAAGGACAAATAACTGGATAGGAAAACAGGATCCATCCTCCTGCTGCATCCAAAATAAACACCTTAACATCAAGTGTAGACATCACCTCAGAGTAAAAGGATGAAAGAGCTTTAACAAGAGACACAAATCCAGCTTAAGTCACATATTGATCCTCACGCACTGGTAGCGGGAGACTTCAATACCCCACTTTCACAAATACACACGGGTCATTCAGACAAAAATCTAAACAGAAAATTGCTTAAGGAATGAATGAAGGATAATATAACTATAATATAATTATCTGTCCTAGATGCTCTATGTTTAAAGCCTCAGAAGCAGAGAAGTTCATCCAGGGAGAAAGGAAGAAAGAAAATGGGGGGAGGAAAGATAACATATGATACCATAAACCTAAATTTTACAGAACATTTCACCTAAACACAAAACAATATACTTTCTTTTCCGCATCTCATGAACCTTTCTCTAAAACTGAGGATATAATTGAACTCAAAGCAAGTCTTAACAGATTCAAGAACATTGAAGTAACACCCTGAGTGCTATCTGACCATTACAGACTAAAGCCGAAGGTCAACTAAAGAAACTACAGAGGCCTTAAAAATTCATGGAAACGGAACAACACACTACTCAACTTAAAAATGGATCAAGACCGAAATTAAGAAAGAAATTTCAGAGTCTTAAAAACTAAGTGAAAATACGCAAATTTATGAGGCACAAAAAAAAAAAAAAGACAACCTAAAGGGAGGAAAATGCAATGCATTTCTACTAAAATAAGGAACAAGACAAGGTTCCCCACTCTTTTCACACCTATGAAATCTTAGCTACAGCAATAAGACAACTGAAGGAGATCAAGAGAATACTGATAAAATGGTAAGAATTCAAAGTATCTTTATTTTCAGATGATACAATAGTATGCATATGTGACCCTAAAACTTCCACTGGGTACACCTACAGCTAACAGGCATTTTAGCAATGCAGATGGATACAAAACTGACTTACAAAAGTCAGTAGCCCTTCTATATACAAATGACAAACTAAGGAAGAAATTAGAGCAATACCAGCATTCACGATAGCCTCAAATTATGTAAAATATCATGGAGTAACTCCATCCGAGCAAATGAAAGACCTGCATGGTAAAAACTTCAAGCATTTGAAGAAAGAAATGAAAGAAGATATCAGAAGATGGAAAGATCTCCCATGTTCATGAATCAGTAGGAATAATATAGTAGAAATAGCCATCCAACCAAAAACAATCTACAGATTCACTGATAAATTAATTTGATAGTTTTGATAACTATCAAAATTACAACACAATTCTTCATAGATTTTAAATGACAATTATCAGTATATAGAAACACACAATGCAAAAACAATGACGACAACAACAACAGGACAGCTAAAACAATTGCAAATAATACAAGAACTGTTGGAGATATAGCCATCTCTGATCTCATTTTACTTCAGACCCAGAGTAGTAAAGACAGCATGATATTAGCACAAAAATAGCCATGTTGGCCAATGAAATTGAATTGAAGATCCAGACACCTATGGATGACTGATTTTTTTAATCAAATAAAAAAGGCAGAAATACACATTGGAAACAAAGGCAGCATCTTCAATAAATGCTTCTGATCAAACTGGATGTCTGCAGGTAGAAAATTACAAGAAGACCTATACATATCACTCTGTACAAAAATCAAATCCAAATGAATCAAAGACCTTAACATAAAATCAGACTCACTGAACCTGATAGAGGAGAATAGCCTTGAACTCATTGGTACAGGAAAATATTTTCTGAACAGAACATCAATAGCATAGGTATTAAAGTCACCAACTAATAAATGGGATCTCATGAAACTGAAAGACTTCTACGTGGCAAAGGACATCATCATTCAGTCGAAGTGGCAGCCTACACAATGAGAAAGATTTTACCAGCTACACACTCAATAAAGGACTAATATCTAAACCATAAAGAACTCAAAAACTGGAAATAAAGAAAACAAATAATTCAATTTAAAAATGGAAAACAGATATAAACAAGATTCATAAAAAAAAAACAAAACAAAAAACTCAAATGACTGAGAAAGACCTAATGAGATATTCAGCATCTTTACTTGTCAGGGAAAGTCAATTAAGAATGCTTTGAGATTTCCTCTTTTACTAGTGGCCAAGATCAATAAAACAAATGACAGCTCATGGTAGAGAAGCTATGGGGCAAGAGAAATACTTCCATATTACCAGTGGGAGTTCAAACTTGTACAGCCACAATGGAGATCAGTGTACTGGTTGCTTTGGACGCTGCCAATAGATTTCCCTCAAGATCCAGTTATACAACTCTTGGCATATGCCCAAAGGATTTTACATCATGCCACAAACATACTTATTCAGCCATGTTCATTGCTGCTCTATTTATAATAGCCAGAAACTGGAAACAGAGTAGATGTTCATCAATGAATAAGTGGATAAAAATAATGTGGTACCTTTACACAATGGAGTATTACTCAGTCATTTAAAAATGAGAAAAGTGAAATTCATAGGTATATGGATGAGGCTAGAAAAAAAAGTCATTCTGAATGAGGTAACTCAGATCCAAAAAGACAAATATGGTATACATTCACTTGTAAGTGAATGTTAGTGCTTAAGTCTTTCGTAAGCAGGCTACAATCCACAGAACCACAGAGATTAAGTATAGACTTGGGGGAGGAATGGATTTCCCTAGGAAGAGTAAATGGAATAAATAGATATGAATGGATGATGACAGTGGTAATGATAGGGATGGAGGAAGAGAGGGTTAATGGAGGGAGTATGAGGAGGAAGAGCTAAAACTAAAGACCATTTAAGAGGTTGTTTGGAAACCTAATATAGTAGAAACTTCCTAAGATATATACATATATGAAGATGATCTAAATAGAATCATCAAGTAATGGGGGACACAGAATCCCATAGACATCTCTCATCACCAAATAAAAATTCTGGAAACTGGTTACAGCTAATCGAGGTTTTAGTCAAATGGATCCCATGGGAACTCTCAAACAACCCAGGTCAATGTTATTTGTTGCTCTTTACAAACAGGTAGTTAGGCTCTATTGCTGAAGATAACACCTACACAACCCATTGAGCATGAAGTGATTGAGTGGGTGCCTATTTAGAGTCTTCACCCCTACCTATTAGTGCTTACAGTGCTTTGCATGCTACTGTGGAAAAGGTAAACATTAACCCAGTTACAAAGCCTTTGATCAACAATGGTGACATCCACATAAAGATGTGCAAGTGCAATAGTGGCACAAAGCTGGGGGCCCTAACCAGGCAATATCTGATTGGATTTAAGGTCCTCCTCATGAGATTGAGTGTGCTCCCATTGTGGCTTCTCTACCCTATCCTTATGATGAATCCTCTTCTTCTGCCTCTACCCTTCTCTTGGCTGGGATCAGAAGTCCAGCCCTTTCTCTCCTCTGCTCAGGCATTGGCTGACCACCTTTTCTTGACACACCAAAGAATAAACAGGAACAATGTTTACATGACAAAGAGTCGGGAGATAGTTAAAATAAACATGACAACAGCATGTCCCCGATTGGATGTGGGTCAGAGAAAGTAGCATCTGAATAATACAAGAATGATCACAGTGCACAATAACTTTATACCTACAAGATAGGCCAAGGACCCAGGGGAAACTCAAATACCACTGCCTCCTGAAAAAACATAGGAACAAATTACTCTAATGTCATTTTGTTGTAACTCATAGACGAGTGCCTTCCTCAGACATCAGGAGAGAAGCTTCCTCTTGTATTATATGGGAAGAAATACAAAGATCCATGGCTGTACAGTGTGAAAAGAGTGAGATACCTTGGAATGTTCAGTCTTCAATGCACAGCCCACCAACTCTCTCTTCTTATGTCTCAGTGAATCCTGCAAAGAGTAGGTGTAAGAGCCAGAAGAGATGGAAGACACCAAGGACAAAGAGGGGCAGTGGACACAAGCACACATACCTAACCCATAAACTATCCCCAATTGGTAACCACTCACAGATAAGAAAAATTTACTTTTCTCAAAGTCTTACTAGGTATACAAACAACTTTCAAGATCTACCTACCAGTAGATGCCCAACACAAAACAAACTTTATTTTTTGAGATTATTTTGTCTACTAATACTTTGTCTGAGTATTTTTTGTTAACATATAAGACTTTGCTTATATATTATGGTTTCTAACTTTGTAGTTTTGGGGAATTTCTGGGTGTGCCAACGTGTGTGTATCTATGTCTGTCTTTTTCTTATATTTTTCTTCGGCTCTTGGCCTGTCTTTTCATGTGTATGTCTTATTCTATCTTATTCTATACAGATGTGACTAGTTTTATTTCATCTTATTTTATTATTATTTTTCTTTTTTAGATTCCTATTTGATTTCTAATAAGAGAACAAGAAAGAGTTGTTTAGATTTGGATGGGTGGGGAGATGGGGGAGGATCTTGGAGGAGCTGAAAGAGGGAGAACCACATTCAGAATATATTGTATGGAAAAAAAAACATTTTCAAATTTTAAAAGTCCTAAGCAGCCACACACAAATGTGTTTCCTCATTCTCAAATAAATAAAATTGGAATTTGAACTTGTCACCGTGAGGTGAATCTCTTTGTAAAATATTTGGCATTGTTTCTCAAGAAAACTCTATAACTGTATTCTACCATCTTCCTCTGGTCCTCACTTTAAATGTAACTGACTTTAGTGGACATTTATCAAATCACTGCTCTCAAGTCACTAGGGTGCTAACTCAAGGCTGGGTTTCTAGAGAGCTGAATTTTTTAAAAGGAACTGGCATCGATTCCCTACCCTTCTTTTTCAGCACTTTTCTCTAACTCTAATTTTAGATCTAGAAGTTAAGAGTCAGAATATGGACATGATATTATTGGACTTGTATTGTTAAAAACCGAAGGCAGGACTAGTATCTCATGCATACTCTGTCTGGTCTCCACTCCTCTAGAAGCTCCACGTGACAAGGAACTATTTTTTACTGTCCTGTGATCCAGCACCAAGGACAGAGAACTGTGTTATAACCAGAAATGACTGAAAACACACTGAGAATTTCCTCAAAGATTTGCAGGACAATATAAGTTCATGGTTCTGTTGTGGTGGGAATTATAGACCTCTGGAGATAGGACACTAATGATGAATCTTAGCTCCACTCTTAATATTAGCACTAGTTGGTGCAAGCTACTAGCCTCTTTAATTTATTTCCAATGAATGCAGTGAGGGATGATAAGCAAGACCCTCATCATCTTTACCACAGATAGCACTATAAATACAGTTTGTAAGATAGAGTACTGCTAAATAACTAGATCTTGAGGAAAAATAAATCAATTTTAAGGATTTGGCTCATATTTCTGAGGAATTCAGGCTACCAGAGCTGTCCTGGTCAACTATTAAAACTGAAGTTGGTAGCTGTATCAGTTTGCTTTTCTTAGAAGCAAATGCTAAGAGGACTATAGGGAAATAGGCCTGAGAAGGATACAGAGACAACAGCAGAGGCAGCAAGAGCAGGCTCGGCATACACTAAAGGATAAAGGCCAGAGGGGTTAGTATGAGAAGACAGCCCTATAGCTTCAAGAAAATCATTCAGACTACAATGGAGTCTCCAGGCAACTGTTGCCTAGCAGCCAATGTTGAACAGAAACCATCTTTAATATCACCCCATTGTAGTTAGTCACTGACTTGCAACAGCCAGAGAAAACTGATCCAACTAAGTGGTGGGTTTGAAGAGGTAGTTTCTTGAGCTGTCAATCTACCAGTCTATAAAATGGCTCTTTAAAGGGATCCTAACATGTCTAATATATATATATATATATATATATATATATATATATATATATATATATATACATACACATATATGCATATATATACACATATACATATATATGTATATATATACACATACACATGTACACACACATATACATCATATATATCATATATATCATATATATATATATATATATATATATATATATATATATATGATGGAGTTCAGGAAAAAAGCTTCCAAACAAACTCCCTTTCTCACCATTACTTCAGGATATTGAGCAACATCAGTCTCTCCAATATCTTACACAATTCTTCATTCGCTAGCTCCACTCTTTATTCCCAAATATGTATACTCACCAAGCACCGGATTTTAAGCTTTTATCCCCATCTCTTCACCCACAAATATGGTAGAATTTACTATAGCCACAACATTTAAACTATGAACCAAAATGCCTCCTAGAAATGCCAGTTTAGAGATTTCAATACCACTTGAATGGACCTCATTAAAATACGCAACACAAGACTAAAGTCAACCATTCTCCTCTTCCATTTGGCAACCACTGTGATCAGTGTCATCTCATCATTCCCCTCCAAAGAAGTCACACTTCGAAAAGCTGAGTCCCCCTCTCTCTTCTTGATGCATAGAGGGCAGTGGGGGGATTGGAAACCGTCCACTCACTTCTACCACCAGCATCACAGTCAATGTGTTCGCCCTCCAGATAACACACTGTGCAATTTCCTGGAAATGAGGAAGCATGCAAGCTTTGTGCTGCAGCAGCATCTTAAAGAAGGTTAGTATCCAGAGTCCACGCAGCATTTAAGAGTCAGGGGTAGATTTTCAAGCAGAAGGAAGTTAAAGTTCCACATCTGTGAAAAAAAATTCTGAATAATGTCAGAAATGGAAAAGTTACTTAAAACCATGTGAGAAAAGCATTGCAAACAAACAAACAAAAACCCTGACACTCTATAGATTGTTCTTATTTTGTTACCATTATTTCATAATACAGCATGGGGTGTTTTGAATGGTGTCATGCATAATTTCTAGAAATGAGGCGACTCTGTTTGAAATTAACCCTAAGTTTAAACATATGATAAAGGGGTCTAATTTTTTATTCCATTCATGGAAACAATAAAATTGAAACTGTAGATTTTACCATTCAACGGAGAACTGCTAAAAAACTATTTTAACACAACTTCAAGGACTCACACAAGTGGGGATTTCATAATAATTATTGTTAAACAAAAATAGGGAAAGCAGCAGTCCTGTTGCCAGCAAACCCACATGCAAGCTAGGCTCACATCTTTACTCTCCTAGTGTCTACGGTGGAACTCCATGCCGGATGTAGCTGGATGCTCCAACTTCAGATGACAGAGAACATTTCTCTTTCCAAGTCTAGGTCATCTCAGGCAATCTGAACTTTTCTAGTTCCATTTACTTACGTACAAATTTCACAGTTTTATTTTTCTTTACCACTCAATAGTTTTCCATAGTGTCTATTTACCATATTTCGTGATCTATTCCTATATTGAAGGATGTTGTGATGGTGTGAGGATGCCCCCACCCCATAGACTCATGTATTTGAATGCTTGGTCCTTAGTTGGCAGAACTATTTCTGCAAGGGATTGGAAACTATGGATTTGGTGGAGGAAGTGTGCCACTGGGGGTGTGTTTTGAGATTTCAGAAACCAATGCCACACCCGGTCTCTTTCTCTCTGCCTGCTGATTCTCCCGTGGCATGCCTACCTGCCTGTTGTCATGTACCTCACCATGACAGTCATGGACTTATCCTCTGAAACTGTAACCATGTCCCACTTAAATGACATCTCTTATGGCCTTGGCCTCAGTGCCTCTTCACAGCAATAGAAAAGTAAGTACTTTAGGTTGAGTTTATTGCCTGGCTCCCATGAAGAGAGGTGCATTGAGCGTGGCTGAGCGGGTGGAGTAAGCTGTCAAGTCCTGTGGGCACACACCAAACGGTAAGATAGCTGAGTCATATGGATGACGTATTTTTTTAAGCATTTTGGAAGTTTTCCACACTGATTTCCTGAGTAGCTAGAGCAGTTTTCAACCCCATCAACATTAAATGAGGGTGCCCGCTCCTCCCCCAGCAGCTGCTGTAGAAATTGTTGGGTGTTTTGTTGATCTTGGCCATTTTAACTAGATAAGACAAAATATCAAATTTATTCTGGTTTTCATTTCCTTATCTGTTAGGGATTGTGAACACATTTCCTGAGATATTTCTTAGCTACTTTTCTTTCTTCCTTTGAAAACTCTGTGTTCATGCTCCAAGAGCAACTTTTCCAATGGGTTATGGTTTGGTTTGGTTTTGTCTTTGTCTTTGTTTTCTGACTTCTTTGTATATTCTGGATGTTAACTCTCTGTCAGACGTGCAGCTGCCGATGAGGCTTTCCTATGCTGGGTTTTCCTTATTTTCTTGGTTGTTATTTTAGCAGTTCAAAGAGTTCTTAAATTTATGAGGTTCCACTTGTCAAGTATTGACCTTAATTCCTGGGCAATTGAGTCCTTTTCAGAAATGCCTCTCTGACACCTGTGTCGTGTAGAATACTGCTCATATTTTCTTCTGGAAGTTTCAGTATTTCTGGTTTCACATTTAAGTCTGTGATCCACTTAGAGATTTTTTTTTGTGCAAAGTGACAGATACGGGTCTAATTTCTTTCTACATGTGGGTATACAGTTTTCGCAGCATAGTTGTTGAAGATGCTATCTTTTCTCCAATGTATGTTTTTGGCATCTGTGTCCAATATATAATGTAGTTCTGCAAACTCAGGTTTGGATCTTCTGTTTGTTCAATTCATCTACATGTCTGTTTTTAGCCAGGAATATGCTATTTATCATTATCATCATAATTACTGTTATGACTCTACAATATATATTGATATCAGAAGTGGTAACCACTCTAGCATTTTGTTGTTGTTGTTGTTGTCTAGTATTTTTTAGATGCATGGTGCCATTTGTGGTTCTAAATGAATTTTACAGCGTTTTTTTTCTTTATTTCTGTGAAGAATGAGATGGAGATTTTTGACTGAGATATAAATAAGTTTTGTTGGAATGATCATTACCATAATAGTATTCTTACCAATACATGGGATATTTTCCTATTTTCAGAAAAAGACATATTTCTCCTCCTTGCTAAAATTTATTTTGAGCTACTTCATGATCTTTGAGGCTGTTGTGAATGGAGTGTTTCCATGATTTCTGTCTACAGGTTTGACTTTTCTGAAATGGTTGATTATTTCCAGAAGTGTTTTTCTGACAGAGTTTTCGCATCTCTTGTGTTTTATACCACAGCATCCGCAAATAGGTTTGGTTTTACTTCTTGTTTTCCTCATCGTATCTCTCTAATTTCTTTTCTAGCTTTAATGGTCCAACTAGTGCTTCAAGCACAATATTGAGTCTGAGTGGGTATGGTGGGCAGTCCTCTCATTCCCGATTTCAAATGGATTGCTTCACATCTTCCCCATTTAGGATGATGTTCTCTGAGGGTTTTTCATATAGAGACTTTATTATGTAGTGATATGTTCCCTCTAGTTCTTCTCTCTCTAGGACTAATCGTGAAAGCATGTTGAAATTGTAAAGGTTCTTTTTGTATCTATGGGGAATGATTTTTTTAAATCTTTGAGCCCATCTATTTAAATTATTGTATGTATTAACTCAATACATGTTGAATGACCACTACATCTCCAAGATAAAGCCAACTTGGTTATGACAGAAAATCTTTTTGATGTATATCTGTATTCAGTTTGCAAGTTTTTTACAAGGATTTGTTTTTTGACTCTCTGTTCATCAAACCTATTTGATTTATAGTTTTCTATTTAGTCTTTACCTAATTTTGGTTTTAGATTCATATTGGCTTCATAGAAAGAGGGTATTCCTTCTTTTTCTTTGAATAATAAAGAAAGGTTGACTATAGATTTTTTTTTTTTTTGAGTTTGTTGGGCCTGGGCTATTTTAGTTTGAAACCTTTTTGTTAGTTTCATTTCTTCGTTTGTTATGAATCTGTTTCGGTTGTTGATCTCTTCTTGGTTTAACTTTGATGATTTTGATGAATATAGAAATGTAGCCCTTTCTCTTAGATGTCCCAATTTAACAAAGTACAGGTTTTTAAAATATTCCTTTATAATATTCTAAGTTTTCATGTCTGTTGTATTGTTTTTCTGTTTATGTATGAACTCATACATTTATGTAATTTTTTTCTTTTGGTTAGTTAGGCCAAGAGTCTGTCAATCTTGTTTATCTTCTCAAAGAACTAGCTCTTAGATTAATGAATTTAAGAATAATTCTTCTTTGTATTATTTTCTTTGTTTCTATTTCATTAATTTCTGTTTTGATTTCTTATCATTTCTTACTGCTCACTGGACTTAGGCTTAGTTTGCTCTTGTCTTCTCAAAATTCTTGAGTTGTTTATTATATCATTTATTTATAATCTTTCTGGTTTTTTTTAAATGTAACTACAAATTTCTTTATTAAAACTGCTTTTAATGTTCCCCAGATATTTTATTGTGTTGTGTTTTCATTTTCATTTAGTTCCAAGACATTTTTTTTCTGTTTCCATCTTGACTTCTTCTTTGGCCCACTCATCACTGACTAGTGGGTTGTTTCATTTTCATGAGTGTGAGATCCACATTCTTTCCTCTTGCACATTCTCTTCATAAATCACTGCCCTAAAATTGCTACCTTAGGGATTGCAAAGTTTTTCTTCTGCTTTTGGCATATATGTTATGGCTCAGTCCCTGTTCATGTGGGATATTTTTAGAAAGTTTTTCTTGGTTTTCAAGTGACTCCTAACATTTGCTTCTGAGATCCCTTTACTGGGTATGGGCTCTCTCAGTAAGCAAATGAGAAGAAACACACAAAAAATATAGGTTCCTGGCTCAAAGCAGGGAAAAATTCTTACTGATCAATGTAATGATGTATTAAGTTACAACAGAAACATGGCAAATCATCTTTATTTTTTTACCCAACTAGTTCTGGAAAATAAATATTTTTAGGAGTTTCTTCCTTTTTTATTTTATGAGATTAAATTTTGACCAAGAATTAAATTTAAAAATATTTAGTGAAATTTTATGTCTGAAAGAATGGTAGAAATAACTCAAATTTTTAAAATACAAGAAAAATTATTAAATTTTAAGTTAAAAATCACAAGAGGCCTTTTCTTTAAACCTAAATATATCACTTGAAAGTTAAAAAGTATTTAATTAGATTAAATGGTCTGCCATACTACCAGTTGCTACTAATTTTATCTCATCTATATTAAGATAAAGCAAGTCGTGAAAGCAGAGGTAAAAACAGTCGCATTTGTTAGCTAATTTCACTTGATGACCTAGCAATATTATGGACATACCATTAATTACAGCTAGACACAGACTGAGTCCCTTCCTGAAAGCTACCCTCCCAATGTAGTCCTTAACTGTGGCTTCTATCTGAAGCATGTTTCATCTTTAAAAGTTATCAATATTGACCTGAAGCTCCCAAGTCTAATTGCCTGCTCCACAGTTCCATTGTCTCAGGAACAAAGCATTGGCAACATTTGTCATGTCTGGACACTTATTCTCCTACCACGGAAGAAGACAAAGCTGCAGATCTATGGCCTGCTGGGAATCCTGCGTGCTAAGTGGTTACCTGTCTGTCAACATTGTCTTTTCAGGAACAGCGTCAAGCTAATTCATATGCCTCGTGTGATTGCAACTGATAAGGGATTTATGATGTTAATCATAAATCAATTCTTATACTCGCTATTCTAAGACCTGCTGTGAAGGAGAAACACTATTTGTCATCTATCTTCAGTACCATGGATGTGGATAAATTGCCATACTGTACTGAATTTGCTATGTTAAAATATGATGGGATTCAGGGTTAACCACTTTTCTCCTTCTCCTTCTTCATCTGTGATAATGTGTGTGTGTATACATATATGCATATATACCTATACACATAAACATACACACACATATACATATACACATGCATTTTGAGTATGTGTGTGTTAGAATATATAGCAGATGGTTTGTTTTAAAATAAATTTCATAATATCTTAGGAAGTGCAAATTAACCTGTTTATACATTATGTACAGTAAGTCTTAACATTTTTCCTCAAAAGCAGTTTTCTCAAGAAGCACTAGAGATTAGAACTGTACACACTTTCCTGAGATAGGAAAAAAGAATTTAAAAATACTGAATGTGAAATTGCCCAGTTCATCCGATTTAGATGTGCTGCTAAGGCATGGGTGAGACCAGATGCACTAGAGCACATAATGGAATATGTAGAGCTCGTTGATCAAGCCTTGGTCTTTCTTGTTGCCTCTGACACAAGGAGAGACTGGACGAGGACAGTTGCTTTTCTTTGGTGTGTGTGCACTGGAATTAACTCCTGTAGGTTCTCAGCACTTTTGTTCCAGAGGTTTGCCTCATAAGTGCATCACTACAAAGTAACTTGCTGAGTACACTGTGAGCAGAAACTCGGCCACTTTCCCTCGCCACCTAAAGATGTTCTAATTGGGAAGCTGTTTCCTGTTCCTCGGTTCCAGCTCTCATAATTCAAACTCTGGCAATTGTTAATATGGGCATACTTTCTTAAAAATGACTGTAAGTATAGTCTCTCAGTCAATGTTTAGTTGACTTGAAGAGACTCTGAGCAAATAATTTCTCCAGTTGATTGATCTTTTAAAAAAATTAGATTGAGGGTTAATATGTAAGACATAGGTTTGGTTGCCAATTTTATAGATATGTAAACTAAAAACCAACTAGGAATGTACTACTTTTCTGTCTGAAGAATGGCTGGTGTTTCTATTGCTAGAATTCTGTGGGAGTTCAGTTGATGTCCTCATGTACCTAGATACTTCCCAGATCACTGCTGTGCCACCCTGGAGTCTCTCTTCAAAGTAAAAGATGTCCACTCCACTTCCAGCTTCTCCATCTGTACTTCACAGGACAGGGTGGATGCAACTGTGAAGGAATATGTTGCTCCACTTTATCAGGGGACAGCTCAGAAACCCTACCAAACTGAACCCTTACTGTACAGAACTCACCAGGTCTCCATATAGCTACAGATGGCTTATGAGATGCAGTTTTTACTTGTGGAAATATTCACAGCTAAACACTGGGGTCCTCACGGCAGAGATCGGGTCTTGAAAAGTCATGTTCACTGTGGCACAATACCTTATCCTTTAATCAGAAAGAAAAAAATCCTACTAGGATAGAAATAGAGGACACAGGTAAGGACCATGAAACTCAAACTGTTTCTTAGACAATAAATTAAAATTATCATTTGTTACTAAGTCGGCATGTGGTATTAAGACGAGTCTGAGTCAGTCTGTTTCTTCTCTTCCTACTCACTCCTTGCTTCAAGTCAAGAATTGAGATTGGAAGCTACTAATGAAAAGAAATTGGGCCTTGTTTACTTGAACTCTGAGTTTATCCACTACAAATGCACAGAACATGTGCTGATGTTTCAAAGAATGAAGGAGATGTGTCATAGTGATTAGACAGACAAAATAAAAGCATGTAAAAATGCCATCAAAATATGGTTTCTGTGACCTAAGGAGACCAAATAGTGCCACAGAATGCTATGAAATCCATCTAACACTCTAAGACTCCTTCTTTCTTTGGTGGTACAATAAGCTCACTTGTGATGGTAATCATAAAATGTGTCTAATCTTAGCACACTGTGTCTCTATTCTCCTACCCATCCTAGACAGGACATGATGCTTAATGGATTCCTCCTCCCTTTTTCAAGTCTCCACATACAGTCATTTATTACCACTCCTGTGTTCACATTCTGCTTCTTACACCCATCCAAGTTGCTCTACCCACGTTGCTCCCATCCCTGTCTGGAATACCAGCACATCTCACTTGGCTATCTTCTCTTGTGTGGAGTTTCAAAAGCTTGCCAACTGTGCTCACTTCCTGCAGCCTTATTTCTCCCAACACATTTTTTTTTCTCATGTAGCAGTCATAGGAATCTTTCTGAAAAGTACACGTTGTAATGACAGCCCCCTAATAAAAATCACTCAGTGAGTTCATTTCCCGTACAACCAAGGTTAAGTACGCCAGGATGCACACAGAGCCCTGTATTACCTGGCCCTCAGCAGCTTCAGCTTTTCCTATCTTCCTTCCTGTGCCCTCCCTTTTATCCACTCACCGCTAACTACTTAATGTCTTTTGAATGCATAATGTTCTCCCTGTAAAGTGGTCATTTTCCTCATTTGAAATGATTATCTTTCTCTTTCTATCGCTCCCACTCTGTTGCTGTAACTGGCAACACTTACCCACTTATACCCATTAATCATTTCCTCTGAGAGACCCTCTTTGAGTCTCATCCAACCCAAGGATGTAGCGAGGTACTTCAGGCCTCTATTCACAGTATATCCTATGCTTTGGATATTGTGGTCACAACGAGTCTATTTCTAATTATTGTTCCATATGTTAGTCACAATTGACTGCAACTTCTATAAATATAGTTATGTCTCTTCTCTGGTTTGTTCACTGTGCCTGCTCCACATATAGTATAAAATTTTATGAACAGTATAAATTTCCATTAATTTCTTTCAATTGGTACAATGTAAACACTAAAATACCAGAAACAAAGAAATGGCCTATATAATTAATTACATTGGCAGGTTGTATATTAATCTTCACTTATTTTAATTTTCTTGTAAATATTTGTGCCGAGAACCAAGGTCCTCAGATCTCCACCCTTAAGCCTCAGTGCCCAGATGCATGCCTTGGGTCATCCCCTATTTTCTGAATCCACAGATCTGAACTATAGTCAGATAGTAGCCTGCAGAGCAGAACCAAACCCTTCACTGTCTGTCTTATATTGATGTAGGAAGGGCTGATGCCTAGAGAGGACTGCCAATGCAGCACCAAGTCCTTGCTGGACCTTCTAACCAACGGTCTCCAGAGAGCAAACCAAGCCTTCTCAATATGTGGATTTCTATGAAGTCTGTGTCTTTCTTCAGAAATGCCCTTTTAGCTTTTCTCATTTGTTCTTTCTTTCATGGGAAATAAAGGGGGAAAAAATGCGCCAGAGGGTGATCAATGAACTTCACCAGGATACATGATAATATCTAACCAATAAAAGTGATTCGGTGGCAGCTGTTTTTAATGTTCCCTTGCTCTGTTGTGTATTTCCCTCAATTGCTATCTGATTTAGATATGATAACCTTACCCGGTATGACCCTCTAGCAATTTCTGCTTGTACCTTGGCTGTCTGTAAAAGCAGTCTTTCAAAACATCAAACTCTCTTCTACCTCCAGGAAGATGATTTCATTAGCCTAAGTATTAGTTCTTGAGTTAAACTTCTGTTATTTACCATGTAAGTGCTAAATATCCTTGCTAATCTTTTCATAGACTATAAAAATAAATCTGGGGAAATGAGCATAGATATTTTAAATGAGTGACTCAGATGGAGAGAAATAGGTTATTTTGCCATGAAGATAAATGCCAAACATTATACAATACGTACACCAATCAAAATATCTGATCAGCCCATGAAGATGTTTAATTATTTTATGTACAGGTTAAAATAAATTATATTTAAAATAGATGACCTTCCAAAACATCCCATTAAATGACAGAGGGCAGTCACAAAATATTTCATGTTTAATGATCCCATTTATATAATGTATACAAAAAGAGTCATATCCACAGGTTTAAAAAAAAAGTAGATTACTGGATTACTGGTTGTGTAGGGCTGAGCAGAGAGAGATACATGGGCAGGAAGTGACTTCTAATATGTACAATTCTTGATTAAGATACTCTAAAATCAGATTTAGGTGATTTGTCGCACAGTTCTGAAAATATACTAAATGACTGAACTGTTCACTACAGAAATAAAGCTTAATTATATAAATTATATCTCAATAAAATGTTAAAATTAAAACATTCAAAGTAAAAGAACCAAATGATAATGAATAAATGATTCTGTAAGTAGACACAACGAGGAAAACTGGGATGTGCTAAGAATGTCAAAGCTCTCTGTTGTGGGGAAAGTAGACATGTCCTTCATTAAAATTAAAAAAACCGAGAGAGAGAGAATCAGGCCAGACATCTAGTTCTCACCAGAAGATTCCAAAGTAAAATCGGGTAATGGAGACTTCGTGCAGTTACAGACTTAAACTAATGGAATATCCATTATGAAGAAAGAATACACAACTCTTTCCTGCACAAACATCAATGAGACAGAACCCACTTCAGTTGCCACCAAGGAAAAGCCCTGTTCAAGAGAAGTGAGAAAAATTCTGAAATCTGTGTATGAAACACTTGGAAAGTTTGACATTAATTTACTCACTAGAAAATGTAAGTCTTCAGAGGAAGGCATGGAAGGTCTCCAGTGTATCTTGTCCTGTTCAAGGTCTTAAACGTTTGATTTTCTCCTTTCCCATGCAAGTAGGACACAGGACACAGTTCTGGCCACTGGATATCATGAAGAGGTGTGATTCTTTTTTCCTGTAATGGAGACACAGTGTGCCCTGACCAACAAATACAAGCTACATAATAGGAGGAAAAAACAGACAACAACACCAGCTTCCATTCTCAGCACTGGCTAGCTATTCTAGTTCTAAATGTTCAATGCAAGAGATAATGCCTACAATCAGCGTTTCTATTTCTTATTTGCAGTATTATAAATTCCTGGATGAGATATTCCTGTAAATGACAAGAAACATATGTGAAAATAGACAATAATACTACATAGTATGTTAGTAATTGAAAATTCAGGCAACATGAAGAAAGCTAGAATTAACTTCAGGAATGCCTATTGAATCTGATGGCATGGACAAACATACTTGGTAAATTCAAGAACACAAGACTGTGAAACCTATTGTATGGCTTAGAAGCAATGAAAATATGCATGCTTTTTAAATTTTAAATGTGAAATATTGGTTTTCAACATTCAAAATGTTGATATGTCTCTAAAATTTGAATGATTCATATTATTTACAAGCTTCATTTACTGTTAAGAGGCTGAAGGGTTTTTAAAGAACAATAATATTGACTATTCAAGAGCAGGTACACTTTAATATTCTCCATTTTTCAATGCAAGAAAGTTTACAGATACAATCAACAAATCAACATCACCATATAATTTGATAGAAAGCAAAACAGAAGAAAAAGAGGAACATATTAAAAAGTTGTTGAATGGGAGGAAGTTGAAATCTCTTTTCTACAAGTAAAGGAAAGTCATATTTTCTAAAATAGACAGTCATGTAAATAAATAATAATCATGAGTAAGGTGAAAAGCATATTGGCAACTGTCAATAATCATTTAGAGGAAAGGGAAGAGCTGTGGTGTTAATGCTCATCTCAGCAGTACATCTGTATGGAGCCATTACATCATCACTTTCCTTGGTCTTCTTGAAAGAACATGTTTTAATCATTGACAACACTGCAGACTTAAAACAATGAAATACTCAGTTTTGGAGACAGAAAACCTGATTCTTTTCTGGGTGGACGGTAATGAGACTGAACCCCACTCTAATTGCCACCCACTGTGCCAGACACAGGGAACAAGGGAATCTGGCTGTCCAGCCAGTGTTGGTCACCGCCCGAACTGCCTCTAAAGGCCTTTTCTCTGAAGCTTGTGAGTATTATGGAATAGGGTTTATTTTAGCTGTCTTTCCTGTTTTCATAATGTTTCCATATTTTAAGAAAGCACACAGTAATTCAAAGAGACATCTTTGAACGTGCTTTATGCTAAGTGTGCCTGAATGAATCATTCCATATTGGAGCTGTTCTTTGAAAAGGGCTCTTAAGTCTTTCCTTTCTGCATATGGTTGAAGTTTACTCCTGATTTTTAATGTGTTTTGTTGTACAAGAAACATGGAAGGGTACAACAGAAATATGAAGGCTTCCAGATGCATCATGGGTCTAGTAGATAAATTATACAACTTAAAAGTTAAAAACAATGAGAAAGAAAAGCACCTAGAGCTTTAGAGAATAAGCATATGTCTATATAGATAGATACTTAGATATTATAGACATATACACACATATGTATATATATATCCACATACATCCACACACACACACATATACACACACACACACATATATATACACACACACATACTATATATATATATATATATATATATATATATATATATATATATGTATATATATATATATATACACACACACATTCATACATTCACATACACACACACATATCCCATAAGAACAATCATTCAAAAGAAAAGGACCTTGATGTAATGATACCCTGTTATCATCTTAGAATTCTAAAGAAAAGACAAATTGAGAAAAGTACTGACAAAAGAAGGTGATTAAACAATATGCTAAAGATAAGCATAATTTATAAAGTCAATCTAGGGAGCCATAAAACAAAAAGCCAGCAGAAGTATTAAAACATATATTAAGACTATCTGTTTTTTAAGTCCACACTACTTGGAAGGGAAAAGAAAGTACTGAGCCTGGGGACGAGGAGCCAAAAGCTGTAGCAAGCTCTTTACAAGAGTGAACAGGACAAGTTTGGGCCAATTTCAAGTAAAAGACTCTGATTCAAGTTAAGGAATTACTGGCCTCATTAAACACAATTCCATATACCTTCCTCAGCCTGCATTCTATACCCATTAATAACACTCATTCCATAAGCATCAACTTATTCTTGACTGTGAAAAAGGTCATTTCTCTTAGTTGTATTACTCCAAAAATTTTCTGTGTAGAGTGTTTTCATTGTTTTCTTCAATATACAGAACTGCCAAACACTGAAGAAGTTGGACCACATTTGGAACATCTTAGCATTAGTATGAGACTAGACAATGTCTGTTTGCAAATATCGCTGTCACTGCTGTTGCCAACAACCAGGGTCTTGATTTTGTGTGGTTCAAGAATAATACTGAGCTCTCTGATAATTAATTCTCTTGACATTTTTATGTTGGAAAGAGAAAGATCGTAACATGAAGACTAATATAAATGTTGACATTTAGCAAAATGCTGTAAAAGAAATTTTTATTAGACTACAGTGGCTACTTACCAATTGATTTCTTAATAACCCAAAAGAATAAATGGACCTAGCAAAAGTCTCTAAATTATTCTTCGAGAATAGCCGCCGTGGATGGATTTTGCTTTCAGAGATGATAAAATTGCCCAGGCACTACCCTTGGCTCCGCATGGATCATGAAAAATCATGAATTTAAGTTTCTCAAGCCTTGTATCCTGGGGTCAGCAGAGACTGGATGTGCTCAGGATTAACTCACACACTGTTCATCACTGAGTATAAAATCCATTCCGAATATGAAGAGTGGTTAGCTCCAATCAGAAACACAAATGTTTCCACAGAGCTTATCAATTAAAAACTTCTCTAAAATCAATCCAAGACACGACATCCAGTTAAGTGTACTCTTTTTTTGCACTTAGGATGTTCGCTTAATTGACCCCAACTGCGTCTTACTTTTGTATTTATAAATGTTAAGAGTGTAGATTTATTTCTGGAATGTGTTGATCTACAAGATTCTCTTGGAATTTGTTGCTATTCATTAGCCACAATCATTAATGCTACAGTAAAAAGCCCATTTCCGGAATTCTTCTAAATAGACATGCTAATAAAGCCAAATCCCAACTATCTTGACCTGGAACAGCATGTGGAATTAAATTGACTACTAAGCTGCAATAACATTTTATGAAGATGGTGTGATAAGAAAGTTAGGGTCAGATGATGATTTAGAAACAGACTCCATTTGCTTTAGCCAACACCATTTGAAGGCATTCCTACCTCCAAAGAGACAATTGATGATAGTGAGAACAAAGAGACTTTGCAAATATTTGCTGACCCGGAGTGCAGCAAAATTCCCTTGTTCAACACTGAGCCTGTTACAACCCTGTCAGGTTGTAAAATCAAAGGGCGCTCCTACCCTCGCTCTGAATTGAAGTTTTTGTGTTCTTTTCAGATACTGAACAGTGTACTATTGTACACTATTGCTCTGTGGTGTGTCCTTTTTCAGTTTGTCATTTACTATATTGATTTAAGGAACTGTGACCTGGTAGGGGAGAAAACACCTGTTCTGTGTCATTTTCATGCTTTCTGAAGTGTTTTTTTTTTTTTCTAAATGTTTGTATATTTTAGGTGGTACTGGAATTAAACTGGGATTTCTGCATGCTGAATATGTGCTCTCTGAAATGTTTTCCTAGTCTACCTTCTGAAGTAATAAGACTGGCATGTTATTATTATCCCTGTATTTCCTTAGCATATCATGTTGAAGACGGACTTGGCATTTTACTGTATTCCTTTTGTTTTGTTTTCATTTTGCTTCTTTTTGTTGGTAAAACAGGAACTTGTCACCTTACCCAGGCTGCACTGGAACCCAAACTGTGACCCAGGCTGACCTGGAACTTTAAATAGCTACCTGCCTCCGTTTCCCAAGTCCTTGGATAGCTGCGATCATGCTCAGCTTTAAAATCACTTTTCAAGGATGCCAATAGTGTTGATACAGAGACATCTTTTGGGAGCTCAAGGGTTAAGGCATTGTCCCAAATCTTTCTAATCATTCCTATTGTTTTCACTTAATATTGTGTCTGCAAAATGACCTAAGGTTTGAAGAAACATGTTCTTTTTGTCTTCGGCTTGGTATTAACTTTTGGTTTCAGATGGTTGAGAGTTGGTGCTGTGGTTGAGTTCATTATTCACGACACAACTTCTAACGAAGTGTGAGCATGACTTGAATAGTAAATACCACAGTCCTTTAATAAGGCTCGTCTTCTGCTCATACTAAAGCCCTGCACTGTTTCTATAATCCAGTGGAATTTTACGAAAGGCAAATTAAGAAACACAAGAACACATTCTCAAAGCGCATCTCCTAAGCCTTAGGAAGTGACTGTAATTGATTTACAGCAAACCATCTATACTGAGCACACAGCAGCCCCGGTGACCCTGACAGTTGTGCTGGCGTGCGCTGGTGTACATTCCATGCTATTCAGCAAGTTTTTTATTTACCGCATTGTAAAATACCAAGATTAAACATGTGGTGAATGGAGAACTTGCCACAGAAAAAAAAACTACTGGGGAACCATATTGCTTAGGTAAACATTTACTTAAACACATTAATAAAAATGTCAGGAACATTGTAAAAGCACATAATCTATAGAAGTTACTAGGTGTTTCTAAATGTTTGCCCTCCTCTCCCTTATACGTTCTACCTGGGGTGAACTTTCTCTTTACTGCAACACTCCAGCAGAAGCAATGTGCTGTGTCTGAAAACTGCAGCCTGTGACTCTCTAGCTCAGTCTTGTCATTTACATTTGCCTTGTTCGTTAGACACAGCCAATTATCAGCCTAATGATTAGGCTATGACTTCAAATTGAATAGGATAAGTGGTCATTTGTAATGATTTCTCTCTAGCTATTTAAAAATTCATCAAATTATTTTTATCACACGTGAAAATCCTAAAAGTATGATAATTGGAATCTTTCATCACTTACTAGGTAACTGAATAAGTAAGGGTATTAAAGGTGACAGAGATAGATGGCAATGACTGCCTTATTTTCCCTTGACAGTTTTTGCCCACAACATATGTTCAGTACTATCAGGGTTATTGCAGAGAACACAAACTAATCAGGTAGACAGGTCCACAAACAGTGCCCAGGACACATGCTGGCCTCCCGGTGTTAACAAGGAATGTCTTGTTCACTTGTAAACACAGTCAAATAATGTGAGGGTTTGTCACTTTAATTATTGGTTCTTAAGACCATGGTTAAAATTCTTGTGTAGCCTATAGACCTGCTAGATTGGAAGGTGAGATGTTCTGGTCTGACAATATTTGTCCTGGTGTCACAAGAAGGGAGAAAAGCAATAGGCTCTGTAATGGTACTGATAATGATAGTGACTACATCATCTGTGTTTTGCCTTCAAAAATTAATTGGGGGGGGGTGAGGTTTGCTCTTTAGTCTGAATTTTTATTGAGAATTACTATAAATATGTTGCTTATTCAAAAGGTTCTGAATAGTCATCTACTTATTAATTGTTTCCTCTCTTAAGAGAAAAATGATAACTGAATCCAATTACAAAAGATGTCTCAGAGGTTAGAGTGATGTTCCAGTGGTTAAGAGTGCTTCCTCTGCAACCACAGGATCTGAGATCAGATCCCAGCACCCAAGCAACAAACCAAGCATGACTTTCTTTGCATCTATTAAGCCCAGTTCTAGGGGAGGTAGAGGCAGAAGGACTGCGGCAGCTTGCTTGGCTGCCGACGTAGACAAATATAAGACATGACCTTCTGGCTTAGGAAGAGACTCTGCCTCAAGAGAACAAAAAAGGTACAACAGAAGAGCAGTTGATATCCTCCTCTGGCCTTTGTGAGTGTGTTTGCACACATGTACATGTGTCACACATACCTATGGCTCCATTTCTGTCATGCACACACATACATACACACACACACACACAAACACACATGAGAGAGAGATGCAAAAGAGAAACAGACAAAGACAGAGAGACAGAGGCAGAGGAAAGAGAGAGAGAGGCAGAGGGTGTAGTTCAGACATCTAATTTTAAGGAAATTAACAATATAATTTCACAAGCCTTAAAACACCACTAATTTTCTCATGAAATAACACACCTATGCCCATGTGGTTGAAACATGCATTCTTACATTTTTGAGTTGTAACATATTATAAGTTTTATGTGCACATGTCATTGGAGTAGGTCTTAATCAACTAACCAGAGAATATCACTGTTTACTTACAAAGAATATCAAGAAAAGTAAATGGGTGGCTATGACCCTTACTCATATAACTCAGTGTTAATCTTCAACTTATCATCATACGAAAGGCATCCCTGGTTTATAAGAACCAGTGCATAGAAAACACTAATAGTTGGTCAAAACAACAAATAATTATTTACAACTCTGGGATAATAATTTTCTACTCTATCAGTTTATTCCACTGTGGGCCCACTGAATTGATTAGTATGATTTTTTGCCAACTAGGCATAATCTACAGTCATTTAGGAGAAAGGAAACTCAGCTAAGAAAATGCCTCCCTCAGATTGTCCTGTAAGGAAGTCTGTGGGGAAATTGTTTAATTAACATTTAATTTGTTCATTGATTACATAATATTAATTAATTAATATATAAGGGCCCAGGACACTGGAGATGGTACCATCCCTGGGTAGATGCTCCTGGGTGGTATAAAAAAGGAGGCTACGCAAACCATGGGGTGGGAAGCCACTAAGCAGTATTCTTCCATAGCCTCTGCTTCAATTCCTGCCTCTAAGTTTCTGCTTTGAGTTCCTGCTTTGGCTTCCCTTGATGGACTGTGAAGGAATTCGACCTGGGATGTATAAGCCAAATAAATTCTTTTCTCTCTAAGTAGTGCTTTTTAAAAATGTTCTATCATAGCAAAGGAAAGCAATTATCCCCCAAGATTGAACAGCGTCCCATTCTCTCTTGCAAAATGGTATTTTAGGGATGGAATTATTTTACTCAACTAGTGACGCCTCTAGGAGCCAGGTGTGGTAAATGAAGCAGCAATAACTGCAGCTACAGCTATAGCCAGAGCCTCTGTGACGTAGAGAAACAAACTGGGCAGCAAATGCAGCAAGAGAGAGCAGGACCCTGTTCACTATTAGCCCCGAGAATGCCTGAACATTCCCAGCAAGTTTACTGGAGTAAGAAAATGCAGAGAGGCACCATATTGAGTATATGATAGCAGCTCAGGGATTTGCATCATTGGCCTGACCATCCGCTTCATAAAGGCTTTGTTATGTATGGGTAGCAAGATACTTACCCTTGAGTATTTTGCAGATTTGGAGACTCATTTAAATGGCATGCAAATACAACCACAGAAGGTAGCATTGGGAAATCAGTTCACAATAGATGCAAAAATCAAGTGTTGTTATAGAATTCCTGGGAACTTTATGGTTGGGTAAGTCACAAGGAGTGGCCTGTTGCAGGATGAGCATGTAAGTTGTCACTCTTCTAGCACCATGCCATGTCTGATGTCAAAGGGCTAAGATGGCTTTGTCCTTCCAGACTTACTGACCACAAGACACTTCTCTCTCATAGGCTGATTACACTCCCTGTCTACAGTTCCCTTTGGCAGATGCCAAGTAGTTCTGACACTTCCAGCATCCTGAGGTCTTCAATGTAATCCTGGCTTTGCCTTCACAGCTGCATACAATAGCCTTTCAAGTCTTTCATGCAGGAACTCCCCTGCTACACATCCAGGTCAGCAGTATTCCTTAGCCATGAAGGAATATCCTATAAAGACTTTACTCCTGTGTCATTCATGACTCTCCAGCCAGAACCACATGGTAGATGCTACCTAGTTCTGCTGATAGCACAGTATGGAGCCTGGCCCCCTTCTTGAGCTACGTTTGTGTAAGTTTTAACCTGTGATTGCTTTTTAGGAACAGAAATATTTAATGCTCTTCCCCTTCACAAATTAAATTGCATCTCAAGCTGAGGGCCCCCAATCTCTTTTACCATTTCACATCAGGGCTTTTCTTATCTTTTTCATCAAAAGCCTTGGCCCCAGCATTACATTTCCTGGTGCTCTTTTTCTTCTCCAATGGTAAATGTTGTATTTCATTTTGTTCTGCTTGGTCTTTTTCATTGTAGACCTATGGAAGAGTGACTATGTGAATAACCACAAGACAGAGTCAATATTAGGCTATCTTGAAATCTCCTGTGCCACTGAAATTAGTCCAAATCTCTTCCATTTAGCCATAGGCAGATTCTTAGGACAAGGGCTAAAAGAAGCCACATTCTTTTTGTCAAAACATCACCAGAATGCTCTCTAGCCCAACTGGTAATAGCATTCCCCCCAGAAAGCTCTCAAGCTTGGCCATCATAGTCCACAATGTTCTTGGCACTATTATCTTCCAAAGTTCTAGTAGGATGGTCATTAAGCCTTATTTACAGTATTCAACTGTTCTTTCTACGCTAAACTCCCAAAGTCTTCCATGTTCTTCTAGAAATCAGCATGGTCAGGCCTGTCACAACATTGGCCCACTTTCTGATAATTGCTACAAATATAATACAAACATTTCAATGGCAGAAAGAGTACCACAAAAGGCTCATTGTATTGTCTCTAATCCTATTTTGACTTTTAACGTCGGAAAATAAGGCTTTGCTTTAAGGAGATGATAGGAAAAGGATTACAGTTGTAAAGAAATAAAAGGGTTCTAAATCCTTGTTTAAATTATAATCTCAAACTGTCACCCCTCTTTCATCTTTCTTTGGAGGCAAGAGTACCTCAAGGCCCATTGGACTGGTGGACTTGATTCACCAGGAAAATTTCAACCATGGTACACAAAACACCAGTAATGGATTCAGTTAAAGTGAATTCAATCTTAAATGCCACCCAAACATTTTGTCCTTATAAAACTGAATTTCAAAGTTGTGCCTTCAACTGTTTCAACAATTGTTGAAAATTGTTAAAATAACAGGCATTTTGCTTAGATGAATGCATATCAAATCCAAATGTCAATATTAAAAAAGAATATTCATTTTTTTCTTTATATGAGCCCACACAAATACCTAAGACTCACAGCTAACAAATCGAAATTGTTATCATTTTTAAAATTATAAGTCTAGCTGCCTACACAGATTTCCATTTTTTACAGAACCTTTAAAGTGACACATCTGATTTTTACTCCTTGGCCTTGATTTTAAAGATTTTTAAATATTTGCATAACAAAGTTTTTTTTTTTTTTCAAATAAAGAAAAGCCATTCTTGGTTCCATTAAATAGATTGTAGCTTGTTTGTTCTCTCTCTCTCTCTCTCTCTCTCTCTCTATCTCTCCTTTCCATACCTCTCTCACCTCTCTCCTCTCCCCTGATCCATTTGCATATTGTGTAAATGCATGCAATTATACATAAACTTAGAGACAGCAGTCAAGACGACAATTAAGAGAAAGAAGAAATTTGGTATAAATACTGTTTACATTCTTTTTCTTTCTTTAACAATTACTCTGTTGTTAACTTCGTGTGTTTGTCCTTGGGTTTGGATACATGAATGCTGTTCCCACTGAGGCCACAGAGCTATGTGATCTCCCTGGAGCTGGTTGTGGGCTACCTGACACGGACACTGGAACCACTACCAGAGCAGCATGGTGTCCTCACTGCTGATTCATCTCACCAGCTCCTGTATTTCTTTTCATTTCAAAGTTCCCTCTAATTATTGGGCATTTGCATCCATCCCTATTGGTCTATTTTCATAAAACTATTTAGTCTTTTTAATAATCAGAAGTGATATGCTGATAGGATAAATTTTACATGTATAATATTGTTCAAAGTGTAGAACTACAGTTCTATCTGTATTCTCTCCTCCACTCTTTATAAAGCCCTTCAATACACTTCTCCCATTGTATTGCCTGTATTTTTATAAGCCAAGAAAACAATGAATTAAAGCAGATGCAAGTTCTGATCAAAGTCATATGGTTAGAGGGCATTGCATACCATAAGGCTTAATCAAACATATCTCAGCTCATTTTGAAATTTCTACTAAGATAAAAGCTAAGTGGTTTATATGCCCTTAGGAGACTTCATAAATATTGCAGCTCCAACATCATTTTTTCTATAAGAACTACTGCTACTACATAGACACTTGTAAAATAAACTATTACTTTAAAAATATATCTCAACCAATTATTAAAAAGGACAAAGGTTGTAAAAAGCAATGAATAAAAATAATTTGGTCTATTAGAATTAAAAATATCCAGCTTGGGCTGAGAGAGATGGCTCATCGGTTAAGAGCACCAACTGCTCTTCCAGAGGTTCTGAGTTCAATTCCCAGCAACCACATGGTGGCTCACAACCATCTGTCAGGGGATCTGATGCCCTCTTCTGGTGTGTCTGAAGAGAGCAATGGTGTACTTACATATATAAAATAAATAAATCTTGAAAAGAAAGGAAGGAAGGAAGGAAGGGAGGGAGGGAGGGAGGGAGGGAGGGAGGGAGGAAGGAAGGAAGGAAGGAAGGAAGGAAGGAAGGAAGGAATCAGAGCCAGAGAGCCTCCCCTTACTCCATCTGTGCAAAGATGCTCACATTCTCTTAACTCTTTGCTTCTCCCACTAAGGCCGACTTCCCAGCCAGGACTTTGGTTTCTTGTTTAAAAATATTTAGCTTTATAAACCTAGTAATGGAAGCAGGCTACCCGGGCCTGATCTGGGGCACAAGCCCCTTCCGCTCCACTCGAGCCCCGGGCTACCTTGCCAGCGGAGTCACCTGACACCCGCAAGGGCCCACACAGGATTCCACACGGGATCCTAAGACCTCTAGTGAGTGGAACACAACTTCTGCCAGGAGTCTGGTTCGAACACCAGATATCTGGGTACCTTCCCTGCAAGAAGAGAGCTTGCCTGCAGAGAATACTCTGCCCACTGAAACTAAGGAGAGTGCTACCCTCCAGGTCTGCTAATAGAGGCTAACAGAGTCACCTGAAGAGCAAGCTCTTAACAGTGACAACTAAAACAGCTAGCTTCAAGATTACCAGATGGCGAAAGGCAAACGTAAGAATCCTACTAACAGAAATCAAGACTACTCACCATCATCAGAACGCAGCACTCCCACCCCACCTAGTCCTGGGCACCCCAACACAACCGAAAATCTAGACCCAGATTTAAAAACATTTCTCATGATGATGATAGAGGACATCAAGAAGGACTTTCATAAGTCACTTAAAGAATTACAGGAGAGCACTGCTAAAGATTTACAGGCCCATAAAGAAAAGCAGGAAAACAGAGCCAAACAGGTAGAAGTCATTAAAGAAAAACAGGAAAACACATCCAAACAGGTAATGGAAGTGAACAAAACCATACTAGAACTAAAAAGGGAAGTAGACACAATAAAGAAAACCCAAAGCGAGGCAACGCTGGAGATAGAAACCCTAGGAAAGAGATCTGGAACCATAGATGCGAGCATCAGCAACAGAATACAAGAAATGGAAGAGAGAATCTCAGGTGCAGAAGATTCCATAGAGAACATCTCGACACAACAGTCAAAGAAAATACAAAATGCAAAAGGATCCTAACTCAAAACATCCAGGTAATCCAGGACACAATGAGAAGACCAAACCTACGGATAATAGGAATTGATGAGAATGAAGATTTTCAACTTAAAGGGCCAGCTAATATCTTCAACAAAATAATAGAAGAAAACATCCCAAACATAAAGAAAGAGATGCCCATGATCATAAAAGAAGCCTACAGAACTCCAAATAGACTGGACCAGAAAAGAAATTCCTCCCGACACATAATAATCAGAACAACAAATGCACTAAATAAAGATAGAATATTAAAAGCAGTAAGGGAGAAAGGTCAAGTAACATATAAAGGAAGGCCTATCAGAATTACACCAGACTTTTCACCAGAGACTATGAAAGCCAGAAGAGACTGGACAGATGTTATACAGACACTAAGAGAACACAAATGCCAGCCCAGGCTACTATACCCGGCCAAACTCTCAATTACCATAGATGGAGAAACCAAAGTATTCCAAGACAAAACTAAATTCACCCATTATCTCTCCACGAATCCAGCCCTTCAAAGGATAATAACAGAAAAGAAGCAATACAAGGACGGAAATCACACCCTAGAACAAGCAAGAAAGTAATCACTCAACAAACCAAAAAGAAGACAGCCACAAGAACAGAATGCCAACTCTAACAACAAAAATAAAAGGCAGCAACAATTACTTTTCCTTAATATCTCTTAATATCAATGGACTCAATTCCCCAATAAAAAGACATAGACTAACAGACTGGCTACACAAACAGGACCCAACATTCTGCTGCTTACAGGAAACCCATCTCAGGGAAAAAGACAGACACTACCTCAGAGTGAAAGGCTGGAAAACAATTTTCCAAGCAAATGGTCTGAAGAAACAAGCTGGAGTAGCCATTCTAATATCGGATAAAATCGACTTCCAACCCAAAGTTATCAAAAAAGACAAGGAGGGACACTTCATACTCATCAAAGGTAAAATCCTCCAAGATGAACTCTCAATTCTGAATATCTACACTCCAAATGCAAGGGCAGCCACATTCATTAAAGACACTTTAGTAAAGCTCAAAGCACACATTGCACCTCACACAATAATAGTGGGAGACTTCAACACACCACTTTCATCAATGGACAGATTGTGGAAATAGAAACTAAACAGGGACACAGTGAAACTAATAGAAGTTATGAAACAAATGGATCTGACAGATATCTACAGAACATGTTATCCTAAAACAAAAGGATATACCTTCTTCTCAGCACCTCACGGGACCTTCTCCAAAATTGACCATATAATTGGTCACAAAACAGGCCTCAACAGATACAAAAATGTTGAAATTGTCCCATGTATCCTATCAGACCACCATGGCCTAAGACTGATCTTCAATAACAACATAAATAATGGAAAGCCAACATTCACGTGGAAACTGAACAACACTCTTCTCAATGATACCTTGGTCAAGGAAGGAATAAAGAAAGAAATTAAAGACTTTTTAGAGTTTAATGAAAATGAAGCCACAACGTACCCAAACCTATGGGACACAATGAAAGCATTTCTAAGAGGGAAACTCATAGCTCTGAGTGCCTCCAAGAAGAAACGGGAGAGAGCACATACTAGCAGCTTGACAACACATCTAAAAGCCCTAGAAAAAAAGGAAGCAAATTCACCCAAGAGGAGTAGACGGCAGGAAATAATCAAACTCAGGGGTGAAATCAACCAAGTGGAAACAAGAAGAACTATTCAAAGAATTAACCAAACGAGGAGTTGGTTCTTTGAGAAAATCAACAAGATAGATAAACCCTTAGCTAGACTCACTAAAAGGCAGAGGGACAAAATACTAATTAACAAAATCAGAAATGAAAAGGGAGACATAACAACAGATCCTGAAGAAATCCAAAACACCATCAGATCCTTCTACAAAAGGCTATACTCAACAAAACTGGAAAACCTGGATGAAATGGACAAATTTCTGGACAGATACCAGGTACCAAAGTTGAATCAGGATCAAGTTGACCATCTAAACAGTCCCATATCACCTAAAGAAATAGAAGCAGTTATTAATAGTCTCCCAGCCAAAAAAAGCCCAGGACCAGACAGGTTTAGTGCAGAGTTCTATCAGACCTTCAAAGATCTAATTCCAGTTCTGCACAAACTATTTCACAAAATAGAAGTAGAAGGTACTCTACCCAACTCATTTTATGAAGCCACTATTACTCTGATACCTAAACCACAGAAAGACCCAACAAAGATAGAGAACTTCAGACCAATTTCTCTTATGAATATCGATGCAAAAATCCTCAATAAAATTCTCGCGAACCGAATCCAAGAACACATTAAAGCAATCATCCATCCTGACCAAGTAGGTTTTATTCCAGGGATGCAGGGATGGTTTAATATACGAAAATCCATCAATGTAATCCATTATATAAACAAACTCAAAGACAAAAACCACATGATCATCTCGTTAGATGCAGAAAAAGCATTTGACAAGATCCAACACCCATTCATGATAAAAGTTTTGGAAAGATCAGGAATTCAAGGCCCATACCTAAACATGATAAAAGCAATCTACAGCAAACCAGTAGCCAACATCAAAGTAAATGGAGAGAAGCTGGAAGCAATCCCACTAAAATCAGGGACTAGACAAGGCTGCCCACTTTCTCCCTACCTTTTCAACATAGTACTTGAAGTATTAGCCAGAGCAATTCGACAACAAAAGGAGATCAAGGGGATACAAATTGGAAAACAGGAACTCAAAATATCACTTTTTGCAGATGATATGATAGTATATATAAGTGACCCTAAAAATTCTACCAGAGAACTCCTAAACCTGATAAACAGCTTCGGTGAAGTAGCTGGATATAAAATAAACTCAAACAAGTCAATGGCCTTTCTCTATACAAAGAATAAACAGGCTGGGAAAGAAATTAGGGAAACAACACCCTTCTCAATAGTCACAAATAATATAAAATATCTCGGCGTGACTCTAACTAAGGAAGTGAAAGATCTGTATGATAAAAACTTCAAATCTCTGAAGAAAGAAATTAAAGAAGATCTCAGAAGATGGAAAGATCTCCCATGCTCATGGATTGGCAGGATCAACATTGTAAAAATGGCTATCTTGCCAAAAGCAATCTACAGATTCAATGCAATCCCCATCAAAATTCCAACTCAATTCTTCAACGAATTAGAAGGAGCAATTTGCAAATTCATCTGGAATAACAAAAAACCTAGGATAGTAAAAAGTCTTCTCAAGGATAAAAGAACCTCTGGTGGAATCACCATGCCTGACCTAAAGCTTTACTACAGAGCAATTGTGATAAAAACTGCATGGTACTGGTATAGAGACAGACAAGTAGACCAATGGAATAGAATTGAAGACCCAGAAATGAACCCACACACCTATGGTCACTTGATATTCGACAAGGGAGCTAAAACCATCCAGTGGAAGAAAGACAGCATTTTCAACAATTGGTGCTGGCACAACTGGTTGTTATTGAGTAGAAGAATGGGAATAGATCCATACTTATCTCCTTGTACTAAGGTCAAATCTAAGTGGATCAAGGAACTTCACATAAAACCAGAGACACTGAAACTTATAGAGGAGAAAGTGGGGAAAAGCCTTGAAGATATGGGCACAGGGGAAAAATTCCTGAACAGAACAGCAATGGCTTGTGCTGTAAGATCGAGAATTGACAAATGGGACCTAATGAAACTCCAAAGTTTCTACAAGGCAAAAGACACCGTCAATAAGACAAAAAGACCACCAACAGATTGGGAAAGGATCTTTACCTATCCTAAATCAGATAGGGGACTAATATCCAACATATATAAAGAACTCAAGAAGGTGGACTTCAGAAAATCAAATAACCCCATTAAAAAATGGGGCTCAGAACTGAACAAAGAATTCTCACCTGAGGAATACCGAATGGCAGTGAAGCACCTGAAAAAATGTTCAACATCCTTAATCATCAGGGAAATGCAAATCAAAACAAACCTGAGATTCCACCTCACACCAGTCAGAATGGCTAAGATCAAAAATTCAGGTGACAGCAGATGCTGGTGAGGATGTGGAGAAAGAGGAACACTCCTCTATTGTTGGTGGGATTGCAGGCTTGTACAACCACTCTGGGAACTCAGTCTGGCGGTTCCTCAGAAAATTGGACATAGTACTACCAGAGGATCCAGCAATACCTCTCCTGGGCATATATCCAGAAGATGCCCCAACTGGTAAGAAGGACACATGCTCCACTATGTTCATAGCAGCCTTATTTATAATAGCCAGAAGCTGGAAAGAACCCAGATGCCCCTCAACAGAGGAATGGATGCAGAAAATGTGGTACATCTACACAATGGAGTACTACTCAGCTATTAAAAAGAATGAATTTATGAAATTCCTAGGCAAATGGATGGACCTGGAGGGCATCATCCTGAGTGAGGTAACACATTCACAAAGGAACT
Source organism: Mus musculus (assembly GCF_000001635.26). Lineage (NCBI taxonomy): Eukaryota > Metazoa > Chordata > Mammalia > Rodentia > Muridae > Mus > Mus musculus. The sequence goes on from NC_000084.6 coordinate 55,902,365, forward strand.
CACACAATATGTACTCACTGATAAGTGGATATTAGCCCCAATCCTAGGATACCCAAGATATAAAATACAATTTGCTAAACACATGAAACTCAAGAAGAATGAAGACTGAAGTGTGGACACTATGCCCCTCCTTAGAATTGGGAACAAAACACCCATGGATGAGTTACAAAGACAAAGTTTGGAGCTGAGATGAAAGGATGGACCATGTAGAGACTGCCATATCCAGGGATCCACCCCATAATCAGCATCCAAATGCTGACACCATTGCATACACTAGCAAGATTTTATAGAAAGGACCCAGATGTAGCTGTCTCTTGTGAGACTATGCTGGGGCCTAGCAAACACAGAAGTGGATGCTCACAGTCAGCTAATGGATGGATCACAGGGTTCCCAATGGAGGAGCTAGAGAAACTACCCAAGGAGCTAAAGGGAACTGCAACCCTCTAGGTTGAACAACATTATGAACTAACCAGTACCCCAGAGTTCTTGACTCTAGCTACATATGTATCAAAAGATGGCCTAGTCGGCCATCACTGGAAAGAGAGGCCCATTGGACTTGCAAACTTTATATGCCCCAGTACAGGGGAACGCCAGGGCCAAAAAGGGGGAGTGGGTGGGTAGGGGAGTGGGGGTGGGTGGGTATGGGGGACTTTTGGTATAGCATTGGAAATGTAAATGAGCTAAATACCTAATAAAAAAATGGAAAAAAAAGAAAAAAATAAACCTAGTAATGCAGAGTTAAGAAAAATATTAAAGTGTTGGAACGATTCTGGATGAATCGTAAAATCCTACATTGGATTGAACAAATTTAAATTTATGTTACAGGAAAATCTTAAAGTGACTTAAAGAAAATCAGAAAATTATGTACTTGTACTTAATCAAAAAAATCAATTTGTAAGAATTTAATAATGGCACATATGTAAAAGAAACATTCTAGAATTCCACAATAAGAGAGTGGCATTATAATATAGTTACAGACCTAAAATACCATTGCAGGAGAATTAGATAGGGGCATTGTGAGGCCCATGTCATGGAAATCAAGATAGGTAGTTAAGTCCAAAGTGAAAAAAATAAAAGCAGAGAGTGAACACTGCAAATGGATGAGAGATGCTGTAATGGAAAGATGACAGTAGCTGTCTAGGGAGTTACTGTGCTCTAGTCCTGTTCTTAATAAAGAACTGGATGGCTGACTAGTGAGGACAAAAGAATAAGAGACATACGTTTACAATGGGAGAATCCTAAGGCTGGAAGTCTTAGTTTGGATATCTTATAGCTCCCTGTCATCCCCTACCCGGCCTCCCCCTGCCCAGACTTTCCCTCACCTCCTACCCTGCTCCTAACCCACTCTTCTCATGGCCACAACTAGGATCCTTCCCCTTCTCCTATTGGTTCTATCTAGACTCCTGCCCTTGTGCCTTGCTCAATGAATCTTCTGGGAACCATAAGCCCCCACTTCAAGGCAGATGCCCTGGAGTTCTCTGCCTACCTGCATTCCTTCGTAAGTAATATGGTTCAATAGCTAAACCTACTTCGGTTTGTATGGAGATCAATTTCTGTCTGGTGTGTGCAGCAATTTCTGGTTGTGATACTTTGATGTATTATTTTAACCTCTCTGAAATTCAATTTCTTCATCTACAAAATGGGATTCGGGAACTTTTATATCTTTAGAGTTTCCAAAAAATGTCAGTGAAATAATTCATATGTGGCACTGATCTGAAAATTATTAACTGAATGTTAAATGGTGCCATAATTCTTATTATATATGTATATATATGTGTATGTGTGTGTGTGTGTGTGTGTGTGTGTGTCATTTCATAATGTCTACTTTATATTATAGGAGTATATAATATTCATATTTTACAAGAAAATGTTTAAAATTTCAAAAGATCCTGTAAGTGGACTCTGAGATCTTGGTGTCTAATTGCTTTCTGCTAGTGGCTAGGCTGCTCTCAAGAAAGCCATAATGCAAATCTGTTTGTATCGGGAAGCAGCAATTTCTATAACATGTACCATAGAGATAACCATAGCTAGGGAAGTGAACTCTGGCTTTTCACTGCTTCTGCCTAGACGTGACCTATGACCGTTCCACCCCTACATCAAAACAGGTTAGTTGATTTTTCCCATCTGCAAGAGGGCAAGAGGAGGCCAAAGTGCAGCAGTAAGTCAGGGGGCATGAGTATGTAGTCAGGATTAAGTCTTTTCCACAAACAGCAATGAATAAAAGAAACCTTAGTTGATTTTGCCCAAATCAAATGTTGATTTCATTAGTTTGCTTGCCATTTTTTGACTTCTCTAATCTTTCAAAGACAGGCATGATACGATATCCCTTCCACATTGATCGTGGACAGTTTCTGCGGCACCAGCCTTTCACTGCCTTGTGGAGTAACTCCAGTACACAAGCCAATAAGTATGTCTCTGCTGGCTTCCATATTTGCAAAATAGATGAATCAAATTCAATGTTTTCTAAATTCCCAGATAGCTAGGAACCTGTGCCCTTCTTAAATCAAGGTGTCTGCCAGCCTGCAGCTCTGCTTTGATTCTGATGTTTACTTCTTCAAAGAATCCTGTTTTTCATTGGCAACCTTTGATTTATAAATCAAACTTAATGTCACCTGACACTTTTCAGCTTTATCATGAGACTCTTGACAAACTAAAGACAAATGTATTCACAGAATAAATTATGACTCTCCCCCAGCTTGTTTTCATTTTTATGTTTTAATAAATCAGACTCTGAGAATATGGGTGTGACCAGGATAGGGTAGACTGTGCACATCTCAGGAGCTGATACAACAGGTGGGGGTAAGTGTGCTGGTTGTCAATCAAAAGATAGATGAAACTCAGGTAAGCTCCTAAGGATCAAACTGGGTTTAAACCACTCCAGATACAGTACAGAACCAAGGCATCTTAGAGGAGTGCAACTGAGTTGAAGGTCTAGATAGGAACAATATTGTAATGCTGTAGGTGTTCTTTTTGGGCTACTTTACTGGGTTCTTATAGCTATCACCCTTCCAACCCTTATTCTCCCTAATCCTTTCCAATCCCCCAACACTAGGTTGGAGAGAAAGAAGATTAGAGGGAAAAGGGGACATCGACCTCTTTAGACTACTTCCTGCTGACTAGAGTCATCAAGCTTCTTGGGGCAAGTCCAGTCTTTGTGGTCAGAATATCTATAACCAGCAATTCTGCAATCCAGCAATTCAACGACACGTTTTACAGTGTTTGAGCCAGAGTCTCTTCTGCTGTTTGCCACTACACCGGGCACTCCATTTAATATGGCCAGCAAGTTTCTAGAGAGTTCTCCTGACTCCACCTCCCATGTGTCTGTATGAATACTGAGACTACAGACATATGCCACAGCATCATGCTTTCACATGCGTTCAGGGGATCACCAACACAGGCCACCATGCTCTCTTAACTGACTTCTGTATCATAAATAGTCACCCACCACTGAAGGTTAGCTAAAATCACAACTAGCAAATCAGCTATGTACTAACAAACTGGAGGGGAGGGGGTCCTTCGAATAATAAAGAGTTTTTTTCTGAACATCACTCCTTATTCTATCTTGTTTCTGTTACCAAAATATAAGAAGTTTTTTTTTTTTCAAATTTAAGAAGATGGAAAATGCAAATGTTCCACTGTTACTAATATTCTACTAGTGGTGAATATCTTAAGGCAATATGGAAACTACCTTGAACACAGAAAAAGAATTGTCAAGTTGTCTATAGCCAAAGTGCACATAAAGAATGTACCTGCTGCCATAATACAAATTAGTAGCAACCATTCGAGTCTCTGTGTTTGTTTCCTGTGGCTTGGAGAGCTGTTCTACAATGTCAGGTTAGTGTTTACTATAAAATATGCAGCATTGCTTGGTGGAGAAGTCCTGTGCTCAGTGGCAGTCTTGGTGCTCTGTAAAAGTGAATTACACTTTCCTGGCTTAAAGAGGTGAGGAAAAATGAAACATCTGGATGTGGGTTTTACCTGAGCTATACGTCATGGAGCAGAAATACGGATACAGGTGAAAGGTTGTGGACTATGTCATCCTTCTTAATAATTGATCACCTAAAGATGATAGTTGGTTTTACAGCATTACAATAAACCCTTATGTTTCTCTGAACTCATGTAAAATTGGAATCTCTGAAATGCAGTAAAATCCCCAATGTTTAGGAAAAGAAAAGTCCTGTCTGTGCCCATGACCATGTTTTGTAAGGTTCTGAAAGTGTTTTTTCTTTTTCTTTTTTCTTCTTTTTCTTTTCTTTTTCTTTCTTTCTTTCTTTCTTCCTTTCTTCCTTTCTTCCTTTCTTTCTTTCTTTCTTTCTTTCTTTCTTTCTTTCTTTCTTTCTTTCTTTCTTTCTTTCTTTCTTTCTTTTTTTTGTTAGCAAAACGTTGTTAATTGACCTTCCTAACACATTACTCTGGTGTCTTACTTTCCAGGTTTCGTGTGTTTACTCGATTCCCCAAGCTCAAAATTACAAACAATCCTAGCCTCTTCTTGAAACTTCCACTCACCTCCTGACAAACCGAGGACAGTACTCAGAATCTAATTAAAGTTTCTTCCTCCCAGGGAAATGTAAGGGAGCCTGCTGATTGGGTCTGCAGTGCTGTTCTTCTGGTTTGAAAAGAAGAGAGAAAACAAAACAATCTCTATTTCTGCTCTACAAAGCAATTTGTCCTTGTTAATTAGCCCAAAGTATTTCCAATTTAATATCTTAAAGATGTGTTGGCAATTGAATCCTTTTAATGGCAAAGACTACAAACAAACCATTTCCAATTTAGCAAACAAGCATCTACAGGAAACAGGTTTCATCTAATCAAATAAACCTCACATTACCTAACACCCAAAAGGCAATGTTGGACCATCTCCTTAGTAACAACATTCATGTATGGAAGCATCCTTTAAACTGCTGCTCAAATGTTGCTTTTTTTTTTCTTTTTGCTACAGTTTCCATTTCTTTTCCTGATGCCTGATTCAAAAGCTTAAAGGCAGGTGCCACAGAATTGCTGACTCTTTACAATATCGCCTTTGTTCTCAGGTCTCACCCAAAGGTGCCAGGAATGATCTGCAGACTAAAGGAGTGTCAGTGGCACTGAGGCTCCATATGAGGACCAGCTGGGAAGCATCCTCGTTTATGTTGCTCGCGTAGACTGTGACAGAACAGAGAAGGTACCAAGAATGACAATTCTTGTTGTTGTTGTCTTGCAGTTCTGTAATCTGGGCAACCCAAGGTCAAACTGTTGGCAAGTTTGGTTGAGTGAGGCCTTTGTGGCCACATGGCATAAAGTGGAAGGATGGAAAGGAGAACATCCCTTAGCTATACCCTTTTATAAATGTTTCTAATCCAATGATTCTCAACCCTCTGAATGCTGCAACCCTTTAATACACTTCTTCATGTTGTGGTGACCCCAACTTTTAAATTATTGTTGTTGCTTCTTCATAACTATAATTTTGCTACTGTTATGAATCATGATATACATATCTGTGTTTTCTGATGGTCTTAGGTGAGCCCTGGCAAAGGGTCACGAACCACAGGTTGAGAACCACTGCTCTAATCCTGTTGACAGGGAAGCTTTTTCAGTTACGTTCCCACTTTAAAAGACCATCTTCAATACCTTCAATACCCTTGCTGTTAAGCTTCAATTCCTGAAGGGGACATGCACACACTCTCTCTCACATACACATTCATACAAACACATGCACAGAACGCACAGGCACACACACATATACACAGGAACACACACTCACAAACATACACACATTAAAACACAAACACACACTCCAGATTCACACACATATCCATACACTCACTCACACACACTCACAGTCACATAAGCATACTTACACAGTCATACAGACATACTCAGAGATTCATACACACACACACACACACACACACACACACATAAACATACTTACACACTTATACACACATATACAAACATACTGCCATAAATTCATACGTACTCTCACACATACATAAACATACTTACACACCAAACACAAATACTCACACAATCATACACACACAGTCACACACACTTGAATATACTCACACTCAAACACACACACACACACACACACACACACACACACACACATATTCACATACACACAAACATTAAAAAAAATTCGAAACTGGGCCACCAGTTTAGTTCAAGGTCAAATATATTTAACTTCTTTCTCCACCAAAATAAAAATCCTTTTTTCCCCAGAAGAAAAAGATAAGAAAAAGGTAAAGAAGGAAAGAAGAAAAGTTTGCATGCTCTCTCTCTCTCTCTCTCTCTCCCTCTCTCTCTCTCTCTCTCATCTCCCCCTCTTCCCCCCCTCGCTCTGTGTTTGGCTTTCTTGATTTCTTCTAATAATCATAACAAAATTTAAATTTTTCCAATTATTATTTGATTGCTTATTATTCCCCAATGATTATCATTTCCCAATACTCATAGGGATTTTTGTCCTTGTTTTTCAGGACACAGACTCTGGGAACCTTTTAGCTGTTAGCTGTTATGCTCAGAACAAGACCTTCACAGACCCCATTTGGCCAGCAGGCTAGACAGGGACCACTTCTACCCCAGACAACCGGGATTTCCCACAGTCCAGCCCACTGGTCTGCCTGGCTCCATTTTTTCAGATGAATATAACTCATCTCTGGGATTTTTTTTTTTTTTTTTTGGTCTTTGTTTTTCTGAATCCACATGCAGAAAAAAAAAAGTCAAACTCTATTGTAAAGAAATTTTAATCCAGCAACATGTCTGCTCTGGCAAGGGATCACATCCAAAGATCTTCTAGAAGTATGTGATCTGGCTGGAATGCAGACACATCCTTACTACCTATTTTTAATCCCTGACAATAAAGGTAAGTTTAGTTTGTAGAATGAAGCAGCCATGTTTGAGGTGATGTTTAATTGACAGGCAGATAAAGTGGTGAATCAGAGAAAGATTTGACAGAATGAGTCAGGGATAGGATGTCCCCAGCTCTCTTGAGAACAACCCAGGAAAGAAAGGCTACTTAAGAGCAGTGCAGGGAGAGAGTAGGGTGGAGGGTGTGTGTGGCAGTTTTACCAGATCAGTCTTACAGAGACAGGTTGCAAAGGAGCCAGAGAATGAGAAAAAGCCAGACGATTAGAACATATTGCCAAAGTTAGTATGAGGCCAAGCAGAGCAATTCAGTCAGAATCTAAGAGAAGCCTGATTGAAACAGTCATCTTGGAAGATTAGATTGTATGGAGCCTAGAAGCTTCCAGGCCTAGGCTTAGAAATAGATAGAACCGAGAAAGAAACACTCTCTTTGGGCTCAGCCCAAGCCCTGTATTTGCACAGTTTGTGTACAGCTCTTATCTCAACCCATGATCTGAAGAAATAAAAGTGAGATTTACACTCTAGAAGAGAAAGATTTTATAGAAGAAAAGGCAAAGGCAAAGGCCAGGGTACTCCTGGGGTAGCCATTTGCCCCTAACAACGAGGGCAGAGCTCACAATACTAAAGGAGTGTATGGCCTTGCTATAATGCTAGATGAATTTAGTTCAAAAGGAGGGTGTGGGTAGGATAGAGAGAAGTGGGTAGGAGAGCAAGAAGTATAGACAAAGGGGGTGAGGGTGGGGGTAATAAGAGGATTGAAGAACCTGTGTTCCTTGGTTTTTTCATTGAGTTATCCAGGTGCTTCATGACAACTATTTGGGTTCCATCCCTGAAAGAAAGCTTTCAGTAGAGCAGACAACACGGAGCTTTTAGTGTTTTCTTTGTTCAAGGTTAACTTTGTACAAGTCTTATTTCCTCCCACTCTCCTAGCGCTGAGCAGAGCTTTGGCATAGAGAACATTCCTGAGCAAAACAAAATGAGATGAAATAAAGCCCCTATTGTCTGCCTCTGAGCTGACTGGCATTTCAGAGTCATACCCAGCTCTCCCAGAGATGTCAGTTCCCATCAGTTATTCTGCCCCCGGAGTAGAAAACAAAGTGCAGACAGGAAGAAGGAGGAGGAAAGAACCTGCCTGCCATTGCTTCTGCTCCATAATATCTGCCAAGGTTCATGTGACAGCTTTCCTTCCTCTGTATGCTGCAAGGACTTTTCTTTCTTTTTCTTTCTTCAAACCTGATATGAAGCCAAAAATTCCCAGTGAGGCAATATCTCCATTTAACTGTGTAAAGGTCACACAAAAAATGTGATAAGGGCATTTTTATTTTTCAATGCATATTAATCTTGACTCTGCTCCATTCTAGAGCTTCTTAGCAAACTGGGGGAGTTGGCCAAGAAGGATCTCAATGCAGATCTATGACAGAAGCCATACAATGAATCATGGGGCTGCAATGACAGGTGGCCAAGGGTGGGTGGGCTCACACAGCCTGGAGACAAGAGCCGCTTTGCTGACGCAGCTGCTTTTCTTTCAACTGTGTCATCTTGGGTTTTGGAAGGACTTACTTACAGGTGACTCATTTTAAATGAGAACCCACCTATTGCCTTAGCATCATAATGGATGCTTCAATAGTGATTCTACATTTTGCATAGTGACTAGAAAAAAAAAACCTTAAGAAACAGAAGAGATTTTCTTTCTGGTGACTCTCTAAGGCAGGTCTACTCAGAAGTACACAGTCCACAGAAGGAGCAGAGCAGCTGGGACAGGGTCCTATGGGCCTACATCTGCAGCCTCGAGGTGGGACTGTTCCGCAGCCCTCTGTGCACTGATCTTTCTAAGAGAGAGCTGGTCTCTCAGGAGTGCTGACAGAGGCTTACAGACTCACAGGAGGAACAAGCTCCAACCAGAGACAGCAAGAGCATCTAACACCAGAGATTACCAGATGGCAAAAGGCAAATTCAAGAATCTTACCAACAGAAACCAAGACTAATTGGCATCATCAAAACCAATTTCTCCCACCACAGCAAGTCCTGGATACCCCAACACAGAGGAAAAGCAAGATTCAGATTTAAAATCATATCTCATGAGGCTAGTAGAGAATTTTAAGAAGGACATTAACTCCCTTAAAGAAATACAGGGGAACACAGCTAAACAGGTAGAAGTCCTTAAAGAAGAAACACAAAAATCCCTTAAAGAATTACAGGAAAACACAACCAAGCAGGTGAAGGAATGAAACAAACCATCCAGGATTTAAAAATGGAAGTAGAAACAATAAAGAAATCACAATGGGAGACAACTCTGGAGATAGGAAACCTAAGAGATCAGGAAACATGGATGCAAGAATCACCAACAGAATACAAAAGATGGAAGACAGAATCTCAGGTGCAGAAGATTCCATAGAAAACATGGACACAACAATAAAAGAAAATGCAAAAAGGTCCTAACTCAAAACATCCAGGAAAACCAGGACACAATGAGAAGACCAAACCTATGGATAATAGGTATAGATGAGAATGGAGATTTTCAATTTAAAGGGCAGTAAACATCAACAAAATTATAGAAGAAAAATTCCCTAACCTAAACACAGAAAAGAAATTCCTCCCGTCACATAATAATCAAAACACCAAATGCACTAAATAAAGATAGAATATTAAAAGCAGTAAGGGAAAAAGGCCAAGTAACATATAAAGGCACACCTATTATAATTACACCAGAGTTCTCACCAGAGACTATAAAAGCCATAAGATCCTGGACAGATGTCATACAGACCCTAAGAGAACACAAATGCCAGTTCAGTCTACTATGCCCAGCAAAACTCTCAATTACTATAGATGGAAAAACCAAAGTATTCCATGACAAAACCAAATTTACACAATGTCTTTCCATAAATCCAGCCCTTCAAAAGATAATAAAGGGAAAACTCCAACACAAGGAGAGAAACTACGCCCTAGAAAAAGAAAGTAATCTTTAAACACACCTAAAAGAACATAGCCACTGAATAGAATCCCAGCTCTAACAACAAAAATAACAGGAAGCAACAATTACTTTTCCTTAATATCTCTTAATATCAATAGACTAAATTCCCCAATAAAAAGACATAGACTAACAGACTGGTTACGTAAAAAGGACCCAACATTTTGCTGCATATAGGAAACCCACCACAAGGACAAAGACACACACTAACTCAGAATAAAAGGCTGAAAAACAATTTTCCAAGCAATGACCCCAAGAAACAAGCTGGAGTAGCCATTCTAATATCAAATTGACTTTCAACCTAAAGTTATCAAAAAAGACAAGGTGGGGGCACTTCATACTCATCCAAGGAAAAATCTACCAAGATGAACTCTCAATTCTGAACATCTACACGGTGAAGGCAAGGGCATCCACATTCATTAACAAAGCTTTATTAAAGCTCAAAGCATACATTGCACCACACACAGTAATAGTGGGAGACTTCAACACCGCACTCTCAGCAATGGACAGATCATGGAAACAGAAACTAAACAGAGACAGTGGAACTAACAGAAGTTATGAAACAAATGGAATTAATAGATATCTAAAGAACATTTTCCTAAAACAAAAGGATATACCTTCTTCTCAGCACCTCATTGTACCTCCTCCAAAATTGACCATATAACTGGTCACAAAACAGGCCTCAGCATATACAAAAATATTGAAATAATCCCATGCATTCTATCAGATCATCAATGACTAAGGCTGATCTTCCATAACAACATAAATAATAGAAAGTCCATACACACATGGAAGCTGAACAACACTCTACTCAATGATAACTTGGTCAAGGAAGAAGTAAAGAAATTAAAGACTTTTTAGAGTTTAATGAATATGAAGCCACAACATACCCAAACTTATGGGGCAAAATGAAAGCAGTCCTAAGAGGAAAACTCATAGCTCTAAGTGCCTCCAAAAAGAAACTGGAGAGAGCATACCCAAGCAGCTTGACAGCACACCTAAAAGCTCTAGAACAAAATGAAGCAAATTCACCCAAGAGGAATAGGTGGCAGGAAATAATCAAACTCAGGGCTGAAATCAACCAAGTTGAAACAAAAAGAACTATTCAAAGAATCAACCAAACCATGAGCTGGTTCTTTGAGAAAATCAATGAGATAGATAAACCCTTAGCCAGACTAACTAGAGGGCACAGGGACAATATCCTAATTAACAAAATCAGAAATTAAAAAGTAGACATAACAACAGATCCTGAGGAAATCCAAAAAATCATCAGATCCTACTACAAAAGGCTATACTCAACAAAACTGGAGAACCTGGATGAAATGGACAATGTTCTAGACAAATACCAGGTACCAAAGTTAAATCAGGATCATATTAACAATCTAAACAGTCCCATATCCCCTAAAGAAATAAAAATAAACATTAATAGTCTCCCAAACAAACAAACAAACAACCCAGGACCATATGGGTTTAGTGCAGCATTCTATCAGACCTTCAAAGAAGACCTAATTCCAATACTCCTCAAGCTATTCCACAAAATAGAAACAGACTCTACCCAATTTGTTCTATGAAGCCACAATTACTCTGATACCTAAACCACACAAAGACTCCTCAAAGAAAGAGAACTTTAGACCAATTTCCCTTATGAATATTGATGCAAAAAATAATAAAATTCTCACAAACCAAATCCAAGAATACACCAAACAATCATCCATCATGATCAAACAGGCTTCATTCCAGGGATGTAGGAATGGTTGAATATATGGAAATCCATCAATGCAATCCACTATATAAACAAACTCAAAGACAAAAACCACGATCATCTCATTAGATGCTGAGAAAGCATTTGACAAAATCCAACACCCATTCATGATAAAAGTCTTGGAAAAAAATCAGGAATTCAAGGTCCATACCTAAACATGATAAAAGCAATATACAGCAAACCAGTAGACAACAACAAACTAAATGGAGAGAAACTTGATGCAATCCCATTAAAATCATGGACTAGACAAAGATGCCCACTCTCTCCCTACCTATTCAATATGGTACTTGAAGTCCTAGCCAGAGCAATTAGACCATAAAAGGAGATCAAAGGCATACAGATTGGAAAGGAAGAAGTCAAAATATCATTATTTACAGATGATATGATAGTATACATAAGTGATACCAAATATTCCAATAGAGAACTCCTAAACCTGATAAACAACTTCAGTAATGTAGCTAGATATAAAATTAACTCAAACAAATCAGTGGCCTTTCTCTACACATGAACAGGCTGAGAAAAAAATTAGGGAAACGACACCCTTCACAATAGTCACAAATAATATAAAATTCCTTTGTGTGACTCTAATTAAGCAAGTGAAAGATCTGTATGATAAGAACTTCAAGTCTCTGAAGAAAGAAATTGAAGAAGATCTCAGAAGATGGAAAGATATCCCATGTTCATGGGTTGGCAGGATTAATATAGTAAAAATGCCTATCTTGCTGAAAGCAATCTACAGATTCAAGGCAATCCCCATCAAATTTCCAACTCAATTCTTCAGAGTTAGAAAGGGCAATTTGCAAATTCATCTAGAATAACAAAAACCTAGGATACCAAAAACTGTTCTCAACGATAAAAGAACCTTTGGTGGAATCACCATCCCGGATCTCAGGCTGTACTACAGAGCATTTGTGATTTAAAACTGCATGGCTCTGGTACAGTGACAGACAGGTAGATCAATGGGACAGAATTGAAGACCGTGAGATGAGCTCATACACCTACGGTCACTTGATCTTTGACAAAGGAGATAAAACCATCCAGTGGAAAAAAAGACAGCATTTTCAACAAATGGTGCTGGCACAACTAGTAGTTAGCATGTAGAAGAATTCGAATTGATCCATTCTTATCTCGTTGTACAAAATTGAGGCCTAAGTAGGTCAAAGAATTCCACATAAAACTAGAGACACTGAAACTTATAGAGGAGAAAGTGGGGAAAAGCCTAGAAGATATGGGCATAAGGAAAAATTCCTGAACCGAACACCAATGGCTTGTTCTGTAAAATCAAAAATTGACAAATGGGACCTCATAAAATTGCAAAGCATCTGTAAGGCAAAAGACACTGTCAATAAGACAAAAAGGCAACCAACAGATTGGGAGAAGATCTTTACCAATCCTAAATCTGATAGAGGACTAGTATCAAATATATACAAAGAACTCAAAAAGTTAGACTCCAGAAAAACAAGTAACCCTATTAAAAAATCGTGTACAGCACTAAACAACGAATTCTCAACGGAGAAAATAAAGAATGGCTGAGAAGCACCTAAAAATATGTTCAACATCCTTAATCATCAGGGAAATGCAAATCAAAACAACCCTGAGATTCCACCTCATACCAGTCAGAATGGCTACGATCAAAAATTCAGGTGACAGCAGATGTTGGCAAAGATGTAGAGAAAGGGGAACACTCCTCCATTGCTGGTGTTTTTGCCAGCTGGTACAACCACTCTGGAAATCAGCTTGGCGTTTCCTCAGAAAATTGGACATAGTACTACCCGAAGATCCAGCAATACCTCTCCTGGGCATATACTCAGAATATGTTTCAACTTGTAATAAAGACACATGCTCCACTATGTTCATAGCAGCCTTATTTATAACAGCCAGAAGCTGGGA